>NC_056745.1:112979258-113656758 GCF_019279795.1 Protopterus annectens
CGGGTATTTCAGAACTAAATCTTTCAGATCTTCGGATAAATTTTTCATTTTTTTTTTTAAGGTAAGAAGGGACAAACCTGTGTCAAAACTGACTATTTCTAAATGGTTGCTGAAGTCCGTTAACTTCTGTTATATTCACCATGACAAATGTATTCCAGGCAGGGTCAAGGCCCACTCTGCAAGGGCCTTGGCTTCATCTATGGCTTTTTGGAAAGGGTTGGATTCTAGAAGTATTCTAAAAGCTACTACTTTGTCTTCTGTACATTTACAAAGCACTGTAAGCTTGATTCTTTCTCTGGGTCTAGAGATTTAGATCAAGTTTTGCTAGGACCATTCTCCAAGGGCTCTTGGACCCTTCTTCCACCTTCCAAATATAGTTAGCTATGGTAATCTACTCTTATCATCAAGGCTACTGCAGATAAATATGTAGAACATAGTACAGTTGTACAAGCTGAACTTACCATAACAGTAGATGTCCGAATGGTCACTGCTGCAATAGCCATTCTCTCCCTCCATCCCTCTTGTTTTTTTATGCCAGGGTGTGGGCATTTAATTCTTGTTATTCCTAGCATTATCCTTTCAGGGCTCAGCCCCCCTTTCTCTGCTGGCAGGAAAGCTCTGAAGGTCTTTGTGCCCAAACTTGTCTTTTAGTCAGCTGAGCTTGAGCTGCTTAACAGTTTAGGCATATGGAAAGTGCCCCGAAGCTTTTTTGCTAGCCATCTGTTATATCCTTGGCAGGATATAATCTATATAGTTGAGGCTACTGCAGTAGTGATCATTCGAACATCCACTGTTCTGATAAATTTAACTTACACAATTGTACTTTATCTCTACTGGCAATCTTACAGCCATCTGCAGACTTGTACAACATGTGCAATATGCTTATTCTTGATAAGGTTAATGCTACAGTTATTTACTGTGTGTAACTTAGCTTTGCTGTAAGTCAGCATACATGTAAAATTGACTAGCATAATATAACTTGATGTCCTTATTTGCATGCCCAATGTATGGTGCAGCATATGTATGCTATGGTACTTCATATCTGCCTTTTCATTTTGTAGTCTGTCCCCATCTTTGTGTTTGCATTACTGATGATATTCTGACTTTCGACCACATGAAGTTTTGAGTAATTTCAGTATACCCATATATATGTACATGTATAAATATACAATGTTAAGTTGTCAATCTCGCCTTCATTCTTGCTTGATGGGTTCGGAGCCGATCCCTCGGCTCCGACTCGGCACTTGCTAAGCTCGAGAGTCACTTTTACCAGCTCGAGGCAGCCCCATATCCCATGATGCAAGGCGGTAAGTACCCAGATCTCGTTTGCCGCTTCGCTTATGAGGTCCTCCTTTTACCAGCTCCTGGTAAGTGATTCTCTTTTTGGATATTTAAGCCCCTTTTTCTTAAAAAACCCTTAATTGTTAGTTATTAGTTAATTTTTTACCTTTTGTGACAGAAAATCCCTGTCTTTTCTAATTTTTTTAGTCAAATTTACCCATCCCATCCCCCCCCGTTAGGGTGTGTGTGTTTGTTTATAGAAATACCTTTTTGGTATTTTATTTAAGTTAATTTTGACTGGTGGGTCTGTGTGATGGAGTAAAGCACTATGTCAAAGGAGAGGGGCTCAGGTTTAAAGAAGTGTGACTCGTGCTGTCAGAAGATGTCTCTGACAGGCGGTCACACTTCTTCTTATTGCTTGGGCCCTCTTCACCTGCAGGACTCCTGTGCTATTTGTCATTCCTTCAGCCAGAGAGTCCTGCAGGAAAGACAATAAACTGATCTTAGGGGCCTTCTTAAGCCGGAGGGCTCTCCGGCTAAGTCGGCACCCTCCAAATCAGTTAAACCTTACGAGGCCCAGGCTTCTGTAGCTAAGCCTACCGCCTCGGCTCCGACTTCGTGCTGAGTCGAGATCGGCTCGGCTGGAGCCGATTCTGGCTTAACAAAGCCTTCGGCACCGATGGCTATCGGTGCGAATCTGCGACCACTTCGATGTCGGCTCCGATGGTTCCGACACCCATGTGGCACAGGCATCGTGTCGGCTCCGATCGGCTCCGACACCGTTACTTGGTGGCTGTATCGGCTCCGGCTGGAGCCGATACATCGAGCTTCCTGTCGGCTCCGAGGTCGGCTCCGACAGGATCTATAGTATCGGCTCCGATGGCTCATTCCAGGAAGAGGTCGAGGTCTCCTTCCTTGGAGCCGATACTTCGGCTCGGCTTCACCTCTTCTGTCGGAACGGAGCCATCGGAGCCGATCTTCAAGGTCATCCAGGTTGTCAGATCATGACCTAGAGAGAGTGGTCAGTAGATTACTTAAGTCACAGGTACTGGCCCAAATGTTACACAGTCCGTCTCAACAGACGACTGTTGGTCCACACCCCGTTACAGTTCCTCCTTCAACTCTACCCCAGAGCTTGGAGTTGGAGTCTTCAGGAATGGTTACTGCTACGGCTGGAGGACGGATACCCCCTTCTGTTCCTTCAGCCTCTACTCTTATCTCCTCTTGAGACCTTCCTTAGAGGGATTCGGTGGTCGGGCTTCCATGGTCTCCTCCGAGGGGTGAGTGGCATCGGACCCTTGTCCGAACCCGCTCTTCCCTTGGAGCCTCGGCCTTGGTGAGCTCGGCTCCGACATCTGCCTCGGAGACTTCCCTTCGGTGGTCCCTGGAGTTCCTAGCTCTTCGGGCGGGTTCTCTCGGACCTGCCTGGGAGGGGAGCATTCGAGGTGATGAAGAGTGTACTGGCCACTGGTATCAGTCAGCAGTCTGTTCCGTAGCTCCTCCCTCTATAGTACCTGTTGACATCTCTGCCACTTCTCTTGCTACAGGACCCAGAGTTCCTCCGCCTCAGGTTTCCCCATTGGGAATTTCCCCTCTTCCGAGGATTCTCCTGATGTTTGGAGATCCTCCTAGGAAGAGGACTTGTAAGAGGAAGCATGTAGACTCCCGAGTCTGTCACTTCGGATACTGACTTTGATGAGTCAGAGGGATCCCCTAGATCCCCTCTGAGGATGTCTCCTTCTCAGACATCCTAGAACTTCTGAAACAGAGGGGAAACTGGCCCACCAACAATCCCTCTGAGGATGAGTCAGTATACCTAGAGGCGTTTGGATCTCGGCCCTCCACCTCCTGGGTGTCTCCGCCTTCAACCCCTTATGCAGGTTATTGCAAGGCGTGGCAGCTCCTGACTCTGTAGAGCCAGTCCCTAGGAGGCCTTCAAAATTTATCACTGCCCGTGTGACAAACAATTCCTTACTAAGGGTGTCCCGCTGATGCCATGGTGGTGGCTGCGGCCACCAAAAAGGAACTTGCAGATCCTTCCGTGCCCGTCCATCCTCCTAATAAGGACTCTAGGACCATGGATAGGTATGTGGCGGATGTTTTCCTCAGCGACCTTTGCTATGCTCGCTGAATTACCTATGTCACTTCACCAGACTCCAGAGGGATATCCTGAAGGAGCTGGGAGAAGTAGTTCAGGATCCAACAGCTGCAGGGGCTCAAGAAAAATTGCTTCGCAGCTAGGAACCCTCAATTCCATTGCAAACTCCTCCATGCGGCTAATATCTTATGCTGCGGATGGAGCAGTAGAGCCAGGTACAGGTGTGGCTCTTAGGCGCCAAGCCTGGATGCGGCTATGTGATTTTGCGGATCCCTTTAAGGCGTCCTTCACAAATTCTCCCTTTGATGGGTCAGCTTTGTTTGGCCCTCAGGTGAAGGAAACCTTGACCAGGTGCGAGCAGGACGGCAAGACTCTTTCTGCTGTTGGAGTCCGTTTTCCACCCCTTCTAGACCTTATCCCAAAGGACAGAAGGGCGGGAAGATGTGGTTCCGTAAATCCCAAGGAGTCACGCCGGATTCACGTGGTCAGTTTACCCCTAGAGGCAGAGGGGTAACAACAACAGACGCTCTAGAGGCAGAGGGGTCCAAGAACCAGGGAAACAGGGAGCCTCTCTCTGACAAGCCCTTTCAGCATCCCTGAGGTGTTGCCCGGCTGTCCCTCCTTGGAGGCAGTCAGGGGAAGATTATCACTGTACCCAGAAGCCTGGCATTCCCTCACTCAAGACAGATGGGTACAGTCGATCATATCCAAGGGTTACATAATTCCTTTCGAGGAAAGTCCCTTCCCTCAAGTTCCCTTCCAGATGTACCACCGGTCTAAGGGAGATTGCAGAGTCAGAAATCTCAAAACTACTGCAAAAAAGAGCCATTCAGCCAGTTACAATAGACCATTCAGAGCCCGGAATCTACTCAAGGTTCTTTTTGGTCCCCAAAAAGACGGGAGACTGGAGACCAATATTGGATCTCATCAGACTCAACAAGTCTGTCAGGAAGACAAGATTTCGAATGGTCACTCTTCAGTCAATTCTGCCCTTCTTACAGAAGGACAACTGGATGTGCTCAATAGATCTTCAGGATGCGTACTATCACATAAAAATTCACAGGCGCTCCAGGAGATTTCTCCGCTTTCGGCTGGGGTCCAGTCATTTCCAGTTCAGAGCCCTGCCCTTTGGTCTCACTACAGCCCCCAGAGTGTTCACCAAATGCATGGCAGTGGTCATGGCTCACCTGAGACGTCAAGGATTCCAGGTGTTTCCATTATCTCGACGACTGGCTCCTGTCAGCCACCACCAGGCATCAGCTTATACAAGCCAGGGATTACACAATAGACCTTTGTTCTCATTTGGGCATCTCAATCAACTTCGAAAAGTCATCCTTATCGCCCTGCCAGTCTATTACCTTCATAGGCTAAACTTAAACACTGTTCGGATGTCAGCTACCCTTACAGAACAAAGAGTTTCAGACATTCAGACTCATGTCAGGATCATTCTGGCCAGCAAGAAAATACAGGCCAGAATGGTTCTAAAGGTATTAGGTCTCATGGCTGCGGCCATTACTCTTCTTCCCTGGCTCGATTCTACATGCCTTATTCAGTGGATGCTGTTCACACAATGGTCATACCAGCAACTTCCAATGCGTCACCAGATTCTGGTGACACAGACATGCAAAGAGCATCTTGCTTGGTGGATCACATCGTCTCAGGTTCACCAAGGCAGGTACTTTGTACCCCCATCCCCGATAGCCACTGTCACCACGGATGCCTCCCTGATCGGGTGGGGGTCATTATCAGGGCAGGATGGTTCATGGGACGTGGCAGCCGTTCGAGTACCATCTGCACATAAATGTCCTGGAGATGAGAGCAGTGCTTTTAGCGTTGCAAGCCCTCAACGACTTTCTTCCCGTAGGGACAATTGCAATCCACACAGACAACATGTCTGTAGTTTGGTATATCAACAAACAGGGCGGAACCAAGTCCTACCCCTTGTGTCGAGAAGCGCTCAGACTATGGCAATGGGCGATCTCCTCTCATCGGTTTCTGGTAGCAACGCATATCCCTGGGAAAACCAACATTATAGCGGACAGATTGAGCAGAGCTATCCTCATGCCTCACGAGTGGTCTCTCAAGCAATCTATAGCGGAAGAGATTTTTCTGGAATGGGGTCGTCCATGTTACGATCTTTTTGCTACTCCCCAAAACAGCAAATGTCCAGACTTCTTCAGCCTCTTCCCTCTATCAGGCCATCCCCAGAGACGCTCTGACCCAGGATTGGCCCCAGGGACTTCTTTATGCCTTCCTCCATTTCCTCTGATCCCTCAGGTGATCCAGAAAGCTACCGCTTTGAGAGCCAAATTGATTCTCATTGCCCCTTACTGGCCTCGACAAGTTTGGTTCCGTTCCTCCATCATCACCTTTTGGTGCAGCCGTGGCATCTGGACCCAGTGCCAGATCTTCTGATTCACCAATCGGGTCAGCTGCACCGGTCAATCCCTTCTCTCAACCTCACAGCATGGTTGCTCCACTTCCTTCCTTAGCCAGGCTTCCTTTGATCTCTAACCCAGTTAGAGACATCATAGTAGCTTCGCTAAAATCCTCTACCAGGAGGATTTACACAAGCAAATGGAAACGTTTCTCTTATTGGGCTAAGGCCCAAAATATTGATCCTTTTACTGCCCCTGTTCAGGCAGTCCTGGACTTCTTAGCAGAGATTTTTCATGCAGGCTCCTCTTCTTCCACAGTCAGAGTTCAATTGGCTGCTATTTCCAATTTTCATGTCGGGATAGCAGACCATAATATTATGTCCCATAGGCTCTGCAGGGCCTTCTTGAAAGGAATTTTCCTACTAAAACCTCCAATCAGGAATCCTCCTCCTCAGTGGGATCTAAATTTAGTGCTGACATCCTTGATTCTTCCCCCCTTCGAGCCAGCTGTTTCTTGTTCCCTGAAATATCTTTCTTGGAAAACTTTATTCCTAGTGGCTATTACATCTGCCAAGAGGGTGTCTGAACTTCATGCTCTTTCGGTTCGACCCCCCTATTTGGTTTTTCACAAAGACAGAGTATCTTTGAGAACTAATCCAACCTTTTTACCTAAGGTCGCTTCAAAGAACAATCTGAATCAATCCATTGATCTCCCTGTATTTTTCCTAACTATTCAGATAGAGCTGAACAAAAGCTACATTATCTTGATGTCCACCGTCAACTTAGATATTATTTGGACAGAACAAAAAAATTTAGAAAATCTGATCAACTTTTTGTTTCCTATGCGGATAATAAAAAGGCCTTCCTGTTTCTAAAGTGACCTTGTCCAGATGGCTTTCTTGGTCATCTCTGAAATTTATACTCAGGGGAAAACAGCTGTGCTCAAAACCTAAAGCACATTCAACTAGGAGCTTAGCTACTTCTACAGCTTTTCAAGCTAGACTTCCTTTGGACACTATTTGTGCAGCTGCCACTTGGGCCACTCCTCACACTTTTGTTTCCCATTACAAATTGGACTTGGCCTCCAGGGACAGAGCCAGTTTTGGCTCTACAGTCCTCAAGAGTTTGTTCCATTGAGCCACCCAGGATAGAGGTGCTAGGGGCGGTCCCATCAAGCAAGAATGAAGGCGAGATTGACAACTTAACATTAAGAAGTTATGTACCTACCATAGCGTTCCATGTTAGTTGTCTTCTCGCCTTCTTTCTTCGACCCTCCTCCTTCCCCTGGCCTGGACAGACCTTGTCTAAGATACTGTTATGCTAAAGACCATTCAGACCTGGTCCTTTTTCCATCTGTAAGTTTTCTTTCTTCCTTTGGGAAGTATTTTATGCTTGGTGCTATTGCCCTTTGTCAGCAAACGAGATCTGGGTACTTACCGCCTTGCATCATGGGATATGGGGCTGCCTCGAGCTGGTAAAAGTGACTCTCGAGCTTAGCAAGTGCGAGTGAGCCGAGGGATCGGCTCCGAACCCATCAAGCAAGAAAGAAGGCGAGAGAAGACAACTAACATGGAACGTTATGGTAGGTACATAACTTCTTATTTATAGCTCTTGTTCTCATATATATGTGTGTGTGTGTGTGTATGAGAGAAAGATATAGAATGTTATATATTTAATAATGTGAAATGTTTGGCTGTGTTCATATAATCTGTCAGTAAACAATTTATGAGGTGGTGGTGCTGCGGTAGCGTTGTCTCCTCACAGTAAGACGCTGTCCGGTTCGATTCTCAGCTAGAGCGTCTTCTGCTTGGAGACTTGCGTGAATGGGCGTACCTTCATTGAAGGTTGTGCGTCAGGCCTGGCAAGCCGGTACGTAAAAATCAACTGCCAATCATTAGCGGACCAGAGTTCCACTGTGGCGACCCCTAACCGGGAAAAGCCGAAAGACACAAACATTAGCATGAGCTTTCAGAACATAAATGATAACAAACCATAACTTTTTTAGCATGTTGCTGGAGTGTTAAGACCATTCTTTCTGTGTGATTGTGGTGTATATTAGACTATAGACGGTTTCTTACTTTTCCTGTTTTTGCATTTAATCACTTTTGGGATGCCAGTTTGCAAGTTTTAACATCACATAAATGTAGGAAATTGCACTTCTGTAGAAGTTTGAACTGAGTTGGCATTTTATAACTTTGTTTTTCTGTTTGCATATTATTGAAAACATGGTTCATCTTTTTTTTTTTTGTAAATGTTGATTTGCTTTAATATTTAATTGCTGAACCTATTTCAGATTTTGCTGTAAATTACTAATGGATTTTTGTAATCCTATTTCAGTCTGTATGCCTAATACAATAACTGTTCATGCAACCTTTATTTATTTATTTTGCCGTTATGTGCCAATGTAGGGATCTGTTTTCATTTTGGGCATTTCAGATTCAATTTGTGAATCAGGCATGGTTCCACTTATCTGCTTTGTTATACTTAGTTGCATCTGAATTTATGCCAGAAAGTAATGTGTGTGCAGCTGGTAGAAAGTCTCTTGTGCCTGCTTTAATTAAAAGTAATATGCAGCAAAGCCACTTTCCAATAAAACAACAAACACTGTTGCTGTGCAGACTTGAGTCCCATTACATTGTTAAATAAAGGCAATAAAATTTAAGCAGCAGAGATAATCTAAGCTTCAAAACACCCCATGGAGAATACAGTTTGAGGAACTGACTACATACTCTAGTCTTCTGGTTTAGTCCTGTATTAATTTAATGAAACAAGGCAAGGATGTCTCTTAAAGCTTCTTCTTTACATCTTACTGTACTGAGCTGAGGTGTTGGTAGCTGAGGAGCAGTTTAGTGTCTTCATCTCTACTTCTGTCCCCTTATGAGAAGGGTTAATATAGCTGTGTTACTGCAGATTCAGTACTGAGCTTGGTGAGGAAAAAATGCCTTTGTGTCAGGTTTCCAAAGGTAGTGTTGCCTTCTCTTGGTTACGCAGTTGCAGAAGTAACATTTTAGTGGAGAGTACACCGATAGGTAAATGTAACAAAAAGGAAGCTTGAGTTAAAGGGTCTATATTATATTCTCGAAAGCCGACAATGTTGAATCTGACATTGTTGACACGAGAATATCGAATGCTCAGAATCTCGAGCGTGTAAACGGAAATCTCTGTAAGGGGAGATTTCCATTTACTGCAATGTAGTTCAGTCTCGGAGTTGGTATATTTAAGTAGCGGGGGGGGCAGCCCCCCTTGGGGGATGCAGTGGGGCTTGCCCCCCTTCTTAAACCCGTTGGGGTACTTTTTTCTTCTTCTTTTTTTTTTTTTTTTTTTTTGTCTTTTTATAAGGTTGATGTTTTCAAACGTCGATCTTATAATATAGACCCGAGTTAAAGGCCACATTCACTATAATCCATAAAGAAGATTTCTCAAATTCTCATTGCTGAAACTGATTCAGTATTGCATGCAAAGTAAGTAGTTTTCATGGTATTTAGCTTTGACAATAAGTAAACTGTGATTTTTTTTTCATGTTTGAAGATGTGCTGAAAATGGTATTTGTGTGTGGATAACTGTGTATATATGTGTGTCTGTGTATGTATATCTCTTTCCCTCTCTCTCTATATATATATATATATATATATATATATATATAGATATATAGATATATAAATATATAGATAGATATAGCTATACATATATATATGCATATATGTCTGTATACCCACACAATAGCTGAGGCTTGGGGTACTTCTGAGTTGCTTATATTATTTATCAGCCTCTCCATAAGTTAATCTAGCTTTATCCCAGAAATGTATTCTCTGAAAGAAATCCATCCACAACTCCCTTTTTCCCATTTTTTGCATGCGCGGTTGGGGTGCCACTTCAGTGACAGTCATGTAGAGCTAATGTTCACCCCACTTGGTGGCTAGCCATGCTACTGTTTTTCTTCCATACTACACGCATCCATCCATATACTAATACCAATGGCCAGTTTAGTGTGTCCATCAATCTGCTGCATTTCACACCCAGATCCTTGGTAATCATTGAGTATCCATAGTTGGGCTCCTGGCATTCCCGAAATAGGTAGTATCCTGGTCCACACTAGTCAGGGTTCCTTAAGTGTCTTCACGATTGTCCTGAAAGTTCCTGTCTAGGAGAGCCAAACATCTATGAAATTTTGAGCTATAAGCCCTCCTTTATTGAAACCTTTTTGGTTGCTCCACATTACCTATGCCATTTCAAACTCTATTTCACCGATTATCTTTGCAGCTATCATCTTTTTACCATAACATATAATATATGTGGCACATTAAAGTAACATTTCTAACCTAGTAAGTAGCTACTATGCCAAAACCCCAAGTTCTGTATTGAAAAGCATGGGTTATCAGAGGAGGTAAGAAAAATGTTGAGGAAAGAGAACAGAAAGACAAATTTCAAAGGAACGATGGAAATAAATCTGTAGGGCTCCCATGTATGCATCAGAGATGAGAAGGTTTAAGGTATTTGCATGGAACTGTTTGTATAGGTATTTATACCCCAACTAGACTTCAGAGGATGTAATGGGGAAGAGAGAGGAAACTTGGATCATATTTTTGAGAACACAATGAGCTGGTGGAATTAGAAAATTCACTACAGACTACATTTTATGCTATTGGTGGTTAAAAAAATCAATTACCAGAAAATGGAAATCAAAATATAGGCAACCGTAATGGATGTTCAGAATGTTGTAAAGAAGATAAAAAAATGGATGTAGTATCTTTAGAAAAGGAAGAAAGTAAACTTTATAGAAATGGAGTTTGTGGGAATAATACATGCAGAATATTGCTTAGGAGAAGGAGTGAGGTTTGAGAGAAGGCAGAATTTGTTTTTGTAATGCTGAAGTGAATGCAAATGGTCTAAAAAGCATGTGTGTGTACTGCATGGTGATAATAATGGAAACTGTTATAGTTTGTTCTCCTTTCTGTCACTATATTTGAACTCGTTGCATCTCAAAATGTGACGATTTTAAAAAGATATTTTAAAAATTACAGCATAAAAGGTCTGCGTCATGGAACAAGCATCCAGTAACTTAAACTTGCTGCTGATGATACTAGTTTGTATTCCAGTGCAGACCTCCACATGTTCTTCGTGTTTCATTGTTGCAGTCATCACATCTGGGTTATATCCCTACCAGGGTAGCCCTCAGTCGGGCAGAATACCAGAGGCTTAGTATTTCTGCGTCGGTTGCCTCACTCCAGGACTGATGTCAGATCGTCAGTAGTATAAAATGTGGCATCCAATGTCATTACATCAGTCTTTCTTGCCTAGGAGACCGAAGCAGAAGCAGTTTGCACGAGTGCCGGTTGGCCGCTACCTGAGTTTTTCGTTTTCCGAATTGAAGTTGAAGTCTTTGGGGATCCTTTTTTCTTTCTCTAACCGATGTCAGAAAAAGTTACCAATTGTCTCGCCTGTTGAAAGCAAAAAACTGACAGCGGCTTTCATTCTTACTGCCTCAGTTGCTTAGGCCCAGACCATGACGTTCCCTTCTGTCATTTTTGTGCTCTGTTCAACACCAGAACTATACGTCGTCGGGCCCTTATTGTAGCTAGATATTTTTGCTTTCAGTCCTCGAATTCCGATATGGCTTCGGTAAGCCATCCGACAGCAGATCTTCCGAAAAAAATGTAAGGATAGAGACAGAGACACCACACAGGTCCAAACCTACCGACAATGCTTCCGTTAAGCTAGTCGTCAGTTCTCCGGTCCTCAGTAAGATGCTTTCCCAGCCCCTAATGCTTACTTCTGCGGATTCGCAGGCTGCTACCGAGACCCTTTCGGAGTCTGGTATGCTGCCTGACTCTTCATCGACGAAGGATATTGCGGATGTCTTTCCCTTGGATGGGTCTGGAGCTGCTGAACAGGCACCGGCTTCTGAGGAAGTACTTCGCACTACCGTTTGCTGACTCTTTTCACATCTTCCATTCTTTCAAAAACTACCAAGTTTCTATGGCCCAGGGTGCGAACCACTCCCAAGAAACCGATGACCCAATCTCAGGCACCTGATGTTTGCCTCAGTCACAAATGCTTAAAATGGCAGAAGACCTTATAATGCTGATCAGGGGAAGCCAAGCTACCCCTTCCAAAGAAAAAGAGAATTGTCCCCAGTAGTTTTATCTGAACAGGAGTCTGAGGACTCTGACACATCTGAATATGAAGACATGCAACCCCTCTCTGCTTATGAGGATTCTGATGCAGAGGAATCCATTCCTTCAGCCTCTCCACCCGAGGACTTTTCCTTGGGGGAAATCCTACATACTTTAAGGAACATTTCCAATGGGAATGTCAGGACTACCCTCAATCTAAGAAGAGACTCGGGAAATTCTTAGATCTTTCACAGCACAGACCTCTGGCCATTCCTTCTGTCCTGGGTGTTGTGGATTATGTTTTTTTGGAATCTAGTTTGACCTGACACCCTCCCTCCTGCTCCCAGGAAACCTGACGGGTACTATAGAGTCCCTGACTCTCACGAATTACTTTTCAAAAATCCTACTGCTGACCAAGGGCCTAAAGGAATGAAAGCAACTTCTGCTAAGAATCCCACCCCCTCAGATAGAGATTCCCAAGCTTTAGACAGATGGGGTAAAAAGTATACACCTCTGCTACTCTTGCTATTAGAGCACTAAATTGTCAGTTCCCTATGCTAAAATTTCAGCAACATACCATGGAACTCCTCAAACAAAAAATGTCAAGTTTTCATGTCTGTGCAGAAAATAAAGAATTACAAGAGTTAATGCATTCTTCAAGTCAAGTAACTAAGCACACCTTACAATGTGGTTTTGATGCCCTAGAAGCATCAGCAGTCACTGGTTCTGTACTTAGAAGGCATTCTTGGCTTAAGGAACAGCCCTTGCCAGACCATGTCAAATCCAAATTATTGGACGCACCCTTGCACAGTGACAACCTATTTGGCACCAAGGCAGAGGAGGTCTTAAAACAGATGGAAGAGAAAGCTAAATCTATGCAGACAGTTAAGGTACAGCCACCCAGGTTCAATAGGCATTGTCCCTGCAAGCACTGGTCCTTTCCTGCCCCCTCCAGGTCAGCACAGCCCAGACACTGAGGAAAACTGCCCCCAGACAGCAGCCCCAAGGAATGCCGAGATCTAAGCAGTGGAGTTCCTCCTCTTCAAAACCAGGAAGTGCTAAGCCACCCCCTCATGGTAATAACTCCCAATGACTTTCCACTTCTACCCCTCCCTCTGCCCACTTGCACTTGCCCCTAGGAGGAAAACTCTCCTTCCACGCAAGCACCTGGGCCACCATTACCAACGACCGCTGAGTCCTCAACATAGTGTCCAAGGGATACAAATTTTATTTCCACACTCTACCAACCCCAAAAGGGTTCACAGATCTCCCACCAAACCAGTGGGCAGAGGCCAAAAATCAAGTCCTTTCCCTGCTCTCCATGAGGGCAATAGAGCCCATTCCTGCAGAACAGATAGGCCAAGGTTTCTATTCCAGACTCTTCCTGGTACCCAGAAAAAGAGGGCACCTGGCACCCCATCCTTGATCTATCCATTCTAAACACATTTCTGGTGATACCAAAATTCAAAATGCTCACCTGCCAGCAACTACTACCTGTGCTCTCCAAGGATGCTTGGGTAGCCACCCTAGACCTAAAAGAGGCCTACCTACACATCCCAATCAGGGAATCATGCAGGAAATACCTACACTTCAGAGCAGGATCACTGCACTTTCAGTTCTCTGTGCTTCCCTTTGGCTCATCCACTGCTCCCAGAGTTTTCTCAAAATGTCTGGCTCCCGCCATTGATTTTTGCAGGGAAAGAAATATTCAAACGTACCCATAGTTAGATGACTGCCTGATTCAGGCAGTCAGGAAAATCTTTTCAAGCACCTGGCTTTTGTAAAAGACCTACTGACCTCCCTAGGGTACACTATCAACGAAAATAAATCCAAACTAGTACCCACCCAAAAATTGTATTTCTGGGAGCAAGCCTGGACTCAGCATCCCAAATGGCTTTCATTACCTCAGAAAAGCAAACTTACCTGACTGCCTGTTTCTCTCAACTAGCCACCATGCCCCAGTTATCTGCAAGGAAAATCCTGAAAGCTCTGGGGTACATGGCTTCTTGCATTCTACTCATTCCATATGCCAGACTGCATATGAGTAAACTACAATGGTACCTAAAAAGCCTATGTTAAGTTGTCAATCTCGCCTTCATTCTTGCTTGATGGGTTCGGAGCCGATCCCTCGGCTCCGACTCGGCACTTGCTAAGCTCGAGAGTTTCTTCTACCAGCTCGAGGCAGCCCCATATCCCATGATGCAAGGCGGTAAGTACCCAGATCTCGTTTGCCGCTTAGGAGGTCTTCTTTTTACCAGCTCCTGGTAAGTTGTTCACTTTTGTGAGTTTTAAGCCCCTTTTAGTCAAAAAAACTTTGTATTGATAGTTTTAAATTTATATTATTCCCTTTCTGACAGAAATTCCCTGTCTCCTTTATTTTTTGTTAGTGTATCTTAAAACCCTATCCCATCCCCCCCCTGTTAGGGTGTGTGTATTGGTTTTGTAGAATACCTTTTGGTATTTTATTTAACTTAATTTTGACTGGTGTGTGTGTGTGTGTGTTTTTTCGGCACCATGTCAAAGGAGAGGGTCTCAGGTTTTAAGAAGTGTGACTCGTGCTGTCAGAAGATGTCTCTGACAGACGGTCACACTTCTTGCCTGTATTGTCTGGGCCCTCTTCACCTGCAGGACTCCTGTGCTATTTGTCACTCCTTCAGCCAGAGAGTCCTGCAGGAGACATAATAAACTGGTTCTTAGGGGCCTTCTTAAGCCGGAGGGCTCTCCGGCTAAGTCGGCTCCATCAAAACCAGCAAAAGTTTCCAAGGCCCAGGCTTCTGTTTCTAAGCCTGCGGCCTCGGCTCCGACTCATACTGAGTCGAGATCGGCTCCGGCTGGAGCCGATTCTGGCTTGACAAAGCGTTCGGCACCGATGGCTATCGGCACCGAACCTATTTTGTCCACTTCGATGTCGGCGCCGATCGGTTCCGACACCCATGTGGCACAGGCATCGGTGTCGGCTCCAATCGGCTCCGTCACCGTTAATTTTGTGGCTTTATCGGCTCCGGCTGGAGCCGATACATCGAGCTTCCTGTCGGCTCCGAGAAGTCGGCTCCGACAGGATCTATAGTATCGGCTCCGATGGCTCATTCCAGGAAGAGGTCGAGGTCTCCTTCCTTGGGGCCGATACTGTCGGCTCCGCCTCTTCTATCGAACGGAGCCATCGGAGCCGATCTTCAAGGTCATCCAGGTTGTCAGATCATGACCTTGAGAGAGTGGTCAGTAGATTACTCAAGTCACAGGTACTGGCCCAAATGTTACACAGTCCGTCTCAGCAGACGACTGTTGGTCCACACCCCGTTACAGTTCCTCCTTCAACTCTACCCCAGAGTTTGGAGTTGGAGTCTTCGGCATGGTTACTGCTCCGGCTGGAGGACGGATACCCTCTTCTGTACCTCCAGCCTCTACTCTTATCTCCTCTTCCTTAGAGGGATTCGTGGTTGGGCTTCCATGGTCTCCTCCGAGGGGTGAGTGGCATCGACCCTTGTCCGAGCCCGCTCTTCCCCTTGGAGCCTCGGCCTTGGTGAGCTCGGCTCCGACATCTGCCTCGGAGACTTCCCTTTCGGTGGTCCCGGGAGTTCCTAGCTCTTGCGCGCGGGTTCTCTCGGACCTGCCTGGGAGGGGAGCATTCGAGGTGATGAAGAGTGTACTGGCCACTGGTATCAGTCAGCAGTCTGTTCCCGTAGCTCCTCCCTCTATAGTACCTGTTGACATCTCTGCCACTTCTCTTGCTACAGGACCCAGAGATCCTCCGCCTCAGGTTTCCCCATTGGGAATTTCCCCCTCTTCCGAGGATTCTCCTGATGTTTCGGGAGATCCTCCTAGGAAGAGGACTTGTAAGAGGAAGCATGTAGACTCCCCGAGTCTGTCACTGATACTGACTTTGATGAGTCAGAGGGATCCCTAGATCCCCTCTGAGGATGTCTCCTTCTCAGACATCCTAGAACTCTGAAACAGAGGGAAACTGGCCCACCAACAATCCCTCTGAGGATGAGTCAGTATACCTAGAGGCGTTTGGATCTCGGCCCTCCACCTCCTGGGTGTCTCCGCCTTCGACCCCCTTATGCAGGTTATTGCACGAAGGCGTGGGCAGCTCCTGACTCTGTAGAGCCAGTCCCTAGGAGGCCTTCAAAATTTATCACTGCCCCGAGTGACAAACAATTCCTTACCAAGGGTGTCCCCGCTGATGCCATGGTGGTGGCTGCAGCCACCAAAAAGGAACTTGCAGATCCTTCCGTGCCCGTCCACCCTCCTAATAAGGACTCTAGGACCATGGATAGGTACGGCAAGCGGATGTTTTCCTCAGCGACCTTTGCTATGCTCGCTGAATTATCTTTGTCACTTCACCAGACTCCAGAGAGATATCCTGAAGGAGCTGGGAGAAGTAGTTCAGGATCCTACAGCTGCAGGGGCTCAAGAAAAGATTGCTTCGCAGCTAGGAACCCTCAATTCCATTGCTAACTCCTCCATGCGGCTAATATCTTATGCTGCGGATGGAGCGAGTAGAGCCGCAGGCACAGGTGTGGCTCTTAGATGCCAAGCCTGGATGCGGCTATGTGATTTTGCGGATCCCTTTAAGGCGTCCTTCACAAATTCTCCCTTTGATGGGTCAGCTTTGTTTGGCCCTCAGGTGAAGGAAACCTTGACCAGGTGTGAGCAGGACGGCAAGACTCTTTCTGCTGTTGGAGTCCGTTTTCCACCCCTTCTAGGCCTTATCCCAAAGGACAGAAGGGTGGGAAGATGTGGTTCCAGAATCCCAAGGAGTCACGCCCGGATTCACGTGGTCAGTTTACCCCTAGAGGCAGTGGGGTAACAACAACAGACGCTCTAGAGGCAGAGGGGGTCCAAGAACCAGGGAAACGGCGAGCCTCTCTCTGATAGGCCCTTTCAGCATCCCTGAGGTGTTGCCCGGCTGTCCCTCCTTGCAGGCAGTCGGGGGAAGATTATCACTGTACCCAGAAGCCTGGCATTCCCTCACTCAAGACAGATGGGTACAGTCGATCATATCCAAGGGTTACATAATTCCTTTCGAGGAAAGTCCCTTCCTCAAGTTCCCTTCCAGATGTACCACCCGGTCTAAGGGAGATTGCAGAGTTAGAAATCGCAAAACTACTGCAAAAAAGAGCCATTCAGCCAGTTACAATAGACCATTCAGAGCCCGGAATCTACTCAAGGTTCTTTTTGGTCCCCAAAAGACGGGAGACTGGAGACCAATATTGGATCTCAGCAGACTCAACAAGTCTGTCAGGAAGACAAGATTCGAATGGTCACTCTTCAGTCAATTCTGCCCTTCTTACAGAAGGACAACTGGATGTGCTCAATAGATCTTCAGGATGCACTATCACATCAAAATTCACAGACGCCCAGGAGATTTCTCCGCTGGCTGGGGTCCAGTCACTTCCAGTTCAGAGCCCTGCCCTTTGGTCTCACTACAGCCCCCAGAGTGTTCACCAAATGCATGGCAGTGGTCACGGCTCACCTGAGACGTCAAGGATTCCAGGTGTTTCCAGATCTCGACGACTGGCTCCTGTCAGCCACCACCAGGCATCAGCTTATACAAGCCAGGGATTACACAATAGACCTTTGTTCTCATTTAGGCATCTCAATCAACTTCAAAAGTCATCCTTATCGCCCTGCCAGTCTATTACCTTCATAGGCAAACTTAAACACTGTTCGGATGTCAGCTACCCTTACAGAACAAAGAGTTTCAGACATTCAGACTCATGTCAGGATCATTCTGGCCAGCAAGAAAGTACAGGCCAGAATGGTTCTAAAGGTATTAGGTCTCATGGCTGCGGCCATTACTCTTCTTCCCCTGGCTCGATTCTACATGCGCCTCCTTCAGTGGATGCTGTTCACACAGTGGTCATACCAGCAACTCCCAATGCGTCACCAGATTCTGGTGACACAGACATGCAAACAGCATCTTGCCTGGTGGATCACATCGTCTCAGGTTCACCAAGGCAGGTGCTTTGTACCACCACAGCCCATAGCCACTGTCACCACGGATGCCTCCCCGATCGGCCGCGGGGGGCATTATCGGGCCAGGGTGGTTCATGGGACGTGGCAACCGTTCGAGTACCATCTGCACATAAATGTCCTGGAGATGAGAGCAGTGCTTTTAACGTTGCAAGCCCTCAACGACTTTCTTCCCGTAGGGACAATTGCAGTCCACACAGACAACATGTCTGTAGTTTGGTATATCAACAAACAGGGCGGAACCAAGTCCTACCCCTTGTGTCGAAGCGCTCAGACTTTGGCAATGGGCGATCTCCTCTCATCGGTTTCTGGTAGCAACGCATATCCCTGGGAAAACCAACATTATAGCGGACAGATTGAGCAGAGCTATCCTCATGCCTCACGAGTGGTCTCTCAAGCAATCTATAGCGGAAGAGATTTTTCTGGAATGGGGTCGTCCATGTTGCGATCTTTTGCTACTCCCCAAAACAGCAAATGTCCAGACTTCTTCACCCTCTTATCAGGCCATCCCCCCAGAGACGCTCTGACCCAGGATTGGCCCCAGGGACTTCTTTATGCCTTCCCTCCATTTCCTCTGATCCCTCAGGTGATCCAGGAAGCTACCGTTTTGAGAGCCAAATTGATTCTCATTGCCCCTTACTGGCCTCGACAAGTTTGGTTCCCGTTCCTCCATCATCACCTTTTGGTGCAGCCGTGGCATCTGGACCCAGTGCCAGATCTACTGATTCACCAATCCGGTCAGCTGCACCGGTCAATCCCTTCTCTCAACCTCACAGCATGGTTGCTCCACTTCCTTCCTTAGCCAGGCTTCCTTTGATCTCTAACCCAGTTAGAGACATCATAGTAGCTTCACTAAAATCCTCTACCAGGAGGATTTACACAAGCAAATGGAAACGTTTCTCTTATTGGGCTAAGGCCCAAAATATTGATCCTTTTACTGCCCCTGTTCAGGCAGTTCTGGACTTCTTAGCAGAGATTTTTCATGCAGGCTCCTCTTCTTCCACAGTCAGAGTTCAATTGGCTGCTATTTCTAATTTTCATGTCGGGATAGCAGATCATAATATTATGTCCCATAGGCTCTGCAGGGCCTTCTTGAAAGGAATTTTCCTACTAAAGCCTCCAATCAGGAATCCTCCTCCTCAGTGGGATCTAAATTTAGTGCTGACATCCTTGATTCTTCCCCTTCGAGCCAGCTGTTTCTTGTTCCCTGAAATATCTTTCTTGGAAAACTTTATTCCTAGTGGCTATTACATCTGCCAGGAGGGTGTCTGAACTTCATGCTCTTCGGTTCGACCCCCCTATTTGATTTTTCACAAAGACAGAGTATCTTTGAGAACTAATCCATCCTTTTTACCTAAGGTCGCTTCAAAGAACAATCTGAATCAATCCATTGATCTCCCTGTATTTTTCCTAACTATTCAGATAGAGCTGAACAAAAGCTACATTATCTTGACGTCCACCGTCAGCTTAGATATTATTTGGACAGAACAAAAAAATTTAGAAAATCTGATCAACTTTTTGTTTCCTATGCGGATAATAAAAAAGGCCTTCCTGTTTCTAAAGTGACTTTGTCCAGATGGCTTTCTTCGGTCATCACTGAAATTTATACGATCAGGGGAAAACAGCTGTGCTCAAAACCTAAAGCACATTCAACTAGGAGTTTAGCTACTTCTACAGCTTTTCAAGCTAGACTGCCTTTGGACACTATTTGTGCAGCGGCCACTTGGGCCACTCCTCACACTTTTGTTTCCCATTACAAATTGGACTTGGCCTCCAGGGACAGAGCCAGTTTTGGCTCTACAGTCCTCAAGAGTTTGTTCCATTGAGCCACCCAGGATAGAGGTGCTAGGGACGCGGTCCCATCAAGCAAGAATGAAGGCGAGATTGACAACTTAACATTAAGAAGTTATGTACCTACCATAACGTTCCATGTTAGTTGTCTTCTCGCCTTCTTTCTTCGACCCTCCCTCCTTCCCCTGGCCTGGACAGACCTTGTATAAGAAACTATTATGCTAAAGACCATTCAGACCTGGTCCTTTTTACATCTGTAAGTTTCTTCTTCCTTTGGGAAGTATTGTATGCTTGGTACTATTGCCCTTTGTTAACAAACGAGATCTGGGTACTTACCGCCTTGCATCATGGGATATGGGGCTGCCTCGAGCTGGTAGAAGAAACTCTCGAGCTTAGCAAGTGCCGAGTCGGTGCCGAGGGATCGGCTCCGAACCCATCAAGCAAGAAAGAAGGCGAGAGAAGACAACTAACATGGAACGTTATGGTAGGTACATAACTTCTTATTCGTGTCAACACTCTCAAGACCTGGAAACCCTTATACCAGTGATACCTTGTCTAAGGAAAGATTTTCTTTGGTGGGAAGCATGCTACCACAACAAGGGACTACCTTTCTCACAACCCCATGCTGCCCAGATCCTCACCACAGATGTATCAGACTATGCCTTGGGTGCACACCTGGATGGCAGGTGCATACAGGGCCAGTGGAGCTCACATCAAATACATCTGCACATCAACCAAAAAGAGATGTTAGCTGTACAGCACGCACTGACAGCTTTCAGACCCATACTCTCTCCGTGGGCTCTACTGATCAAAACAGACAACACCACTGTGATGTGGTATATCAACAAGCAGGGAGGGACTCACTCGTGCCCTCTGTGCAGGCTCGCCATGATCCTTTGGCACACGGCCTCAGCCATGCAACTACACCTGTTAGCACAATTCCTGCCATGCTCTCTAAACTCTGGCAGACAACTTAAGCAGAAATCTTCTGGACCCACATGAGTGGCAGCTAGACCAAAGAACCTTCACCCTTGTAACTCAGAAATGGGGCACCCTGAAGGTCGACCAACCATCATCTCAGCAAGTTCTGCACCAGGGAACCTTACTGCAAAGCCTGGAAAGTGGATGCCCTATCCTTCCAGTGGACCAAATTCTCGGTCTATGCATTTCCCCCACTACCACTCATTCCAAGGGTACTGCTCAAAATAAGGGAGGAAAAACCCAGGACAATCCTCATTGTCCCAGACTGGCCACACCAGCACTGGTACCCACTGCTGAGCAGCCAGTCACCTCTGCTACCATGGCATCTCCCTCAGATCCCAACACTCCTGACCCAGAGAGAAGGAGAATTCATGCATCCACAATTGCAGAACCTCAATCTGGCAGCCTGGCTTTATTCCCTGACCACTGCACAAGCTGCCAATCTCCGCAAACAAGTTCTAGATGTTATACATGAGGCCAGACGCCCTAGCACTAGAAAGTCTTAGGCTGACAAATGGAAAAGGTTTTGCACCTGGATCCAGGCTAAGGGAGCTGGCACGGAGCAGCCCTCCCTACCTCTCATCCTGGATTACCTTGCTGACCTACTACAACAAGGGTCTATCCTTTTCTTCTATTAAAATTCATGCCTCTGTTATCTCTGCTCATTTCAGCACAGAGCCACCCCTTTTCTCATACCCTCTCATCAAACAGTTCCTGAGAGGGGCTAACAATTTAAGGCCACCCAGAAGAGCACCTACCCCAGCTTGGTACCTAAATTTTGTGTTGGAAAAGCTCACCCTGCCACACTTTGAACCAGCAGCTTCAGCTGAGTTAAAGTTTCTCTCATGGAAGACAGCCTTGCTTCTGGCCATCACTTCAGCAAGAAGAGTATCTGAGCTACAAGCACTAATGACTGTAGAGCCCTTCATCATTTTTCATGCTGACAGGGTCTCCCTTAGGACTAACAATCCTTCATGCCAAAAGTGGTGTGTACAGTGTGGCTGTCAACCAATACATTCATTTACCCACCCTTTTCCCCAACCCACAAAACAAGGTGGAAAGGATACTGCACTCTCTAGATGTGTCCAGACAGCTCAGATTCTATCTAGACAGGACTAAATCATTTAGGAAGACTGATCAATTGTTAGTCAGCTTTGCTGCAGGAGCAGAGGGCAAAGCCATATCCAAACAAACCATTTCCAAATGGATAGCACACTGCATCCATTTCTACTACAAGCAACATGGGAAACCATCCCTCAAGGGGGTCAGGACACATTCTACCAGAGCAACCTCCACCTCTGCATCCTGGAGGCTGCAACATGGACATCAGTTCACACCTTCACCAAGCATTACCACCTGCCCATCTTCTCCAAATCCAGAGCAGGCTTTGCCACTGCAGTCCTACAAGGCATCCTAGCCAGCCCAAAGTCTTCTTGACTGCCTCCGCCCTTTCTTCAGCTTTGGGAATCAACCCAAATGTGATGACTGCAACAGTGAAACACGAAGAACATAGTACAATTGTGTACACTTACCATAAATGTAGGGTAAATGTTTGAGTGTATTCACTGTTGCAGTGCTGTTTTCCTCCCTCCATCCCCCTTGTATCTCTCTCTCGCTCTCTCTCACTCTCCCTACAAGGAACGTTTGGTATTTACTTTCTAGTGGTGGTGTTCTTTCACCATAACCTAGCTCCCTCTTGGGGGCTCCTGACAGGGCAAGAAAAACTGATGTAATGGTGTCGGCTGCCATATTTTATACTACTGACAATCTGACATCAGTTCTGGAGCGATGGCAACCGACGCAGAAATACTAAGCCTCTGATATTCGGGCCGACTGAGGGCTACCCTGGCAGGGATAACCCAAATGTGATGACTGCCACAGTGAATACACTTGAACATCTACATTTATGGTAAGTGAACACAACTGTACTTTCCTTGTGCAACTGAATATTTGCTTCTAACCAGTGTAGACTAGGTTCCATACTCTTTCCATCCTTGTGTATAAGTCCCTGCTTATAATATCACTGCTGCAGTAGCCTAAGCTATATGGGTTATATCATTCTCAGGATGTAAAAGCCAGATGGTTTCCGAAGCTTCAGGGAAACCTTCCATGTGCCTCAAACAGTTAGTCAGCTTGAGATGAGCTAACTAAAAGACTAGTTTGGATGCCATACCCTTAAGAGATTTCCTGCCCGTGATGAGAGAGCTTCTGTGCTGGCTTTTGAGGATGGATAGTCATCTTGTGCTGCTCCATTACAGGGCAAATAAATTCCCTTTTTAAGGAAAGCCTTCCACATTTTATATTTATTGTTTAAACTTACTATCCTGGTTATAAAAGTATTTTTAAGATGGGAATGTTTTTTTTTTGTTTTTTTTTACTGTCATGTGACTTTACTATACTTTTAAATGGGAACGCACTTTTTTTTCTGTCAGTTTATAAGTTGCTAAAAATGTAAACCTACTTTTTCTGTGGAGAAACTTTGCTTTTGGGGGCTGAAGAAGTGTTAAATGCAAGTACTTTTGTGTTTTGAGTGGATAAAGTTGCTTTTAACAAAAAGAAAAGTTACTTTTTAAGAGTCACCATCTTTCTTCACAGTGCAGTGTCTGTGGTCATTGCATCTGAACCCAGCAGTGCCGGTCCAGGTCCAACTCCTAAATGTTTTCTCTGAGAATTTTGTCATTGTATAATAGCCTGTGGTCACTACATCAGACCCTGATACTGCAGGAGCTCTACCACAAGGTCAAACATCCAAGTGTTTTATTGAGAATTTTGTCATTGTACAATGTAAGCAAATTTAATTTGAAGAACCTTGCTGTGTATTAACTTCAGCTAGTCAAATACATGCCTGCCTGTGCTGGAAATTGGCTTTAACATCCCCCTCCAAATGTATAGTCCTTGCACTCTGAGGACTACTTACTCAGCTGACCACTGTCCTTTCTCTTGACTACAAGATTACACTGTGTATGCTATGAAGTCTCCCCAGCTGCCAGGTTTCTGCATTCAGGAAATTAAAGAAAACCTTTTCTACTTTGTACCTCTGTCAGTTGCTTTGTGCTGGCTGTAAACTGATAACTCTATTATAATTTGACCTGAGGGTGGGAGGGTCACTGAAGTAAAATGAATTGATAAATATCCCCTCACTATTGTCTTCTCTTCCATTCAGTCACCATCTTCCCTCACAGTGCAGGTATGTGTCATGTGTTATTACTTAGTATGTATTCTAAGATTGTGTAGAACAATGGAAAGGGCTTGATAGTGTGTTGTATTTGTAGCTTTATCTATGTTGAGCCTGTACCCTATAAGTATGCAGTGTCAGTTGCTGGTGTTTTGATATATAACACTTTTTTTTTTTTTTTTTTACTAAGTGGTGGTTTTGTATTGTGCTCATCATTTTATCATATCTTGCTTATATATATATATATATATATATATATATATCTATATATCTATATATACATACAGATATATATAGACAGAGAACCACAGCAACACGTCCGTATATATCTATCAGTATACCTCCTGCTTAACCTACTTTGAACTTGCATTCATAAACTTTCTCGCCATCTCTCTGTTCTTATCCTTTTAACATATTCCCTTGCTTTGACACACTGTGGTCCTCCTGCCATCTCTTTTTATAATAAGTGTTACTCAGTGTAATATTACAATTTAGTAGGTTTTCTCTCTCCTTTCCATTCAGAGCCTGTGGTCACCACATCTAACTCTGATACTGCAAGAGAGCTGTACCACAAGGCCGAATCTCAAATGTTTTCACTGACAGTTTTGTCATTGTACGATGTAAGCAAATTTAACTTGAAGGACCTTGCTATGTATTAACTTCAGCTAGTCAAATATGTGCTAACTGGCCGCTGTCCTTTCTCTTGACCAGTAGACTGTGCTGTATATGCCAATTACAAAGCCTGTCTGGCTGCCAGGTTCCGGAATACTGGAAAGGAAAGAAAACCGGCTGTACTTTGTACCTGTCTGTTAATTGCTTTGTAATGTCTATAAACTGATTACTGTCTGAGGGTGGAAGCTCTGTACACTTGGCTTTGCTTCCCCTACCCTAACCCCAATTCACACCACTCCCTCTTACTCTGCTCTTATACTTCCCACATACACATTTCACTTGTGACTGTTATTCCCTAACCCTCCCGAATAACCTAATTGCTATCATAGAAATACTCCTGTTTCTTCTTACCTATTTCCCAGCTTCCATTTAATCTTTTAGTGCCATTCCCAACTACCTTTCTCCCTCCCATACTGTTCATTCATAGTCGCATCCCTACCTAACAACACCTATCTTCTATATTGTGTCTTCTACTTTTTGCAGATAAACCTTCACTTCTTCCTATTTTAACTACATCCTTGTACTCTAGCCTTTACACCCCTCTATTCCTTACATTTCAGAGAAGATATTAGGGCAATCTAACTCTCTTTCTTTATAAAAAAATGCTTCTTTCCTATTAACCCTGTATCAGCTTCAGACTGCACCATCACTAAATATCCTACTACCCTGCAACTTCTTTTTTCCTTCTTTATCCCTGTTTCCCCACTACCTGCCAACAGTAACATACAGATCTATTTACTTAATCATGCTTCTGCTCATCTTATCCTCTGTTCTCCTACTGGGCCATCTCTCATCATCTCTTCAGCTCTTTCCCAACTACCTATTCTTTCTCCCTATACTCTCCTGACATCCCACCAAACCTGTTTAATGACACTCTCACCTTATTCCAGTTATAGATTGATTAACCCCATTTCTTCTCAAACTAAAACAAAATTAAGTGGAAAAATATTTGCCAAAAAAACAAGCATCAGTAATTCCCTAGTATACTAAAATCCTTCTAGGAGGAGACATTCACCCTAATCCTGGCCCCACCTATCACAATGAACATCAAGGCAGCTTTTTTCCACACACTACTCTAACCTACAGTGGTCATAATTGGTGGTATTGCTTTAACATTTCTCACCAATGTCCACATTTTGCCTTATAACAAACCAATACCAAAATTCAATTTAGCAAAGCTTCTTCCTACTTTCCTGAAATTAAACAATTATAAATAAATATGTATTATTGTTCTTTATATCTCTCCTTGCAGCAATACAGCTATACTGGAAGATATCTTGCACTGGATATCCATAACAGCTGCATAAGTAAAAATAAGACTAGGTAGTGTGAGTGTCAATTGGCTGTACATAAACTCTAGGTCCCTTACATCTAACATGAACTTATTTGGTTTCACACAGCTAATTAATAGTTGCACGCATTACAGCAAGGCATCAAATTCCGTATTAGACTGGATCCTAGTATCAGACCCTAGCAAATACACCATCACAGGTGCAATGTCTTACTGTCTCGGTGATCATCCTCCAATCTGTGCAACCACACCTCTCACACATCCACGTAACTAGCAGGTTTATAAAATAATCCTCTACCTTTCCAAGTTTAACCCAGAAATATTTATTACTACCCTATACTCTCTTAGCTGGAACTTCCTAAAAATCCTCACCTTACATGATGCTGTAAATTAATTGAATACAACATTAGTGAATATCCTAAACCGTCTTGCACCTCCTAGAAGGAAAAGACTAAAAATAAATCAATTTGGCTGTCCAAAAAGAGGAGAATGCTAATGCAGGACAGAGAAAAAGCATGGAAAGAATGACAGAAATAGAAAATACCACAATATCCTGAAAACTTCAGAATGCTCCGCAATCATACTAAAAAGCAAATGAAGACAAAAAATTGCTATAATAATTTTTATAGTAATAATAAACACAACCCAAAAAAATTCTGGACAGCCATTAAATAAATCTTGCATTGCAGCCAAAAACTCAACCCTAATCCCTCTCCCAATAACTCCTCATTCAAAACCTCAGTGCAATTCAGTTCTTACTCTATAGATAGTATCTCTAACTAAGGATTTCCCAATATCTATTCCTAACTGTGCCCAACAGCCACATATCACCGCATCCACTTTCACCTTCAAACCTATACTATATAAAACTACTCTTAAACTCAAACCATGCTCTACTTCAACTGGTGACCTTCCAAGGAGTACCTTAAAATATCAGCTAATTGCTTCCCGTTTCTCAGTCCTTATAAATAGGTCAGTCAAGAATTCTACATTTCCTCTGTCTGGAAAAAGTTGCACATTATCTCACTGCACAAAGGAAGAAATTCGTCTGACAATGCTAACTTTAGACCTATAGCAATTTTAGCCCCCCCTCCCCAAGAAAAATACTTGAAAATACATTCAAAAACAATCCCTGAACTATCTCCTGAACAACATGGTTTCCGTCCTTACCATAATACTAACACTGCACTTCTAACCCATATAGATACTGTCAGTAAAGCTAGAGATAATGGCAAACTAGTCTCCTCCTTATTTCTAGATTTGTTTAAAGCCTTTAACACAGTATGTCACAGCACACTTCTGCTTCAGATGTCCTCAGTTCTGTCTTAGCCCACCCTTCTATGGTTCAAAAGCTACCTGTCCAATAGATATCAGTCAGTAAAATGGCACTACACCCTCTGTCTGTACCTCCCAGTCACCACCAGTGTACCACAAGACTCTCTTTGGTCTCCTCCTCTTTAATATTGTCACCGACATCCCCCAAAATCTTCACAACAGGCCATCCTAGTACAGTACACAAATTACTCCACACTCATTTGCACATCTGACCACATCACACGCCTGCATAAAATTACTCAGAAAGCTTTAACAGCCATGAAACATGGCTTTGTAGCTCACAACTTGTGCTCAACCCTAAAAAAATTCTCCCCAAATCCCTCCCTCTCTGTTGAAACAACATTTAAAATATTCTCTCTTAGCAATATAACCACTGAGGTCACTTCTCATAGCAAATGTAGGGAGGATAATCTGGTGGTCTCCTGCTATAAACAAACTATACAACAGAAGGAAGAAACTGTTGCAGAACAGAGGAAAATTCCAGGATGCATAAAACTCCTTCACCAGCCTCAGTAAGAAGCTGAGATCCCTCATAAAATCCTCAAAAGCTAGTTACGAAAATGCAGTTGCCAAAGATTCCAAAGACAACTACAAAGCATTCTATAGTTATGTCAAGAATCTAAATGGCAATGCTCATATCTGCTCTGAGCTACAACAGAATGGCATTAAATATACTGATCCCAAGGATATTGCCAATATCCTGGAAGATCGATTTAGTGCCAACTTCACCCCCTCTCACCCCCTAACAGGCCCATCTCAATATCAAAAGATTGCTAAATTCCGATAATCACGGCCACACAGGTAGAAACCGCACTCTCCAAAGCTAAGAATACAGTATCCATGGGACCAGATGACATCCCAGGCTGTGTACTACATGAACTACAAAATGAACTGGCACCTCACCTAAGTGTCATGTTTAATCATAACCTCACCTCAGGCTTCGTGCCCACTGAGTGGCACACAGCTAAAGTTATCCCGCTCCACAAAGGAGGATCTGCCTTGGATCCCGGGAACTACCGTCCCATCATTCTGACAAGCCTGATCTGCAAGGACATGGAACGCATTATCATGGAACTTATAAACAAAGACATTGGCAACCTTCAAACACTGGACCCCACCCAATTTGAGTTTGTGAAAGGCCGATCTTGTCTCCTGAATCTGATTGACTTCTTCGAATAAGTCTACAGAGCAGTGGACGAGGGTAAGGTGGTCCACACGCCTATCAGGACCTCGCCAAGGCCTTTGACACCATCCCCCACTCTGGAATCATAGATAAACTTACTAAACTGGGCATAAATCCCTACATCACTCGATGGATTGCCAACTGGCTTACTGACAAAACCCAGACTGTAAAAATAGCCAACTCCAAATCCAGTTCCAGACAAGTGACAAGTGGAGTACCTCAGGGTTCAGTCCTGGGACCACTCTTGTTTGGCATCTACTTCTCTGAAGTACAGGCCAACACTAAGGGACTCTGGATAACAACATTTGCAGATGACTGCAAACTAGGAGCCATTATTGAATCCCCAAATGATGTGGATATTCTACAAAAGGACCTTACAGAAACAGATTCCTGGTGCCAGAGCCATGGGCTTAAGCTTAATGCCAAGAAATGTATAGTTATCCCCTTTGGGAAAAAACATGTACCCATAAATTACCACATAGGTGGCCGGACACTAAACATTGAAAGTGTGATGAGAGACTTAGGGACACAGGTGGACAGTGGTCTCACTTTCGATAACCACATCGCCACAACAGTCAGGAAATCCTTCTATGTGGCACACCTCATCACTAAGGGCTTTTCATCCAGAAAAAAGGCGGTCATTCTCCCGCTGTACTCATCCCTCATTAGTCCCATTATAGAGTATAATGCCTCGTTTGGTATGTACCTCACAAGACATCTGCAACAGCTGGAAAGGCCACAGAAATACCTCACTAAAAGAATCACAGGCCTAAAGCAGATGCCATATGCTGACCGTCTAAAAAACTCCAGCTATACTCTGTGGCATATCGTCTACTCAGAGGCGATCTCTGCTTAACATACAAGGCCATGTCAAACCCTGAGCTGTTGGACATGCTCCACTTAAAGAAATCCCAATCCCTCAGAGCCACATGCTCCAGGGATCTAAACCTTGTCATCACAATGAACAAAACATGCTGGAGGGATAGGTTCCTGACCCAGGGAACTCCCCATTCTCTGGAATAGACTGCCCATACATGTCAAGCAGAGTGCCTCATTGGCCCTCTTCAAAAGGAACCTTGATGATTGGATGGGAGATAGGAAATTCACCCCGGGGATCATATCAGTCGCCCTGCTAGACAGGGGTCCAGAGAAGTAAATATTGTGGGAAGAAATATCCAAGGAATTGTTATGGCTAGGCTTGCATAGGCCCTCGGGCCAATAGCCTAGTACCAACCTATGAATCAGTTAACATATGCACAGCTTCGTATCACTTATAAAATTGTTGCACTAAATAGCATTCTACACAGCTATTACAATCCAGTGACCAAAAACTTCTCTGTCCACAAACCTATCAAATCTGCTGTGCATTGTCTGTACTCGTACCCTATTTTTAAGGCCTGGAACTCCTTACCTGTATCCATTAGGTCAGTACCCTTCTGCCCATCCTTCAAAACCATTCTGAAAGACTTCCTCGCCAAAAGCTGGCTCTGTTCTTTCTCAACACCAGGATAAATTATATCCCTAAATGTGAACAAATATCTATTCGTATCTTATACCTTCTTACTCTCCCTTCTTTACTCACTTCCTTACTTCTATCCATTTCTTTTCCCTCGCTTTCTCTTTAAATATACCAGAGGCCTGCCTTCTCTCACTTCATATCGCAATTCGTGTTTGTATTATACTAATTTAACTTTTAGCCAGGTTATAAAGAAATTAAAGGTATCTAAATATTGTCAACTAACTTGTATCTGTTCATAACCAAAGTTTTTATATTATGTCTAATTTGGTATAATTATTAAAACTGAAGTTGTTTTTGTATTATTTTAAACTCTTAAATTGTTTTGTAATACTTGGAGCTTTTCTCCCCAGACCTCCACTGAAAGTGGGCTCCTATCCAGTCACACTTTCCAGTTAATCAAATGTCAGTAAATACTTTTTTTTTTTTTTTTTTTATTTAATCTGGACTGTGCTGCTTAACTTCTCAAATAAGCACAGTTTTTGGCTTGACCCTATAGCAAACTACTGCTCCCACATTCAGGCCTTCTTCCACCCACAAAATGAAACAAAATCTAACAGCTTTGCTACCACAGCAGGTTAGCAGTTTGCCTCAGTCGTAGGTGTGTGACTCTGCTGTGGCTAAAGCTACTACTTTAGACCACTCTTTTTTTTCCTCTGGATCCTCCTAATGTTGTCTATACCATCACTCTGGACTGGGATGTAATTGAAAAGGAGGTGTCTTATCATGTGCCCTGGTTAACATGTGTATATGTATATCTATATATAATATCTGCGTGTGTGTGGGTCTTGTGGAAGCTAAATTTATCTGATGGTCTGTTTACAACACACAAAAGCACTTATCTGTATTTTATCATGTTTTTATTATATTAAAGTCTTGGTATACAACTACAAGCCTCCTAATTGCTTTGGTTTTTCCACAAAAGTGTAACATTGTTTAGTTGTTTCTTTTGGAATTATAAGTTTGGTTGAACTTCTTTTCATTATGTCATGTGGTGAAACCTGTGTAACCCAACGGACAGTTACTACGAATGAATATGAATCCCTCAATGACTCCATTCATAATTTGACATTACTGGTGCAAAAACTGACTGAACTTCCTGCGACAAACATTTATGGCAGTCATTGTCTTACTAGCCATGCTGAAGTTCAACAACAAATAAAACAAGACTATGGGATTACACCGGCACAGAGGCAAGTTCAGTTTTCCTTGCAATCTTTCAGCTTCCTTGGTGGTGGTAGAGACCACATTTACCTTGGTACATGGTTTCATAAACCAGTGGAATTTAGTACACAGATTCTGTCAGAGGTATTAAACCTGGATCAGCAACTCCTTGACTTTCACAAAAAACGGCTGAAGTACAGGAAGCTGCAACAAGAGAAAATCTATTTTAAGCAATCCATCAAAACACAGCGATTTCCAAAAGGGCTTATAACCTGGAAATAGCCTATTGGTATAGTACAGCATTCCCTTTTATATCAAGAACTTTTAGCCATGTTTGATTGGCATGGCTTCAAGCTCTTTGAACTCTTAAACACAGCTTGAAAGAGATGGAGTCAATTTATAGTGAAATCAAGAAGTTGGACAAATCTATTACAGAAGATCTCTTATATAATGAAACACATTTCCATTTTTTCTGTAGTGGGCCATTTATGTTCTAAAAACAATGGAAACTGAAAAAACTTCCAGAATGGGATCATAAGGACTACTTGGAAGGTAGTGCATACCCACAAGCACCTGAGGGTCAAAATCATGTGAATTATGATGATGAATATCAATGTGAGCAATTATCCTACCAACCGAATCTTCTTGATAAAGAAGACTACAATGTAGATGATCACTGTTTGGGGTATCCCCCCACAGACGCTCAGACCATTTACAGAATAAGTGAAGGAAAAACAACTCTGAGGATTCCCAGTATCCATGGAACAACAGTCCATACCAGAGGGATGGAAATAGGAGGAACACACGTGGACAAAGATGACTGTTTCTGAAAATTGTACTATAGTAACTAATTTATCTAATGACTTTAAAACAAACTACAGCACTTTCAATATTACTATGTTACATGTCAGATTGTTTAGCAGGGGCTTTTCATTTTTGCCAGCAAAAAGAATGGATATAACAAAAATTATACCCTAGAAAATTAAATTTCAACTTGTTAATGGGTGATAATGATGGCTTTGACAGTGATTAGAATGAGTTACGAACACCAAGTACATTTAATCTAGGTTGTCACTCGAGTTACTTGAACAAGTGTGTGAGATGTACATCAGGCACTTGTTAAATTCATGACCTTTAATTTCATGGCAGAGTATTAATAAACCCCAGTATGAATTGTTAAATTAAGTCAGCCAGGCTAACAGTTTGTGGTTCGTGCACCCTGATAAGGGTGGTGGATTAATAGTAATGCAACAAATTGATTATGTGCAGAGTATGTTTAATTTGCGATATGAAGATACCTATTGTGAAGCGTCCATCAATGAGATTTATGTTTCTTATCAAAAAATTGACATTCAGCTTTGATATGTTGATGCAAGGTCATATTAATCCAACTGAATTTGAATTTTTAAGTGTGAAGGAACCTAGGATCCCTACAATATTTGCAGTGCCCAAAATCCATAAAAACATTAAATGTCCAACTTTTCAATTGATAGTGGACATGATCACTTCAAAAACTAGCTTTTTAGCTAGATTTATAGACAGCAAACTGAAATACAAGGCCTAAAATAAATATATATGTAAGGAGTCATGGGATTTTTGAATGAGATACAATCAGCTTAGTAATATATTTGTTACAGTTTTTATTACTATTAATGTTCAAGACCACTTAACTTGTATACAGCATGACATTAGCTTAAGGTGGTTTTCTGAATATTTAACCGACAGTATGCATTTAGTACAAGATCAAAATACTCTCACTGCATTGATGGATATTGTACTTAATAATGTTATATATTTTGAAGGTCAACACTTGTATCAAAAGAAAGGTAAAGCTATGGGAGCAGCGTGCAGACCGCTATATGCTAATATAATAATGGCAGCCTGGGAAGACAAGTTTATTTTTAACAGTGAATATAGTGAATTGTGTCGTATGTACACACGATTCTAGGAAAATACATTTGTGGCATGGACAGCTGAGGCTGAGAAAATTAATGATTTAATTACATTAACATCACAACCCCCTTTCTAAAATTCAAGTAATAATGTATGAGGGGAATCTATAGTATATTTGGATGTGAGATTGACTGAAGTCAATGAACAACTCAGCTTGTATCTTGCATATATAGAAAGCATACCTACTGAAACAAATTCTTGCCATCTGCCTCATCAAAAACGAGCAGTGGTAAAAGGACAACTGGTAAGAGCGGTGATTATGCTGTCAAATTATAAAGACTTTCTAAAGAATGTGATCTTTTGCGGAATATGTGTTTAAATAGAAGTTATCCTCTAGTCCTTATAAATTCTGTAAAAGAGGAAGTCATAAGGAAGAGATCAACAGGCGCTAACATTGTCAAGGGCTATAGCTAGTACACCCCTACAAAGCTCATCACTACTCTAATAACACAGCTATCACAGATGAAAATTGTCAGATGGATAGTACAGTAGCCAATGGAAATCATTCATTCATTACTACATATTCTGTGGATAGTAGTGAGAGATCTCAAATTATGCAGAAGTATTTGCAATATATAGCTAATGACAGAATATGACGTAGAATGTTAGTGACCAGCCCCCGGCTTATATATAAAAAAAGGAGTTTGTTTTAAAAATTTCTCTCACAATATGACCAGTGATTAACTATAAATGGTAAAATGCATAAGTGTGGGGCGTGTAAGCAGTGTCATTTTATTTAACAGGAAATGCAGTAGTAATAAGAGAAAAATCAAAAATATTCCAGGAAGATTTAACTGTAATAATGGGATTATCTATGTAGCATTGTGTCAACAGTTTAGCAGGTTTTACATTGGTAAAACAGAGTGCAGAACAAAAGATTGTATGCACGAACATATGTATGACTTTAAATAGAAAATTACAAATGCGCTCTAAAAATGCATCAGAGATAATCCTGGGCACAATTTTCTTTTTGCCATTTTGGAAAGGGTAGAAAGGAGACTAAGGGGTGGCTTGTGCAGCATTATTGCAGTGGGAGTTGTGGTGGCAAATATATTCAATTGCCACAGTACCCTCGGGCTTAAATGAAATCCTGTCAATTCAAAGTTTGCTTCAAATGAAAGCATACGAAAAGTAAGCTTGTATTTATTTATATATTTTTATGTTGAATAAGCACGAGCATAAAGATAACTAGAACAACAATGTTTAAACGTGCATTATACTGGTGATGGTTACAGTATTATGAACTATAAAGCAGTCAGTTTGTCTATGCATATTGTCATTTGCAAAAGTTGTCATATTAGAATGGAAGCCAATTTATTTGTTACTTTATATTGACATAAGAAGATGTGTCTTGTGTGACTCTGTTAACGTATATATACCGGTCTTGGGTAGGTTAAATTTATTCGATGAAGTCTCTGTTTAAAACAAATGAAAAGTGCTTATCTGTATTTTATCGTGTTTTTATTATATTACAGTCTTGGTATACAACTCCAAGCCTCCTAACTGCATTGGTGTTTCCACGGAGGTTTAACATTGTTAGGATCAGCGGTTAGCTGTGGCCCCCTGCAGTTGTTGGGTCCCTTCAATGGGCAAGGGAAACCCATTTCTGTCAGTCTTGGAAGGAGAGGCAGGGAAGGTGCCTCTACTTAGCCAGAATGTTGTGCCCATACCTGGGGAAGCAGTTGCCATTAATAAATAATTTACCCCAACTTTACAAGCATTTATCATCATCTGCACTAGTTCCAGTGCACAGGAGTAGCTTATTAGATCTGTCTCAGGGTGTTATACAGCCCATTGACTTTTCTTTATAAGGTACTTTCTGGTATAAGAAAGAGAGATTCCTCTTTTTCTGAAGAAAATTAAGGCATTCAATCTATAGGGGAATGTGATAGGATAGATGCATTTTATTTCCTCAGATTTCTGACTCAAACTCCAAGAGTGCATATTATCTGAATTTCTCTGTGAAGGATTCTCTTAGAGACTGTTTCAAGAATGTCCTAGTGCTTTCACTGGGATAACACTGAGATGTCCTGATTTAAATTACTGTTGCAGTATTCATAACAGGTAGGTTCTTATCCACTGAAGTCTGGTCAGGCTACCAAAGCTTTACATTCCAAAGGTGTACGTCAGGATGATTACCCTTTTACCAACTAGTTGAGATTTATAGATGGTGTGCAAAATTTTCAGACTGTCTCATCACCAGCCTGAACACAGGTAATTGTACCCAATGGACTGTAATTTGGCTGACTGCCTGGATAAGGTCTTAACACCTTTTATGCACCTGTTTAATGAGGATGTGTAGCAGCTACTAATGGAGGCAAGAAAGCCTGCTACTGGAAAATCTTATATTAATAAATTGAAAAGATGCTCTAGTGAGTACCATCAAAATAACGAGCACCCATTCAGTGCTAGTTGTTCTCTGGTTTTACAATATGTGTGCGGGTTGCTATCCTATAGCCTTTGTTACTCCTCCATCAAGGTTCATTTATCAGCCATTTAATCATGTCTGCCCATGGATCCTCCTCTCTCAGTGCATTCTCATGTCAGAATGTTTTTGAAAGAGATTTTGAATAAGAGGCCTTAATTTTGTGTTAGAGAAGCTAACTCTTTCTCCATTTGAACAGCTGTTCTGGCTGACATAAGGTTCTTAACATGAAAAACTGTTTTACTGGTTACTCTGACCTCTCTAATATCTGAGTTGCATACTCTTACAGTGAGTCAACCCCGTCTCATTTTCCACAGAGACAGGGTCTCTTTGAGAACTAATCCTCCTTTTATGCCTAAAGAGTTATCAGAGTTTACTTTTAAGCCAGACTATCCATCTGCCTGTTTTCTTTCCTGAACCCAAAAAGGATGGAGAGAGGATACTCCACAGACAACTGAGGTACTATTTTGACATAATTAAAATCTTTCAGATCTTCAAATCAGTTGTTCATTTCTAGTGAAGGTAAGGAGGGACAACCTGTGCCAAACCAGACTATTTCCAAACTGTTGTCTTAGGCTATTACCTTTTGTTATTCCCACCACAACAAAACTATTCCAGGCATGGTCAAGCACACACTACTACGACCTTGGCTTTGTCTATGGCTTTTTGGAAAGGGTTGGAATTTAAGTATTATAGAAGCAACTTGGTCCTCTCTGCATATTTGTTCAAAGCACTACAAGCTACATTCCAGTTCCTGGAAAAGGTACAGTTTTGCTAGGACCATTATGCAGGGGTTCCTGGACCTTTTCTCTTCCACGTCCCAGTTATTCTAAGCTATGGTAATTTACCCATATGGCTTGGGCTGTTGCAGTAGTGATCAGTATAATAAACATAGTACAGTTGTGTAAGTAAAACTTACCATCACAGTAGATGTTTGAATGATCACTGCTGCAGTAGCCGCTCCCACGTTCCATCTATGTTGCGTCTTTGTCTATGTTTTATGACAGGGTATGGACATTTTTTGTTCCTAGCAATATTCTGTCAGGGCTTAGCCAGCTGTTGTCAGTTGGCATGAAAGTTCTGAAGGGCTTCGCACCCAAATCTGTCTTTTAGTCAGCTCAGCTCAGCTCTGTAGTGGTTTAGGCATGTGCAAAGTGCCTGGAAGCTGGCTGGCTGTTATATCCTTAGGATATAACCTATATAGCTTAGGCAACTGCTGCAGTGATCATGCAAACATCTACTATTAAATTTACTTGCACAACTGTACTTTCATCCTTATAGCTGTGTAAACTGGGTATCTCCTAATTAAGTGTCTGTCCTTAATTCCATACTGTCAGTCTGGCGTGTATGTGCGGTCAAAGTATGTTTGTTGCCCATATATATATATATATATATATATATATATATATATATATATATATATATATAAAATGTATTCAGCAATATCCTCCCCTCCTAACTTAAACTCATTCCAGTCCTTTCATCACATCCCACTCTTCCCTTCAGTGCAGTACAAGGAAGGACCTTCCCCACTAAATCATTCAAGTACTTGTCACTGTTGATCCTCTTGCTGCTTTCCTGTACTTCCCTGTCCCCCTTTAACTTTGAGTGCCGACTTCACCCAACCTTCCTTGCATCCCATAGTTCAGCAGTCCCCAACCACCGGGCCGTGGAGCACTTGGTACCGGGCCGTCAGGTAAGTGAATGCATGTATGAGTGTGTTTATGTGTCTGTCTGTGTGTGTGTGTGAGTGAATGCGTGCATGAAAGCAAAAGAATCTGTGTGTGTTTGTGTGTGTGATCGAGAGAGCGATGCATCAACAAATGTGTAAGTGGGTGTGTGGCATGTGGGTGTGACAGAGCGATGTGTGAATGAATGCAGGTATGAATGAAGGAGTGACTTTGTGTGAGAGATCGGAAAAGAGTGAGAGCGCGATGTGTGTGAGTGAATGCATGCATAAATGCAAACGAGTCTGTGTGTGATATGGACGAAAGGTACACAAACCTCATTGCCACTGCTGCCAGTGATCACTCCCACTCTTCACACACATACACCATAGCTCTTAGCAGTGCAAAAAATCTGAACAAAGCGTAACAGAATGGGGGGACAAATGGGGACAAATTTTAATTATTGCTCTTTTAACCATAGAAATTTGCGAGAATAACAGGATTTATCGTTTCATGCATTTTTCTGAAGGATATGAGGTCTGAAATACAAATGTATTTTATTATTTAGTGACTTCAGTCCTCAGATCATCCCAGTGATTTGCCAGAAAATCACAAAAGTTATGAGGAACAGACCAAAACTCAGAGGGAAGGATCTGGACGTTCTGTGAAAATCTGTACAGTTGAGAGGTTTGACAGCCTCTTACTTAGATCAAGAAATTTGGACAAAGACAAAAATAATGGGGGGGGGGCGGGACAAAGGCCCAAAATAGGGACCATTTTAAGTACTGCTCTTACAAACTTTGAAAGTTGATAGAAATACAGGTTTTGCATTAGCATGATTTTTCTGAAGGGTATGAAGTATGAAACTCAACTGTCTGTTATTATTTTCTGACTTCAGCCTCAATGATCTGCCAGTGATTTGCCAGAAAACAATAATTTTATGAGAAAAAGGCCAAAAAAATGAGGCAAAAATTTGTACAGTTGAGAGGTATTCTGGACAGAGCCAAATAGGGACAGATTTTAAGTATTGCTGTTATAATCATAAAATCAGTAAGGCTGCCATTAGGTTTACTTACCTCTCAACCATAGTAGATCAATGTTATGTTGTTAAGCGGAATGTACATTTTCTTTTTTTGGTAATTATTGCCAACTGTCTTTTTTTGTACTTTGGAGCTTTTCTCCCCGGGTCTGGCCTCCTCGTTAAACCAATGCCAAATAAATAAATAAATATCTACTTTATTATGCATGCCACAAGATGGCCGGTCCGTGGAAAATTATCTTACTTTGATACTGGTCCTTGGTGCAAAAAAGTTTGGAGACCACTGCCATAGTTGACACAACCTAACCTGTTCTGTTTTGTATAGAGCCTTCCGGTTCTCATATAAATAGTAAGCCACACTACAGGTCATGCCTGGCAACTGTACCTCATTATTACTAATGTTTGTCATTTTGAGTCTTAAAAGATAGTGTTTCTCATTGTTCATATCAAAAGTATCTGTCACACAACCAGTGTTAAGAATATTTCTAAGTAATATCCATGGTAAATAATACTGAATTATACTAATTCATCAAAAGAATGTTTGGTAAGTATAAAGTAACAGATTTAACTGTATTGTGGGTCTTCCTAGATGCAGTTGTGTTAGTAAGCTGCTAGTATGTATTCAACATTTTGCCCATCTGTTCCACATTATGATAGTGTTAAACATTTTTGGGAATGGAAGGTTGAGAGTTACGCTAATAGTATCTTTGTTCCTTCATTGCACAACTGTATTTTTATTTATTGAATGAGTGGGTGAACTGATCCAATTAACCTTTTCAGACATTATTTGCACAAAAAGCAGAACATAAACCTGTGGAACTGAACATAAGTCACCAAGACTACATGTGCAAAATCCATAGGCTGCAATCACTGCAGATTTCCGTTTGAGCACAAAACTACTGAATGGTAAAAAAAAAACATTACTACAGTGAGATGAATTTATGTATACTTAATATGTAAAGTCAAAGTGAAATGGTTTTAACAGTTTATAGAGAGTGGATTATTGTACGAATACAAATAGTATTTATGTAAAAATGGTCCATGAACTACTCTGCATATGTAGCGAATCCAATAACATTTAATAGTCCAGAATATTTAATTCATCCAGATGATACTAAGTCCTATTTGCTTAACTGTAAACAATTGACAGGTTTCTGTTGAGCAGAATAATTAACAGGGAAGCACTGTAATTTCCTTTTAAGAAGTATATTTAATAAAAACTGCGTGCAAAACTAAATGATGTAATGTGGTCCTATCTCGCCTGCATTCATTACTGACGGGCTCGGAGCCGAGAATCAGCTCAGACTCGGCCGCTATAACTAGCACAAAGTCTCTTAATTGGCTGGGCTAAGCCTGTATCCCAGGATGCACCACGCCCAATCACCCAAATCTCGTTTATCGCTCGTTGAGTGAAGACGTGGTCTCGAGCTTGGCTGTGGCTAAGTATCTTATTTGAGCTATTTACTTGGTTTCCTGTAATTTTTTTCCAACCAAAAGCTATTTTAATAGCTACTTTCTGTGTATTTGGTATTTTGTGACTGTTTTCCGTTTTTGGTTATAGTTCTGGTATCCTTGTGTTTGGCAGGCTAGGCCCGTTTAAGTTAGAGGGCCTTAGCCCTGTTCGGTGTGTTTCTTTGTTGGTTGTAGGGGCGTTTGAGTTAGAGTCCCTTCCTCCTTTCCCTTTCGTGTTGGTGTCTGGTTTTATGTGGTTTGCAATGTCAGGCAAAGATCAGAAGGAGCATACGCCTTCTGGTTTTAAAAAGTGCGCCAAATGTTCCTATAAGATGTCTCTGACTGATGGCCATGCCATCTGTGTGTACTGTTTGGGCGCTATACACTTCCAAGAGTCCTGCAGTGCGTGTCATTCGTTTAGTTCCAGGGTCTTGCAAGAGAGAAAAAATAAGTTGATTCTCAAGGGCCTGGTAACACCTGCCTTTGAAGAAGCTTTGGTGTCTTCTTCCCCTAGTGGGAAATCTAAGACAAAAAAGAGATCTCTGGCTCCGTCTAGTTCATCAGAGCCACCGGAGAAAAGATTAAAGACTGTTTCACCTTCCTCGGCTCCATTGGGCTCGGAGCCGCAGGGCATACTGTCAGTACCGGAGACACCTTCTTCAGTTCCACTGCCGCCGGAGCCGAAGGAGGTTTCTGTTGTGTTGTAGCCGACTTCGGCTCCGATTGTCCTGGAGCCGATTCGGAGCCATTATCCTAGCTTTATGTTGGATCCTAGCTTTACGTTGGATCCATTAGAGAAGACTTCTCGGCCCCCCTCTGTGTCCTCCAAGTCCTCCAGGTTGTCTGATTCGGATTCGGATAGGGTGGTGCAGAGGCTCCTCCAGTCACCAGTGTTAACAAAATTATTCTCTGCTCCAGCCCAGTCGGCTCTGGAGCCTGCCCTTTTGTCGGTTCCAATTATTCCTCCTCCGACCACCTCTGTGTCATCGGAGCTGGAGTGTTCTGGGTCGAGTGAGGTCCTTGGGTCGGCTCCGAAACCCCCTTTGAGTTTTTCGGCTCCAAACTTTTCGGTTCCATCTAATAGTTTTGGCACTCGGGTTTCGTTGTTCGGACCTGAGGGGGATACATCGGGGCTCCAGACCTCGGCTCCGAGTCTCCCTCTTGGTGCTTCGGCCAGGGGAACCCCTGTTCCGATTGTGGTCTCTGAGACGGGTCGCTCCTCGGATTCAGGTGGACCCGCCTTCAAGGCCATGAGGAGCGCACTGGCCAGGTCTTCGGTGACATCACTCGAGTCAACCACTCTTTTCCAGGACACTGTGACTAGAGCCTCTGATTCCCCCCCTATCAGCAGGCAGTGGGGCTCGAAGGCCTGAGGATACCCCCATGCGTGGTCCCCTTTTTTCTGAGGGACCTTCAGAGTCTTTGCCTGAAGAGCCTCCCAGAAAGAAGTTGTGTAAGAGGAAGCACGTAGACTCCCCAGATGAGTCTGTCACCTCAGACACCGACCTCAATGATGCAGAGGGGTCCCCAAAGTCGTGCTCCAATGATGTCTCATTCTCCGACATCCTGGAGATTTTGAGACAGAGAGGCGACTGGCCTTCCAAAACCACCTCTGAGGAGGAGTCGGTCTTCCTCAAGGTCTTCGGAGCCCGGCCTTCCTCCTCCTGGGTTTCTCCCCCCTTCGATGAATTGCTGGACCTTATTTGTCGAAGGGTGTGGGAACACCCTGACTCTGTAGAACCGGTTCCCAGCCGCCCGAATAAGTTCTTGTCTGCGTCTCCTGGGAAAGAGTTCTTGACAAAAGGAGTTCCTGTAGATGCCATGGTGGTGGCGTCTGCCACTCAGCAAGAAGTTGCAGAGGCTTCTGCTTCCGTTCATCCTCCTAACAAGGAGTCTAGGAGTATGGATCGGTATGGAAAGCATACACTGTCCTCAGTGACCTTTTCTTTGCGGTCGTTGAATTACCTGTGTCATTTTACGAGGCTCCCAAGAGATCTCCTCAAGGAGTTGGGAGATACTCTGTCGGGTAACTTGCCTGAGGCGGTGAACCAGGCTGTCAATACCCAGCTGTCTACCCTGTCTTCTATTGTTAACTCGTCCATGAGGCTCATATCCTATGCAGCCAAGGGGGCGGGTAGGGCAGCTAGCACAGGCATAGCCCTTAGGAGGCAAGCCTGGATGCACCTGTGTCACTTTGCAGAGGCCTTCAAGTCTTCCTTCACGGACGCTCCCTTTGACGGGTCCTCCCTCTTTCGACCCAAAGTGAAAGACACTCTCACCAGATGTGAGCAGGAGGGTAAGACTTTGTCTGCCGTAGGGGCCCATTTTTCACTTCCCTCTAGACCTTATCCCAAGGCGCAGAGGGGAGGAAAGATGTGGCTCAGGAAGTCCCAGAAGTCTTTCCTGACCATCATGGTGACCCCCCGCTCCAGAGGCAGAGGAGGGGGGAATTACTCTGGAAGATGTCACCGTAGGGGCGGGGGAGGACCCCGCAACTCAGGAGACCACGAGTCCTTTTGTGGTTCCTCCTACCAACGTCCCTGAGGGACTGCCCGGCTGTGCCTCTCCGGAGCCAGTCGGGGGTCGTTTCTCGAAGCATCTTCAAGCCTGAGGAAACATCACTCAGGATCGATGGGTGCTTCGAATTATTGCCGGAGGTTACACCATTCACTTTATCGCACCCCCTCCGTCATCCAAGGGAGTCCCAGACGTTCCACCCAGTCAAAGGGACCAAGCAGCATTAGAATTCTCAAAGCTGCTGGAAAAAGGAGTCATCCAACCAGTCCCCTCAGACCAGATCGGATCAGGAACTTACTCAAGGTTTTTTTTGGTGCCAAAAAGAACAGGGGACTTGAGGCCCATCCTGGATCTCAGCCATTTAAACCGCTTCATCAGGAAGTCCAAGTTCCGAATGGTCACTCTTCAAACCATTTTCCCCTTGTTGGAAAAAGGAGTATGGATGTGCTCCATCGATCTCAAGGATGCCTATTATCACATCAAGATAAACAAGGCCTCCAGGAATCACTTACGCTTCTGGCTGGGAGCCAGTCATTTCCAATTCCGAGCCCTGCCCTTTGGTCTCACCACAGCCCCCAGGGTGTTTACCAAATGTCTGGCAGTGGTGACTGCTCACCTGAGACATCTAGGATTCCAGGTGTTTCCTTACCTAGATGACTGGCTTCTCACCGCCCCCACCAGGCATCTACTTGTTCGAGCCACGGAGGCCACCATCAACTTGGGTCAACTCCTAGGGATTACTTTCAACTGGCAAAAATCTGTCTTGCTGCCATCACAACGTGTTGCATTTATCGGCGCAGAGCTAGATTCCGTAGAAATGAGGGCTTTCCTTCCTCCAGAAAGAATAAAAGTGCTACAGGCTCAAGTTTTGGCCTTATTACCTCTGAAAAAGGTCCGAGCCGGACTTCTTCTTCAGTTAGTAGGTTCCATGGCGGCCACCATCCTACTAGTACCCCTGGCCAGGCTACATATGCGGATACTCCAGTGGCTTCTTTCGGTCCAGTGGTCCTTTCAAAAATTCCCTCTGTCTCATCCGATTCTCATAACGGAACAATGCCGACAGGACCTGCGTTGGTGGCTTCATTCACCCAATCTGAACAGAGGGAGATCCCTGAACCCTCCGCCCCCTACTGCCACAGTGACCACGGATGCCTCCCAGACAGGGTGGGGGGGGCATTATCTGGGCAGGATGGTCCAGGGCACGTGGCAAGATCATGAGGTACACTTGCATATAAATGTCCTGGAGATGAGATCAGTGCTACTAGCGTTGCAGGCACTTCACAGCTCTCTTCCAAAGGGAACTATTTCAATTCTTTCGGACAAAATGTCAGTCATGTAGTACCTGAACAAGCAGGGGGAACCAAGTCCTATCCCCTTTGCAGAGAGGCCATGAGAGTGTGGAATTGGGCGGTGTCTTCCCAACGCTTTCTAGTGGCAATGCACATTCCGGGGAAGTCCAATGTGATAGCAGACAGGCTAAGCAGAGCTATTCTGATGCCTCACGAGTGGTCCCTGAATGATCGAGTTGCTGCTCAGATCTTCTCCAGGTGGGGTCTACCTTGCTGCGACCTCTTTGCCAGTCCCCTCAATGCCAAGTGCACCAGTTACTTCACTCTGATTACCCCTCAGGGGGAGTCACCCAGGGACGCTGTAGTCCACGATTGGCCCCCCCGGTCTGCTCTACGCCTTCCCTCCATTTCCTCTGCTGCCAAGAGTGATTCAGAAGGCAGCTTCCTTGGGAAGCAAAATGATTTTGATCGCACCACACTGGCCCCGTCAAGTTTGGTTTCCCTTTCTTCGGAGATATACCATGGACGGTCCTTGGATTCTGGATCCAGTTCCAGACCTATTGACTCATCTGTCAGGGCAGTTCCACCCATCCCTGCGAATCCTCAAGCTCACTGCCTGGCTTCTCCACTTCCGTCCTTAGTCAGACAGCTTTCCTTTACACCGGAAGTGGTACATATCCTATCTTCTTCCCACAAGTCATCCACTAGAAAGATATACTCCAGTAAATGGAAGAGATTTGCTATCTGGGCCCAGTCACATAATCTAGATCCCTTTACAGCCCCTGTGACGGCAGTTTTGGATTTTTTGGCAACGCTTTTCAGACAAGGTTCTGCTGCCTCCACTATTAAGGTACAGCTGGCGGCAATTTCTAATTTTCACGTTTTATATGAGCCTTCCCTCATGGGCCATAAACTGTGTAAAGCATTCCTACAAGGAGCCTGGTTACTTCATCCCCCAGTTTCACAGCCAGTCTTGCCATGGGATTTAAACTTGGTGCTTAGAGCCATAACTTCTTCTCCCTTTGAGCCTGCAGCCACTTGTGAATTAAAATATTTGTCTTGGAAGACAGCCTTTCTGGTGGCCATTACTTCAGCCAGAAGGGTATCAGAGCTTCAAGCCCTTTCTGTTAAACCTCCTTATTTGATTTTTCATAAGGATAGAGTATCTCATAGAGTATCCTTGAGACTCAACCCTTCCTTTCTTCTACCTTCTGTCTTCACCAATCCATTGAGTTACCAGTGTTTTTCCCCACACTTTTCAAACAAGGCTGAATTCAAATTTCACCAATTGGGTGTACATAGACAACTGAGGTTTTATTTGCACAGGACAAAACAAGAGAGGAAATCAGATCAGTTGTTTGTGTCCTTTTCAGAGAACAGGATTGCTAGCCCTGTGACCAAAGTCACTATTGCAAGGTGGATTAAGGACTGTATCTCATTTATTTACACATCGGCAGGGAGAGATCTACCTTTCCCAGTTAAGGCGCATTCTACCAGGGTTATGGCTACCTCAGTGGCTTTTCATGCTAGGCTCTCTTTGGATGAAATCTGTGCGGCAGCCACCTGGGCTTCCCCACATACCTTTATTTCTCATTATAAGCTGGACGTGGCTTCTAGAGGCCGGGCTTCCTTTGGTTCCACGGTGCTCAGGAGTGTTTTCTCATGAGCCTCCCAGGATATAGGTGCTAGGGACGCTGTCCCGTCAGTAATGAATGTAGGCAAGATAGGACCACATTACATCAATTAGTTATGTACTCACCATAACGATAGATGTATGTGGTCCATCTCGCCTACATTCTTACGTACCCACCCACCTTCCCCCTTCCTGGTGGACTTGGAGGAAATTTATATTCTTAGACCCTTCTGAGGATATTATTTTTTCTCTCTTCTTGCTGTGTGTTCCTGTGAGGTTATGTATGTGTAATGATTATATTGTAGCAAACAAGATCTGGGGGTTTGGGCGTGGTGCATCCTGGGGTACAGGCTTAGCACAGCCAATTAGAGACTTTGTGCCAGTTATAGCGGCCGAGTCGGAGCCGATTCTCGGCTCCGAGCCCGTCAGTAATGAATGTAGGTGAGATGGACCACATACATCTATCGTTATGGTGAGTACATAACTAATTGTTTTCTGGCATGTATGTGGGGTAGAAGTATATGCTTATGTTGAAGTGTAATAATCTAAAACAGTGCTTTGTTTGCTTGCTTGTATTTGTTTAGGAATCCATAACATAAGAATTACATTTATTAGATGCTGCGGTCTGAGTAGTACTAGTTGGTGACTTGTTCACTAGACCAGTTTATTTACTGGTAATAGTTTATAGGCTACATCACTATTATATGTTGTGTAATTTCCAGTCTTAGGTCATTAAATAAAAAGTCAGTGTTCTAAAAGAAACTTATGAAGTACTATAAATGTGTATCATATTCTATTCTTCATACATTTTTTTGAATCTATATAGGCCAAGTCATACATGTTGCCATTTGCCTACTGCTAGTACTGCATTCACTGTCAAGACTGGCAGTTGCAGATGGATATCACTGTTTCTGAGATTCAGCTTTCTTCTTTGATTTTCTTTATAGACAGATATCCTAGTGCATATAATTGTTTTGTTAGTGAGGCTGTCTGGCTGGGCCTGAACCAGAGGCCTTAGGAGATGAATTCCAGCATCAGATAAAAAAATAAAAATGTAAAACATTTTTTATAAACAAAACATGGTGCATTATTAAGGCCACTTTAGGCCTGTCTCACTTTTCTGACTCTTAACTGAATTGTTACTAGAACATACCATTGTTTGCAGAATTTACCTGAAGATCTCTGTGCATTCCAATTTGTGTTTTGGTTTGTATATTTCATTTCTGACTGACTGTGGTCAGTGCTTATATCAGCTTGAGCGTGAAGGTTGCTTTTATTGAATTCTTCTGTCTGGGCCCACGGCTGTCATGGGCTCACAGTTTTGGACTGCTGTCCACTTTATACCTCGAAGGTGTTGGCCTTCATTCACAAGTGGATGATCCGCCTTGACATTATTTTAGAGTATTTTCTCATAGCTGCTCCAGTTAATATGGGGACCTATAAGTTAAATAGGTTTTGTTCATTTTTGACAGAACAATCTAATCTCTGTTCATTTGAAATAATTAAGGCATGTGTCCTCTCAATGAGTTGTTTTTTGTTGCTGTACCTTAGTTGAGTTAATACAGGTATCATCAGTGTGTTCTGCGTTTTACCTTGTCTTCACCATCTCTTTTGGTTTTCTTACCTGGCTACTAGATTATATAACTTTTACTGTATGTTTTAGTCCTCCGTTTATCAAATATTAACTTAGTTTGCTATCCTGCTGCTTTGATCCCATTTTTGTCAGTAGCTTCTATATGGAATACCTACTGTATGTGGACTCTGCCTCTTTGGTTCGTAGGATCCCTCTTCAGCTCTTAACTTATACTTTCCACTGAGGCTTCCCTGGAAGCGTTGATAAGCGAGTAGGGCCCGGGAAAGAAATCCTGGGTTTGTTTGCCAGTACTAGTTGTGGTATTATCTAGCCACCCTTGATAAAATTGCATGTTGAGGTTAGAGCATATTTCTTTTATGGGATACCTAGGGGAACCTGTTTTTCATCTTACGCTGAGACTTGTATCCCAGTGTTCTCATGTAGAGCATTGTATTCGAATACATAGCTCTTCTACAACAAAACTGGCATTATTACAGAATTGTGTGATGCTGTCCTCACATTTTTTTCACCAAGGCTTGACTAGATGCCACCGTTGTCCCTTACATGACAACGGTGGTTCACTCTGGAGTCTTTGTCATCAACACTCTGAGGAAGATATCTGTCACATGTGAAGGATGTGATTAGAATAATATACTTTTAGCTTTAAAAGAGCATGATAGAGTCATGATCTTGGTGATTGTTACTCAGTAAAGTTTTGAACAGTAGCCAGATCTGATATGTTGGCCGTCTTGAAACTATATATTCTTTATAACAATATTCTGGCTTAAAAGTGTTTGGTGAAGGATGGCTGTATGTATTACATCAAAGCTGAAAGTGATCCAGGTCCATGCAGAGCTCCCAACAACTTCATGTATGTCATTTCAGCAGGAAAAAAACTGTAGGTTACTCTGTTTTCTATCCAGCCAGTAGCACTAAGGCCTTCTTGCAAGCCTGCATACGTTTTCTCCCTGATTCACTGTTTAAAGTCACTGCGAGTGGGTTGTTTCTTGGTAAGTTTAATGCCTGGGATAATGATGACTCTATATCTCTTGTGCCTTTTATGAAAAAGATGAGGGCTTGCTTGATTAATGACCTCTGCTACCCATATTGTACATCCACTCTTTGATCTGTATGTTTCATCTTGTTGCGGTCATCTCAAGCATAGGTCTCAAGCTGTCTCTTGGACTCTACCACCTCATCTGCGTTAACCTCAAGCTGCCTTGTTCTATTTTTTTTTTTTTTTTACTTGCTTACCTCCTGATTCATTCCTCTATAGTTCCGTCTTTCACTGCATTGGGGCAAGCTAGCATTTGGTCATCATTAGATCGCTGCTTCAGTAGCCTATGTTATATGTGAGGTCCTGATGAGGACTATGCAGCTAACTTCCAAAGCTTTTAATCTCCTTCCGCCAGTCCTAGCCACTGCTTTGCACGAGAGATGCAGAATAAAAACAGTGGCTAGGGCACCAGAAGTTCAGAACTTTCTTGTCACTGAAGTGTGTGCTCCTTTGCTTCCATGATCAATAGTTGGCTAATGCTTCAGCAAGGTTGGATTGCCTTCTACACCTGTGTTTTACAGAAGATGCCCTTTTGAGTGCTTGTTGCAGATTTTTTTTTCTTCAGACCTTACTTTTACGGACAGGTATCCCTGAGATTTTCTGTGTAAAAATTTGATTTTTTAAGGTAAAAATTACATTTTACTTCAAGATTTTATATTGAGCCATGAGAAGGTTGTGGATATTTTGAGAGTCAATATTCTGCTTAAGCCGCTTAACCTTGCAGACACACTTTGAACTACAATAACGGGTGTTGGAACACTGAATTTGATCTTTGTCAATGTCTACCGCTAGCTTGTTTTTAACCCTTTCCTCATGCTTTAGCTGTTATAACAGCTGTTGGGTCCCTATGTCAGATTAGCCTTGGCTGTTGAAACAGCTGTTGTAGCTTTGATACAGATCTTTAGCTGTGAAAATAACCATTTAAGCTGTGGGCGGTGGAAAAGATTTGGCCCAGAGCACAAACAGCTTGAGCATGAGGAGTAAGTTTCCAAAATATAGCAAATGTTTCTTGCAGTTCAGGTTTCCATTTCAGGAAATGCCAGCAAGGCTCAGGCAAAAAGAAATTCAGTGGCATGGAGGTTCAAAGAAAAAAGGAGGATCCTTACAGAAAAAGGACAGTCTAAGAAAAACGACTATATTTCCTTCTCAGGAATTCCTGCTTCCCAACCTATTAATCCAGAAAATGTATCCCCAGAGTTTAGATCTTAATTATCCTTTGAGGCACCAGATATTGTCAGACAGTTGGGTGTTTTTAAAAAAAATCATTGTAAAAGGTTACAACTGGCAGTGGGACTTCCTGTCTCAGTTTCAAGGGATCCCTCCATACCCACTCAGTCAAGCATACTTGTTCTCTCCTGTTATGGGTTAATTGCTGTCTTGGGGGGAGGGGGGGGTCGAACCTGTTCCCCCAAAATCAGCGAAAAGGGATTTTATTCAAGAATGTGTTTTAGTGCAAACAAGAAAACTTGCAGACATGTCCTAGATCTATCTTTTGTAAATCTTCATATCATAATTCCAAAATTCAAAATAATTTCTGTACAGTCTTTTACCCCTCATTTCTCCTCCCAGGTTTATTGTAACTTTGCATTTAAAAATATGCTTAAAGTCACATAATATTCATTCAAACAGTTTCAGTGACTTTTTGTGTCTTTCCGTGTCTTGTTGCATTTTCAGTTTTCTGTTTTGCCTTTTGATTTATCTACAGCTTTGAAAGTAATTTACAGTGTGTCTGGCTACTGTAATAGCCCACTGCAGTTTGCACAGTGTTCATATTGTCCCATATTAGGTGACTGATTGTTGCAAATTCCTTTGCGACTTGTCAAGAATGTCTGGCTTGTGTAGTAAACCCAATGCTCATCTTATTGATCACTGCTGCAGTAGCCTTAACTACATGGATTGTATCCTACCAAGGATGTAACAGCCAACTTCCAAAGCTTCAGGGCACCTTCCACACGCTCAAACTGACAGCCAGCTCGAGCTACACTGAATAGCAGACAAGTATGAGTGCACAGCCCTTCAGAGCTTTACTGCTGCTGAAGAGTACACTCCTCTGAGGCTCTCAAAGATCGATGTGTTGGCTTGTGCTGTCTCTTTGCTGGGTAGATAAGCTCCTTTTGGGGGAAAAAAACTTCCATTTTATAAATGTGATTTGTGGTTTATATCCTCTTCAGGAATGTTATTTTAAATTTAGGAGTTTGTGTTTTAATGGACTGTCACAAGATTGTGTTGCACTTTAAAATGGGAGCACACTCTCTTTTTCCTGTCAGTTTAAAAGTTGTGTAAAGTAAATGAAAACCATTTCATCTGTCCAGAAATCATGTTTATTTTACTTTTTGACGGGATGGCAAAGTGTTTTAAAGTTCTTAAGTGTTTTTCTGTGAAAAAAGTGACTTTTAAAGAGTTGTAGTTTTTTAAAGGCATTTGCTGTTTGCTTTTCCCAGGAAAGAGCAATTTCCGGCTTGACAGTGGAACAACCTACCAGTCCCACAGTCCGTTCTTCCATCCACAAAAAGAAAAATTTAAGGAAGCAGCTTTTGCCACAACAGGAGGCTAGCAATTTGCCTCAGCTGCAGATGGGTGACTCTGCTGTAGCAATTGGTTGTACCTCAGATTGTTCATCTTTTACTCTGGATCCCTCTGGTGTAGCACCTACAGCCACTATGGACAGGGGTTTAGCCACATCCTCTGCAGCTCTTGAGGTCCCCTCAGTGGGCAAGGGAGAGCCACTCTTGTCAGTCCTGGGACAGGAAACAGGGAAGGCTTCCCTGTTGTGTCAGAATGCTGTGCCCATCCTTGGGGAAGCTGCTGTAATTTTATGGCTGGCTCCATTTTTCCTGTCAAAAAGACAGAAAACTAAGCATGTGTTTACTCCTTCTCAAATTTACTCAGGAGTACTTTACTGGGTCTAGCTCAGGGTTTAATTCAGGTTACTGTTCCTTCTTGTAAATTAGTTTCTAGTAGAAGAAAGAGGGATACTTCTTTTCCTGAGGAGGCCCAAGATTCTGAATCTGAAGAGACATATTCAGGGTTTTCTCCTCAGATTCCTCATTCAGACTCAGAGGAGAGCTGACTTTCAGATTCTCCCTCTGATAGTTTCTCTTTCTCTTACATTATAGCTATGTTTTAGCCAATGTTTTCAGTGGCCGAACACTGAGGTTTCTCAGTCCTTCAGAATTGTTAACGGAAGGAATTTCCAGAACATACACCAATTCCTCATGTTTTGCCTGCTTTAGAAGGTGTGTGTGTTACTTGCCTGTAATGTTCCTGATAGTCAGCTAGCTGCCCCTAAAAAGGCAGATAGGTTGTATAAAGTTCCTCAGAAAAGTTTTTGTATACTACTCCCAAACCTTTCCCATCAGCTATAGCTTTAGTTGATTCCACTGTTGCTAAAATTCCAATCCTTCTCTTTTTTATAAGGATGGGAAAATTATTGATAAGTATAGGGAAGAAAGTATATATTTCTGAAACTTTGATTTTCAGAATTTTGAATTGTCAGGCTCATATATTAAAAGTTTATTCTGATTAATAGTGAAAGTATGAGGAATGTTTTATTTGTAGTTTCTTCTTCTGAGGAAAATCTGCTTTAAATAACTTAGTTTATTCTATTGCATGGGTCACTGCTCATTGTTTACAATGTATATATGACTTGATTATTCTTCCAGGGCTATACTAGTACTGCTTTGAAGAGATTTGCTTGGCTGCATTCTCAGAACCTAACCTGTTCTGATACTGCAAAATCTGTTCTGAGTTTACAAAGTTCTCCTGAGCTTGCCAGAATATTTCTAAGTTTTGCACAATTTTTCTGTTTTTGAAGTTTTCCTGTGTTTGTGCACATTTTTCTATATTTGTGAACATTTCTCAGGTTTGTGAACTTATTTTCAAGGATTCCTGATACTGCAGGAGTTCTGCCTTTTGTTATAAAGCATTTGTTACTGCACTTGAGCCCCAAACCAGTTTGTTTTCCATTGAGGGTTTTATTCTACACTCTGGTGGGAGCAGAGAGCTGATTTAACCTGTCAGTTAGGAACTGCTGGTAGAAGGCTTATTGTGTGTTTATCTGATTGGCCTTAGGGCTTAACTGTGTAAAAGTCTTTCATCCTGCTTTTATAAAAGTCTTACATTTGTGTAGAACTGTCCTCTTTTATTCAGAGCTTCCATGTGCCTGGCTTACACTGCAAGACTTTTAGATTGTATCTAAAGCAGTCTATGAGCCTACAAAGCTGATAAGCATTTTTGTTGTACTTGCTGTGTCTCAGCACTCTCTATTTATTTTATTTATTTAACATTTGTTTACCGGTAAAGTCCGACCGATCACAGGTCCATTGTCCCATATGTTAGGGATGTAGTTTGAGAAGAGTGATTCTCCAGCTGTGTTATTTGCTTTGGTGATGTCTAGTAGGAATTTATTATTATTTAATAGTTCTGTGCTGCATTTATTGATTTACCCATGCCTTGCATATGTGCAAACTTCTCCAGTTTGAAGTCCTCTATAGGAAAAGCTCTCCTTAGTCACTGTTTATGGCTGCAGGAAGAGCTTCCAGTCTGCACAGAAGGCAGCACCACTCCAGGTCATCTATAGTATACTACTAAACACACTCACTTAAACCTTTAAGTGACTCTTCCCTACACCTTCCTATCTGCTAAGGATCTGGTATAATGTATAGGTGCTTCCCTAGCATCTGTTTCTGGCCTTGTGGGTATGGCATCCAGAGGCACTATAGAAACTGCCTCATTTTCACTGACAGCCACTTGATTTTAGAACAGACACACACAAGATGTGAGAGATGGAGATGCACAATGTCATTGAAAGCAAAGCTCTCTCATGCACACACACAAAGTGCAAACCAGGTTGTCAGCGTTACATCCAAAACACTCAGTACCAACACTAAAGAACAAACACCTAGACCCAAATATACACAGGTACTCGCATGTAATCTACCCAAACCTCCAAGACCTCCTAAAAGCATTTCTCAGTGGCCCCATGCACAGTCAAAATCTGTGCATCACACACATAACTCTGAAGATCATAGTAGCCCCGCTTCCAAGCCCATAAGGTGACACATCATACAGCCAAACATTGTAGTTATTGGGGATTCCATTGTAAAACATATTGATGTCCCTCTGATCAGGCTAAGCAAGGAGAATATCACAGTGAGCTGTCTGTTGGGAGCCAGAATCTTCCAGATCATGTATGCACTTGGGTCGTTAAACCACAAGTACCAGTATGACATGGTCATAGTCCACGTGGGCTTAAATGACCCAAGACTTACCTCATTGAACTATAAAAAGAGAGACATGATGTGTCCCAGGCAGGTATGAGTCCAGCCATGAGTAGCATCTTACCTTCAACAATGACAGTGCCACAGTACCAGCAAAAGTGTTTGACTTCAAAAATTGGCTTAGTTTCTGGTATCACAGCAAGGGGATCCAGTATGTGTCAGCCTAGGGAGACATGGCTGGCAAACCATTGTGCTTTGCCAGAGATGGTTTACACGAGAAAAAACTTTATCTATCCCCATGGTGTCGTTTTTTAGTCTGTGCCAAGTTGTTAAACCCTTAGACATAAAAAAAAATTAGCTCATGACCACCTGAAAGTACTGCTGTTCAGTGCTAGGAGCTTAAAATAAAAATAAATGCACTACCTAGAAGCACTCCTCACTCACCATGGAGAAAGCAGACCTATGTGTAGACTTGGAAACATGGTTCAGAACCATGGAGAGCACCCCAGCTATCAAAGACTACAGTGCCTTTAATACATTTCGATCCCCCCTCAGCTCAGGATAAAACAAAGGGGGAGGTGTCTGTGTTCATGGAGGACAAGTGCACTGCTAAACTGGTCCAACAGCATGACTCACTCGAGCTGCTTCGTGCCCAACTAACCACAGGTGTGATCCCCTGTCATATCCTTGTTAGCTATAGATCCCCTAACCATGAGTCTGGAAAACCACACCTCCTACTGGAATCTATTAACGTTTAGCCTAACAGCATACTTATGGGTGACTTCAACAACCGCTGCATAAACTAGGAGAGTTATACGACCCATAATTTACTTGCTCAGAGGTTTTTGGCCTTTGTCAATGCAAACACCCTGGAGCAACTAGAGATAAAAATATTCTAGACCTGGTACTCATGAGCATGGAGGGATGCAGCTCCCTCCCATGCATTAACTGTAACCTGGTAAGATCTGATCACAAAATGATGTCCTTGAGTATTAAAACTAACCTAGGACCCCCATCAAACTTGAAACCTATTAAGAGCTTTGCTAAGGCCAATTACCTGAAACTAAGTGACAGCTTATTTAAACCTCCACTCCCGTCTGAACCTGGATGACATTGAGGCCTCCTCTGTGCTGTACACAAAAGCACTGTGCAACCACATTCATAGCTGCATAGAGGAGGCAGTACCTGTCTGAGTCAAACTTATGGTTACTAGCAAAAATTAGCCACCCTGGTGTATCCCCTAGCATAAATAAGCTATTCAAAAAAAATCCTATCCAAAGTCAAGAAGGAACATGCAAAACAATGCAAAAAGACACCCATCTAAACAAATCAGAGAGTTGGTCAAATTGCCAACGCAAAGTACAAGACAAAGATAACCTCGCAGTTGAAAGATAACCATAAGACTCTTATGTTTCTAACCTCAGGGGAAATGCTCAGCAATATGCCAAGTTAATCGTGAATGTTAACACTTAAAACCCAGTCTGAATCTATACCTTCTGACCAACAAGTTCAGTTCAAACTTCTCCCCCCATCACCTCCTACCACACACAAAGAAATGCACACAACCATCCCCCTGCCAGTCATAAAAGGGAACAGGTCCTTAATGTGCTCACTAAAGGCAATATACAGGTTCCATGGGTCCCAACAACATTCCAGGATGCTTCTTAAATTGCTTAAAACAGACTCTATCAGGGCAAGTAGAAACCGTCTTTAAACACAGCCTCTGGATATGCTTTGTCCCAGAGGAGTGGAGGACTGCAACGGTCATCCCCCTTGGGGGAGTGCTCATCAGCTGACCCAGGGAACAACAGACCCATAAGCATGACAAGTCTTATCTGCAAAGCCATGGAGAGAATTATCATGGACCTAATCAATGACGACATAGGAAATCTCCAGACATTAGACCAGATTTGGCTTTGTCAAAGGGAGGTCTTGTCTGCTTAGTCTGGTGGATGCCTTCAAGAAAGTCACCAGGGTCATGGATGAGGGTAAAACGGTACACATGGTTTATCTAGACCTGGCTAAATCTTTTGACACAACCCCCCACTTGGGCATCATGTATAAACTTGCTGTGTTAGGCATAAACACCTACATCTTCAGGTGGATAGCAGACTGGCTCACTGACAGGACACATGTTGTCCGAGCATGCAAATCCAGTTCTGATAAAAAAAAACTGTTACTACCTGTGTCGCACAGGGCTCACTGTTGGGACCCCTCCTGTTTGCTGTATACTTTGAATTGAAAGGCCAGTGTTGGGGGTGCCTCTGGCTCACCAGGTACGCCGACGACTTTAAGCTAGGAGCAGTCATCGGATCCCCAGAGAATGTTGACATCCTACAAACAGGCCTAAAATGGCAAACTACTGGTGCCAAAAGCATAGTCTGAGAGTAAATGCTAAGAAAATGCATGATCATACCTTTTGGTAAATCTGATATCCCTGCAAATTTTAATATTGATAGCACACCCCTAAAAGTAGACAAACTGGTAAGGGACCTAGGAAGACAGATGGATAGTAAACTAAACATTGACCACCATGTAGCTGCAATAGTAAGGAAATCCTTCTGTGTGGCTTAACTTGTAAGTAAAGACATGACATCAAAGTCAAAGAAAATCATAGTGCCATTGTACTCAGCCCTCATCATGGCCATAATCGAGTACAGTGCTCCCTTCTGCATTTAGCTTACCAGCCATTTGCACCAGTTCCAGTGGCTCCAGAGTTTACTCACCAAAAAAATACAGTGTGTAACACGACTTATGCAGACCATCTAAAGGCCTTGTCCCTTTACTCCATCTCTTATCGTTTGAGAGGTGACTTAATGCCTGATCTAAAAGGGATTCTCTGATCCAGCCCTGATGAAAATGTTACATATTCACAAGAAAAATTATATGAGGTGCCGCTGTTTTGTCTCTAATACATACAACAAGAAGGCAGCGGTTTTCGTTCAGATGCTTTAATACATACAAACACATCAGGATGGATAGCAACATCATTAAATATGAACAAACGAGTTAACAGACAGAGCTTGCATACATGCATACATACATGCTTACATCTCACCAGCTAACTACAAAATGGCAGTCAGGCTCGCATGTGCTCAGTATTTATACACTTGTGCAAGCCCTTGGATAGCTTCTTGAAGGTATATACACACACATTGATGTATATCCTCCCTATTAAAAAGATTGCCCTTTATGCAAAGCAATGTTAGAGCTAGACATGCATTACTATATACATAGGGAACAAAACACAATGTTCATGTCCAAGTTGCTTCCTATCTGCTGCAAGGTTTAGAGATTCGACCATATCTCGTAACATAACAGTTACGACTAAATTCAGCAACATGGACAGTCTGTGGTGCACAACTCTTATCAGGAACTTCTGGATTTGTCATAGTAATAGGAATGTCCTCTGGAATTGGAACACTGGACAACTCACTTTGAGATCATCTTTCTCACAGGCTATGTGCTCTGGTAGAGGCTTGGACACCGGTCTCAAATGCTTCAGATTCTGCCTAAAGATTACTAGTTCTGATTCCATAATGTACGATCTTGGCTCTGGACCAATATTCTTCACAACACCATATCTGATAATAACCTTTGGATGTCTGCAACTTTATCACTTCTTCTTGTAATGGATACTGGTCTTATCATAGTAGGACTTCTGGGTTAAGTGCTTTTTTAATAGATTCGCTTTCACTGATCTGTTGTTCTTGACACGTGGAACCAGCACTTGACTACCGATTGGTAATGTGGTTCTGGTTTGCCTCGACAGAAGTCTGAGCAGGTGAACCAAGATGTTTATCATGAACAACATTTTTGAGATTCAAAAGATTCAAGAAAACATCACAATTATCTTTTTTGACTTCTCTAGTAACTGTTTTGCACTTTGAACTGCATGTTCTGCCAAACCATTTGACTGTGGGTACTCTGGACTACTTGTGACATGAGTAAAGTCCCATTCTTCAGCAAATCTTTTGAACTGTTGTCTTGTAAACTGCATGCTATTGTCTGAAATAACTGTATGTGGACTCCCATGAACAGAAAAGTGATGCTTCATCTTAGTAATGACTGTACTGGATGCTAGTTTGGGAAGCAAATCAATCTCAAACCTATTGGAGTAAGAGTCTACTAACATCAAATAATGTTGACCATTCCACTTCAAGATGTTTGTGGCTACTGTCAACCAAGTTAGTTCTGGAATCTGGTTAAGCTGAAGTGGTTCCTTCTGTTGATAAGGCTTTGTACTATTACACAATGAACAAGATAAAATTGCTCTCTCAATGTCTTGTGACATAGAAGGCCAAAATACTAGGTTTCTTGCCCTTCTTTTGGTAGATTCTTTTCCTGGGTGACCACGATGCAAGATAGTAATATACTCTTGCTGCAAGGACTTTGGAACAAATACTTTTAGACCTTTCATTATGATACCTTTGTCAGACAAAATCTCATCTCTGTATGGAAAATAAGGTTGCACTTCTTGAGGTAAACTTGATTGCTTTGACGGCCATCCTTGATTGATAAAGTGGTTGAACTTCTGTAAAACTGGATCTGTAGTTGTGTAATCTCTCAGTTCATCAAGACATGTGGAAGAAAAACTTCTCACTTCCATGACTTCAAAATCAAGGTTCTCATTGTTGTGCTGTCTGTGGTGTTTCTGGGAGATCTGGGTAATGTATCAGCAAGATGAGGATGTTTGCCTTTCTTTTAGACAAGATTGAAGTTGTACTTTTGCACTCTTAGCATCATACGTTGCAGTCTGGTTGGAGCTGAATGCATTGGCTTTCTCAAGATCATGACTAACGGATAGTGGTCTGTTTCAATCCGGATAGGTCTACCATAAACCTAATCATGGAACTTCGAACATGCAAACACAATTGCCAAAATCTCTTTCTCGATCTAGGCATATTGCATCTCAGTTTGTGTAAGAGTTCTCAATACATAGGCAACAGGTTGATCCTCTTGTGGAATGACTTCACCAAGGCCAAATTTCAAAGCATCACAGGAAAGTGTAACTGGTTTGTGAACATCATAGTATCTGAGAGTTGGTGGACTTGAAATTCTCTGTTTCAGGACATCAAATGCTCTCTGGTGTTGCTCTAACCAAGACCAGGATACATTTTTGCATGTCAGCTCTGAGTGGTGCTGAAGGTTGGCTCAAGTCTGGAATGAACTTGCCTAGGTAGTCACCCATGCCAGAAAAATGTTGCAGGGCTTAAACATTGTCTGGAGCTGGCATCTCGAGAATGGCTGTTTGTTTCGAAGGTTCTGGTTGTAAGCCTGTACTGGTAAATAAATGACCAACAAAAGTAACTTCTTGTAGCCTGAACTTGCATTTGTATGGGCTGAGCTTACGATTCACTTGATGTGCCCTTTCTAGAACTTTTCTGAGGTTTCTGTCATGTTCTGCTTCATCACTACCTCCTTACTAGTACTGCTTCATCACAGCCTCCTACCAGTATGTCTACTATAATAGCACAAAGATATCCATCCCAGGCCCCTTTATTCTTCCAGAAAGTCTGAATCTCAATTTTTTTCTTTGTTAACAAATAGTTTAAGATAAATAGATTCTGAAGATAATTCATCAAGGTTGCACAGATGGCAGTGGGGGGAAATTTCTGTATTCCAGGAAGTAATTTCTCATCATCTAGGTCAGATTATGTTGTTTCTACTAGTTCATCAGTGATGTTCCAAGGAGTCATAGAAACAGTTCCCCCTTCTGACCTGGAGAAGATATTTTATTCAAGGATGTTCCTAGTGCCAAAGAAAGAAGTTGTTTGGAGATTAGTTATGGATCTTTCTTTCCTAAATCTGTTTGTGATAGTGCCCAAATTCAGAATGGTGTCACATCACAACCTGTTTTCTCTTCTTCCTCTTTCACATTTTCTGGTAACATGACTTAAAAGATGATTATCATGTCTCTCTCCATCCACACTTCAGGAGTTTCTTAAGGTTTTGTGTATCTGCATCACATTATTAATTCTCTGCTTTACCCTTTAGACTATCCACTGCACCAAGAGTGTTCACAATATGTCTAGCTCCAGTTATATCGCTCATTGCAAGCTACAGGGCATCCACATTTTTCCATATTTAGATGACATGGTCATCTTTGCAGAGTATTTTCCAAAGTGTCAGGAATCTCTCACTTGGGTGAGAGATCTCTTGCACATGCTGGGATTCCACGAAAACCTTCAAAATCACGACTCCTTCACACAGGATTGTGTTCTTGGGATATGAACTAGACACCTCAGTTCAAAGAGCTTTTCTTTTACTGGAAAAAGTAGATCAATATCTACATCTGTATCTAAGGCTTTCCATTCAGACTTTGGTCACTGCGAGGGATTATCTCAGGACTGTGAGTTTCATGGCTTCTATGATTCTCATGGTACATCTAGCAAGATTCCACATGAAAAGATACAGTGGTATCTGAAGAATTTCTGGTCCCATCATCAACAGCTCTTTTCAAGTCCAAGTGCTGGTGTTTTTCAGAAAAGAAATCATTTGGTGAAGACAACATAGATCCTGAAGTCCAGGTCTTCCTTGTTCCAAAGCAGGCAGTCACCACAGATGCCTCTGACTTTGCTTGAGGAGCAGTTACAGGAGGGATAAAAGTGCAGGATATGTGGGACACCAAGGACAGATGCAAGCACATAAATATCAGAGATACCTGCTGTGATCAAGGTGCTCAACTTTCTGACCATCTTCATAGGTTGGTACTAGGCTGTCGGCCCTATGGCCTATACGATCCTAGCCATAACAAGTCCCTGGCTATTTCTTCCCACACTATTTAATTCCCTGGACCCCTGTCTAGCAGGGTGACTGACGTGATCCCCAGGGTGAATTTCATTTCTCCCATCCAATCATCAAGGTTCCTTTTGAAGAGGGCCAAAGAGGTGCTCTGCTTGACATGTATGGGCAGTCTATTCCAGAGTCTGGGGAGTCTCTGAGTTAGGAACCTATCCCTCCAGCATGTTTTGTTTATTGTGATGACGAGGTTTAGATCCCTGGAGCATGTGGCTCTGAGGGATTGGGATTTCTTTAAGTGTAGCATGTCCAACAGCTCTGGGTTTGACATGGCCTTGTATGTTAAGCAGAGACCGCCTCCGAGTAGACGATATGCGACAGAGTATAGCTGGAGTTTTTTAAGGCGGTCAGCATAGGGCATCTGCTTTAGGCCTGTGATTCTTTTAGTGAGGTATTTCTGCGTCCTTTCCAGTTGTTGTAGATGTCTTAAGAGGTACATACCAAATGGGGCATTGTGTTCTATAATGGGTCTAATGAGGGATGAGTACAGTGGGACAATGACCTCCTTTTTTCTGGATGAAAAGCCCTTAGTGATGAGGTGTGCCACACAGAAGGATTTCCTGACTGTTGTGGCAATGTTTTTATTGATGGTGATACCTCTGTCCACCTGTTTCCCTAAGTCTCTTATCACACTTTCAGTGTTTAGTGTACTGCCACCTATGTGGTAATTCACGGGTACATGTTTTTTTCCAAAGGGGATAACTATACATTTCTTGGCATTGAGCTTGAACCCATGGCTCTGGCACCAAGCATCTGTTTCTGTAAAGCCCTTTTGTAGAGTATCCACATCATTTGAGGATTCAGTAATGGCTCCCAGTTTGCAGTCATCTGCAAACTTTGATACAGAAAGAAGAAAGGGTATAGTACAGTAACTCTCTCAAAATATTGCAAAAGTCATAGAATTGTAGTTCTATGACATTTGCAATATTTTGTGAGAGTTACTGTACTATGGCCTTTCTTCTTTCTGTATCAAAGTTCATTTATTGAACATTTCAGTTTATGTGCCCATGGATCCTCTTGTTTCAATGCAGTCTCATGTCAAAATGTTTTTGAAAGGAATTTTGCATAAGAGACCCATCCTTTAGGATCTTAATTTTGTGTTGATATGCTTACACCGTCTCCATTTGAAACAGCAAACTTGACTGACTTGAGGTTCTTGACATGAAATAAAGTTTTACTGATTGCTCTGTCTTCTGCTAAAAAGTATCTGAGTTGCAAGCTCTCATGGTGAGTAAATCCTATCTTCTCCTCAGTGACAGGGTTTCTGTGAGAACTAACCCCACTTTTATGCCTAAAGTATGTTATCCAACTTTACTTCTAGCCAAACTATCCATCTCTCCAGTTTTTTCCTGAACCTAAAAATGAGGGAGAATGGATAACTCCGTACTTTGAATGTCCCACAGTACTATTTTCTCAGAACTAAATGTTTCAGATCAGTGGATCAGTTGTTTATTTTTTGTGAAAGTAAGACAAGACAACCTGTGTCAAAACAGTCCTTTTCCAAATGCGTGTTTAAGGCTATTACCTTTTGTTATTCTCACCATAACAAAACTATTCCAGGCAAGTTAAAGTCCCACTGTACCTGGTCCTTGGCTTCATCTTTAGCTTTTTGGAAAGGGGTGCATTCTAGAAGTATTACAGAAACTGCCATTTGGTCCAGTGTACATACTTTTGCAAAGCACTATCAGCTTGATTCGTTCTCTAGGCCCAAGTCTGGCTTTGCAAGGACAATTCTCCAGGGGCTACTGGCCTTTTCTCCCTCCACCTCCCAAATGCAGTAAGCTAGGATAATCCACCTGTATAGCTAAAACTATTGCAGCTGTAATTAATATGATAAACATAAATACAGTTGTGTAAGTAAACTTATCGTAATAGCAGATGTTTGATCACTGCGGCAGTAGCTATTCCCTCCCTTATTCCCCATTGCTTTTTTGTGCTTTTTTTTTTTTTTTTTTGCCAGGGTATAAACATATAACTGTTTTTGTTCTTAGCATTGACCTTTCAAGGATCAGCCTCCATCTCTTTGTTGCTAGGAAAGCTCTGAAGAGCTTGTCACTCAAACTTGTCTGCTGTGCTCAAGCTACGTGTCACTTTAGGTGTGTGGAAGTTGCCTCAAAACTTTGGAAGCTGTCCAGGTGTTTTATCCTTGGCAGGATATAAGCCATATAGCTAAGGCTACTGCTACTGCAGCAGTGATCATTAGAACATTTACTAGTATGGTAAGATGTTATGTGATCCTATCTCGCCTACATTCTGACTGATGGGTTCGGAGCCGATCCTCGGCTCCGACTCGGCACGCTTATGCCAAAGAACGAAGTCTCTTATTGGCTGAGCTTACTATATCCCAGGATGCACCACTACCAGTCCCCCAGATCTCGTTTGCCGCTAACAAGCAAAGACGTGGTCTCGAGCTTGGCTGAGCTAAGTAGTGTTTTTTTCACTTACTTTCCTGTCAGGGATTTCCTAAAATTTCAACAAAAAGCTGTTTTAACGGCTATCTTGTGTTTTTGTGTATGAGTGGATATTTTTTGTAAAAGTTTTGTGTGGTGATTGCGTATTTTCTGACTAAGAGGTCCCCTTTGAGCTGAAGGGCCTTCCCGTGTCAGTCAGTTGTCATTCAAGTCCCGTTTTATTTTAGGGTTCTTGGATCCTTTTAGTTATTTTTCTATTGTGACAGTCTTTGGTTTAAAAAAAAAAAAAAAAAAGAATTTTTTCTGTGATAGTTAGTGTGTTTTGTTTTGCTGTTCACTAGATTGGTTGCCATAATGTCACAGGCTCCTAGGCCTTCAGGTTTTAAGAAGTGCACTAAGTGCAGTTTCAAAATGTCAATAACAGATGACCATTCTCTCTGTGTGTACTGTTTGGGCGCCAAACATTTGCAGGAGTCCTGTAGCGTGTGCCACGCGTTTTCCTCGAGGGTCCTCCAAGAGAGGAAAAATAAACTTATTTTAAAAGGCCTTATTAAACCCTCATTTGAAGAGGCATTAGCTTCCTCTCCTTCTCCTGCAAAGAAGAAAAGGGCGTCGGCTCCGACCAGCCCGTCAGAACCGACCGCCAAAAGACATAGGCAGGCTTCTCCTTCGGCTCCACGGACTTGAGCCGAGGGCGGCGGTCTGCCTCGATGCCTCCAGCCTCGACTCCTCTGGGTTCGGAGCCGGCGGCTGGGGCCTCGAGAGGCGGGTCACCTTCATCGGCTCCACTGATCTTGGAGCCGATGAAGGTTGTCCGCTCAGACACTTCCTCCTCGGCGCCGAAGCCCTCTTCAGCACCGATGGAAATTGGTTTGGACACTCCTTCGGCGCCGATAATTATCGAGTCGATTCGGAGCCGGTCCCCTAGTCCCTTGGTGCCGTTGGAGAGGCCTACTCGGACCCGTTCGGTCTCTTCCAGGTCATCAAGGATGTCAGATTCGGACATAGACAGGGTACTCCAAAGACTTTTCCAGTCCCCAGTCTTTCAGAAATTTGTTTCGGCTCCGACCCAATTGGCTTCGGAGCCGATAGCCCATTCCATTGCCATTCCTCCTCCGACCGCTTCGGCTCCGTCGGAGCAGGTGCTGGTGGAGCCAGTGGAGATCCTAGGGTCGGCTCCGACCCTTACTCCAACCCCAGCCTTCGGGTCGGAGTTTAGCACACGGACTTCTTCGCCAGGCCGGGGTGACGTTTCGGGACCAATGCAGTCGGTTCCAAGCCTCCCTCTCGGTGCTTCGGCCGCTGGACTTCCGTCTGCTATCATGGCTCCGGAGACTGGACCCTCCCAGGATTCTGGGGGTCCGGCCTTCAGAGCTATGAGGAGTGCCTTGGCCAAATCTTCTTTGGCCATCTCTACGGCTTTACCGGCACCTTCCCTGGGCATGGAGACTGGGTCTTTGGCAGTTCCCCTGTCTCTAGGCAGCGGAGCCCCGGGGCCTGAGGTTACCCCCACTGGGGGTTCCCCTCCTCCTGAGGGTCTTTCGGAGTTGTCTTCGGAGGAGCCCCCAAGGAAGCGATCGTGCAAGAGGAAGCACATAGACTCCCCCGATGAGTCTCTTACATCGGACACTGATCTTGATGATGCGGAGGGGTCCCCAAAGTCGTCCTCGGATGATGTCTCATTTGCAGACATTCTAGAGATCCTCAAGAAACGAGGCGGCTGGAATTCCAAACCCCCCACCGCTGATGAGTCGGTGTTCCTCAAGGCCTTCGGGGCTCAGCCCTCCGCCTCCTGGGTGTCTCCGCCCTTCGACGAGCTCCTGGATTTGGTTTGTCGGAGGGCGTGGGAACATCCAGATACTGTGGAACCAGTGCCTTCTCGCCCTAACAAATTTTTGTCTGCCCCACCCGAGAAGGAGTTCTTAACGAAAGGCGTGGCTGTAGATGCCATGGTGGTGGCATCTGCTACCCAGCAGGACGTGGCAGAGGCTTCAACGTCCATCCATCCTCCTAATAAGGAGTCTAGGAGCATGGACCGCAGGAAGCTCACCCTGAGTTCAGCGGCCTTTACTCTGAGGTCCCTGAATTATTTGGCACATTTCACCAGACTACAGAGGGATCTGGTCAAGGAGCTCTCAGACTCCCTCTCAGGTAACCTACCTGAGCAGCTAGCCCAGTCGGTTAGCTCTCAGTTGGCTACCCTTACCTCGATTTCTAACTCGTCCATGAGGCTCATTTCATATGCGGTCAAGGGGCGGCAGAGCGGCAGGCACAGGCGTGGCTCTGAAGACAAGCCTGGCTCTGTTTGTGTCATTTCAGGAGGCCTTCAAGTCTTCCTTTGCCGACGCTCCCTTTGATGGGTCCTCTTTGTTTGGACCCAAGGTAAAAGACACTCTTACCCGCTGTGAGCAGGAGGGAAAGACTTTATCTGCCGTAGAAGCATGATTTTCCACTCCCTTTCGGCCTTATCCCAAGGCTAAAGAGGAGGGAAGATGTGGTTCCATAAATCACAGAAATTCTTTCCTCAACAGCAGGAAGATTCCCCTTCCAGAGGCAGAGGAGGGGGAAATTTTTCTGGGAGACGCCGTCCCAGAGGCGGCAGAGGCCCCCGCAACACTGGAGACCGCGAGTCCTTTCGTGGCTCTTCAGCCTCCCACACTCCATGAGGGATTGCCCGGCTGTGCTGCTCCGGAGCCAGTCTGGTGCCGTTTTTCCAAGCACCTAAAAGCCTGGGAGTCTGTTACTCAGGACAGCTGGGTGCTTCGGATTATTGCCGGAGGTTACACCATTCCCTTCACGCCCACCCCCACCGTCCAAAAAAATCCCGGACCCACCACCCAGTCAAAGGGAAATTGCAGCCGTAGAAGCTTCAAAGCTGCTAGAAAAAGGAGTCATCCAACCGGTCCCCACAGACCAGATCGGATCCGGAAATTACTCAAGGTTCTTTTAGTGCCAAAAGACAGGGGACCTGAGACCCATTTTGGATCTCAGCAAACTAAACCAGTCCGTCATGAAGTCCAAATTCGAATGGTCACTTTACAATCCATTCTCCCATTGTTGGAGAAAGATGTTTGGATGTGCTCCATAGATCTCAAGGACGCCTATTATCACATACCGATACATCAGGCGTCCAGGAGGTATCTGCGCTTCAGCCTGGGAGACAGTCATTTCCAATTTTGTGCACTGCCCTTTGGTCTCACCACAGCCCCCAGGGTGTTCACCAAGTGTTTGGCAGTAGTGACTGCTCACCTGAGGAGTCTCGGATTCCAAGTGTTTCCCTATCTGGACGACTGGCTCCTGACTGCCACCACCAGGCATCTACTACTAGAGAACCTACAAGCCACCATCTCCTGGGTGCTTCCTGGGAATTACATTCAACTGGTCAAAGTCTGTCTTGCTGCCTTCTCAGCGCATAAGATTCATAGGAGCAGAGATAGACTCAAAATTAATGCGAATCTTCCTTCCTACCGAAAGGATACAAACATTACAAGATCAAGTCCGAGCCCTGCTTCTAAGATCCAAAGCCCCAGCCAGGATGGTCCTGCAACTTTTAGGTTCAATGTCTGCCACGGTTCTCCTAGTTCCTCTGGCAAGGTTGCACATGAGGATTCTCCAGTGGCTATTATCGACACAATGGTCTTTTCAGGATCTCCCCCTCAATCATCACATACTGATTACAGAAACGTGCAAACGGGACCTCCGCTGGTGGCTACTGCCATCCAATCTGAATCAGGGAAGACCCTTTGTTATACCCCCTCCGGTGGCCACCTTGACAACGGATGCCTCCCAGACGGGGTGGGGGGGGGCATTGTCTGGGCAGGTCAGTTCAAGGTTCTTGGCTTCCAAACGAAACATTTCTCCATATCAATGTGTTGGAAATGAGGGCTGTACTTCTGTCCCTACAAGCCCTCCACAAGTTTCTCCCTCAAGGCATTATCGCTATCCACACAGACAACATGTCGGTGGTCTGGTATCTAAACAAACAGGGAGGGACCAGATCTTATCCCCTTTGCAGGGAGGCCATGAGGGTGTGGGAATGGGCAGTGGCTACCAAGCGCTTCCTGGTAGCGACCCACATTTCAGGAAAATCCAATGTATTAGCAGACAGACTGAGCAGGACTATTCTCTCTCCTCAAGAGTGGTCTCTGAACGAAACAGTAGCAGCTCAGATTTTCAAAAGGTGGGGGACTCCGTGCTGCGACCTGTTTGCAACACCACGAAACACGAAGTGCAAAAGGTTCTTTTCCTTGACCCCGCGTCAAGGGGAGACAGCTACGGATGCTCTAGTCCAACCTTGGCCAACAGGACTGCTTTATGCTTTCCCTCCGATTCCACTCCTCCCCAAAGTCATCCAGAAAGCTTCCCAATTGGGGTCCACAATGATTCTAATTGCCCCGTACTGGCCTTGTCAGGTATGGTTCCCCTACCTACAGAAATATACCCTGGACGGTCCTTGGTTCTTGGATCTAATTCCGGACCTTCTGGTTCATCAGTCGGGACAACAGCACCAGTCCCTTCACACTTTGAAATTAACAGCTTGGCTCCTCCTCTTCCGACTTTAGTCAGAAATCACACCTTGGACCCGGAAGTTATTCACATTTTATCTTCAGCCCACAAACCCACCACTAAGAAATTGTATCACAGTAAGTGGAAGAGGTTTGCTATCTGGGCTCAACTCAGAGGCTTAGACCCTATTACTGCCCCGATACCAGAGGTCTTGAAATTTTTAACATCCTTGTTTAATCAAGGATCTTCAGTCTCTACTATTAAAGTCCAACTAGCAGCTATCTCCAAATTTCACGATTCCATAGACCCACCGTTGATGAGCAGCAGATTATGTAAAACTTTCATGAAAGGTGCTGTGCTTTTAAGACCCCAGTTTTCCATCCTGCGCCTCCGTGGGATCTTGATTTGGTACTGTGCCTTAGCATCTTCCCCCTTTGAACCGGCTGCTACATGTGATTTGAAATATCTGTCTTGGAAAACTGCCTTCTTAATTGCAATTACCTCTGCAAGAAGAGTTTCAGAACTTCAAGCCCTATCTATCAAACCACCGTACTTGATTTTTCACAAGGATAGAGTATCACTTAGGCCTAATCCATCTTTTGTCCCAAAAGTTTGTTCCAATCTCTGTCTCCAACAGTCTTTAGAGCTACCAGTTTTCTTTCCAAAATTTTCAAACAAAGCGGAATACACCTTCCATACATTGGATGTTCACAGGCAATTGCGCTTCTATCTAGATAGGACTCAACAAATTCGAAAAACAGATCAATTGTTTGTGTCCTTTTCAGATAATAAACTGGGTAAAACCATCACTAAAGCTACTATTGCCAAATGGATCAGAGATTGCATAACTCAGGCTTATTCCTCTTCAAATAAACAACTTACAACTTCTGTCAAAGCTCACTCTACTAGAGCTATGGCTACCTCTATTGCATTCCATTCCAAGCTCACTATTTCTGAGATTTGTGCTGCGGCTACTTGGTCCAACCCGCACACTTTCATTTCCCACTATAAATTGGATGTGGCATCTAAAGGGCGAGCATCATTTGGTTCCACGGTACTCAGGAGTGTTTTCCAGTGAGCCACCCAGGATTTAGGTGCTAGGGACGCTGTCCCATCAGTCAGAATGTAGGCGAGATAGGATCACATAACATCTTTTAGTTATGTACTCACCATAACTTCAGATGTTTGGGATCCATCTCGCCACATTCCTAATACCCACCCTCCTTCCCCCTGCCTTGGAGATCAGAAGAGATTGAACGGTTTGAGTTCTACTGTTTTATCTTGTATCATCTGTCAATGTTATATAAGCAGTGCATGTGTGTGTGCATGTATGCGGACAAACTAGATCTGGGGGACTGGTAGTGGTGCATCCTGGGATATAGTAAGCTCAGCCAATAAGAGACTTCGTTCTTTGGCATAAGCGTGCCGAGTCAGAGCCGAGGATCGGCTCCGAACCCATCAGTCAGAATGTAGGCGAGATGGATCCCAAACATCTGAAGTTATGGTGAGTACATAACTAAAAGTTTACTTGCACGTGTATATGTTTCTCTAGCTGGGATCTCAAATAAACAGAGAGAACTGGTTGTCTCATTTCATCTTGGAGTGTAGTGTTTCTGCATTGTCTTCCAGATTCAACACATTTGATGGCATTTCTTCCTCAAGACAAAATGTAAAGCTATTGGGACAATTTCTGGTAATCTCAAACAAGATTCAATATCTGCCGGAGAATATTTTAGAATTCTAGGGTTTGTGGTATGTCAGCTGTTATCATAATTTCCTTGGCCGGACTTCTCATGAAAAACACTAAATGGTTTGTCATATGTTTAGACACAGTACCACCAGTTATTTCAAATTTCATTTCTGGGACTATTGAAAAGGGAGTCAAATTGCTGAGTAAATTGGTTGTCTCATAACTTGGATTTTCCCTTTTACTTGATGGCTCCTACTTAGGGGAGCTGTGTCCAAGGAAGTGAAAATTCAGCTTCTCTGGAAAAAAACAAGGCAAGTTAAACACACAAATGACAAGGAAGGCTCAGACTCGATCTGTCTAAAACCATTGCCTTGGCCTTTCAAGTCCATCAAATGCTCCTGTTCTCAAGCCATACCTTGTTTACCTTGGTTATAACTTTGATTTTGTGTAGGTGTTAAAAAAATCTTTTTTTTTTGTTCAAGTATTTTTATTCAATTTTTCAAACCAATAATTAATAAACTTTACAGATCAGGTAAGAATAAGTTGAGTAAACTATTTACAAAATGTACAATGGCCTCAAAACAAATAATGACAAAAGGAACACAATCATAGCTACACAAACAAATACCAAAACAAAAAATTTACTTTTTACTTCCTCTCCTATTATGAAGGTAAAGTTGGTTAAAAAAATATTTTGATGATCCTCAATGATCAGTTGTGATTCTAGGGACAGATGTCTGGTATTAAGTCTTGTCACCTTCTAAAGAATTTCACATGAATTAAGTGTCATCTTCCATTACAGTAATTACCAGTAGTTATGCTGTCCCTGGTTATTTCTTGCTTAAATTACTGTAAATGCTTTTTACTTGGAGGTTTATTTCACTGATCCTATCAGCTTTGACAGTGTGTGGAATGTACAGCAAAGTTGCTGTTTGACATTTTGTGGTAGCTACTTATTACTCTTATTTTGTGTTATCTGCACTGGGATCCTTTCACAAGAAGGATAAAGTTCTCATATGGTCAGGGTCCCGTTTGTCAGTAAGCTTGTTGTATTAGTGGCCAGCTTAGCATTTTAACTCAGCTGCACATGAGCTGCCAGCAGTGCCCTGTCTGAACTGTGTACATTTTCTTTTGTGGTCTTTGGCTTATGAGATTTTGTGCCTTGGCAGTTATCGGATTCCAGAAGTGATACTAGCTTTAGGTGGTGCCCAAAGGCATTCCATGAATATTCATCATTATGATCACTGCTGCAGTAGCTTAAAAGCTATATGGGTTGTAAACTGTTAAGGATACAGCAGCTGGCCAGCTTCAGAAGCATCAAGGCACCTTCCATATCCCAAAACTGTTTGTCAGCTTTGGGTACCAAGCCCTTCAGAGTTTTCCTTCTGCAGAGAACAGTGCTCCTCTGCAGGTTTTTGAGGATCAATGAATGGTCAGCCAGTACTGTTCCATTGTTGGGCAGATACATTCCATTTTGGGGAAAAACGTTCCACTTTTTTTTCTTGAAGAAAGCTTACATTTTCATAGAAAGAAGTACTTTTAAGCTAGGAAAACGTGTTTGTTGACTATTTTGTGACTTTTTTGTCCTTTTAAATTGCGTAGTAGTTAAAAGTTGCTTAAAACTGCCTTTTCTGTGGAGAAACTGTTATTTTACTTTTTGTGCTGGGTAAAATGTTTAGCTTTCTCCCAGAAAAAAACATGGTAACTTCTCTGGGAAACGAGCACCATTTTCAGCTTGAAGATGGAACATCATACTGGTTCCTCGGTTAGACCTTCATCTAGACACAAATTTTTTTGTTTGTTTGTTTTTTAAGTGGCCTTTGCCACCAAAGCCTGAATAAGTTGTTTCATCCCCTACAAGCCCTTGTCACCATGGAAGACATTGATGTCTGTGTAGTGACTGAGACATCATTTAAAATAACGGAGAGCATTTTGACTGTGCAGGACTATAGCGTCTTCCACTCTTTTAGACCAGCTATTGCACAGAAGGAGAATAATGTGGAGATTATCAATCTACATCCAGAAGTGACTCACATCCATACCCTGTAGGAACAAGTGCAGTGCAAACCCCAGAAACAACCCTACATGGTGGAATCATATCAACAAACTTTATAATAAAAGGAAAAAGATTTTTACGAAAAGTAAGAATAGTAATTCCCAGAATGTGAGAGCCCTTGTCACTGAAGTGAACAAACAGCTCAAGAGCTTAATAAAATCCACCAAAGCTAAGTCTGAGACTAAAATAGCTTCCACAAGCCAAAGGCAAACAAAGGCATTTTTTAGTTATATTCTTAATCTCAAAAGCACAGCGCAACAATACTCTGAACTGATTGTGAATTATGTTATCTACAGCGAGGCTGAAGATATAGCAAACCTACTGGCCAATTAAATTTAGCTCTAACTTTACCCCTTTCTCTACTCTGTCTATCCCTCAAGATATACCTGAAACTGGCCTCGGCTCCAGTTATCATACAAGACCAAGTCCTAAAACTGCTACAAAAAAAAAATAAAATGGGTCCTGACAAATACTCTGGATGCATTTTAAATAGGATGAAGCAGCACAGTTTAGCCACACCTGTAATAACATTGTTCAATCTCAGCCTCCATATGGGTTTTGTACCATGCGAATAGAGAACAACCATAGTCCTCCCCTTGCGTAAGGAAAGACCTTCCACAGACCCAGGCAATAAGTCTGACCAGCTCGTATGCAAAGCCATGGAAAGACTTGCAATGGAATTAATCAATCAGGACATAGGGAACCTTGAAACACTGGACCCATCTCAGTTTGGATTCATCAAAGGCAGGACATGCTTACTCAACCTGGTGAATTTTTTGAAAAGCTCACCAAATGGATAAATGCAAAATGGTATGCACCATACACCTGGACCTGGCCAAAACTTTTGACACAATTACCTACTAAGGCATAGTAAAAAATCTAAACAAACTGGAAGTAAACTCCTGTGTCACCCACTAGATTGCCAACTGGCTCACAGATAAGACACAGATAATCAAAACAGAGAAAGTTGCCTCTACACAGAGACCAGTCACCAGTGGAGTCCCCCAGGGTTCTGTGCTAGGACCTCTCTTGTTTGAAGTAAAAGCCAATAGCAAAGGACTTCGGATGACTGTTTGCAAATGACTATTAGCTAGGGAGTAGTAATTGAACCCCCAAATGGCTTAGCCTTCCTGCAGGAAGGTTTGCTTCAAATTTAATGGTGTCAAAATTATGGTCTGATACTGACTTGACAAACAATGCATTATTGTATCGTTTAGGAAGTCCTCTACCCCAGGGAACTACCACTTGTATAATACACTCTTAACAGCTGATATAGTTGTTCGGGAAACTTTGTGGACAGTGACCTAACTTTTGACCAACACGTGTCTATTATTGTAAGAAAGTCCTGTATTGTACAGCTTATAAACAAAGGAATTGTGCTTAGATTTGTGGATGTCCTTGTCACACTTTACTCTGCTCCTTCTGTGTCAGTCATTAAATGTAATGTCCTCCTTAGCATGTATCGGTCCAGATGCATGCAACAACTGGAATGCCCACAGCGATATCTTACTAGAACTATACAAGGTCTGAACATCATGTCCTACATGGACCAACTCAAAGCCCTGTCACTATACTCTGTATCTTACAGACAGCTAAGAGATTACCTGTGTCTGGCATGCAAGAGATCCTCAAACCCATTACTGATAGATTTTACTGCACACCAGCAAGTCACATGGAATCAGAAATACATAGTCTACACATTTATACCTCTTCGGCAGCAACAGCAGAGTAGTTTAGAGGGATAGGTATATTTTTCAGAAGATACTGGTGCTGTGGAACAGACTCCTCATCCACACAAAACAAAGTTCATCCCTGTCCAGGATCAAGTGCAACTTAGATCTTTGGATGGGAAACGGACTTCAACCCAGGACTAACACGTTTACTACTAATTGACAAAGGCAGCTCCTAAATTCTTTGTCCATGCATGGGTCCTTTCAAATTATCTATGGCATGATTCCAGTTATTAGGGGTGATATATAATTATTGACTATGGGATGGACAAGGCCAATGTATAACCAAATGGGATAGGTTATTTTGAGCACAAAAAGGGAAAATGGCTAGGCTTAAAAAGGCCTGCAAGGGCAGCTAGTCTAGTAATTGCCTATGAACCTATAAAGCAGGATGATAATTTAACTCTGATACAAGTGAGTGACTCACCTGTGGCTAAAGCTGGTTCCTCAGACCATTCATCTTTTTCTTTAGATCCATCTGGTGAAATCCATGCAGCCACCATGATCCAATGGGTACGCATGTCCTCTACAGCTCTTGGGAGTCTCCTTAGATGGCAAGGGAAAGCTACTGTTGTTTCTTGGAGAAAAGACAGGGAATGTGCTCTACTTAGCCATAATGCTGTGTCCATCCCTGGGGAAGTTGTTGCTGGTAATACACTGTCTTCAGAAATTCCTGTCAAAGGAACTAAATGTATAGCTTCTTCTGTGTCAGTTACTCTGGACAAGAGTAATTTGTTAGGCTTGGCTTAGGGTCTTGTACAGGCTGTTGACCCTTTCTTATACGGTTGTTTCTGGTAAAAGAAAGAGGTTCTTCTCTCTCTCTGAAGAAGTTCAAGCAATTGATGCTGTATGGAAATGTAAAGGGATGAATTAATTTTTTCCCTCCGCTTTCTGGTTCAAATTCTGAGGAAAGTATGGTATCTTATCCCAGTGAGGGATTCACTTTCTCTGAGATTTATTTCCAAGATGAATCAGTATTTTCTGTGGGAGAATACTGCTGAGGTTTATTACTCCCACATAAAAATATTCTAATTCATTGCACATGGAATTTCCAGAACCTTCACCTATTGCTCTAATCTTGTCAGCTTTGGAGGATGCTTTTGTCACAACCTGTGATTTTACTGATTGTCAGCCTGTTGCTAAAAATAAAACGCAGCTAGATTGTATAAAATTCCTCAGCCTTTCAAGTTTTTATACACCAGTGCCCAAATCTGACTTAGCTACAGCTAAACACATTAATTCTAATCCTTCTCCTTCTGAGAAGGACGGGAAGGCTTTTGATAAGTTTGGGGGGAAACCTGTATACTTCTACAACTTAAATTTTTACTGTCAGGCTCATAAGTTGATGTTTATCCTAGCTAATTGTAAAAGTATGAGGAATGTTTTTGCATCAATTTCCTCTCATGAGGAGAAATCTGCATTGTGTAATTTAGTTTTGTCTGTTTCACAAGTCAATACTCTGCTTAAAATGTGTTTGACTCTGTTAAACTATTTTCAGGGTTGCTGCCATTGGAGCTATTTTAAGGAGATATACTTTGGTCAGTACTTCCCAGAAGATATTAAAAAATGAAATGAAGAATTCCTTGAACAGAGATTTAGTTTTTGGACCTTTTGCTGCAGAAGCTATCAAAATGTGTGATCAGAGATGAAAGCTTATTCAGGGAGACTGTCAGATTTTTCAACCCTACATCTCTGTTTTCCAAGGGATTCTCTACTTCTTAGTCTAATTTTGGCAAAAAAAAAAAAAAACAAAGTCCATGTAGAATGCTAGTAAACTGGCATTTAAAAAAAAAAGTGCAAAGAAGGTTTCGAAAAAAAAAAGCAGGAACCTCCCCCAGAACAAAGGACAGTAAAATAAATTATAATGACTGTATGAGGCACCTTGTCCCCCTGCCCCCCTCCTGAAAAACACACCATAGAAATCCCTAAATCCTCCCAAAAAGTCCAAATTTCCATTTCTCTTTGCTAACAGACTGGTTTAGACAAATGGGTCCTGAATGTGATCTACGTATGGTGTAGATGGCAATGGGTGCATCTTCCTCCTTTCCAGGGGATTCATCCTCATCTGCCAGACCAAACTATTTTCTTTCCTTCTTTCCACTAGATCAGTGGGTGCAGAGACCGCAGGAGTCCCAGATAATTCTCTCCTCTTTTGATACCTCCCCAGACCACCCGACTGAGGAAGTCTCTATGAAGAGAAGGTGCAAGAGGAGGCACTTGGATTCCCCAGAGGAATTGATCACTGAAGACACTGACTTTGATGAAGGGGAGGGAACTCCAAGGTCATCCCCCTGATGATGTATTGTTTGGAGACATCCTGGAAATATTGAAACAGAGGGATTACTGGAAGTCTCAAAATCCCTCTTTCAAGTATTCAGTGTACCTGCAGGCCTTCGGCACTCAACCCTCTACCTCTTGGGTGGTTCCACCTGCTGATGAGCTCAGTCAGTTGATCTCTCAGCAGGTGTGGAAAACCCCTGATACTACTGAACCTATCCCCAGGAGACCTAACAAAATTCTGTCCACCCCTGAAGACAAACCGTTCTGGTCCAGTGGGTTAGCTGTTGAATGCCATGGTCATGGTGTAGCCACAAAGAAGGAACTGTCCATGGTATTTGTGCTCAGTGGCAGAGCTGTTTAGCTGGCTGTGACTGATTCTACAACCATCTGGATTTACAAATTTGATGTAAGTATACTTTTTTTGCACTTGTTCTGTTTCAGTGATATTTAGCAAAACTGTAATGCATTTGTTTCAATGAATATTGATTGAATATCAGAGGTCTCTCTGTCTGCAGTTTGTTTCTCAGGGCTAGTTCAGCACTTGAGCTCTAAGCCAGCCAGTTTCATAGTGGGGGTTGTTTTACATTCTGTGAAGTTTGGTGTTTAATTGCAAGGGGGGGTCTATCTTTTGTTTTATACTACTGGTATAGTTACATTTCTGTGTATTTATGCTTAGCTGTGACTGATTCTACAACCATCTGGATTTACAAAGCTGATACAAGTATACTTTTTGCACTTGTTGTTTCAGTGATAGTTAACAAAAACTGTACTGCATTTGTTTGCTTCATTGAATATTGATTGAATATCAGGGGTCTCTCTCTGCAGTCTGTTTTCCCTCCCAAGTGGTGGTATATTCTTAAACATGGTGGCTTTAGAATTGCCTGCACCTGCTGTAAATTTGTCTTATATCACTCCTCCTAGTCCCATCTCATTTGCTCACTCAATTGAGTACAGTGAGATCATTTGGAAAGGACTACCCTCTTGCTGCTTTGATTTCAGATATTCCTGCGAACCAGTCCCTCCGAGTACTGTGTACAGAGAGAGCATTTGGGATGGTTAACCCTCTTAGTTTCTTATACTTGAATTATCTTACATTTCCTCCCTCTCCACTTTACAAAAAAAATACACTTTATTCAGCTGCTGTTACTATAACTGTGTTCTACCTACTTTATTACCTTATTTTGCTTTGCTGTGTGCTCTTAAGTGTTCAAGTACTCTTATTCTGCTTAATTTATTGTTGCTTATTAGTAGCCTGATTACATTTATCTGCTATTCTAAGCATCTTAGTTTTGGTTTTAGCACTTGTACTTCAGGCCAGTTATTTTACATTTAAGAAGGTTTTTGTGGTCTGCACTCATGTGGACAAACCCTTATCAAAACCATCTCTCCATAAGTTCGCCAAGAATTCAGAAAACTAGGCCTGAACAATTTCCATCAGTTTCTCCTGCCAGCCTGGTTGATATGGGCATACTGAAACAGTGTAGCAATTGTCTCATGTTCACTGACAACCCTCTTCTACTAGCATATAATTCTACTACTTGCAAGAAATGCATCTACATCAGTAACCAGGAATTCACGCTTTCTTACGTCACAGTCAGTACCCCTGACAAAGAGGAGATTGCCAGCACAAACATCACACCACCCACATCACATAGCCAAGCACAACATACACTCACCTATGCAGAGGTCCTCAATAAGAACTTTCCTAAACAGCAGAGACCTCCAAAATACACGCAGACATTCCACACTCAACACCAAACACAGCACACACAGAGGACAACACACCAGCGTCTCACAAACACAGTCCATAAGGCATAACAATAAACCAGTGTAGCCCATAAGGCATAACAATAAACCAAACATACTTGTCATTGGCAACTCAGTTATGAGACACATCTGTATTCCCCACACCAGGCTCGATGGTCAGTTGTCTGTCAGGTGCCAGAATCCACCACATCACACATGCACTTAAGTCTCTCCACAACAGGTACAAGTATGATTGTCATTGTCCATGTTGGTGTGAATGACTTGAGATGTACCTCCCGGACTATATGAAGAGAGACATGATTGAGCTCTGAATATGTGTCTCAGGCAGGCATGACCCTAGCCCTAAGCAGCATCCTACCTTCACCAAGAATAATGCCACAATAGCAGCAAAAAATAAGACTTCAACAATTGGCTTAGTGTCTGGTGCTTTTCCAAGGGGATCCAGTATCTGCCTGGGATGACATGGTTGGTGGGCCTTGATGCTTTGCAGAGATGGCCCCCACTTGTCACCCCTGGGATTCTGAATCCTGGCCAAGGCTCTTGCCTCCCTCATTGTGGCTTTTTTTAGGCAATGTCCCAAAGACAAATTTTCCAACATAAAAGATTTGCCAAAAAAGCAAATTGAAGATCATGCTGCTTAACGCTAGGGGATTTAACCTGAAAATGCTCTCCCCTCATTGGAAGATGCCAATGTCTGTGTGGTCATGGAAACTTGGTTCAGGGGTGCAGAGAGCACCCCTGCCTTACCAGGCTATACCTGATTGCACACATTCTGACCCCAAAATGAGGTCAGGAAGCCTAAGGGTAATGTAGTCTCTCTCTCTTAAGGACAGGCAGACCACCAGACTGGTTTGCCAGCATGACACACTAGAATTACTCCAGGTGCACCTGACAGTTTGCAAAACACCCATCCAAGTTATAGCAAGCTGTAGACCCCCCTCCATGACTCAGGGCACCCACTGCTCCTACCTGGACTTACTTGACTCCATCAAAGTATCCCCTAATACTCTGAGCCTTGGTGACTTCAACTACCCCACTATAGACTGGGTGAACTATTCCTGCACTAATGCACTCACCCAATGATTCCTTGACTTCATCTAACACACTAGACCAACTTGTCTCATCCCCACAAGGGGAGATAACATTATGGACTTGGTTCTCACCAACAAGGGTGACAGCTACACCACTCCCATAGTATTTTCTTCCGTAGTGAGATCAGATCATCAGTATGTCTCATTTGAACTTTCTGTCTCACCAAACCCCCTCCCCCCAGCTGTAACTAGGCTAAAAAACTTCTCAAAAGCTGACTACAACCTCCTAAGGGAGGGTATCAGTAGCTTCACACCACCCACCCTCAGAGGATGCAGACAACTATGCTGAACAGTACGCCATTGCAGTAAACAAGCACATATACAACTGTATGGACTCGGCCATACCCAACAGAACTAAAACCTGCTCCTCAGGGAAACACAAGCCTGTCTGGTGGACATCCTCCATCAACAGGCCTTACAACAAAAGGAGGAAACTGTTGTCCAAGGGTAAAAAAGAGCAAATTCTAAATTGGAAAAACTCCCTTCTCAGCCTCAACAAGCAAATTAGATCACTAGTGAAAATCTCCAAAGCCAATTATGAATTGAAACTAGCCTCCGAAACAAAGGGAAACCACAAAGCCTTCTTCAGTTACGTCAGGAACCTCCATGGCAAAGCTCAGGTTTGTTTTGAATTAGAACTTAATGGTACCATTTACACTGATCCTGTTGACTTAGCCAACCTGCTAACAGATAGGTTCAGTACAAACTTCACCCCCCATGCCCCCCAAAGGCCCATTCAACATCCCCGATAATTGTCCCACACCTCACATCTCCGTAGATCGTGTTAAAGGTCCTATCCAAGGAAAAGAACATGGCTTCCATGGGACCTGATAGTATTCCAGGCTATATTCTGCACCACCTTCAGCAAGAACTAGCTTCGCCATTGATCACCGTATTCATTCCACCAGAGTGGAGAACTGCCATTGTCATCCCCTTGCACAAAGGTGGTGTCACTACTGACCTTGGAAACTATCGTGCCATTAGCTTGACAAGTCTCATCTGTAAAGCCATGGAGCATCTTTTTTATAGATCTCATAAACAAGGATATAGGCACTCTCCAAGCACTTGACCCCACCCAGTTCAGATTCATTAGGGGCAGATCTTTTCTGTTGAACCTGGTTAACTTCTTTGAGAGTGTCACCAAGGCCCTGGATGAGGGAAAGTTAGTACATACAGCTTACCTTGACTTGGCTAAGGCCTTTGACGCAATGCCCAGTTCGGGCATCATAGAAAAGCTAACACAACGTGGCGTAAATCCCTGTCTCATCAGGTGGGTGGCCAACTGGCTCACAGATGAGACCCACAATGTCAAAATAAGTACCTCCACCTCCAACAGCAGACCTGTCACTACTGCTGTTCCCCGGGGATCTGTCCTGGGACCCCTACTGTTTGGCATCTAGTTCTCAGAGGTCCAGGCAAAGACAAAAGGCCTGTGGCTGACTGTAATTTGAGTGCTGTCATTTCCCCAAATAACGGTAACATACTGCAAGATGGTCTCACAGCAACAGATGACTGGAGCCAAAGTCATGGCCTTACGTTGAACACAAAAAAATGTATTATCACACCATTCATTAAAAACACTGTCCCTATTGATTACCTCATCAGTGGCAACTCCCTAAGCACACAACCTGTGGTGAGAGACCTGGGTACTCAGGTTGACAATTGCATTCGACCATCATGTAGCGGCAGTGGTCAGAAAAGCCTTTTACTTGGTTCATCTCATAAGTAAAGGGATTGCATCCAGGAAAAAAGGTTATTACCTCTCTGTACTCCTCCCTCATTTGGCCAGTAATTGAGTATAACACCCCGTTTGGTGTGTACCTCCAAACACCTGCACCAACTGGAATTGCCACAGAAATACCTCACAGAGAAGCTATGGCCTCCAACACTTGTGCTATGTGGACAGGCTCAAATCACAATCACTCTACTCTGTATCATACACATTGCTCAGAGGTGATCTGTGTCTTGGCTACAAGGCATTATTGGACCCTGCCCTACTAGAGATGCTCCATATCCATAAGTCTAACTCCTCATGCATTACCCACTCAGAAGGCCTAAGTCTAATATGTAACATCAGCAAAACCTGCTGGAGAGACAGGTTTGTTTCCCATAGGCTGCCACGTCTCTGGAATAGCCTTCCCCTACATGTCAGAGTACCTCACTGACCCACTTCAAGCGCAACCTTGATGAGTGAATGGGAAACCACAAATTTGTCCCAGGGGTTCCACCTGTGTCCCTCATTGACAGGGGAGACGGGTGCTGACTGAGGTTTCTTTGTTGGGGATAAACTCTTGGCTAGGCTTGTAAGGGCCCCAGAGCCATTAGCCTAGTAACTTCCGTTGAGCAAAGAGTTCATCAGTCCATCGACCCAACAGAGTGTCTCGGGAGATTAATAGATTTGGGAAGCGGGGTCTGTGGATCATTGAACTTTGCTTAAGGTCTTTGAATTTCTTGGCACATTTTACCAGACTTCAGGGGGATCTGTTCAAGGAATTATTGGATACCCTTGCAGGAACAGTTTCTGAAGACATTCAAGAAAAGGTGGCTTCCCAGTTGGCAGCCCTGGAGTCCATGTCAGATTCATCCATGAGGCTCATCGCTCATGCTGCCAAATGAACCACCAGAGCAGCAGGTTCAGGCATTGCCATTAAGAGACATGCCTGGATGTAGGCAAGTTTTAAGTTTTCATTCGTCAATGCAGCCTTTAACCGATCATCCCTGTTTGGCCCAAAAGTTAGAGGAAACTTTATCCAGGTTTGAGAAAGATGAAAAATCCCTTTCTGCTCTGGGCATATATTTTTTCTACCCAGCCCCCCCAACAATCCTTTTCCAGGAGTCAAAAAGGTAGTGGAAAAATGGGTTCAAAAAGTCCTAAGGGGATTTTTGGGACACACATGGAGGTAGTCCTCCCAGGGTCGGGGGGGGGGGGATTTAAATGGAAGACGCCACTCGGGTGGTAGAGGTGGCCTGCAAAACCATGGTTTCAGGGATTCTTTCTTTGGTAAATCCTACCAATGCTCCTGAAAGGAGGCCCGATTGTCTTCCTCTGGAGGCAGTCAGGGAATGATTTTCCCTGCACCAAAATGCCTGGCTACAAATAACATCAGAAGCTTGGTGGCAGAGGATTATATCCAGAGGCTATACAACTGCCTTTCCCTTCCTCCTCCTGTATGCAAGAAAATCCCTGATGTTCCACCCTGTCAGAGGGAACAAGCAGTTCTAGAAATTCAAAAACTGCTAGGAAAAAGTCATCCGAGGAGTCCCACCAGACCACAAAGAGTCCAGAATTTACTCAAGATTCATTTTAGTGCCAAAAAAGACAGAGGATTGGAAACCAATTTTGGATCTAAATGTAATGAACAATTCAGTCCATCAAGCCAAATTCAGGATGGTCATGGTACAGTCCATTCTTCCATTTTTGGAAAAAGATGATTGGATGTGGTCAGTAGATCTTAAGGTTACATACTACCATATAAAAATAGACAAACAATCCAGAAGCTTCCTCCGCTTCTGACTGGAAACCAGTCAGTTCAGTTCAGTTCATAGTTTTGCCCCTTATCTTAATACAGCTGCCAGGGTGTTCACCAAATGTATGGTAGTAGTAACAGCTCACTTGAGACTGCAATGATTTGAGTGTTTCCGTATCTAGACCATTGGCTCATTACTGCTCCAACCAGGCATCAGTTGATAGAAGCAAGCGACCATGTACTTCACATTTGTTCATATCTGGAAATAACTGTAAATTAGGAAAAAAATTAAATTGATCCAGACTTAGAATTTAGAGTTCATAGGAGCCCTTCTAAATATTCAGACTTTCATAGCTTCTCTTAACCCTGTGAGATTACAGAAACTCAGACTTCAGGTACAGAAAGTAATCAGCAGCAGAAGAATAATTGCTCCTCTAGTCCTTCAAGCACTGTGCTCCATGGCTGCAGCTATAACTCTAGTTCCCTTGGCAAGGTATCAAATGAGAATATTACAATGGTTCATAGGGTCTCAGTGGTCAGTGTTACACCAACCCATTTCAGACCTGATTTTGATTACCAGTCTTTGCAGAAAATATTTAACTTGGTGGATACATTCTAAAGACATTCTTCTAGGCCACCCACATGTCCCATCAGAACCCCAAGCCATAGTGACCACGAATGCCTCCCAGATGAGGTGGGGGGCATTATCTGGGCAAGATTTTCCAAGGCACTTGGTCCCCAACAAAGTCCAACTTGCATATCAATGTCCTGGAGCTAAGGGCAGTGCTTTTAGCATTGCAAGTCTTTTTAGACTGCTCTTCCTTTAGGAACAATTGCAATTCAAATGGACTATGTCAGTGGTTTGGTGCATCAACAAACAGGGAGGAACCAAATCCTATCCCCTTTGTCGAGAAGCTCTCAGAGTGTGGCAGTGAGCAGTCTGTTCCAACTATTTTCTGATAGCAATGCACATTCTGGGGAGTTCCAATGTGATAGCAATGCACATTCTGGGGAGTTGGAATGTGATAGCAGACAAACTAAGCAGTGGTCTCTCAGTCCAGAGGTGACTGCAAGGATTTTCTGTCAATGGGACCAGCCTTGCTGCGACCTATTTGCCTCTCCCCTAAACAAGTGCAGCAACTACTCTGCCCTGATCACCCCTCTGGGGTAGTCGCCAGGAGATACTGTTCTCCACATATGGCCCTCTGGACTGCTGTATGCCTTTCCCTCAATCCCGAAATTCCTACAGAAAGCAGTCAGGCTGAAGTGCAAAGTAATCCTCATTGCACCTTATTGGCTTTGGCAGGTGTGGGTCCCCTTTCTTTGGCCTTATCCGATTCAACAGCCTTGGATTCTGGACCTGGCTCCAGACCTTCTATTCCATCCAGAGGGATTAATCCATCCAAACATTGTAAACCTTAAGCTGACAGCTTGGTTTCTGCAGTTCCGTTAATAGCGAGGCTTACCTCACTTTCTTCCCTTGTATGTCATATTCTCTTAATCTCTCATAAGCCAGCTACCTGTAAACTCTATGCTAGTAAATGGAGGAGGTTTACCTTTTGAGCTTGTGATATTGATCATTTTTTAGTGCCCATCGATAAAATCCTAGTATTTTTAGCTTCACATTTCAAGGCAGGTGGTTACCAGTCTACCATAAAATTAGCTGCTATTTCTAATTTCCATAATGGTTTTGAAGAATCCTCTTTGGCTTCTTGTAAGCTTTGCAAAGCCTTCTTAAAAGGAATCTTCTTGCTAAAACCCCCTTACAAAGATCGTACCCCCACCTTGGGATCTCAACTTAGTGCTGCAAGCCATTGTTCAACCTCCCTTTGAAGCATCAGTTGAATGTGATCTGAAGTTTTTATCCTGGAAAACTGTAGTGGCAATAACTTCTGTCAGAAAATTTTCAGAAATACAAGAATTGTCATATAAACCTGCTTACCTGATTTTCCATAAAGATAGAGTTTCACTAAGAACCAGTCATTCCTTTTTGCTTAAAGTAGTGTAAGAGACCAATATTAATCAGACTATTAATTTACCAGTATTTTTCCCAACTTTGCTAACAAAGGTGAATACTGCTTACATTTATTAGATGTTCAGTCTGTTACGTTTCTGTCTACAGAGAACTAAGGATTTGAGAAAACCTGACCAGCTATTTGTCATTTTCATCTGCAGCACTTGGCCAGCCAGTGAGCAAAATGATGCTAGCCAGATGGCTCAAAGAATGTATTTCATCTACAGCGAAAAGAAAATTAGTTTTTCCTAGGCCTTTAAAGACACATTCTACAAGAGGTGTAGCTACTTCAGCAGTTTTTCAGTCTAGAGCTTCTATGGACAATATTTGTGCAGCAGCAACTTGAGCTTCTCCTCATACCTTTATTCCTCTTCTTCTTTCGGCTTTTCCCGGTTAGGGGTCACCACAGCAGATCACCTGTCCGCTCATGATTGGCAGTGGAGTTTTACAGTGTTGAGTTGCCAGCCCGGCGCCCAACCTTCCACAGAAGGCACACACATGCACGCACTCACGTCTAGGGCCAATTTAGAGTATCCAGTCCACCTATAGCATGTCTTTGGGATGTGGGAGGAAACTAGAGGACCCGGAGGAAACCCACGCGACCACAGGGAGGACATGCAGACTCTGAACAGAAGGAACCCCAGCCGAGGATCCAACCAGAGAACCTCTTGCTTTGAGGCAGCAACACTAACCACTACACCACCACGGCCACCCCTCCTCATACCTTTATTGCCCATTACATATTGGATCTGGTCTCCAGGGGAAGAGCATCATTTGGTTCTATGGTGCTCAGGGGGGAAGAGCATCATTTGGTTCTATGGTGCTCTGGAATATCCTTTCTCGAGTCCTCCCAAGGTCTTAGGTAGCTGGGGATTCTCTCCTATATGTCGAGGATAAAATGAAAATCGACAACTTCAGATAAAGAAGTTGTGTCCTCACCGGAACATTCCGTCTGTGTTGTCCATTTTCATTCATCCTCAACTCCTCTCCCTCCCTCCCCCCTGCCCTTGAAGTTTTTGGTAGAACAGATAATGGGCATATTATCGTTTATTGTTATATGGTTTCAGATATGGTCTCTGTGAAGGCTTTTGGGGTTTTTCATTGTGTCTTTCAGCAAACTCGATCTGAGGTAACTAGGACAGGAGTATTGTGGGTAAGGGTTCAACTTGAGAGAGTTTGGCTATCAGGAGCTGTAGTAAAGACCAAGTCAGTTCTGAAGCTCAGGACTGAACCCATGTGTCGGATAAATTAAAGTGGAGAACACAGATGGAACATTATGGTAAGTACATCTTTTTTTTGAATGGAGTTCTACAAAAGAAACCTCTCAGAGAACCAGTGGTACATCCCTGGGTATGAATTTTGTGTTAGAAAAGCTAGCACTTGCTCCATTTGGACCATCTCATCAGACCAACTGGTAATTCTTAACATGTAAAACAGATTACTCATTGCTGTGGCCTCTAGATGAAGAGCATCTGAGTTGCTAGTTCTTATGGTCAGTCAACCTTATCATTTTCCACAAAAATGGTTTTCCTTGAGAACTCATCATTCTTTTATGCCTAAGGTGGTATTTGAAACCTTTCTATCCATCTCTTTCTTCCCAAACCTAAAAAATGAGGAAGAAAGAATACTTCATACCTTGGATGTACACAGATAACTATGATACTGTTTTGAGACATCAAAATCTTTCAGAACTTCTGATCAGTGCATTTCTTTGAAGGTAGGCAGGAAGAACAGCCCATCTCCAAATGGTTATAATGGACTATTACCTTTTGTTATTCCAGCTACATCAGAAGTATTCCAGGCAGGGTAAAGGCTCACTCTACCAGGGCCTTGCCTTCATGTATGGCATTTTGGAAAGGGTTGGCTTCTAGAATTATTCTACAAGCAGATGTTGCTCACTTTTACAAAGCACTATAAACGAGCTTCCTTCTCGAGGTCTAGGACAGGCTTTACTAGATCATTCTCTTGGGTCTCCTGGATCCTTTTCCTTCCATCTCCCTGTTCTTTTAAGCTGTGGTAATCTACTCATGTAGCTTAGGCTACTGCAGAGGTGATCATAACAATGAATATAATGCAGCTGTGCAAGTAAACTCATCATAACTGTAGATATTCAAATGATCACTGTTCCAATAGTAGCTCCCGGCAGCCCCCTTATTTTAGCTTGAATTTTTCCCAGGGTATGGACATGTATGTTTCTTTTTACTAGCAGTGTCCTCTCCCTTAGCCCCAACTCTGTTAGCATGAAAGTTCTGAAGGACTTGGTGCTCAAACCTGACTTTTAGTCAGGTCAGCTCAAACTCGCTAATGGTTTGGGTGCATTGAAGGTAGCCTGAATCTTTGTAAGGCGGCCAGCTGTTATATCTTTAGCAAGACGCATCACATATAGTTTAGGCTACAGCAGCAGCAATCATTTCAATGTCTACTGTTATGGCAAGTTTAGTTACACAAATGTACTTTTAAGTTGCAGTATATTATTATTATTAAAAAAAAAAATTTAAACTGTTTTTAATTTTCTTTTTTTAATTGTTTTGTTATTGTGGTTTTACTGTTATTTTGATGTGCTGTAACGTGCCTAGATATACTGGCACATTAATATGTTTGATAGAATCAGATAACCAGACTGTAGCCTCAAATAACTACTTTAGTTTAAAATAAAAGCAGTGGTGAGTGAGCTGACCGAAGTTACGTAGCTGATTTCATACACTTGGGTGTACAGCACAGCATTGTTAAAGAACTGGCTTGGACACTGAATTGTGTAGATTCTGAAAGATAGCCTCCTCGTTTATGGGTCTGCACTTTTTGGCATTTGACATCAAGAAAATTCAAAACAAGTGGCAGTAAATCAGCAGGATATAGAGGCAAGATCTTATTTGAAATAACTTAACTTGCTGCTTTGTAAGTGGTTTTGTTGCTCAATAAAGTATGGCATTTTTTTTTTTTTAAGTTTGTGGATATTGTAGGTTCATAGGTAGGTACTAGGCTATCGGCCTGAGGGCCTACGTAAGCCTAGCCAACAAGGTTCCCTGGTTTACGCCACTCAAGAAAGTTATTTCCTGTGCCACTGTCGAGCAGAGACACAGAGGTGATCCCCGGGGTGTATTTCCTATTTCCCATCCACTCATCAAGATTTTTCTTGAAGATTGCTAATGAAGAACTTTGCTTGACATAGATGGGTAGCCTGTTCCAGAGTATGGGAAGTCTCTGGCACAGGAATCTATTCCTCCAGCATGTCCTGTTTATTGTGGTGACAAGGTTTAGGTCCCTAGAGCGTGTAGCTCGGAGGGATTGGGATTTCTTTAGGTGTAGCATGTCCAGCAGCTCTGGGTTTGACATAGCTTTATATGTTAGGCAGAGATCACCTCGGAGTAGGTGATATGCTATGGAGTAAAGCTGGAGTTTTTTGAGACAGTCAGTGTAGGGCATCTGTTTGAGGCCAGTAATCCCCTTTATGAAGTACATCTGTGGCCTTTCCAGCTGCTGCAGATGTCTTTTCAGGTACATTCCAAAAGGGGCATTGTACTCTATAATGGGACTAATGAGTGTCGAGTAGAGGGGAACAATGACCTCTTTTTTCCTGGATGAGAACCCTTTTATGGTGAGGTGTGCCACATCAAAGGTCTTCCTGACTACTGTGGCGATGTGACTATCAAAGTACAGACTACTGTCCACCTGGGTCCCAAGGTCTCTTATCACACATTCGGTGTTAAGTAGACTGCTGTCTATGTAGTAGTTCATAGGTACAGAGTTTTTGCCAAAGGGGATGACAATGCACTTTTTGGCATTGAGCTTGAGGCCATGGCTCTGACACCAGGCATCTGTCTCAGTGAGGCCCTTCTGTAGGATTTCAACATCATTTGGGGACTCGACTATGGCTCCTAGTTTGCAGTCATCTGCAAACTTCGTTAGCCAGAGGCCTTCTGTGCTAGCCTGTACTTCAGAGAAGTAGATACCAAACAGGAGAGGTCCAAAGACTGAACCCTGTGGTATTCCACTTGTCACTGCTTTGAGGTCAGATTTTGATTAAAGAATGCAGTGAAAGTATTTTTTGTGTGTTTTTAAATAAATAAAGGGAACATTGCTGGCCACATTTAAAGGCAAGTCTGAGGAGGTCTTATTGACAGGAACAGCTTTTGCGTTTTGTAGGTCATATTTGGCTAAGAAGTTTGACATGCTTATGCAGGGACTGTTAATCTTATTCATTAGCTGAATTGATGCATCCAAAAAGGCTGATATACTTTGACTGTGGATTCCCTGTCTTTATCAAAGTACAGTCCATCGTGCAACTAGGTAACTTGTATAGATGAGTCTGCACAATATGCATACAGGAATAGTTTCATTGACGACATTAATGCAGTGAAAAACTGTTAACATAGATTGGAATCAAGTAGTTTGTTTTTTTGGTCACTGCTTTTAGTAGCAGTGCTGTGCAATTTGAATACATCTGTACAGATGGAAATCGGTAAGAAGAATCTCATTCAGTTATTGTTTGGGTAATTGTTAATGGCCTTGAAAGGGTGAAATTTTGGTATGCATCTTTTACTACCTTTACAAATAGTAGTCACCATGCATCATTGTTTTACATTTTTTAACATCCAGTTTTCCATTATGAACTTGCTTATCCTACAAAATTTTCTGCAGTATTCTTTATCTGCAGCCATGTAAATAAGAAATGGGTCAAGATCCTTATTGAAGATAAGACATGGCAAAGAGGGCTAAAGCTTGAATGCATTTCTGTTGACCTGGGATGAGTAGTTGCCCAGCACTGAAGGAGCTTGCTGTGTGGGGTGTGGGAATCGGTGGGCTTTACTGTTTAACTCATTCCCAGGAGTAGGGACATGGTCAGCCCCACTATAGGAGCACCATTTAGGGGAAGGCTGCATAATGTGTTTGATCTGCAAAGGAGCTCAGTTGCCTTAACCTAGCCAAGGACCACTTGCACATCACCAAAGTATTGCATGTTAATGGAAATTAATATCCTTTCTTGGATCATCATAGCAGGCACTGTATGTGATTGCTGGCCAACTGGGGGGAAAGTTGTATAATTAGCATATAAAATTCCAGTGGCTGTAGGAGATGATGATGTATTGAGGCTACCACAACTGTTTTGCTGTCCATGCAGTATGAGATCACTCCTGGGTTCCCCTTTCTAGGTCCTTTGTGTGTTGAGGGAAGACCATATTTATGGAGCCAAAGGAGAGGGAGTGCTTGGAATTTGACTGATAGACAACCCTTGAGGTTCAAAACATGATTAGTAAAATTGTGCTAAAAAAGCATTTTTATCTTTTAGCACATCTTCATACTACTTTGACAAAATAATTATTGTGGTATAGTTCTGGTCCAATAAAAAAGCAGTCTTTCTTCTTTAGTTGTGTAGTCATTCATAAACTGTGTATGTTACCTGTGTGGGAAGTTTGCCAATGCCCTGGCTAAATTTCCTCTAATAGTAATACTGTCTTGGGTCTCCTCTGAAAAGAGGCTAATAGCCTAGTGGGATTAACTTGTTCATGGATTTGAGTGTTTTTAGCATAATAGTTAATAAATCCTGTAATCCAGATTACAAGGCTAGATAACAAATTGGGGAATTTTATGGGATTAAGCAATAGATTGGTGGATTTCAGTTAGACACTGTATAATTTGCAATAGTCATATAATCTCCCTACCCTCTTGATAAATATTTATACTTTAACTTTATTAAAATGCAGTAATTTGTGTAGTGTTGTCCTTTCGTTTTAACCTGCCTAATGGTTATTTTATGATGAGATTCATTTTCCCTGTGGACATATTCAAACAATGAAAAACAGTTGGACAAAAGTTAGATCAAATTCTTTGTTGACAGAAGGTGGACGTATGCCTGTATGGTTCATCATACAAGCTAAATACTATTTAATGTAGAAAAACACTGTGCCCGCTTTGTTTCAGTGAAGAATAGCTGCTTTAGGAAGATCCAGGAGCAGTCATGATTCTTGTAACCATTAAATAGTGTCTTTTTTTTTCTTTTTAGAAAATAACATGCTGAAAACAGCAGACCCGATGCTACCAACATAGGAAAGGCAGCCCCCTGAAGAACATCTTTCTTAAGAGAATGCTGGGTATCTGTCGTGGCAGACGGAAGTTCCTGGTAGTTTCTCTCACTTTACTATTTGTACCGGCGTTCACCTGGATCTACTTGTTTGCTGGAAGTTTTGATGGTAGGACTTTGTGTTAGTTTACTATTTATATTTATTTTTCAACATTTTAACTGAGATACTGAGGACTGATGTCTTAGAGCAATGAAGTGTACAAGTTATCTGAAGAAATATTTAGTTTACAGAATGTAAATAAAAATGAATCCGATTTGCTTTGAGAGTGTAAAACATGCTTAATGATGCAGCTTTCCAGTACCATACTTAAACATCTCCATATAAATAAGCTTTCTTAATTTTCTGTTCCCACCCCAATTGTGTAGCAACCAGCAGCCATAGTCCCATTCATTCTTCATGGCAAAAGCCATTCCCTGCCCGATAATTCTATATAAAGTGAGTGTCGATCAAAGAAGCTGTCATTCTGGCAGCAGCCATTCGGAATTTTCTGATTGTGGCCCTAACCTTCTCCCTTGTTGGCTGATTTGAGCACCTGTATAACAAAGGAAGGCCCAGCTGTCCCCTGCCCCTAACGTGTCTGCTTTTGTGCAGTCCCTGGCTTTGTAGGCCCCAGCTGTCCTACCTGATCTACAGTCATATTCATTGTCTACCTTGCATGATGTAGACTGAATGACCAAACTCACCACTCCCTCCCAAGTGTTAGCAGCTCACTCTCACACTTCCTCCAGCTTGTTCTTCCAGTGCCTGAGCCCGTAATTCAGGTTTTCCGTATAGTTAGGTATAACTTTCCATTTGTACAGTGTTATGATAGAAATCTAGCAGTTTATGCCTTTAGTCCTTACTCCTTAAATTGTTTGAAGTCATGAAGAGTCTCTTTAGAAAGCTCATCTTACAGAAAGGCTCCATGCACTTGATGACCATTTGAAATTGCAGATTTGATAGTGGTCTTAGCATAACTTAAAAATGTATTGACACTTGATATGGAGTGAAGATATCAAAACTGTAGCTTAAAAATACAGAAATGTACTGTGTAATACAGGTTTTTGACAGATTTAGAATTCGGAGACTGTGGAGTTTGGATTACAAAAATAAAATAATATTGAAGTATATGGTAATCTTTGCTGTAATCAGATGGACATTAAAGTAAGATTAGTGACCAGAAATTTGAAAATATTCAATCTGATCAGGTAGGTGGCTTTGAAATCAAACATGTTCTCTTAATCTTGTCAGTGCTAAGATTTTAGTACAATAAGTAATACTTCAGTTACTAGTACTTTAATTCTGTGTATAGATGGTTGGTTTGCTCAAGTGGGTGAAACTCAAGTAGATAAGTGTCTATAGGTAAAGTCTGGTGGTGCCCAGGTATAGTAAGTATACTTTGAAAAAAGCACCCAAGAGACCAGTCCTACAGTTTGAAGCAACTTTACTATAATTACTCTAATTTGCAGAAATACAAATTAGAACAGTTATAGTAATGAAGCAATCTATTAGTACTGACAAAAATTCAGATGTGCACCACAAACGCATTTAAAACAGTTATAGTAGGGAGAAACATGGTACTGGCAAAAGTTTCAGATGTATAACACATCTGTAAAGTCAGAGAGAGAGAAAAAATTATGTATATTGTATGTACAGATTACATAACATTTTATTTATTTTTATTTTGCATGGAATAGATGCTGTTAGACAGGAGTTGGAAGGTGCTAAGAGTGAAAGGTGTGGCGGGGGAGAGAAATAAGATTAGCTTTTAGTTGGACAAGTACAGATCCAAGTAGAGGATACATAAGCTTTTATTTTGTAAAGGAAAAACAGTTTGTGTTCACTAAAAAAAGTGGGTGAAGTCAGGAAATACATTGGGACTGTAAACTGATACATCAGCCCAGTCACTGTTGATTACAGTTGTAAATGCTGTTTTTCAGAAGTGATGCTGTCCTTCTATGTTCATCTATTTCTCATCTAATCAGAATGTCTTTTGTATCATCTGAATTAGTTGCTTGAACTTGAAAAGAAGTTTAGCATGTTTTTTTTTTTCCCTAAACTACACTTCCTCCAGTGGAATCTTGCATAGTCACTTAATATTCCTCATAAAATGACCTCTTCCTAGCATGCTTGCCATGATGAAACTGTGCAAGTACTGTTTTCATTGATTCTCTTATGTTTTGATGTGCCTTCTTTATAAATTCTGCAGGTGCTTTTTTTCTGTACTTCAGTTCTTTGTTTTTTATTGCAAGTTTAAAAGTGTGCTCTGCATGCTTTCTAATGGTTTTCAGTAACTTCATGCAGTTGGTAAAGCTTATGAATCTTTTTATTTAAATCATAGGTTGCTTGAGGCCCTGGTTATACTGATGGGAATGCATTATTCCATTTTGTTTAACAAAATGTATTTGTCTCTATCAGAAAATTTGGCTCCTTTGTCAGTAATGTGTTCAGCTACATCACAAATGACAAAAGCTTTCATAAATGACTAATCATAGCTTGATATGTTTTAGGTAATTTTTAATATGTTGGTGTAGAATCTGTATCGATTTCAGTTATGAGCTCATGATTCATAAGTGGTCTTGCAAAATCATTATGCAGTGTTTTCTAATATCCACCAGGGAACTCTTATGGATGTTATGGTAGCATGGTACATGTTGATTGAACTTTCAATCTGTCCAGCATTGGCTACATGGGAAACTTTCTGGCTAGTGCTTTCATTTTTCAGTGACAGGTGATCTGTATGGAATTCTGTCAGTACAGCTCCTGTTACTATCTGTAGTGTGATTACTTGAGTCTGCAGTAGGACTCAAAACGTCATCTTCCAAGGAACATTTTCATACACTTAACTACAGCATTTCCTGGTCATTTGTTGTTACATTGCTATCATTTCAGCTTTAACTGAAATCTTTAGTCACAGTATTCACATTATCTGTAATTCCCAGTTTAGTTTTATCCAGAATTTCAGGTAATGGTGTTATGGAAAACCCACATACATTTTCTTGAAATGCTCTTTTATGTGGCAGTCACAGTATATTATGGCCCATATCTAGATTTTTCCTGCAGCCATTGTACTCAACACTTATGTCTACCAAAAAGGTTAATCAGTTTGTAGTCAGTAAACACCTTGAATTTTCTACCTCAGAGGTATTGGTTGAATTTATTTACTCCAAAAGTAGTGCTTCTTCATTTTGAGGTACTTTTTCTCAGTAAGACAAGAGTATTCTTGATGTATTTGCAGCTAATTTTTCTTCCCCTGGAAGTCATGACACGTTGAATCTCTGTATTTATGCCATAGGCAAAGGCTTCACAATCAAAATGACACCTGTAACTCTTAATCATAATGTACCATCACTTTTATATCACCAGTTAGTTTCTTTACATTTTCCAAAAACATTTGCATTTTGAGCAAAGCGTTTCCATTGCCAGGGCACAAGTTCTTTCAAGAACCACTACATGCTACAATATTTGCCTTTTCATGAATTGTGTTTCTTTGCTATCTTTTGAATTTGTCCGTGTAGAATATTGATACTGCTAACAGAAATGGTAATTCTGACCATTTGTTTCAACCCCTTTGCGTGCAGCTCTGGTAATGTATGCCATCTTCAATCCTGTAACACTCTCTCGGTGCTGTGTGGCAGGTAATAACTTGTTTTTTCTGTGTTGGTGAAGAACCGCACAAGAATCACTCTCCTCTCTCTTCACCCTGCAAACACCCACCTTCAATTATGTATGCAACAGAGTATTTTGCACTGCCACAAAAACAACGGAACTATTCTCTCAAAAAGTTGTATGCATCTGTTTTGTTGATGGATTGCTACACCTTACACTTACAGTATATTCAGTTTGTGAATCTAGTGTTCACCTAGAAATACTATAAAAATTTCACTGCTATAGTATGTATGTGTACCACAATTGCCTTGTTTATTATACAATAATGTCATTGCCAAGAACGTTGTGCACGACTTCAGGAAACTGTCTTTGCCTTTTGTTTTTTTTAACCCACTACAAGCTATAGTGTTACTGTTACCCTGAGTTGTGGCTAGCCTTCTATTTTAATGTTCTGTAATACTATTGCTTAATTTACCAACAATTGCATTACAGACACTCTTGCACTTATTTCAACTCTGTTGGAGTGTAATGTTGTGAGGTTTAGTATAGATCCTTTCGATTCCAATTCAATTCAGCAATTGCTGTTTTGTATGGTGAATAGCAATACTGAATGTGCAAAAGTGCCAACTTGCGCATACCTGTCCTAGAATGCCATTTCCCCAGGTTGCTCCCTTTTCTCCTCTGTATGGCGACTCTGAGATGATATGTATAAGATGCTGTTTTACAAACCTAGAAAGTTGTATCAGAGAAATTCTCTGTTTAATATATTTGAGTACACTGCGTGACAATTAGAGTGATGGAGTAGCTGATATTCTACTAAGAGCACAGTGCAAATGCTATTTGTTTCTCTGGCTTGCTTTATAGATGCATGTATTCTACAGTAGCAGGAGCTCTTTCAGTAATCTATTAGTAATTTAATGCCCATTTCAGATGATGTGTGCATGTGATTTGTGTGCATATGTATTTTTTATGTTTTTTTTTTCACATGTACTTCAGGAAGATGTTATTGCCCTTTACACTTTTTTTTTTTTTATTATAAATTTATTTGTTATCTGAGGTCCTCAGACCCCTTTCATTCATAACCTTGACCACAAATGCAATAATAAAATGCAGTACATATCATATGTAGAATTTAGAATTGCCAGTCATACAGTTGTTTTTGTGACCCAAAAGAAGTGTGGAATATGTGCAACATGAGATTTGGTAATAACTTTCTTAGATGCTCTTGGAATTGTTCCGTTTTTGTATACGCATTCATATTTATTTATTTTTACTCGTTCTGAATCATGGATGCTGGTAAGGGTATAGTCTGAGCCAAATGGAGAATCTTGGCGGTATTTCATCTTTTTGTTGGGTCCTTAATATTTTATTCTGTGACTTCATTTAGAGTGACCTAGAGTCATTAGGTAAACTACAGTGAAATCTTCTAGTTATGAAGGTTTGCATCGTATAATTGAATATATGTCCTTGCATGTCAGATTACTTCTTGTAAGAAACATTATTTCAAAGTATTCTAAGTAACAAATGGAAATAAAGCATTTCTTTCAGGTTTCCCAGTCAGCGTTTCCAGTGGTTTCTAAGGGTGTAGTTGCAATGATTCAATTTTTGGGAAAGATTTCTCCATTCAAGTTGGCTCAACCAGTAAGTTAGTATACTTAAGTTTGTGGGGTGTGATGTGCAGGGGGCCTTGACCCTGGCAAAAAAAAAAAAAATCAGACTGATTTTTTTTTTTTGCCCTTCTGAGTTTCTGGCATTTTTTTTTTCTTCATCCTTTCAGTTTGTTGGCTTTCAGGAAGTCAGCATTCCTCAGTTGAACCTCTTTTTCCTTAATGTATTTGTATCCCAGTCATCATCTAACAAATTTTGTCATCATGATCTTACAGGACATTATATTTCTGGGTGATTTCTAGTTGTATCCCACTGTTTCTCATAGCAAACTTTTCAAAAACGTTTGCTCCATAGTAGGTGTGATTGTAAATAGTAAACCTGATGACTCATTTGATATTAAATGCTTTCAAAGCACTTCCTAAAATTAATATTACATCTATAGGTCTGTAGTTGTGTACTATTTCTCTTATACATTGGAATCACAATGGACTGTGTCCAATCGTTAGGAGTACATGTGATTACTTGTATAATACAGTAGTATTAAAAGGTCTGTTATCAACCTTGTAAGAATTCTACTGATGTTCAAGCCAATAATGCTAGTGCATTTAAGCTTTCATAATACTGGATTGAATTGTCTGTTTCTATGAGGCCCTTTTAGAGGATGCTTGTGTCGGCTGGAGAGTCGATTATGGCGCCCAGTTTGCAGTCGTCTGCGAACTTGGTCAGCCACAGTCCTTCCGTGTTGGCCTGTACCTCCGAGAAATATATACCGAACAAGAGAGGTCCCAGGACTGAGCCTTGTGGGACACCACTTGTAACTGGTTTGGAGTCTGACATGGCTCCAGCAATTCTAACCATGTGGGTTCTGTCCTTGAGCCAGTTTGCAATCCATCTAGTGACATAGGGGTTTATATTTAAGCTGGTGAGCTTATCTATAATGCGCAAGTGGGGTATTGTATCGAAGGCTTTTGCGAGGTCCAGGTAGGCTGTGTGGACCACCTTCCCCTCGTCAGTGGCCTTGGTGACTGTTTCAAAGAAATCAACCAGGTTTAAGAGGCAGGATCTTCCCTTAACAAAGCTGAACTGGGTAGGATCCAGTGTCTGTAGGTCCCCAATATCTTTATTTATGAGGTCCATGATGATCCTTTCCATAGCTTTGCAGACCAAGCTAGTCAGGCTTATGGGGCGATAGTTTCCAGGATCCGTTGAGGCACCACCTTTATGGATAGGGACCACTGTTGCTGTACGCCACTCTTTGGGCACATATCCTGTAGTAAGGCTGAGATTGAACAGTAGTTTTATGTTTGGGTTTAGCTCTTCTTGGAGTTCATGTAGGCGCAGCCGGGACACCGTCTGGTCCCATTGATGCTGTGTTTTTTGCTTTGGAGAGGGCGGCTCTTACCTGAGCATCTGAGATGTCAGGGGGGCAGCACTCTGCTGGGATAGGTATTTGCCCTTTTGGTGGGGAGGGGGGGGGAGAAGTTTGCGCTGAACCTGTCAGCTAGGATGTTGGCAATGTCTGTGGGTTCAGTGTATTTTTTGTCATTTTGGACTAATTCTGAGCATATCTGGGAATTACCACCCAGGTTCGTAACATAACTAAAGAAAGCCTTGTGATTATCCTTAGTGTCCTGTGCAATTTTTCTCTCGAAGCTGGCCTTAGACAATTTTATGAGTGCCCGTAGTTTTTGCTAATACTGATCAGTGATGCCTTCCCTTTTTGGGATTTTGCTCTATCATTTAGTAGCTTCCTCCTTCTATTGTATAGTTTGTTTATGGCTGGGGTCCACCAGACAGGACATCTGCCTTTGGAGGATTGGGTCTTGGTTTTATTTGGGATCGCATGATCCATGCATTCCTGAAGGTGTTCATAGAATGCGTTTATAAAGGATTCTGCGGTCAGGGCCGTATTTTCCACAGGCCCGGGGGCTTTGAAGGATTCCACCTTGGTTTTGAGGAGTGTGAAATTTGTTTTAGAGAAGTTTTTCACTGTGGTTTTCTGGGCAGGGGGTGGGGTCGGGATGTGAATATCCAGTGAGATTAGTTTATGGTCTGATCTTACCAGTGAGGGATACACTTCTGGTCTGGAGCATAGAGTCCCCATGTTGGTGATGATCAGGTCCAGGTCCACTCTTGTGGGAGTGGTAACAAGTTGTTCCATAGCATTTGAGTTTATAAATTCTATGAACCTTTGGGCTAGGGTGTTGGAGCTAGAGTAATGCTCCCAGTCTATGTTTGGGTAGTTGAAGTCACCCAATATAATGGTGTTTGGAGAGACCTTCATATTTTCCAGTGTTCTCATAAAGGCCGAGTGGGGTTCCTGGGTTTGGGAGGGTGGTCTGTAGCAGGCTATAAACTGGAAGGCAGTTTTACCCACTGTTAGTTGCACATGGATAGTCTCTGATGCTTCGTGCTTTGCTACCAACCTGGAGGTGTGGGTATCTTTGATGAATATCGATACTCCCCCTCCTTTTGTGGTTCGGTCCAAGTTTTGGGGCCGAAAAGCATGGTATGAGGTATAACCTGGTAGTGCTGGGGTGCTCTCGAGCCCTGAACCAGGTTTCTGTTACTGCACAGATATTGATGTTCTCCATGCTAAGGAGAGTTTTGAGTGCGTGCATCTTGAGGTTTAGACTTCTGGCATTGAGTAGCATTACTCTTAGTTTCTTATCCCTTGTGATACCTATGAAGGTGGGTTTGTCTTTTGAGCCTTGCCTAAAAAGGCACTATGGGGGTAGCAAGAGCCTTTGCCAATATCCGAAAGCCCAGGGGTGACAGGTGCAAGCCGTCCCTAGCGAAGCATCGTGGCTTGTCGAGCATATCATCCCAAGCTGACAGGCATTGGATCCCCTTTGAATGACACCAGTACTTAAGCCAGTTGTTGAAATTGATCATCTTGTCTTCATATTGTGGCATCATTCTTGGTGAGGGTAAGATGCTACTCAAGGTCAGGGTCATACCGGCCTGGGCTACATGCTCAGAGAGCTCCTTTATGTCTCTTTTCATGTAGTCCAGGGAGGTACATCTCAGGTCATTCACACCAGCATGGACAATGACTGAGTCATATTTGTACTTGCCTTGGAGTGACCTGAGTGCTTGTGTTATGTGGCGGATCCTAGCGCCCGACAGGCTGCTCACCGTGACCCTCTCCTTGTTCAGCCTGGTGAGCGGGACGTCAGTGTGCCTGACGATAGTCACCTATTACAAGTGTATCAGGTGTGTTGTTTAGTCTTAAGGGCTGTGACTTTACGGCACACTGGCTTTGTGAGATATGTGTTGCATGTGTTTTGTTTTGGGGTAGCGGTTGCTTGGGTGTCTGCTTTGGAGGTCTCTGCTGCTTAGGCAGATCTTTATTTAGAGCCTCCGAGTATGTTTTTGTGTGATTATGTGTTTGGTTTGCTGTCGTGGTAGGTCTATGTGAGACTGGAATTGTAGTGAGTGTGGTTTCCTTCTCCTCCTGACTGGTTATGCCAGTACTGAGTTGAGAGAGCTTAGCCTCCAGTTTGGCTATATGGTTGCATCTCTCACATGTGTTGGAATTTGTTGGGAGGAGGAGAGGGTTGTCTGTGTACATGAGGCAGTTGTAACATTGCCTCAAGATTCCCAGATTCACCAGCTGGACCGGAGAGGAGATTGACAACTGACCTTTGGACGTGCTAGAATAATATTGGGAATTCCTTAATAGCTGAAAACAAGGGCCAGTGGGGAGTGAGGGTGTAGTGCTGACTTATATAATTGCTTTAGCGAGCAAGTGCCAGGTAACTTAAGTGCAATGTGTTACAGGTAACTTAAATGCAAAAACGACAAACAGTAACTTTCTTTCAAATGAAACAAGGAAATAAGTACAGTAAGCAATGCAGATATCACTAGTGATCCACAGAAGCGCTGAGAAGCCGCATATTAGGTGGAATTAGCGTTCCAGGGAAATAACAAGCAAACAAACAAGCATATAAACAAAGTTAGATTCAGCAGGCCTGGATCTAGTCTATGCTACAGCAAACAAGGTCTACCAATTTCAGTAAGATACAGTTCAAATATTCAGGCACTATAAACCTTTAACCAGAAATTCCCAGCTCAGAAGGGCAGAGTCCAGCCTCTTCTCCCACAAGAGTGCAGACCACGAACCTTCTTAATGTAAAATAACTGGCCTGAAGCCCAAGTGCTTAAACCAGAACTAATACACTTTAAGAATAACAGACACTGGGCTCTCAGGCAGCAGTTCCCAACTTAGAAGGATGAAAGCTACCTGTCCTACCCTGTCCTGGTAAAATCCAAGCTTCCAGTAGGCAGCTGCATGCATAAGAGGCACAACCCTCTACCATGCATGCCCTGTAGCTGCCCAGAAGATTGAGCCCCATTTCTTCAAGTAGTGCTGAGACTACGCCCACAATGCATCCACTCATACCGCCACAGCCCCAATACATCACAGATTAACAATATAACAGAGCATCATATACACAGACATGCAGTGATGATGCTCTTTGACAAAAAAAAAATGTTAATGCCCCACCGTACACTCTAAGCTCATACACACATGTGAAGTCTTACTTTTACTTGGTCTCACCACTAATCCATTCCCCTGTGAAAGGCATCTGTATCTGCCCACTCCCCACCTGTGCAAATTATAACTATGCCTTGTCCTTTGTGTATTGTTACATGAGTTCCCTTTGCTTGGTGCGCACAGTGTGACCAGCTTGTACATGGATAGTCACAGCCTTGTGTTGGTTTTGCTTGCATCCATTTTACTGTTGAGTGTCTGCCTTATTCTGCTTTACTGTCGGCTAAAAATGTGCAAGGTGCTGCGTCTTTGCCAGTGCCACAGCATACTGTGCTCATCTCTGTCTAGCATGATTATTCCTTGCTGATGGCTCCTCCACCCATTCGCCATCTGGGGCGACTTCCACTATCTAGTGTGCTGGAAACTATTGCTCCTGTAAGTGCCCTCCTTGCTGTAGCTACCTGACAGTTATGATGTAGAGCATGGAGTGTGCTGATTAAGCTCTGATATTTGGAAAAAGACAAACCAGTTAAGCTCCAGAGTGGTGAGTGACCCGAACTTAAATTTTAAGCACCCTCTGTTATGTTAAGGTCGGGTCTAGCTCCAGGCAGTAAAATCTGCCTGTACTGACTAACAAATGACAACAGAAAAAAAAAATTGCCCTCAATCTGTGCCAGTAATGTGTCCCCAGCTCATTTGCGAGAATAACAGGATGTATTGGGATCCATTTCCTGAAGGATACAAACTATGAAACTCAAATAGATGGTCATTATTTAGTGAGATCAGTCCTCTGTGGTTTGTCCTAAAACCAAAGATTTATGAGGAACAAACCAAAAATATGAAGCGATAATCTGGAAGCCCTGTGAAAATCTAGGCAGTTGAGAGTTATGAAAGGTGACTTTAAATGAAATGAACTGCATTACACTACCTCTCTGATAGCACTTGCTAAACATTTAGCATTTTTTTTCCTTGCAATCAGTACTACATGGCGCAGATAAAGCTCCATGTGCTAGAAAGAATTATGATTCATTCGCCGATCATAACTTTCAATTATGTGTTCTTGAAATGGATGCCAAGATTCACTGCTGGAGCTTCACTCTCAAGGTGAATTTCTTGGCATCCGTGTCTCGAACACATAAGAAGAGGGTTGATCAATGAACTGATCATAATCCTCTGTACTGTGTAACATTGCACATACTGAGTACATTTTTACACACATGCCAGGATCATACTGCAGGTCACCACCAGATGAATCCATACAGCAAAAAGTGTACCTTCAACAACCCAGCACATGCTCAGTAATGACCCTTGCTTGTGACTGTGTTTACTTTCATCCCTGATCTGTTTCATTTTGTTTTCTTATTGGTGTCATCAGGCAAGATTCCAGGGCATATCCAGCAATGCTAATAAGATGCTCCAGGGGGAAGTCACCCTTGTTACCTGTTGGTACAGGTCACAGGTATGTCGTACATAGGAGTCATGACAGCTACCTTGGTGTCATGCAGACACATTGTAGATGATAAACTGTGTATAACAGACCAACTAAATGTTGATGGAGTGATTCCCTGTGTGGTTCACATACTTCCTTCTGAATTCACAAAATGGGGCTTTTAGTTCAATGTGGGTCTGTTATCCACAGTAGCATGGGAAAATGGGTTATATCATAGACATCCTGCATAGTGCTTGCTTTTTCTTCTGTTGTAAATGGGAATGAAATATGCTCCCTCACATTCTGAAGCAATGTTGATATGTGGTCAGATATTGGGATGAGATCATTCTGATTATGGTACTTTATTGAATTTGTTGTTCTAGTTGTGTAGAAATGCCATCATAAGATGTGACAAAGACTTTGTGGCACCCATTATGGCTATATTCCATTTTATGAAAAGTTTTTCAATGTGACAGTTGTACTTGATAATTAGATCCACCCTGGTCTTCTACAAATGTCAGTTAGTTGTCTTGCAAGATTTTCTACTGTAACAGGGTGCTTATTAATTCTACATCTTCTTGTGCTGAACCTGCCAGTATTGTTTTTGCATTGGAATAGAGATTGCATAAATAGACGCACATTTTTTTGAGTTTTTCATAGCCTGACTAGCATTATCTGTTAGGCCATGGAGTGACTCATCATGGGCCTTATCAACAAAGATATAGGTAATCACCAATCACGTGACCCTACTAGTTTTGTCAAAGGGAGCTCACACCTGTTAATCCTGGCGGACTTCTTTGAGACGTTCACCAAGGCCCTGGATGAGGGGAAATCTGTGCATACAGTCTACCTAGACTTGTGCAAGGCTTCTGACACTATCCCCCACTCATGCATCATTGACAAACTCACCCAACTAGGCATCAACATTTATATTGGTAGATGGGTCACTAACTGGCTCAATGATAGAACTCATATAGTCAAAATAGGGGAATGCATGTCCAACAGCAGACCTGTAACCAGTGCTGTTCCACAGGGATCAGTACTGAGACCTTTTCTGTTTGGAATCTATTTCTCTGAAGTACAAGCAAAAACTAAAGGTCTGTGGCTGACACAAAGTAATGACTGCAAATTGGGAGCAGTTATAGAATCTCCAAATGATGTCAACATCCTACAAGAGGGTCTTGCACATTCAGATGATTGGTGCCAAAGTCATGGCATTAAACTCCATGCAAAAAAAATGTATTATTCCTTTCGGTAAGAGTAGTGTTCCAGCTAACTACCACATCAATAGCAGCACCCTAAGTATGCATTCAGTGGTGACAGACCTGGGCACACAGGTTGACAGCAACCTTACCTTTGATCACCGTGTCTCCACAGTGGTAAGAAGGGCATTTTATATTGCTCATCTCATAAGTAAGGACATTTCCTCAAAAAAAAAAAGTTACAACCTCCCTGTACTCTTCTCTCATCAAGCCAGAAATGGAGTGCAACACCCCCTTTTGGTATGTACCTTTCCAACCACCTGCAGCAATTGAAGAGACTGCAAAGGTTTCTCACAAGGAAAATTCAAGATCTTCATCTTTCCTGTGTGGATCATCTGAAATCACTGTCACTTTAATCTGTTTCATTCAGACTGCTCCAGGGTGATCTCTGCCTTGCATCCACACCAATCTCTGACCCTGCTTTATTGGAAATGCTGCATATCTGCAAGTGAAATGGTACACTGGTTACTCTAAAGACCTTAAACTGGTGTGTGACATTAATGGAACCTGCTGGAGGGACAGATTTGTCTCCCAGAGGTTACCTCACCTTTGAAACATACTCCCACTTCATTTCAGAGAACCTCATTGGCCCTCTTCAGATGCAATCTGGATGATTGGATGGGTGGCTGTAAATTCACCCCAGGGGTTCCACCTGTGTCCCTCTTGGACAGCGGCAATAGGTGCTGATCGTGGAAATAAGGGTAGAACTTGGCTAGGCTTGTAAGGGCCCTAGTACCATTAGCCTAGTACCTTCCTATGATCCTATGTACTGTCTATCCTTGTATGCAACTGCTTTGGGACACCAATACCAAATGAGTATTTACTTGTACATCTGCAATATGAAAACTGGTTTCCTATGTAAAATGTTTCACACACCATCTGATGCTACTGTTGAGAGACCTTTAAAAGTCCTGGCTGATTCTCTGACTTGTGATCCAATGGCTTTCTGTCACACTCCCTTCTGCATAGTCTTTCAGTGAACAGGCAAGCACATTCATTCACTGAGGAGTCGTGATGTCTACAGCATCAGTTCATCTGCTTGGCGTGCTTTCTGCTACTATGCTACCTCTTCCTGTACTGAAAGTCAGGGTCATTATTATTCATCAGGCTTCACAACTTACAGATATGGAGATAATAAGACATCTGAATGGCTCCTTATTTGCATACCTAAAGAGTATTTAACTTTAAAGAAACTCTTCTTTTCCTTTATTCAGTGTTATTGGGATGGACCGTTTGTGAAGCATTGGTGCCTAGCCTGCACTTTGAAGATGAAGTTCAGCTGTTTAGCAAAACGTTTTCCTTTGTACAAGAATCTGAAATGTTACACCCTGTTCTTTTGATGCCCCTACTGCCCTTCCTTGTGGTACCTATGCTCTGTTTCTGTACATTCCTACTAAGTTTTGTCAGCACGTTTGCTGTGCTGATGATCCTGGGCAAACTACACTTTTAAGCTTGATCACAGATGTAACAACGCAATACATATTAGAAATACAACATAGTGGCTTTTATTCAGTGCACAACATTCTGCTTTCATTGTGTCACTCATCTAGAAGAATGTTAAACCTTCAATGTTATTATTTTTGTCTAAGTGCAGGTAACATCTGCCTTGTTACATCCAGTAAAATGGGGTATTCATTGTTTTTGGCTTTCCAAAGCAGCAGTTGCTGTGCAGTGTCATGTCCTCCTCTCTGTCTTACTAAGTATCTCACAAAAAAGAAGTATAGCAAAGCAGTGCTTAACGTCTATCTCTCTCTCTTTTTTTTCTTGCAACCATATATGTAGCTGAGCACACATCTGTATTTTATTACAGAAAGCTTAAAAGCAGTATACTGCTTATCTGACACCATTTGTGTACGTTAGTCGTGTCATACATTTTCTCATCCATTTGCAACAGCTGATGGATTAAAAGTGCTCACAACAAAGCTGAAGCTGCAGAGGCTTCTTTCAGTTGTTTAGTGTACATGTCCTGCTTTATAGGGAAACCCACATTCCATGAGTGATGTGAATACTGATAGGTGGGCATCAGACTACATTTGGTTGGTATGTCCTCTCTCTTGCTTGCAAAATTATGTGATGCTGCATTGACTGATGCTTGGACTAGCAGCAAACGTTTTGTAATTACAAACTGCTGCTGTAATGCTGAGAAGTCCATGTGTAGCTTTACAAACAGGGTCAGCATGGGAACATAGCAGCTGTTGGTTCTATTTATTTAACTTTTGCTTAATGGATAAGTGAAATGGTGTACAGATATTTTTCACTAATGCATTCATTAAGCTTGTGATAGTGATTGGGGTTATTTTGGTGATTCAGAAAATGTATGCAAGACTGGTGTGGTACTGAACATATGTGATATTCATGCAGAGAAAGATGAACTCACACCTGCATGATATTGTAGGCTGTGGTTACCCAGTTTCAGTAAACTGGTTCAGCAGGGACTTGTTCCTCAGCAGACCTCAGTCAAGGGTATATGCGTATAAAGTGCATGTCTGGCTGTGTGCTTCATATGGATATTGTAATGGAGAACTTTGCAGCAGAGATAGATGGATACATTCCTGTTGAGGGATGATCTACTAAGTGTAGTAGGCTTGTGTCAATAACTGTTTGGTACCTTACACAGATATTAGGAGTAGCTGTGGTCCCCTCATAGTTGTTATATCATTGTTTGATGGAAAATTGTACAAAAATACTATGGTTCATTTTTTGTGTGTGTGTGTCTGGGTGTGCTCATGCGCACCTGTATGTGTGTCTGTCCGTGTATTGGGTAGATAAATGATGTAACAGAGACATTTTTAATTATTGTTGTTAACTTATCTTTATTATACCAATCATCAGATTGATAATGTCATGCCGTTATACTTTGACACATATCCTATAAGCAGTATTTTGTTCCCTGGAAATATATATTTTCCCTTTCTATGACACCTGGTTGTGGTGGCATGTGTGGGGATTTAATATATGTATCAGAATGTGCATTTGTATGTGTGCTTAAGTTTGTGTGTATTTGTCTGTCTGTCCTGCATGAGTGGGTGCTGTCAGTGTAATGTGTATGCTATCATTGTTGATTTCTATATTTACTGGTACATTAGAATGATGTGTTGGCTTGCCTTGAGATGCTTGGTTTGGTCTATGGGCATTGCAGTTCTGGTTGTAAAGAGGTGCACATTGGCTTCTTCTTTGATGGTATGTTATGAGGAGAGACAGGGGCAGCATCTGAGTGGGAGATGAGCCCTGTAAATAAGTTTAGTACAGAAAATAACAAAAACATTGTTTATAGATTTACTACTGTTTAGCTAACTGCAAATTGTTTGACTGTGGTATACAACATGCTTCTAGAGATAGTTGTATTGTACATTGGAAAACACCATTAACATTGAACCAGAAAAGTGTACACACTATTAGGGACAGTAGTTTTAGGCATTGCATTGTGTGTTGATCATTCATCAATGAATATGTGCATACTAGAGCATTGCTAATGTATACTAGAGGACAACCTCACTGGCCTGTCTGAGAGGCAACAAGGCTGAGGAATGCATTGTTATGTAAAGCTCTGTATTACATAAGATCATTCAGTTTTTGGTGATAAAGAGCATCAACTTTCAGACATATCCATGTCTGTCAGCAAACACTGTAAATTGCAATCTCTGTATGTTACTTGTCATGGTTTCAGTAGTACCTACACTCCTGTATTTTAAGGACTGATAAAGTGATTTTGTAGCATTATTTACTGTGAAAATGCTATTAAGATGACCAGAGTAAGGAAACAGATGAGGGAACACTTTTTTTCACTGCTACATCAGGCAGACCTATTTGAAGTGTATTGTTATATATAGCAGGCTAATTGGGTCTATATTATTTTGTCGAAAACTACTTACAGCAAATCGCTGTTCATCAAACACAATGCATCAAACAGCTGTTCATCAAACGTTCACATCACAAACGTTTTTCATAGGAATGGAATTACTCATCCACCACAGCAACTGTCACCCACACTGCATTATTTCAAATGCACCAAGGTGGAGGGGGGGGCTACACCCACACTCCCCCCTTATTTATATATACCAACTCTGAGATCGCACTGCACTACACAGTGGGATAAAGGGCAAATTTCTAATGATGGCCAACTAACTACCTTCCCTATGAAAAACGTTCACTGATGTGACCGTTCGGCAATGCATTGTGTTCGATTAATAGCCATTTACTGGCAAGTAATTTTTGACAAAATAATACAGACCCGACTAATTTGCTGAGCCTTGTAGGCAGGAAATGTGATATTCTAGCTGATTAAAGGGGGAAATAGGAGTAGTAACTTGTGAAGGAACTGAATCTTACAAAACTTGAGGCTGTGAAAAAGTCTGTTATCTCAGCAATTAGTTGATGCTTCTGAAAGCTTTTTTCACAGAAACTTTAAGACATCAGTAGGAAGAACATTTGTAAGAGGCACTTCAGAACAGTAAGTGATAAGTTTACTGAGACTTTTCAAAATTCGCACTGCTTCTCAGTTCTTCCATTTTAAGTCAATGGAACTGTGATCTGACAGTCCAGCCATGGGTACTGTAATCTCTTCAAAAGTTCTCTGAGTACATTATAGGGAGGATTTAGCTTTGGAAGAAAGCAAACTCGTATCATGAGGTCTACCCCCAGGAAGACATTTAGGATTACAAACACAATAAAATTAGTAAAATACAAAAAAATAAATGGAAATGCAAATAGTGCCTCCAACCAGCAGTCAATTCATAAAAGTAGAAAAAGGAGGCACCAGACCACGGCTGCAAATAACATAAAACACTTTTTAATCCAAAGACAAATAACAGGTGATATGTTATTTGCAGCCATGGTCTGCTGCCTCCTTTTTCCACTTTTACAGTAAAAGTAGTAGTGCAATACAAGTTTACGATTTCAAGATCTTCAAGAAAAGCTAAAAAATATATGCGTTTTAATTTTTTTTCCCATAATGTAGCAGCGGTGGTGCAGCGGTTAGCATTTTCGCCTGACAGCAAGAGATTCTCCTGTTCGATTCTCGGCTGGAGCGCCTTCTGTGTGGAATCTGCATGTCCTCCCCACTGTCGAGTGACATCTAAAAACATGCAGGTAGGTGTATGGGTGAATGGGTCTTCCTCCTGTGAAAGTTGGGTGTCGGGCTGGCAACTTGGCACCGTAAAAATCCACTGCCAATCATTAGCAGACAAGAGTTCTGCTGTGGCGACCCCTAACCGGGAAAAGCCGAAAGACACATAATGGTCCTTTAAACGGTCTATACAGTGGTGCTAACACTACTCTAATAAAGGTGTAAGGTTTACATAATAATTTATCAAAATGTTAAATGCCTATACTGTGTCACACTTGTGCAAGGGCCAGAGCAGGAGAAAGGGGGGGGGGGGGTGGATGCACTGAATAAGTTTATATTTTGCAAACTGTCATTATTGTGATTATGATCATAATTGGGGTAGTGACAGTTCATCAAGCTGTTTATTTTCTTTTAAAAATAGCATTGACTTCAGATGTTGCAACACAATAGCTGATGCAACCTTCAGAAAGGCAGTATCGTAGTATACAGTTTGTCATTAAATGATCAATATTTCACTTATAGACTGGGGGTGGGAGGTATTCAAATGGGAATATTACCTGGGGAACCAAACTGTGCTGGTAAATTTCTGGCAAGAGTGTATCCCTGGCTTGTCCAGCACATCCCCCAGGTAGTTCTGTGGTCTTCCAAACTCAGCTTTTTGCAAGTCTCAGTCAGCAGTCCTCCAATCTTTGCAGAAGTTTTAATTACTAAGGTGTTCACTTTTAATTAAGTAGTCTGCAAATCAACCAAGAATACAGCTATTTAAATATGTTTTCCATTATTTTTTTTTTTTTAAATAGAGTTTAACTTGCACTAAATGCTGATGTGTTCTATACTTTGTATATACAAAATGTCACTTCATTTTTAAATACTCATTAAGTAACATTTGTTGATATGTAACTGTTATATCTGTCTTAGAAAACAGTTCCACCGCTTAGCATAAGTGTTATATCTGTCTTAGAAAACAGTTCCACCGCTTAGCATAAGTGTTGAGCCTTTCACTGCAGGCAAGGGATATGTAACAGTGCTTGTACCTTGATTCACAGTGAGCTTGTTCATCACAGGTATGTATTGCTTTATCTGTTTTTATTCACAGGTTCATAGGAGATTACTAGGCTAATTACAAGCCTAGCCAGTATAACCCGGTTTTATCCAATGTTTGGCCCCTAGGGACAAGAGGATAGCATGGATTTATGCCTATGTGTTGAGCTCACAGATTCCCCCTGACCATAAGGGACATAGGCATTACCCCAGGTGTGAATTTGTGATTCCCCATTTATTGATCCAAATTTCCTATGAAGAGGGTCAGGGAAGGGCTCTACTTATTGTCAGTAGGAAGCCTGTCCCAAAAAAGGGGAAATCTGTGAGACATATCAGTCTCTCCAGAATGTTTTGTTTGAGTCACTGACTAAGATTAGTTCTCTAGATTGGATGACCCTTGTGCTGTTTGACTTACAGATGTGCTTGTGGATGTGTAGCAGCTCCATCAGGGCTGGATTTGTGAGCGTCTTTTAGGTCAGGAGCAGTTGGAGCTGCCCATCTGCATTGTTTCAGTGGATTAATAGCACCTTCTGTTTCGAGCTTTTCTCCCACTGTGTGTTCTTTGCTTTGCTGCAAATGGTACAGATCTACTTTTGTGTAACTTTGGAGCAACGCTCTTATAATAGTGGCTTTAACTGCATGCAGTGCACCTAGTTCCACATGGATTTCAAACATGTTTTCTACTGATTCAAGCTCATGAAGCAATTTTTGACACACACACTTAATTTAGTTCTATTTTTACATGTCTCTACATCCATTTTCTCCAATACAAAGATGCTCCATCACCATTCACAACCAAGGGTGTTGGAACCATAAGGTGGGGGCTGCCCCCCAGCACTTTTGGACCTGCACAACTGTTTTGGGGAAAAAACAAACAATAAACGAGTGGTCCGTGGTTTACCCCTGTGTGAAGTGACCAGCAGAAACTGCATTTCATACATCCTGGCTGTCGGTGGGCTATTCCTTTAACATTTGAATGGCTGCAAAGTGTAAAAAAGAAAGAAACAAAAAAAAAACGAAAGTACTCTCTTACCATGGCACCAGCAGTTTTTGCCTGGCAGACTCAGCCAGCAATTACACTTTTAAAAAGACAAATCCATTCTTCATTGAATCAGTAGGAAGGGGGTGGCAGGTGATAACAGGAAACAGCTCAAGCCAGGTATCTAATAATATCTGAATCGGCATCTTCAAATGTAATGGGAGGGTAGGTGAAAATTAAAGTTCCCCCAGCTAAACTGATTCTTCCATATGTGTTTGTAGGGGATTGCTCTTGCTTTTGCCATGTATACATGTGTGTGCTGCTTGTGGTTCATCCCTTTCCTCTTCAAACTTTGGCTGAGCACATTGCTGCTGAGAGTTCTGCTTTTGAAGAGACTGCCTTGCTGAGAGACCAGTATCATATCTGCGTTTTAGTTATTGTTCACTAGTAAGTGCTGAGAGCTTAGTTACTTTTATTAAGTAATTAAAAAAAAAAAAACTTCTCCACCTCTTGGAGCAAAAAAAAAACCAGAATGTAATGGGAGTGGGAAAGTCAAAAACTTGGAGCATATTTTAAATATAACTTTCATAATGCTTATAAAGTTGTTAGAATTAAAAAAAAGTGTTATTTTTAACTGTCCAATCAGAGTATCACAATCGCAAGAATTCTGGACAGTGCTAAAAATAATGGGAAACAGAAGTCAGATTTAAAATGTTGCTGTTTAAAGTTAGAAAGTTGTTAGAATAATATTTTCTGAAGACTATGAAGTCTAACAGCTATGAAGTCTGCAACTCAAATGTCTATCATTGTTTAGTGTGAATTCAATCCTCAACAGTTTAATAGCCACAAATTTTATGAGGAACAGACCAAAAATAAGATGCAAAAATCTGGACATTCTGTGAAATTTAGTTGAGGCATGCCAGTCACCAAAGGCAGGCAGATACGTAGATAAGTAACTCAGGCAGGGAAAACAATTGAATGACTGTTAAAAGCACAGTAAAACTTGCTAGTATGTTTTTATTTTGCTTTTAAAGACTGCTGAATGTTGCCCTTTGACTGCTTTTAAAAGAAGTTACTTTCTTCCTTGACTTAAAATCCTCTCTTTCTTTCCCTGTTACTGCAAGTTGCCTGTAGCACCCAGTTTGTCTATTTTTTAAAGCCATGAAAGAAATCTTAATATATTTAAAGCATAATAAAAGTACTGTGTGATATTTATTATGCTGCTAAAGAAGTTAATTAAATTTTCTGTGCCTGCCATTGTATTTTTTTAAAACCTTTTATTAATTTTAAAACAAAGATTATACAAAATTATTTAAAGATAAATAGAACAAAAATGTAACTATTTAGAGATGTCCACAAAAAAGTTAAACACAGAAAACGAAATCATTAAAATTTATCAAGTAATGTACTTAATTTTGACCAAAATCTAAACTGGTGAGCAATATTCGAAGTTCTCATTTTGGCAGTTGACAGTTCTTTTTTACAGACATTGTTTGCTAAATTAATGAATTCAGTGAAAGTTTAGTTTTACATTTCTAATTCTTTGTGACTATTTTTCTTGCTATAGCTAAAATGGGCCAGAGGAGAGATACATGCACCCTAGGAATGGAATCCAGAATTGGAGCATTAAATAAGATCAAGGGGTTAGAAATGATAAAATTATCTGCCCACAAAGCTTGGGCAACATTTCTAAACCCAAACTACAATGGAGTTATTGTTTTACCATCCAGTATCATATGAAACCAATCTACATTAGAGACTTCATTACACCTCCAACAATTAATTTTCCCGTAGTTCTATATTAAAGCTGCTTTATGTGGAGTTAAAACAGCTCTGTGAAGAAATCTCCACGTATGTATTTTCCAATAAAGAAAAATAGATTTTCCCACAGATTTAAGAATTAAGCATTAATCTTCATCAGAAAAGGCCTTCTCATTAATCTTATTTTGAGTCATTCCAAAATAATAAATCTGTGGAACCAAACTCTTACTTTATAAATTATTGTACATATGATTTATTCTTATTTGAGTTATTATTGATACTGAAAAAAACAAAATTGGGTATCTTTGGATTTTGTTTTGTTTGAAAATCCATGGAGATTTTGATTTTATCACTGACATTTTTACAAGATTATAAAGTCTACCAATTATTATTTTCTAAACAATTTCTTGCAAGAAGATAAGGCTGTGTATTATGTGATTTATTTCTAATTAAGAATTAAGGCCAAAAGATTACGTTTACATGTCTAAATTCTAGCATTTTGTTTATATTAAAAGTTCCCAAATAACTTGCAGTATCTGAAATAGGGAACAGTAGAAACAATAAGTCTTTAACTGTGTAATCAGAATTCATGAATCTTTTAAATTTTATAAGAATGTATCAGTGAAGGCAGAGGAATAGTATTTGTTTTCATTTGATTGAAGCCTAAGTCTTTCAAGATCCAGTAAAATGTATTTATTCCAAATTTAGAGAAAGATTCCACAACATAGCTGTTAGTATTTATTACTCTCTCATGAATGGATTTCTAAGTTGGTTGGTGGGAGGAATTCAGTCATAGAGATATTAAATTGAGATTTATGGATTTGGCATATAATTCAACATTTGGAAAATGTAATCCACCTTCTTGCCAATGTTTACCTAACCTCTGTAAAAAAAAAAAACTTTTCCAAAGCCAACTTCATGCTACTCAAGTCAAAAGTGACAAACTTCATGACACCCATGCAGACGGGAGCTGAAAGTTCAACTGCTGAATCCTACACTAAGGCACTGTATGAGTGCATTCACTCATGCATGAATCGTGCCATCCCAAATAGAACCAATATGCTCTTCTCCAAAAAAAAGGAAGCCAATCTGGTGGTCCCCTGCCATAAACAAACTATACAACAGAAGGAAGAAACTGTTGCAGAAAAAAGGAAAATTCCAGGATCTAAAAAACCTCAGTAAGAAGCTGAGATCCCTCATAAAATCCTCCAAAGCTAGTTATGAAAATAAAATTGCCAAAGATTCCAAAGACAACCACAAGGCATTCTATAGTTATGTCAAGAATGTAAATGGCAATGCTCAGGTCTGCTCGAGCTACAACAGAATGTCATTAAATATACTGATCCCAAGGATATTGCCAATATTTTGGCAGATCGATTTAGTGCCAACTTCACCCCCCTATCACCCCCTAAAGGGCACATCTCAATACCAAAAGATTGTCAAATTCTGGTAATCACGGTGACACAGGTAGAAACCACACTCTCCAAAGCTAAGAATACAGCACCCAATGGACCAGATGACATCCCGGGCTGTGTACTAAATGAACTACAAAATGAACTGGCACCTCACCTAAGTGTCATGTTTAATCATAGCCTCTCCTCAGGCTTCGTGCCCACTGAGTGGCACACAGCTACAGTTGTCCCACTCCACAAGGGAGATCCATCTTGGATCCTGGGAACTACCGTCCCATCAGTCTGACGAGCCTGATCTGCAAGGGCATGGCACTCATTATCATGGAACTTATAAACAAAGACATTGGCAACCTTCAAACACTGGACCCCACCCAGTTTGGGTTTGTGAAGGGCCGATCTTGTCTCCTGAACCTGATTGACTTCTTCATATCAGTCTCCAGAGCTGTGGACGAGGGTAAGACTGTCCACACAGCCTATCTGGACCTTGCCAAGGCCTTTGACACTATCCCCCACTCTGGAATCATAGATAAACCTACTAAGCTGGGCATAAATCCCATCACTCATTGGTTTGCCAACTGACTTACTGACAGAACCCACACTGTAAAAGTAGCTGACTCCAAATCCAACTCCAGACAAGTGGAGTACCTCAGGGTTCAGTCCTGGGACCGCTCTTGTTTGGCATCTACTTCTCTGATGGACAGGCCAACACTAAGGGACTCTGGCTAATAATGTTCGCAGATGACTGCAAACTGGGCGCCATTATTGAATCCCTAAATGATGTGGATATTCTACAAAAGGGCCTTACAGAAACAGATGCTTGGTGCCAGAGCCATGGGCTCAAGCTTAATGCCAAGAAATGTATAGTTATCCCCTTTGGGAAAAAACATGTACCCATAAATTACCACACAGGTGGCAGTACACTAAACACCGAACGTGTGATGAGAGTCTTAGGGACACAGGTGGACAGTGGTCTCACCTTCGATAACCATATCACCACCACAACAGTCAGGAAATCCTTCTATGTGGCAGACCTCATCACTAAGGGCTTTTCATCCAGAAAAAAGGAGGTCATTGTCCCACTGTACTCATCCTTCATTAGACCCATTATAGAGTACAGTGCCCCGTTTGGTATGTACCTCACAAGACATCTGCAACAGCTGGAAAGGCCACAGAAATACCTCACTAAAAGAATCACAGACCTAAAGCAGATGCCCTATGCTGACCATCTTAACATACAAGGCCATGTCAAACCCTGAGCTGTTGGACATGCTCCACTTAAAGAAATCCCAATCCCTCAGAGCCACACGCTCCAGGGATCTAAACCTTGTCATCGTAACAAAACATGCTGGAGGGATAGGTTCCAGACCCAGAGATTCCCCATACTCTGGAATACACTGCCCATATATGTCAAGCAGAGCATCTCCTTGGCCCACTTCAAAAGGAACCTTGACAATTGGATGGGAGATAGGAAATACACCCCGGGGATCATGTCAGTCGCCCTGCTAGACAGGGGTCCAGGAAAATAAATATTGTGGGAAGAAATATCCAGGGAATTGTTATGGCTAGTCTTGTATAGGTCCTAGGGCCGATAGCCTAGTACCAGCCTATGAACCTATGATATTCTTGGTTTATTGGGGAACCAGAGAAAATAAGAGTAGAATTTAATTTCTTAAAGATTTTTTTGGGGAGGGAGAATAATTAGTGATTGTAGATAGAAAAGTATTTTTATTAAAGTAAGTCTAACTTCCATTGCAAAACAAAATTTGTTCCAATTATTTTAGTGTCTAGTAAATTGCTATAATTTAATGCTATTGAGTCTTTTATAGTAAATTTAATTATAATCTCAAGATAATTAATTTGTGAATTGTCCCAAATAAACTTCTTATAGTTTCTTAAATAATTAACTTTTTTTTATTAATAAGTAAAGTTTGTTTTATCAGGGTTAAACATTAAACCTGACACTTTTTCAAAGTAATTAATAGACTTAGTTAAATTTACTATTGAAGCTTCAACATCACCACTTGTTATTAAAATGTCATGTGCAAATATCCGATCTTTACAGGAATAACTTTCATTTAGCGAGAATCCATGAATTTTGTTATTAGATCTAATGCAGATTGCAAAAGGTTCAATTGCTAGAGCAAATAGAGGTGACAAGGGACAACCCTGTTATATACCTCTTAATATTTTGAAAGAGCTAGAAAGAAAGAGCCAATTTTAATAGAAGAGATTAATTATAAGATTTATAAAGGTTAGGGAAAATTCATATTGTTTGTCACTTGAACAAATAATTCCAACTAACAGAATCAAAAGCCTTATTTTATATCTAGAGTTGTTATAGATAGTTCATTTTTGTTTTTATTAACCAGATCTATTTAATTATTAAGCGTAATTATGTTATCCTGAACCTTTCTATGTAGTATAAAACCAGTCTGATCATCATTCATTAATCTTGGCATTATAAGTTTTTTTGCAAGAAGAAACATAAATATTTTATAATCAATATTTAATGATGAAATAGGATGGTAAGAAGAACATACATTAAAATCTTTATTTGCTTTCAAGATAAGGGATATAAGGAAATATTTCCAGGAGGGATGGGGGTGGGTGACATATGGTTAACTTGCTCAAAAACTTTTAATAGGATATTTAAAATATTCTGTATGTATATTTTGTATGATTATGGGATTATACCATCAAGACCAGGGGCTTCATTTAGTTTGGTAATTAATTTGATCTTTTAACTCCTTAAAAGAGAATGACTTATCAAGTTTGGATTTTTGTTCTTTGGTTAATTTAAACCTTGCATTGTCTTTCAAAGTCATCAGTTATGTTGTTTTCTAAGTGTGTCTCCTTGTTATTAATTTCTTCATAATGTTTCCTAAAGCATTCTAGCATGTCTTTTAAATCAGTTTTTTATTCTTATCACATTGTTTGAAAATTATTTCTTTATGATTAGTATTTACTTTTTTCTTGGATCTAACAGCCAATCTAGGTACACTTTTTGGGTTTATTGAGAAAGTCTGTAATTTAAATTTTTCCTGATTTATTTAATTTGTTTGGTGAAGTAATCAAGATATTTCTGATTTAATCTTTTCAACTCAGCATTTGCCAATTTGTCATAAGGTTTTGATTTATCTGTATTAGACTGCAAATACATCATCGCCTTATCCCACTTTTTTTTTACATATGTACCATTTTTTAATTCTTCCATATAGATAAGCTTTTAAAGAATCACAGAGAATTACTTCTGAAACTTCTCCATTATTATTAGTTTCAATGTATTGATCTATTTTTAGACACAATTCCTTAAAATTTAAATTTTACTGTATGAGTAGGGACTCTGTGATAGTAAATCACATTACTTGGCTTTAGCGTTAACGTAATTGCAAGGGCATGAAATTCTCACTGCATCTTCAATTTTAGTAAATAAACTACTAGAAGTGAAAATGCTGTCAATGTTTGTCTGGGTGACAAATCTATAAAAATGTGTAAAGTTAAGAGAGTTAGTTGGTTTAATATCATAGGTATCTCGGAGATGTTGAGAATTAATAAAATGATCTAAGTGTTTAGCTACTGAGCATAGCTCAGGAACCTTATCAGTAGTTGTGTCTTACTAGAAAGAATACAGCTAAAATCTCCTGCAACAATCAATCCACCTTTTTTATTATTAGGTTATAATATCCAAATATTTCTTAACAACCTTGGCTCCAATTCCAGGTATCCAGTAAAAATTCATAAAAGTATACTTTTTTGTCAGTTTCTACTACTGCTAAACTCAGCATGCCATTTTTATCTGAGTAGGTATTTCATGTTTTAGGTATAGGCAATAAATTTGTCCAAAGAATAAGAGTGCCTGTCCTTTTTGATTTAAAATGAGAGCTCGTAAGAGTTGTATAATTTTTTTAACATTAATCTATTTACATCTTCAGATTACAAATGTGTTTCTTTTAAGAAAATTGTCAGCTTTATGCAGTTTTAAATATTTGTTTAAACTACTCCTCGTCAGTGGATTATCAAGTCCATTGATGTTAATAAGAGACAATTATATGTCGACATTCATAAGGACATGAAATTGCATTGATTTAAGATGATTTAGCTTAAAATATAATAACCAGTACTAATAATTTTTATGGGCAGATGCAAAAAACAAGTTTTTTCAAACTTGTATACATTCAAATCTTCCATCATAGAAAGAAAATTCCCTGATATGATGATATAATCAAACAAATCACACACCAGCCAACTCATCCCAATGTCACCAAGCTAAACAGTTGCTATTGCTTCTTAATTTAAGACAGTATTATAACTACTTAGAGCACATTCAAGTCATGTTAGAAGGAGAGGCAATATAAATTTCAGAAATATTAATATTTAAGATCAAAGAAATATGAAGTTATAAATAGTAATAAGAGTATTATGTATTGCTGAATATATCAGAAATATCCCAGAAATAATAAATTTCAAATTTCTGTATTTGATCAAGACATTGTATATAGTTATTTTTTTCTAATTAAACCTAGTATAGAAAATAATATAAATAGCCTAGTATTTAAGCATTGATATGAAGGAAATAAAACTGACATCTATAACAATTAACCGGCACACATCATAACATCGATACATGTCAAGATCACTTATCATAAAACTTTTAAAACTCATTTAATAACTTAGGTGAAAGTAATAGTATATGAAAGTATAATTAAAATACATATTTGCATATAATGTATGTGCTTGTATATGCATAATATATTTACATGGATGTGCATACATATAACTGTGTATGTCTTTGTAAATTGAGTATATAGTTGATATGTATATTAACAGTTGAGAGTGAATATGTTCTGTACATCTGTGCATGAGAGTAAATATACAAATGAGTGAGTTTTTAAGTGAATATTTGTATTGTGAATGTATGTATGCTATCAGTACTTCTAGTACTTGGAATATACATTTAACATCTAACTTCTGTACGGGAAGCATTCTTGTGATTATATTTTAAGTATCATGTGCTTACAAATTTGCTTAGTACTTTTCATTGCCATAGTCTGAAATATGCAGATCAAGTTTTTGTATTCATCATACCAATGGGAGATGAAAAATGCTTGAAATGATTTAAAAGTCCATTTAGTATAAAATAAAATTACATATTTCTCTAGCAAATGCAGAACATTTGGAATAGTTAAATCTGCTCATTAAAATTTTCCAATAATTATTGAAGTACCTCTGAGTAATTAAGGCAACAGATGTTGAGCAGATTGAGGTGTTTTAAACAACATCTCCTCTAAACTGTTTAATGTAGGACAGAAGACATCAGCTTATATTAAAGTACAAGTACAGTAATGTATACAAATGCTGTTATATGCAAATTAATATCTGTGTAGAAATCCAATATATTTCTCTCTGAGCAAGTTTATAATCACCATTAAATTTCCAGTCAAATGTTTGTAAAAAGAAAAGAAAAAAAAATTTGTATAAAAAACAATTTTATAGCAACCAAGTGTGCAGAGGCATGAACTATATGTTATTCCATATAAAATATGCTAGCTTCCTGAATGCTTGTTTTCATTTGCATTGTAGTAATGAAGTGTTCCCTGTGTGTGTTTAACCATATGGTTTTGTTGCATTGCACAGCTCTTTTGGGCATCACATCAGGGGTTAGATTTCACAATTGCATTTCAGGGAGAGCATGGGGCAAATGTATACTGAAGAAATACCAAAAGGTAATGGGGGTTATTTAGTTTTTGTAGGCAGTTGGTTAGACCTTATGTAAATATCTGTAGACCCCCTACTTATGCATAGACATGTGTCTGTGTAAATATGAATGTCAATTTGAATGTGTTTTTGCATATGGATGTCCTTATGTGTATAGAATTGCAATGTAGCATCATTTGCTTATGTATGGATACTTAATCTGTATCTTACCAACTTTCAGATGATTAATAGCTCTGTATAACAATGTTTAATACACTGCCAGATATTATGTATGCACATGTCATTCTCTGTTTACAGTGCTATCAGCTTCATTCGTGCTATGCATTTTTAAGTATTCTGTATTCCACCAATAGTCTTGATGCTTAATTACCTCTTTGTATTATATCTCTAGTCTTCCATTATCTGTGGATCACCCATGGTCTATGTGTTATATTTTTTATGAGATTAAACCTTTAGATGTGCCACTGTCTGTTGCAAGAAGCAGATCAGGTATTTTACTTATTAGATCTTATTTAATGAAAACTATCTGTTCTTGTGAAGAGTCTATTCTGAGGCAGTCCAAGTAGAAAATACCGGATAACCCTTGAACAATGCAAAATGTCAGAAATCTAAGACATAGCTAGCAAAAAAGTTAATGGTTTGCACTTGCATAAATGAAATGGGGATATGAAACAATATATTAGGCCATTGGCAATAAAGGATAAGTTAAGGAAAGTAACCTTTTAAAATATCAGGATTCAGAAGGCCAAGTCCTGAAATGTTTAGACTGAATGATCAAAAATCCAGTCTGACAGTGTGTAAACCTTTATGTGTACAATATAACAAGTAGCATGTTACAGAACTAGAGAAAATGTAGAGGAAATTCCATTACTGTAATAGCTACTCTGCATAACTGTAACTGTCGAATTCATTATTATTAAAGTTATATTAGTTTTTGGAGCTACTTTCATGATGCATTAAAACCAGTAATATTGTTTTAAGCAAGCATTTTAATCACTTTAAATGATGTATTCCTCTGTATTGTAATGATCTGCTGCATGAGTATATTATATTTACAGTGTACTTAAATAAAGGATACAACTTTCACTGAGGTATAGTTAGGATGACTACAAGATGGCACTAAACAGAAATTAGTACCAAGTGTCTAAGTCTGCAGATGTCTTCTTTTTCTTCTTCCCACTGTATTCTTCTTTCCTTTTCTTTTCATTATTCCACTTTTTAAAACATAATGAGCATAAAAACTACATGGATATGTTTTAAAATTAACTAGATTAATTTTTAATGTTCTGTTTTTTTTCTGCTGCTCATTTTAATATTCAAAATGTTCACTTTCTGTAAATGAGAGTTAAAGTTCAGAATGCATTTAATGCAGCAAGAGCAGCTTGAACATGGACTCTAGACTGTTGAGTTGAAAAATAGCTTGAGGTATGTGAAAAAAATCTAAAGCAGTTTAACATTAGGTGGAAAAAGGGACTAAAAAGAAGCAGTTACTGTAAAAAAAAAAACAAAAAACTGTCAATAACATCTGTAATTTGAGTATGAGCCTTAGTAATGAAGAAACACCACACAAGTTAAACCTATTAAAGGAAAGTGAAGTAGTGTATATAAATGATTTTCATGCAGCCAAAACCACTCAACACGACACCCACTGCACATAGATAAGGCTTATCGCATACAACCACATTCACCAGATGGAATAACCAAAAATAAAAAAAAAGATTACTTGAAATTATGTATAGAAAGTATATAAATAAAGCGGATTCATGAAACATGTTAATATACACCCCCCCCCACATACACACAGCTGTCTGATGGAAGATGATGTTTGAGAGGATTTAAATAAAATAATAAACTTGTAAGTAATATTTATATATATATATATATATATATATATATATATATATATATATATATTTATATATTAATATTACTTACAAGTTTCATATATATATATATATATATATATATGTATATATCACATACTTTCAATACACACCCCTACCACATATACAATACTCTGTTTGAAAATAATGTTAGAGAGAATTAAAATAAAATAATAAAATGACTTATAAGTAATGGTAATAATAATCTATATATGCTATTTCAGATACTATAGAAAATGTATTTTGATAAAGTATATATTTTTTGTTTGTTTTACTTTGTATTTGATGAACTGTAATAAATGACAAAATTGAATACCTCTGAGAAAGCTGTTTAGTCAAAACAGAAAATGAGAACAAAATTATTTTAATTATTTTTTTAATGTTTTTGTCCTTTGAAGACCAGCCATTACTTGTTACTTGTCTTTTTAAGTTGACAACAGTCTAGTCCACATTTTCTTATTGATCAAAAATTTTTTTTCTGAGAAAAGTTCACTACATCTTCTAGAGAACTAAAAGTTTTCTGACTTTCTGGTAAAAACCTAATTCTGGCTGGAAAAAAATTTTAGTTGAAGTTTAATGTTTAGCTTCTTTTAAGTCTTTTATGAAGAATGGAATACATGCTTTCCTTTTGGTCATAACAGATGTTGTATAGTCATTGTCAATCCTGATGGTGTCGTTGTTTATTTTTTTATCAGAGAATTAGCTCAAAAGGTCTTCAGTACCAGGTCATTGTCTTAGCTGGAGAGAAATTTTACAGTAATTGATCTGGGGACCGGAGGATTTTTCTTCAAAGAAGAAGTCCAAAGAGATCTGTGGGCGCTCTCAATACCAAAAGAGAGAGCTTCTGGTAGATTTAGAATTTTAGGCATCCAGTTATTAAAAACTGTAACATATTGTCTCCTTCTTTTTCTGGTATTTCATATATCCTAATATTATTTCTTCTAGATCTACTTTCTAGGTCCTCTAGTTTTTCCATAAGTGAAGTATTTTGCTTTAACAAGAATTCAGTGTGATTCTCTCACTCTTCCATTTTGCTGTCTAGGTAATTTAATATGCGTTCTTTTGCAGAGATCTGAACAGATTGATGTTTTATGATCTCTTTTAACATTTGTATGTTTCTTGGAATCTTCTTTTATATTGGCCATTTTGATTTTAGGTTTATCAAATTTAACAAAACATTCCTGGATACTGCCCATTCTAGACTGTAGTTCCTTTTTTACTGCGTTGTCTTCACTTTTGAGTGGCTCATTCTGTCACAACCATCAGTAAAACTTCTGACAGGAAAAAATCAAAGCAAAAACTTAAAAACGTGATTTTTCTTTCAAATTGTTGTCCAGGTTTGTTTAAAAGATTCAGAATGTATAAGAAAATATTTTTTTATTGAGTTTATATAATAAAATTCTGTCAGAAGAAAATAAAATAAAATAAAACAGAGGTAAGAGTGTGCTGTTAGCAGATTGCCATCTTGGCCATGCCCCTTTCAGTTTGTTTGTTTTTAGTATTTATGTATTTTTTGCAAGTTGCCTAATTTTATTGACTCTGAAAAGGGGGCTACATTGCCCCAAGCTAAAGGTAGACTGAGTTTGGAGTCTGTGTGATACAATTAGATGAAAACTTGCAAATAAAAATGACATTTTTTGACTGGTGCTCTGAGACTGAGCTTTTGTGTATGGCAGTTTGTGTGACTCATTAAACTTGGGCTTTCACAGTTAATCTAAGCAGTGTAAATGTAAGATATCTTATTCTGTACATCTTTATTCTAAAATTCACTGAGAATAGTGGTCACAGTCAGGTAATGGTTTGAGGATTATAAAATTTCTTTAACTTGTTGCTTTGTTCAGCTGAGAAACTAAAGTTATATAGGGCTTCTAAAACACAGATCAAATGTTACTTCTGCCTCAGTACTGATAACTGTATTTTTTTCTTTACATACGTAGTTTTGTGGTGTTTGGGTCATAACTGACAGTATCTTCACAATGTTGCCTTGGTCTTGCCTGTAACTACTTATGAGAAAAGTGCAGTGGCTTACATGAATCAGTGAGGTGAAAAACAGATTAATTCTAGTTTCCATTTAGAATCATGTAAATCCTGTATCTAGTGTTAAACAGAAGAATAGGTCTGTACCAGTTGCACTGCATCAAATCCTTCCCTGGTTTAAGTGAAGTTGTTTTGGCAGCAGTTTTACAAGCTGGAAACATGCCTTTTGACCATGCATATTTAAATGAGCAATTTTGAAGTGTATAGAATGGGTTAATGAAACCTTATAAAATTAGGCATCTTCTAAGTATGTGATGTGGATTCTCTTCATTGCATAATATAGAATAATAATGATGCAACTGTTCAAATCTTCCACTAAGGTTAATTTCTATGGCTTTGGTTTGACCATTTTGCCTGAGATGTTATAATGAGTGTTAAAATCAAGCTTTGCTTGACAGATGTTTGTGCACTTAAAGACCTTAAACAAAATTGCAGTTAAACTTTCCCACATCACTGCCTGGTTTGTAGTCTGTTAACTCAACTAAGGAAAGTAAACTATGACTAATTTATTTGCTCTATTTGCACAGTTATAGCATTCTACAAAATTGCTGAAATGGTGTCTAGGTTACAGCAAAAGGTATTTGGATTTATTCTTTTTACTGCTATTAATGGGCATCATTTATTTAATATATATATATATATATATATATATATATATATATATATATATATATATATATATGTGTGTGTGTGTGTATATATTTGTTGAAGGTTGTGCGTTAGGCCCGGCAAGCCAGCATGTAAAAATCTACTGCCAGTCATTAGCGGTCGGAAGTTCCGCTGTGGCGACCCCTAACCGGGAAAAGCTGAAAAATACAACAACATATATATATATATATATATATATATATATATATATATATATATATATATATATATATATATATATATGTTCTAATTAAATAACTGTTCACGGAGCTACCAGGCCAAACAAAATTTTTTGTCCCAATGGCAAGAGCATTTAACAGTCCACGAAAACAGTAATTCTGTATAAAACTCGGGTTTATTAATAAAAATGGTAAGCGCTTTCACTTCGGAGAGAACATTACCCTTCTGGCCCTCCTGCTTTTGTTTCTCCAGTGTTTCTTCTTTTAGTAACATTTTGTTGTTAGCTGACATGTCATATTGATCTCCCAAAGGCCTTTGACTCATTCAACCATTATCTAGTGGTTAAAGTGCTGTTAGTCTAGAAACTGACCCTCTCAAACCAGAAGTGGTTTGCTGACTACTTTCAGCACAAGTACTTCCATGGCAGTGTCCTCTACACAGTAACTCATGTTCATATTGCTTGAAAGTTGACACGCGCAGGCTGCAGCAAGCAGCTTTATGTAGATCACACACACACCTTTTGTAACGGAACACTTACTTGCAGCAGTGTTTTAAACTGAGTTCCTCCATAAATACCCTGGTTCACAAAATATTGCTCCCTTTCCCTCTGGTTCATTAACAGCTGAAGTTCTCTTTGCTCACAAAATAAAATCCTATGAATGGAGTGGCTCACAAATAAGAGAGTTCTCTCTGCTCGCAAAAAGATCTTTTCCCTCTTGTGGAATTTTACCTGTATTTATTAAGCCCATCACTAGTAAGTAATTTGTTCCTAAATGGATTTGTATCTCTGTTATTTCTGTGCTTAATGAAGTCACAGATGTCTTCAAAAGTGTACATCTATTTAAAGAAATTATTTTCTCTCTCTCTCAAGCTTCACTGTAAATTCTACTGATGAACCTGTCTTAATGTTTCAGCCATATGTGTACCAAATGTGCAGTTTACAATGATTGTTTGCCAGTAGCAAGCTGGTATCTTTGGTGCTGAGTGTACCTCTTCCTCTCTTCCCAAAGGCTTTTGAGCTGGACTACTCAACTCTAAGACCTTTAGATTTTGAGTGGTTCTTCAGAATGATGTAGTTACATTGACATTTTGGTGCCATCTTTGGATCTGTCCCGTAGAGTTCCTTTTTCAGTGTCAAGAGTTAACATCCTTTGAGGCAGCAGTTCTGAACCCCTTCTTTGGAATCATCCATACATCTGGTTCAGGGATTCTTTCATCAAGTAAGCCTGTCCCTTTTGCAGAAGGGGACAGCACCATTACTAGGTGGTGGTTCCTTGGAACAGGTTGACTTGAATTCAGCATTCAAAGTAATGGGGAGGGTCATAGTCTAACCTCATAGAATGGCAACACAAGCTCCAGCAACATTTGCCTCATCCCTTGAACACTTTTCCTTACTATCTGTACTCTTTCATACATCCCAGAGTCAGAGCTTGAACCAGTTGCCTCAGAAGTGCTGGTTAGATGCAAGACCAGTCCTCTAACAACTCGGATTCACCAGCATTTGTTTCCCAGGAGGAGGATTTGTAGAGGGAGGTGCATCAACTCTCCAGATGAGTCAGCGTCCATAGTGACAGATGCTGGGGATTGAGAGGGATCCATACGGTCCCCTAAGGAGGACCTCAACTTTAGTGAGGTCTTCAAACTCATATGGACTAGGAGGAAAATTATCCCACAGATCTAGCTTCTCAGGACTGGCAGGTTCTTATAGAGGGATATGATTTGGCTTCCTCCATTTCTTGGTCTCTCTCTCTCTCTCTGGTGGGGACTGCCTCATAGACTTGGTCACTAGGAGGACATGGCAAGAGCCCAAGTCTTCTGAGAATATACCTGGGAAGGCCAACAAAAAGCTTCAGCCACCCAAGTACACACCCTTTTGGTCCGAGGATCCTTTGAAAGATTCTATCATAGTGGCAGCAGCCACAAAGAAAGAACTGATTGATGGCATGGCCACTGTACGTCTGCCTAACTAGATGCCTCCGTTAATAGACAGAATGGGGAAGTGGGTATATGCATCATCCACTTTCACTTTGAGGGCTTTAAAGTACTTCACTCACATGAGCCAGTTTCAGAGAGATCTGGTGGAACAAGTTTTAGCCTCTATGAAAAGTCTGTACACTACTAGTTCTAGAAAATAAACAGAAGCAGCCCTGGTTACCATGTTTGATATTGCCATTCTATCCATGTGGCTTTTATATAATGCAACCAGTGGGGCACCAAGAGTGATGGCCACAGGTGTCTCCATGAGGTGGCAGAACTGGGGCCGTCTCTTATTTTTGCAGCAGTTTCAAATCCTTTACCAATGCCTTTTATGATGAATTTTCCTTATTTGGTTTGTTGGTCTGAGAGAGAATGCAATGATGCAAACAAGATGAGAAAACGCTGTATGCCATAGGTGTTAAATTTGAGAATTCTCCACAATCTTATAGCAGAAACCAATAAGGGTCCAGCTCCTTGTTTAGAAAATCGCAACATTCACCCCTTGAGTCCACCTTTGACAGGGGCGATCATGGCAGGGCTAGCCCCTTCAACAGACACAGATGCAGACCCAGAGGTCATGGAGGTCTGAAAAATCAAGGATATCAAGGGCATTTATCTGACCAGCAGCCTCATCATTCTTGAAAGGCTGCCTGACTTCTCCTCACAGGAGGCATTTGGAGGACACCTTTCTTTCTACCCAACCACATGGATGGCCATCACACAGGATTTCTGAGTAAAAGAGATAATATCCAAAGGCTACTACAAATCCATTTCCCATATTCCCCTTCTTTCAAAAAGGTTGCTCTCAGATTTGCCACCCTACCAGTAAGAAGCAGCTAGAAGAGAAATCCTCTCTCACTGGACCAGACAGGGTCAGGTTATTGGACAAAATGACAACAAATGAAACTGCAAATAATGTTTGTCATATTGATAATTGCTGCATTATCCTTAGCTGCATGGGTGATACCCTGCCAAGGTTATAACAGCTGGCCAGCTTCCAAACATTCAAGGTACCTTTCGCTTGCTCAAACTGTCAGGCAACTCATGCTAAGCTAACTAAAAGACAAATGTAGGTGTGAAGCCCTTCAGATATTTACTTTAGCCAGAAAGTACGGACCTCTGAGACTTTTGAGGATCAAAGGTAGGCTTGTGCTTTTCCTTTGCTGTGCAGATAATTCCTTGGGGGAAAAAGCTTCCATTTTCTTATTTGTATTGCTGTTTTATCACTTTACTCTTCAGGAAAGTTATTTGAAAGATATGAGAGATGTGTTTTAATGGACTGTCATGAGACTATTGCATACTTTTAAAACTAGTTCTTATTTTTCTGTCATTTTTAAGGTGGTGTAAAGTAGCTGAAAACTTTTTTTTTCTGTGGAGACATTGTGTTTATTTTGCTTTTTTGGGGCTGGCATAGTGTTGTCAAGTGCTTTGTACTATGTTTTGCTGTTATAAAAAACTATTTTGTAGACTGGTAATGTTTACCAGCATTTGCTACTGATCTTCCCCTAGGAAAGAGGCACCATTTTTGGCTTGACCATGGAACAAACTACCGACTCCAGAGTCGGTCATCCTTCCAGCCACAAAAAAGAAAAAAATTAAGCAAAGAGCTCTTGTCTCAGGCTAGCAATTTCACTCATTGGCAGGTGAGTGACTCTGCTGTGGTTTTTTTTTTTTTTACCTCAGACGACTCTTCTTTTACCCCATATCCCTCAGGTGTAGCACTTGCAGCCACTACCGACAGGGGGTTAGCTAGATCCTGTGTGACTGCTGGGGGTCCGGTCAATGGGCAAGGGAGAGAGACTGTTGTCAGTCCTGGGAGAGGGAACAGGAAAGGTTTCACTGTTGTATCTGAATGCTGTAACCATCGCTGGGGAGGCTGCTGCTGCAATTAGTAACACAGTTGGCCCTATTTCCCCTGTCAAAAAGAAACAGAAATCCAAGGATGTATCTACTCTTCCTCAAATTTCTTTGGAATAGGAGTAGTTTAATGGGTCTTGTTCAATATTTAATTCAGGCTTTCGATTCTCCTTGTAATGTAGTTTCTAGTAAAATAGAGTGATACATAATTTCCTGAAGAGTTTCATGATTCTGAATCTGAACAGAAGGATGCAGGGCTGGATATAGTTTTTTCTTCAGATTTCTGATTCAGACTCTGAGGAGAGCTCAATTTCTGATTCTTTCTGTTTCTTTGAGACTATTGCCAGAATGTGCTGATATTTTCAGTGGGAGAACACTGAGGTTTCTCACTCCCTCAGAAAATACTATGAATTGTTACAGAAGAATTTTCCAGATCCTGCACAATACCCTTCAACCTCTAGGAGCAAGAAATCTGGACAACGCCATAAATGGACGGACAAAAAACATAGGGGCACTTTAAGTTCTTCTCTTACAGACTTAGAAAGTTAATAGAATAACAGGTTTTGCATTATCATGCATTTTCTGAAGGGTATCAAGTCTTGATCTGAAATTTCTGTCACTATTTCCTGACTTAAATCCTCAATAATTAGCCAATGATTTGCCAGAAAACCACAATTTTATGAGAAACAGACCAAAAATATGAGGCAAAAATATGGGCATTCTGCGAAAATCTGTGCATTTGAGGGGTATTTTCTACACTCGTTCCTCCTGTTCTGTCTGCTTTAGAGTATGTGTATATTATCTGCAATTTTCCTGATAGTTAGCCAGCTGCCTCTAAAAAGGCAGATAGAATGTATAAAGTTCTTAGTATTTTAAATGTTTATGCTCTGTTCCCAAACCTGACCCAGCAGCTATAGCGCTAGATGATCTCACTGCTGCTAACCACCTAAGCAGTTTCAATTCTACTCTGATAGGGATGGGAAAATTATTGTTGGGTATATTCTGCAAATTTCACTTTCAGAATTTTGAATTATCAGGATCATATGTTGGTTTGCTCTCACTAATGGTGAAAGTATGAGGAATGTTTTATCTGCAGCTTTTTTTTTTCTTGTGAGGAAAAATCTGTTAAATAACCTAGTTTTGTCAATTGGACAGGTCACTGCCAGGAGCACAAGCCCTTTGGCACAACCCCCACTTTTTTACATTCATTAAAATAGGAAATCTCTAACTGAAGCTTCTTTACCTTTAAAGATTTGTGGTCCAAGGTCTTCAAAAAGTCCACTAAAGGAGCTTCTGATGTCCCTGTGTCAATAGACACAAACTCGTTCCTGTTCTCAAAAACTGGGAGTTGTTCATTCAACCAAGATGTAACATTCAGTGAGTCTCCAGTTCGGCTCAGAGATGAACTGGTCCTGGGACGTTCACCGGTAGGTCTAGGATGTACAGGAACCCTTGAAACAGTTGAGGTGGAACGTCCACTGTCCTCACGGTCATTCGACCCATCACTGGTGTCAGCTGTCGCCATGGGTGCTTTAGATTTCAAGAGTGGTCATAGATTTGTGACAATAGACGTAAAAGACCTTTATACGTCTATCCCTCATGCTATAGGGATCGACTGGGTCACTGACCGTTTATTATATCATAACGCTAGCAGTGTAGAAATCAGATTGGTGCAGGAATTGTTAGATGTCATCTTGAAGTTCAACTTTGTAACATTTGGGGGAGAGATATATTTACAGAAGACTGGTGTAGCCATGGGCTCACCAGTAGGGGCCAGTTTTGCCAACATCGTAATGGCTGAATGGGAACACAGATATGTCTTTGGTAATAGTAACGGTCAGTTCAAAATCAATTTTTATACCAGATTTTTGGACGACATCTTTATACTGACAGAAGGTTCAACTAATGATGTGGGGACTTTCATGGACCATCTCAATTCCAGCACGTCTTTTTTGAATTTTACATTTGTAGAGTCTGATTCTAGAATTTCTTATCTGGATGTAGACTTATACAAAGACATTTCTGCTGGTAGCTTTAAGGCCAAAATATTTCGTAAGAGTTCCTATTCTAACACCATGTTGCACTTTACCAGTGCCCACCCTGGGGGCACCAAAAAAGAGGGGTAGTCCAGGGGCAACTTGTGCGCGCTGCTCGAATGGTAACAGACTATGAACCCTTTTTAGAAGAATGTGAGTTTATTAAGGGATTGTTTCTACACAGAGGTTACCCAGACAAGTTTATTCATGACCTGGTTACTGAGGTCCAGACTAAAAGGTATGGGGGTGTTTATAAACCTATTTTACAAAGTATTTTGTTCACAAGTTGTCCACTAGAACATTCACCTCCAGTTATGCCTGAAGTCCTTGTAGACAACAAGAAAGTAGACACTTCTATTTCTTTCATCACTAATTATAGTGCTGAGATTCACTTAATTAAGGAGGTGTTTGTTAAGAACTGGAGTATTTTCTGTTGTGACGATGCCTTACAAGCCAGGTTTGGTACTTTGCCTAGTTTTATATACAGGAGGGGTGATAACCTCAAACGGATATTAGAAACAAAAAAGGACACTCGTGTCAGAGTAGAGGGCACTTTCAAATGTGAGAGTTGCAACATGTGCAGGCACATTGCCACTGGTTCGAGATTTAAGATTGCTGGGTCTTCTTTTTCCACTGTTGGTAGATTCAACTGTAAATCTCGATCGGTTATTTATTTAGCTTGCTGCAAGTCTTTCCCAGTGTTTTATGTGGGCAAGACTGACAGAGGTTTTAACGAAAGAATCTATGAGCATTTATATTGTATTAGGAAAAACAAGTGTGAAAACGCTTTGGCGAAACATGTCAATGACCACCCTCAGTACAGGTTTACTTTTAGGATGTTAGGACAGGTTCCCTTTGACATCAGGGGGGGTCCTTTTCAACTATTATTAGAGTGCCTAGAAGTGATTTGGCAGCTGAAACTCTGTTCATACAGACCTCCAGGTCTTAATGACAGAGTAAGTTTAGCTTGCATTTTGAAACTCAGAAGTATGCAGAGGTAATTTTAGCATTTATTATTTTCCATTCATGCCTTACTATTTTTTATGTTTTACTTTTTATTTCAAGTTATTAAATTGGTTCCATTTATTATGTTTCGTTTTTCTTGGTTTTAAACATTTTATGTTTAGACACATTTTAACCGATAATTTTTTATTTCATTTTAGTTAGTTTGATTTCAAAACACAATCTGTAAAGATCTGACTTTTGTACGTAATAGCTCTTTAAGAAGCTTTGAGATCAGCTATTTCCCCACACATTGATGTCAGCGAGTTTTAACCAGTTGGTTGGTCCATTCAAATGTACCATGTGTTGTTAATTGTGTATTTAAGGAGTTTTTTTCACATTTGTTACCTTTTGATGTTTGTCTGAAGAAGTTCAGTTTTCTTGAACGAAAAGTGGATGTTAATAAAACACTTAATATTGGACTCTTTGCTGCTGGTTCTGCTGACGTGGATTTTGTTTCATTCATCCCTTCACAACCTGTTGTCCTCCTCTTCCTCTTTCAAATTTTATGGTAACACTAGACTTAAAAGGTGTTTATCATCACATCCCTCTTCATCCAGACTTACAAATCCTTAAGAAAAGTCTGATGTCTGGATCACAATTTCAGTTTTCTGCATTACCCTTTCGACTATCTACTGCACCAGGTGTGTTTACAAAGTGTCTAGCTCCAGTTATAATTCATGGCAGGCTATAGGGTATCCACATTTTTCCATATTTGGATGACCTGCTTATCTTTGTAAAGTGCTAGGAATCTGTCCATCTCTCTCTTGATTGAGAGATCTCTTACACAAGCTAGGATTCCAAGAGAACATTCAAAAGTATTTCTTGACTCCTACACACAGGACTGTGTTCCTGGGATGCCAACTAGACACCTCAGTTCAAAGAGCTTTTCTTCCACAGCAAAAAATAGATATCTAGAGGTTTTCCACTCTGACTTTTGTAACAGAGAGGGACTACTTCAGTATTTTGTGTCTTATAACATCTATGATTCTCATGATACCCCAAACAAGACTCCGTATGAGACAGTGGTATCTGAAATCTCTTTGGTCCCAGCACTAACACCCTTTATCTTTTCAAATCCCAGTGCTGAGATTTGTCAGTAGAGAAATCATTTAGTGGAAACAACAGATATCCTTAAATCAACATCTCCCCCAGAATTTTCCGTCACTACAGACACCTCAGACTTTGCTTGGGGAGCAATTTCAGGAGGGATAAAAGTACAAGTGGGTGTGGGACACCAAGGACAGACACAAGCACATAAATATCCAATAAATTCTTGCCCTGATCAAGGCATTCAACTCTCTGGACCATGTTTTGTCCCAGGAACCTCTTCAAATGATTACAAGCTATGCCATAGTTATGTGGTTCATCAACAAGCAAGTGAGGGAACCAGGTCATACCCCCCTTTGCAGACTAGCCATATTACCTTGGAATATTGCTTCATAGCACAGTTTCACTCTCCAGGCATCCTACATTCTGTCAGAGCGAACTTGTTATAGACATGTTAAACAGGGCAAGGGGAGACCCTCACAGATGGAAACTAGATCAGGGGGATCTTCCAAGATTCAATTCAAGTGTGTGGACTTCCTCAAGTAGACTTCTTTGTCTCCTTTCTAAGCAGTTAATTAACAAGATTATGTTCCAGGACTCCATGCAAGAAAGCCTGGAAGACAGATACATTTTCTTTTAATGGACAGGAATGTTTCTGTATGCTTTTCCACCTTTTTCAGTAATATTCAAGGCACTTTTGAAGATTCAGAAGTAATCCCTCAGGATCATTGTGGTTACTTCCTTCTGCTCCAGACAGCTGTGACTTGCTTCTTTTGGAAATTGCCAGGGACGATTGCCACAAGCTTCCTTACAAACTGGATCTACTCACATGAGAAAAGGGGTGTTTGATACACCCTGACATCAATCAATTTCACTTGATTGCCTGGATGATAAGATCTTAATTCCTTTTAGGCACCTGTTTACTGGGGATTTGCAGCAGGTACTAAGAGGCAAGAAAGCCTGCTACTGGAAAATCTTGTATTAACAAACGAATAATGTTTTCTAGTTGGTGCCAACAACATAACCTGCACTCATTCAGGGCAAGTTGTTCTCTGGTTTTGCAATATTTGTGAATTACTGTCTTATGGCCTTTCTTATTCTTCTATCAAGCTTCATTGATCAGCCTTTTCAACATGTCAAGCCCACAAATCCTCCTCTTCCAATGTAGTCTCGTGGCAAAATATTTTTGAAAGGAGTTTTTGCATAAGAGGCCTCTAAGAAAACCAGTGACCTTCATTAGGAACTTAGTTTTTTGGTAGAGAAGCTAATACTTCCTCCATTTGAACCAGCCTACCTGGCGAACATGAGCTTCTTAATATGGAAAATAGTTTTTCTGATTGCTCTGACCTCTGCAAGAAGTGTAACTGAGTTGCAAGCTCTTACGGTGAGTCAGCCCTATGTCATTTTCCATAAGGACAGCATTTCTTTGAGAACTAATCCTTCCCTCCTTTTTGCCTGAAGTGTATCAGAGTTGAATTTAAACTAAACTCTCTCCAGCTTCTTATTTTCTTTCCTGGTCCTTTGAGGGTGAAAGGTTACTCTAAACCTTGGATATCCGCCGATAACCCAGGTGCTATCTTGACCAAACTAAATCTTTCAGTTGTCCATTTCTTTTGAAAGTAGGAAGGGTCAATCTGTGTCAAAACAGACTATTTCCAAATGGTTGTCTAAGCCGGGTTGTTATACTCACAGCAATGAGTTAATTCCAGACAGGGTCAAGGCCCACACTACCAGGGTTTGATTTCCTCTATGGCTTTTTGGACATGGTTGGATTATAGAGGTATTTCAGAAGCTGCTACTCGGTCCTCTGTATACATTTAGAAAGGACTAGAAGCTTGATTCCTTTGCTAGGTCTATTTTCAGAGGCTTCTGGACTCCTCTCAAGTGTAGTTAGCTAGGATAATTTTGCTGATATGGCTAAGGCTCTTGCAACACTGATCAATATGATAACGTACAGTTGTAAGAACAAACATACCGTAACAGTAGATGCTGTAATCACCACTGCTGCAGTTGCTGCTCCTTCTCTCCATACCCCCTTGTTTTTGGTGTAAGTTTTATGCCAGGTTGTGGACATTTATTTTTTCCTAGCTTTGTTCTTTCACAACTCAGCCTTACTCTGTCTGTTGGCAGGAAATCTCTGAAGGACTTTGCAACCAAACTTGTCTTTAGAGATCTCAGCTCAAACTGCCTGACAATTTGTGTGTGTAAGGTGCCCTAAAGCTTTGGAAGCTGCTTAGCTGTTATCTTTGGCAGGATATAATCCATATTTGGCAGGATATAACCTATATAGCTAAGGCTACTTTTGAACTTCAACTTATGGTAAGTTTAACCAAAAGCCAATCAAGGTACCATGGAAGAAGGAGGTCAACACAGCTCAAGTCTAGATCACAAGCTGGTTTTAATGAAAATTTCATTATTAATTTTCATTAAAACCCGCTTGGGGTCTAGATTTGAGCTGTGCTGACCTCCTCCTTCCATGTTTCCTTGATAAGCTGTGGGTACCAGTTTGAGTGATTTTTTTTCATTTATGGTAAGTTTACTTACACAGCTGTACTTTCTGAGGGACTTGAAAGATGTATAGAGAGGAACAGTATGATTATTTGCTCTCTAGGTCAGCAAATGTGATCTGAAGAAGCTTTACAACTAGGTGCATTATGGGAAGGGAAACGTTTAAAGGTGCTCAAGGCTGGAGCTTTAGTTTTAACGGATTGGATCTGACAAGTGGCTCAAGGACCCAACAGCCATATCAGATGGACAAGGATGAAAGGATCCAGAGTCACAACTATCATTTATCAGAGCTGAGCTAAGCTTCACGTGGTTGCCATTTTTTATTAGTATGTTTGTATTACAGGACACAGCATTGAAATACACAAGCATTAATGTACAAATCATAGATTCAAACACTTCAAAAACAATATTATCGGAGAATAAAAAAAAAATGGCTAACATCCAGTAATCAAAAAAGTAAAAGAAATCTCCTTTACCAAACATTTAGCCCTAACTCTGGCAATCACTTCAGACTAAATTTGTCTGAATAGTTATACTCTTAGGGAAAAGGGTTTTTGTAAATGGATAGGGTTATGGGCAAGTATTGAAGTTTGTACCCATTAGTAAGGTGAATGGGGGGATCTCTGTCTCCTGCTTCACTTTACTCATGCGTGCCAACCCTAACATTATACATTAATTTACAAAAAAAAAAACTTTCCTAACAGTACCACTACACAACATGCACACACACGCATGCACACACATCATACATAAACAGCAGTACATCTGTCTTCTGATGTGGCCCTTATTCTGTTTTGAACCCAGCAAATAACTGCATTCCTGCCCACGACAACATTTGTTAGCACACTGTCAAACAAATTGTATTCGACAAACACATATACACGCACACACTCCACACTAAGTTCTCATCATAACCCAGAAACAGTTCCACTTGTGCACGTGAGCACGAACACCACTAAATCTGTCCCTTTACTGTAACCCTACTTAGCAAACAGTTGTGCACACACCAGAAAAATCTGTCATCTTACTTTCACCCTAACACATGCTCCCTCCCAAACCCACTTACTGTAGAAAAAAAAGCTCCCAACGTCCTCCTTTCAGTGTTAAAACATACTTAACAAGGATTGCATCTGAACTACGTCAGCAGCTAAGCACATTGTCAAACAAATTGCTGTTTGACAGAGAGTACAGAACCAGATTGCTGATAATCATGAGCCCGACTAACTTTATTTTGTTTATATATTTAAATTTGTTTATTAGGATAGAGCACTGATTTCGATGAACCATGTGCACTTCCAGCCTGAGAGTTCACATTCTAGCATGAAATGCTGTAACAGGGATTTCAGAATCTGAGTAGAAATTTCCCAGTACAGATACAGACCATTAAAATTCTATTTGCTTGCACACATTTTTTAATATAAAGTTTGTAGTGTTACTATATTCGTAATGATTATCTGTAAAGGCCATATTTACATTAATGTACTGATTTTGCAGAGAAGAGGATGCAGTGAACTAAAAGTTACCTGATGGAGACTGTAAGAGAAAGGAGACGATATTAGCAATAAAAATGTATGTTAAAAGTGTTTGAAATGTGGTTATACAGGAACAGAGATGTACTATTAAAGTCATAAATTAGGTTCTGTGGTTCTCTAAAAGTGTATGTATTTGGCTATTTAAGCAGATGTCCTTTTAGGGTAGATCTGAATTTACGGTAGGAGTTGAGCTTCTTGATGATGAAGGTTGGGATTCCCACAGCATTAAAGCACAAGTGGAAAAGGTGTGGTTGATAACATGGAATATGTTTGCTGTGTACATAAAGGAAGTGCACTGGAGTGCATCTAAGGTTCTAATGAGTTTGTTGAAGGAAAGGAAGGTATGCAGTTTAAGAAGTTTAAACTGAAGAAGGTTAGTAGAAGCTCACTCCTTTGTTGGACTAGAAGCTAGTTAGCTTTTGACAAATGTTAACTGTGGTCTTTACAGGAGGGGCTACAGTGATGAAACAACAAATCATATTGGAGGAAATGTATATGGTAGTGTTTTTTCCTGGTTCCTGTTTTGAATCTAGAAGGGACACTATGCATAGAGCTTACAAGAGTATAACAATAGGGATTATTTATAGGATGGACTACAGTGGACCTAAAAGATATGTAGACAGAAGTAATAACATGGCTGATTGGAAGGGGCAGACAGAATGGAAAATAGTGACATCAGACATAGTGAGATGGTTAGACTTTCCCATTTAAGTACTGGATTCGTGATTGATAGTAATGACATGTTAAGAGATGATTAAAATTATGCATAAAAAATCAAGCTAGAGAGGGAAATGGCAGGTAGGCAGTAATAAGAGAACAATAAATAAACAAAGAAAGGTCGTAGTAATGTGACTCCTATTTAACTGGGGGGTGATGTTTGGAAAGAAGCAGTAGTAGTAATGCAGTGACCTTTCTGAAGATTAAATTCCAGCTCTTCTTAAAGTTTTAGTTCAAACAACAGAAGTAAGTCAAACACTGGAGCTGCTTGAATAATCAAACACCGAAGTCTGTGACGTTTAGGCTGTAGCTCTCCTGGAAGTTTTAGTTCACAAGCTGAAGTAAAACAACCACTGAATTTGCCTTAAGTTTTATTATGGTTTCAAGATGGGGAATTTCTGAATACTAAATATTGTCTTTAACACAAGAATTGGTCCAGCTTCCTATGTTTTCAGATGAGCCAGTACAAACAGGTGTACTGTCTTTAGCTACTTGACTGAAGGAGCAGAGAATATTCAGCTGAACAGTGAAGTACTTCTGGTATGCGTGTTAATGATTCCTAGGTTTAACCTGTCTTTTTATGTGAAAATCAGCATGAAATAGATTTTAAATAATGAAAAAAAAAAAAACTCCCCTTCCAAATGTCAGCAGGATAATTATTTGGCTTTTACAGTGACTGTACTAGCCAAATAATTACCCTTAAGCTTCCATGAAAATCAATGTGACTTCTAACTCAGCTGTGAGTAGTCATGTTGTTTGTTAGCATGACTTCACCTCTGTGCCTCATAAACATTGTTACAGAACATAGGTTGCCAAATCCTGTTGTATTATTATGCCCTCTAAGCACCCGAGACTATTTGCTGATGGCGATGGATCTTCATACTTTCCTAGCAGTCTCTAATCTTTCAAGTCGAGACTACTAGCAGTAGTAAATACTCTGATGATCTGGGACCATTCTCAGTGTTGGTCTGGTGTCTTGCTAGAAAATAATCAGTGAACAGTGGTAATAGCACAGAGCGCACCTATGTTGTTCATTTTTTTATTTATTTTTATCATGATCAAGGTCAGGGTAAAGTGCCCTTTATGAAAAAGTTGAAATATCAGTGGCATTTGTTACACAACTTTGGTGATCACTCATTGCAGGTGATCACCAGAAGCTGCTATCCAATTGGGAAGGTAAGTCTTTGGATGAGATCAAGTGACAATAAAGTGTTCATTGCCATGGCTTGTTGGGGTGGGATCAGTGTATCTATCTTAGATCTGCAAGTTGAAATACATTATTGTAATCATTTGTTAACATCAGAGAGGTATGCAGAAAGTGGTTGACTTTTAGGGGCAGGTAGGAAGGCAAATTGTGTGAGAACATAATATCATCTGGCTTTTTCTTAAGGGCTGTATATATAGTTCTTTTGAAATTTATTACTGAACCTGCTTTTCATTTCCTTCACAGTAATCCCACAGAAATGTGTGCAGAAAATGGCAGACTTTTTTTTTTAGGGAGGCAGATTATGTATGAAAGCAAAGGGCAGTTCCAAAATTAATGTAACTCAATCATGGAAATGGCAGGTTTGAGGGAGAGAGGCATGTCTATGGGGATGAAATACATTACTGTGTGGTCATTATTTTTTCACTTTCCTCACAATCAAATGTCAGAGATGTAAACAGAAGATGGCTGCCATTTTGGAGTAGGAGTGAGGAGGAATATTGTACCTAAAAATTCATGATTGCCGTTTAAAATGATATGGCTTTTTGGTGGGCAACATATATAAAATGTATTATGGTAGCCATTGTATGTCACACCTTCGCAGAAATATACAGAGTAAGACTGTCATTTTGGGGGTGGGTGCTGTATGAAAACAAATGGGAGTTACAAGATCACTTCTGAATGAATATCGATATGGTTGAGAGGCAGTATTTGTTAGAGCGTAACATCATCATTATATAGGTATGTGATGACTTCAAAGTCAAAAGTAGTGTATCCTGTCAGATGTGGGTGTGTCTTGTACTAAGCATCTTAGAAGTCTGTGAATGTTTATTGAAATGTGTCGTAGGGGATCTGACGTACAACCTTTTATATACAGTTAATAAATCCATTGTTTTAGGGTGGAGGGGGGGTGATAGCCAATTTTCACCTTTTTTGTTTCTATACTGCGAACCAATTGGATAAATCCGGATTAGTACAAAGAACATGTACTAAATGTAGTTCCCTTGTTAAAGCATTAAACAATTGAGATAGATTTATAAGAGTGAACTTATTTACAGTTCATTGCAGATAGTTTCATAGTAAAACAATCATGGCATACATATGCTTCAAAGATGATACTTGGAAAGTATTTGATTTAAATGTTTATACAATCTCTTACCCAAATATCAAAATGTAAGTTTCCGCGTACATATGAATAAGGCTTCCTGGAGGAGTAGATGTATTTATTACCCAAGCACTTTCAAGAATTTGTATTAGGTTAACTAGGCAATGTAGTACTCTGAGTAAATTAAATGGTTAAAAAGAAAGATAAGACTTTTAGGCCGCCAAATTTTCAAAGCAAAATTTATGAAGCCAGGGTATTACTAAGGCTTTCAGGCCTATACAATATTTTTACAACTTATGAACTTCTTTTATTATTAATGATCAGTAAAACCTTGCTGGAGTCTGTTCTGTAGTGTTGTATATTCCTAAGTAGCCTTCTATTATAAGACTGTACAAACATCAATAGGTTTGGATACTATTTGCTGACATACTCTTTCTTCTCTGTCTTTACACTGTACATTTAATCTTGTAAGTCAAAAGTACTGGTAAGAAGTAGGAATATATTCAGTTTCTTCCCCTGTAACTTTAGCTATATTTTTCCCATGCTTGTCTCAGTCTCACCTTCCTGTTGTGTTGTTTTAAAGTTTATCTGGCTTACCTAAAGGTCAGCAATTTTTGGCATTTCCTAGGGTCAGCTTGTAGAGGGCACTGCTTCTTCATCTCCCAACGTATGTACTGAGGTCTCTGTGAGTAGCTCCTTTCCTAAGGAAGGTAGCTCATGCCACATGTCTCCAGTATCAATCGCTATTTCTGCCTTATTCATTTTTTCTTGTTTATTTTATGAACATGATGCACATAAGCCCCTTTGTTCTGCTTACAGTTTCTGTATTTTTGCTCAGCAGGGACATAATGAAGGTTCTGTTCAAGGTTGTTTTGTTTAGCAGTATGTATTACCCTCTCCTATTTCTTTCCTTGTTTATGTTGCTCCTCTTCTGTCACACTGTCAGCCTGTGTATAGGTAGAAGTTACTGCTCCCTGTCCTGCCAGCACTCTTCCCTAAGTTGTTGTCCCCTTGCAAAGTGCATCTCAGAAAAAAAGTTTACTTTTTTCTTTCTTACAGGTACCGGATATCTAGATCTTCATTTACTTGAGTTTTCTGTTTTATACTGACAAAATGGGTTTCTAGATCTCTGAGCACATACTATTTTTTTCATTCTTCCTAATCCAGTTAAGTCCACCTTAATAATACGTTTCTCTTCTCCATTTTCAGGCTCTCTGTTTTAGCTTGACAGTAAGTTTAGAATTCTGCTCAGGTTGTGAATGCTCCATATTTTCTAACTGTATTCACTTGGAATACACCCTTTCAGTCCGTTAGTCCTCCTCTTTAGTTTTGCTAGTCATTTCTACTCTGTGCTGTGCTGCGCTTTCATGCTGCAATGCCATTTCTACTCCTTGCTTTAACATTTTCAGGGCTGCAATATTTTGCTATTCATCTCCCTTCCTTGTACTGGCTCTCTTCTTGCAGGCTACTCTGTCATTGATGAAATATGCCTAACCACAGCTTACTCACTAACCTTCTCTACTGAGTCCTTGTTATTATCCGTCTTTAGGCTACCCAACTGAAACTACTTGAGCAGTGCTGTAACAAAATAGCTAAATTTGCAGGTAACCTACCACTTAGGTCATATCATCACTTAGCCTTAAACCTACTCCTCTGGTTAGACTCCCTTACTTGCTTGCCTTACTTCCAATTGAGTATTATACATACTCTTATCCACATCTCTGAATACCACAACCTAGCCAATATTCTTCTTTACTGTATACTAAATAGAAACATACATTGGAATGGTAATGTCTGATGAAATTTAACAATTCAGCAGGTGACTTGCTTTTCTCATGCCATGCCTCAAAAATGTGGAATAGCATTCCACTCCCTCTAAGACACTATGCTTAAATCCTTTAAACAGAATCTAAAGCAACATCTAATGGGCACTTGGTCCTGCTCTTGTTTCACCTCCAGCTAGATTAATCTACCCTCTCTCTCAGTGCTGCTTAACTCTGTCCTACTCTAAAACTTGGCCCTGCACTTTGCTCAAAGCTAGAATAATATACTTGTCACCCTCAGTGCTTCAATAATTATATTTTTCGTACTTGTCTACTATCAACTGAGCCAAACATGTATTATTAACCATTTTACCTTTTTCTTTTCCTGACTATGCCTAATTCTGCTCCCCATTGACATAAAACGTTTATCACTGTCCATATTAAAGTGCAGCTTGGAGCTACGGTTGGGAAACAGAAAATTTACCAAAGGACTGCCCCCTGTATTACTAATGAGCAGAGGCAGCTCCTAGATGCTTTATCCCATGCATGGGTCCCCTCAAATTATCTTTGGTATGATCCCAGTTATTCTGATTAAGGTGATACATAATTATTGACCAGGAGATGGGTAAGGTCGGTCTCTAACCAATTGGGGCAGGTTAATTCGAGGACAAAAAGGGAAACTGGTTAGGCTGAAAAGGCCCCACAAGGGCACCTACCCTAGTACCTAACTGTAAACCTATATGCTATGCCTGTTTAATTAGCCTATGTACTGTTACATAGTTCCTGCTCATGTTTAATGTACTGTGTGTCATGTTGAATCTACTATATTAGGTGTGTGTTTTCGAGCCTCTATTACTGCTTCATTGCTCATGCATATTGTGTATTGTATTATTGATCTTAATGTTGGAGCTTTTTTCCTAGGCCTCTTATGAAAAGGGGCATTCCACAATTGGACCATCCCAGTAAACAAGTGTGAATAGTTAAATGCTGTGATACCCATGCCCTGGCCCTGCAGTCAAGGAGCCTCAATCCTCACCACTAACACCAGTGAAGGACATCCATATAGAGAAAGGATAGTAAATACACACACAGTAAACTACAATTTCCCTTAACAGCACACAGAGATCACAGTCAGTCTGGGGTTGGTTGCTCCCTTTCTCTCCAGGTCCCCAATAAGACTCCCCACTGGAACAGCTATAGGGTCCAGATCTCAGCCTAGTGGGCAAGTTAAAACTTCCAGCACCCTCTCTATCCAACAAGTGCTTTGTGTTCCTGCCCAAGTAGCTGACACACACACGCTTTGAGATAAGAGTTATATACAACCACACAGAGACACTCCTGGGGAAGGCTGGCACAGGTTCATCAGCTGTACCCCTTTTCTGCCCAGTCTAAAAGGTAGTACCAGCTGCCACCACCCACTAATATCAGCTACTCAAAGGCCCTTCTGAAAGGGTGTCCAGTTATTACTGTGCAATATTATTATCCAAATGGTAAGTGTGACTGAGCAGTCGAGGCTTATTAGAGTAACTTGGTACAGTATCACTGTATACATGCAATGTACTCTTGGAGCGTAAATTATCTCTACACAAAACAGCTGCAGTTGAAAGGTTTAAAATTATTTAATAATTAATAAAAACACAAGACAATAAATACTTACTGCACAGTGCTAGTCAAAAGTTCAGAAATCACAGAGAAGTACTTAAAATAATATACTAGAAAAGTGCTAACATCAACACAGAAAAAACACTGTCTAATCTTCCTAATTCCTAGCTATTTCTAAGAGAAAATGCAGTTCTAAACAACTTGCATCTAGACCAAGACAGTGCTGGTGATGTTGGATGTTCTCAAGACAAAATGCTCTGAGCTCTCTGATTCTCTCTCTTTAAATTGATATTACAGAGCTGCTTTACATGACATCATTCTTCACACTTCTCTGGTGTTCCCAGGCTAACATAAACTAAATTTACATTCTGTACACCTGGTCAGAAACCAGAGCAATAAAGGACATTTATACATGCAAATTCTAGCCCATTAACCCTAGTCTTAAAACAATAGGCAGGATGCCTCCCGCTAGACATCGGCTGTGAATTTTGACATCAAAGACAGTCATAAAATGTTTGACTTAGCTTTCTTACAGCAGAGTGCACTGTGACATTTTTGCAGTTCCACATCTAACAGCATTTTTTTCACATTAAGCATGTGGCTTACATTAATATTTACAAATAACAGAATTATCTGCAAAATTCTATCTGGCTAGGCTGGCAGCCTTCACCTATCTTCACACATCTCCCCACCTGGAGAATTCAGGCTAGTTTTTCAAGTGACCTTGAGAAATGTTGCTTGAGAGAGGGCTAGGTCTATCCGAGTATACCTTACCCCATTCCTGTCTTGAGAGCCCATCTGCACTGGCATTGCTAATCCCACTGCGTGCTGCACTGACATATATGCTTGCAACCCTAGGCTTCATCTTAGCAACTTGGCATTTTGCTGGCTGGCTTTGTTTAACCAAGTTAGGGGATTGTGATCTGTCACTACAGTGAATTTTCTTCCATACAATTTTCTTCCATATGATAAGGCTGCAGTTTCTGCAGTGCCCACACTATGGTCAGACATTCCTTTTCTACAGCTGCATAGTATTCCTCCCTGGGTTGGAGCCTATGACTGAGATAAACCACTGGGTGCTCTTCTCCCTCTGAAGAAATCTGTCCAAGTACAGCCCCCACCCATGGTTTGAAGCATCCACCTGCACAACAAATTCTTTGCTGTAATCTAGACTGGCTAACACAGGGTGTGGTCCACACTACTTTATCTGGCCTGTTCATCCTTGCCAGGTCTGTGAAGGGAGCAGCTATGGTACTATAACTGAGGACGAACTTTCTGTAGTACCCTGCTGTCCCTAAGAATGCCTTCACCTGCTTTTTGGTAACAGGTGCAGGCCATGCCTGAATGGCTTCTACTTTGGCAGGTTTTGGCCTGATCTTGCCACTCCCCACTCTATGTCCCAGGTGGGAGACCTCTGCCATACCCACTTGACATTTGCTTAGCTTAATCCCTCTGTAGTCTGCCCAGCACCTTCCTGACATGGTGAAGATGCTCTTGCCAGGAATGACTGTAGATGGCAATATCATCTAGGTAAGCAAGGGCAAGCCCTCCTGCTAGGATATGATCTACCAGCCTCTGGAAAGTTGCTGGGGCATTTTTTTTATCCCAAAGGGCATCTTTGCGAACTCATGCAAGCCAAAAGGAGTCACAAAGGCTAACTTCTCTTTAGCACTGGGAGTCGAGGGCACCTGCCAGTAACCCTTGATAAGATCAATGGTTGTAAGATACTTAGCCCCACCCAGCTGCTCTAGAGCCTCATCTGTCCTAGGCAAAGGGTAAGCATCTGACTCTGTGTGACTTTAATTTCCTGTAGTCCACAGAGAACCTGGTGCTGCCATCCTTCTTTGGCACCATCACCACTGGGGAGGCCCAGAGACTGCTGGACTTTTGAATCAGCCCTAGTTCCAACATCTCCTGTATTTCCTCCCTCAGAGTCTGGTTGACTGTCTCAGGCACCCAATAAGGGACCTACCTAATAGGGCTTTGGGGTCCTATATCCACCTGGTGCTGCACCAGGTGGGTGCACCCTGGTTTCCCAGTGAACATGTCCCCAAACTCCTGTAACACTGCTTAGATTTCGTGAACTTGTGTAGGAGACAGCTGCTGGGACATTGCTACCCCTTCCACTGAGCTGTCAATCCGAGCTTCACTGAGGAGATAAGTCACCAAATCTCCCTCAGACTCTTGCTGTGATCCACTGCAAATGCTCAGCACAAGGGCCTCCTTATCATGGAAAGGTTTCATCATGTTAACATGGTACAATTTATGCTCCTGCCTAGCAGTTCCACCATGTAGTTAACATCACTTACCTTTCTTACCACCTTGTAGGGTCCCTCCCAAGCTGCTTGCAGCTTGTTGTGTTTGACAGGAATGAGAGCCATTACCTGCTGCCCTACAGCATACTCTAGCTCGAGCATTCCTGTCATACTACACCTTTTTCTGTTATTGGGCTTCTGCCAGCTTCTCCTGGGCCAAGCCCATGAGTTCCCTGAGCCTTGTCCTGAGGTTTAGGACATATGCCACAACAGACTCCTTGTGAGATTCACACTTACCTTCCCTCTCATCTTGAATTAAATCTAAATGTCCCCTCACCCTATCCCCATACAGCAACTCAAAGGGTGAAAAACCTGTGGATTCCTGGGGAACTTCTCTGTAAGCAAACAACAGATGGGGCAAATATTTGTCCCACTCCCTCTTAAACTGGTCTGCAAATGCCCGTAGCATGGACATGATTGTAGAGTTTAACCTCTCAACCAGACCATTAGTCTGGGGATGGTAGGGGGATGGTCTTCAGGTGCTTCACCCCACAGTACTTCCACAGACAAGCCAGCAGGTCTGACATGAAATTGGCACCTCTTTCAGTCAGTATTTCTTGTGGAAAACCTACCCTGCTAAAATCTCTAACAAAGCATTTGCCCAATGGAGGACAGAGCCACTGCCTCAGGGTGTCATGTAGCATAGTCCACTGCCACTAGAATATACTTTTTCCCTGTGGAACTTGGGGTACTCAGAGGCCCCACAATATCCATAGCTACCCTCTGAAATGGCTCCTCAGTCACAGGCAAAGACATCAAAGGAGCTCTCACCTTGTCTCCTGCCTTACCTACCTTTTGTCACTGCTCACAGGTCCTGCAGTACCCTGTTGCATCTCTGGAAATTCCAGGCCAATAGAAGTTCTGCATAATACATCTCTTTGTATGTTTTATACCGATATGACCTGCAAAGGGGATATCATGGGCTATGGCTAGAAGAGCCAGATGGTAAGCTCTAGGCACTACCAACTGCTGTACCCTCTCACCTTCTAGCCCTCCCTTAGGGGTCCACTCTTTATACAGTAACCCTTTGTCCCAGTATACAGATTCCCCCTTCCCTTGAGAATCAGGTGCCTCACTAGCTACCTTCCTCAGGCCTTGCAATGTAGGGTCTGAGAGCTGCGCCTGTCTCAGTTCTCTTTGTAACCCTTCCCAGCTCCCCTTCCCCAGCTCCCCTTCCACAGGAAGTCTGGCATTCTCTGACAGTGGTGCCTCACTGTCAGCCTGGGTACTGCTACTCACCTCTGCCTCTGCAGTCCCTCTATACAAGGGAACATCAGTATCCACAAGCAGCTGTGGCTCACCTTCAGTTTCACTGCTACAGAGTAGCTCCCTCCAGGAAGTAACCACCTCACCAGTCTTGGCTGCAAAAGTATGCAGTTTGTCTGGGTCTCCCCCAGGCTACCAGACCCACATGCTTGTCTCCTAGGCTGACTTTGTGTAACTGCATAAGCACATGGTACTGCCTCATCCAAATCCTTCCCTATCAGGGCATCTGCAGGATGGTAGTTCAGTACCCCTGTTGTCCCAAGACAACCTACTATTGACATTTTGTCTTTCCTACTTACTGGCTCTCACCTTTTGTTCCCCACCTTGCCTCCGTGGACATCTGTATGCCACATGGCCCCACTGGTTGCATTCAAAACATTGAACCCTTGGTTCTGGACATGTACCTGGGCTACTGGCTTCCCCTGCTACTGGCAGATTCTGTTGGAGCAGTCAGTGCTGCCCACCATGGGTTCCTTTAGACCCATGAGCAGTACTGGAGGCCCCTTTCCTGTGCAGGGTTGGCCTGCTTGCTAGGTATAGGTCTCCCTTCTTCCCCAACAGATCTGAAGTAGCACATTGTCTATCACCTAACTAGATCCTCATGTCTTCAGGCAAAGTGCCAAGGGCTTGTTCCCTCACCAAAAGGTCTGCCAGCCCTTCAAAAGTGGTGACCTGACATCCACTCACCCACCTATGAAAATAAGTCCTCAGTTCAGCAACATATTCAAACACACTTTAATCTGCCTTGCTTCTATGCTCACAAAACTTTTTCCTGTACATCTCAGGTGTTAGCTTAAAACATTCTAACAAGTGATTTTTAACAGCAGTATAATCTCACAATCAGCAAGTTTAAACAACACAGTTACAGCTTTACCATGGAGTAAGGGGGTCAGGAACCGTACCCAGACCATTTGCTCAACATCATACTGTTTACATACCCTCTCAAACATATGAATGAGACTATCAAAATTAGGGTTCATATTACATTATCAAAAGATAACATAATCGAACTATCAAAACTTTGAAATGGCAGCATTTCAAAGCTTGTATTGTGGGGGACTGTGCCCCCCCACACACCCCTCGCTAAATATATATTCCAACTCCAAGATCACACTACAGTGAGGAAAGGACAAATATTGCAGTCCTCACTGTACTGCGATCCCACAATGCGATCTTCAAAATGCTATTTCGAAGTTTTGATCGATTACGTTATCTTTTGATAACGTAATAGGAACCCCAAAATTATCCCCCTCTTTAAACTGTGGAAGAAATTTACTGACCTTTCATGATTCTGGGGTCCAGTTACTCCCTTCCGCATTACCTCCATGACTCTGGCGAAGAGTCAGCATCTCCTTCTCATGCTGCCTCTGCCTCTCCTTTTCCTCAGCTTCCAGGCATAGCAGTTTTTCATTCTCCTCAGCCTGCAACTGTTGCAGTTTCTCATTGTCTTCACTCCTTAGATGCCTCACTCTCTCAGCTGTTTCTATTTCCACATGCCTGGTCTCTCTAGCTCAAGTCTCTTTAGCTCCACATGGATTTTTAAATCCTCTGCAAAAAGATTGAGCTGTCCATTCTCGGAGTGTGCTACATCTCCACCAGTCATCCTGGTTGGTGTTTTCTGATGCAGCCGTGACCAAAGCTGCAATAATGTCTGCCTTAGTCAAGTTTCCATGCACCAGTCCCCTAGCCTGGCATATCTTAGCCAGCTGGCTCCTTGTCAGCTTTCTGACTGCTGTGCTGACATGCTGCCTGCTCTTCCTGACTAAGCTAACAAATAAAACAATTGTGATCTGAACTCTGAGTATTCACTGTGTGATTTAGAGTACAAAGCACCTTCAATGATCACTGTACAGAAGCTACAGGAATTCACTCTATCCACCACTACAAGCTAATTAGTATTTGCCAACCAATTAATATGTGGTGTGGATATCTCACCACTGCCAAACAATTAATATTTGATGCCCGTGCCCTGACCCAGCAATCAAGGAGCCTCAATCCTCACCACTAACACCAGTGAGAGGGGCATCCATATATGGAAAGGATAATAAATACACACACAGTAAAGTACAATTTCCATTAAGAGCACACAGAGAGAGCACAGTCAGTCTGGGGCTGGTTGCTCCCTTTCTCTCTAGGTCCCCAATAAGACTCCCCACTGACACACTGTAGGGTCCAGATCTCAGCCTAGTGGGCAAGCTAAAACCTCCAGCTGCCTCTCTGTCCAACCAGTGCTTTGTGTCCCTGCCCAAGTAACTGACACACACACACACACACACACACACACACACACACACACACACACACACACACACACACACTTTGAGATAAGAGTTCTATACAACCACACAGACACTCCTGGGGATGGCTGGCACAGGTTCTCCAGCTGTGCCCCTTTTTTGCCCAGCCTAAAAGGTAAAATCAGCTGCCACCATCCACTAATATCAGCTACCCAAAGGCCCTTCTGAAAGGGTGTCCAGTTATTACTGTGCAATATTATTATCCAAATGGTAAGTGTGACTGAACAGTCAAAGCTTATTAGAGTGACTTGGTACAGTATCACTATATACATGCAGTGTACTCTTAGAGCTTAAGTTATCATCACTTTTCCATTAAAGGGGGAGCAGCTTTTTTGGGCTGGTTTCAATGTTGTCTTCCTTGTTGGAGTGCTATTCATTTTCTGACATGTCACTATTACTTATTTTATAGTCCTGTTGTGTTTTTCCTTTTGCCATTCGTCTGCGACCATGTGCCAAGTAAAAAATAAGGTGCAGCGTTCACTTCTACTAAGACATGTTTCTTAATGTAATAATAATAGAATGAAGAACATCCCTTTACATGGCGATCGTCTTAAGCTATGTTTAAAACAGAAGCAAAACACAGTTTAAGTAGCGTGGTGCCAGTAGTTTATGAAATGTGGCTGATAAAAACACTGCACACAATTTTCTCAGTGTTTGCATTCCACAATGGTTACAACTTAGTAAATAAATGAATGGCTGGGTAGTGATCATAATGGAAATCACAGGGATTTTCGTATCAAGGTCCATAGTTTTGTGTGTGCGTATACCTAGATGTTCTTCGTCTTCCCTTGCTGCAGTCCTGACTATTGGGTATAGTCCGCGTCCCAGTCGGCCCGAATACCAGAGTATAAGGCTGACGTCGGTCATGGCGCCTTAGACTGACGTCAGAACGTCAGGGTACTAATGCGCATGACCGACATCATTTCCTCAGTCTTTTTTGCCGCATGGTCCGATGCAGAAGCAATTTTGCGAGTGCAGGTTGGCGTTCTGAGATTTTCCGAAACGGAGTTTCAGACCGAAACAGAGTTGGCTAAGTAACCCCGTTGGGGAACATTTTGGTTTGTTCTTGCCTCAGTATTTAACCGGATGTCAGAAAAAGTGAATAACTGTATTTCTTGTGGGAAGCAGATACCGCATAGGGATTATCATACATTGTGTATACCTTGTTTAGGGCCTGAGCACGACGTTGTTGGTTGCCGCTCTTGTGCTAGATTTAACAAGCGCACTATTAAGAGGAGGCTTGATTGTGCTAGGTTAGTGTTTGGGAAGCGTTGCAATTATAATATGCCGTCGGATGCTCCGGCCGCTTCATCCAAGAAGCACAAGCACAAAACAGTGAAGCCTAGGGGTGAGGAACCGGCAGTCCCGGACGTCGGTTCTTTAGAACTCAGGGGAGCCAGAGGTTTTGCCAGGAGTCTCTATGGAGTCTCAGGCAGATACTTTACTGTTACAGGATGTGCCCTCTCAGGAGGTAGTCCAGGCTGAGGGGTCTTCTCACATAACTGCTCTTCCCTCTCTTCCCACACTATTTAGGGCCTCTCCTTCTGTTGCCAAAGCTTCTTTTAGAGGTAGGCCAAGTTCAGCTTCTGTGTGTGCTTCTCCTAGCATTTCGGGCTCTGTGCCTAAGAAACATATGCTTAAAATGGCAGAAGATTTGATTACTCTGATTAGTGGTTCTATGCCCCCGCCTGATAAGAGGCCTAGGGTGGAACAGGAGTTTGATAGTTTTGAACAGTGTTCACAGGCTTCAGAGTCTTCTGTGGAAGACTTGCAAGAGTTTCCTACTTATTCTGATTCTGATGTGGATGATTCCACTCCTACAGCTTCCCCTCCTGAGGATTTTTCATTTTCAGAGACTCTTCACTCCATGAGGGAGCACTTTAAATGGGAAGGCCAGGATTACTCTGATTCCAGGAAAAGGCTTAGGGAATTCTTGTTTTACCCCAGCATAGGCCCTTAGCTATTCCTCCTGTGTTGAATGTGGTGGAGGATGTTTTTGCAGAGGCTTCCTGAACCCTGATTCCTTGCCTCCTGCTCCTGTTAAGCCTGATAGGTATTATAGGGTGCCCGAAGCTCATAAGTATTTGTTTAAGAGTCCTAGGGCGGACCCAGAAACTGTTTCTCAGGGGCCTAAAGGTGTTAAAGCTTCTGTGGTTAAAAATCCTGTACCCTCTGATAAAGAGGCAAGGGCTTTGGATAGGTGGGGTAAGAAAGTGTATACTTCTTCCACTCTAGCCATGAGGCGTTGAATTGTCAGTTTCATATGCTGAAATATCAGAATTATCTCCTTTCACAATTGAAATCTAAGGTGGATGCTTTGGCGGAAGGTATTGAGTGTAAAGAATTGCTGGATTTGGTTCATGTGTCTGAACAAGTGGGTAAGCATTCTTTGCAGTGTGGTTTTGATGCTGTTCAGGCCTCCTCGAGGGTGGCTGCTACTAGTTCTGTTCTTCGCAGACATGCCTGGTTGAAGGATCAGAATTTAGCTGAGCATGTTAAGACCAGGATTTTGGATGCTCCTTTACAGTCTGATGTGTTTGGACCGCCTGTGGAAGCAGTTTTAAAGAAAATGGAGGACAAAGCTAAGTCTATGCAGACTGTTAAAGATTTTTTGCAGGTGCAGCCTCCAGTTTAGTAGAAATTGGCCTGCTAAGGGGTGGACATATCCTGCTTATGGTTCCCAGTCTAGGGGTAGGTCTAGACGTGGTAGGGGCAGGGCTCAAGGTTCGTTTAGGCCTAGATCAGACAGTTCACCTGCTCAGACTTCTGGTGAGGGCAGGGGTCAGTCCTTTCGTAAGCAGAACCAATGACCTGCCTTTTCAGCTGCCAGTGGATTCTCGTCTGGCAGCTCCTTTGGGAGGAAGATTGTCTCTTTTCAAAGAAAATTGGGATTTAATCACTCAAGACAGATGGGTGCTGGATATCATTCATCACGGTTACAGATTTTATTTCCATACAATGCCCCCTTTCAAAGGCATGCCAGACGTTCCTCCTCCACAAAGAAAAGAGGCTCTCAAGCAAGTTTCTCAGTTACTCCAGATAGGGGCCATTCAGCCAGTCCCTGTGTCAGAAAGGGGCTTCGGATTTTATTCTCGCCTGTTCCTAGTACCAAAGAAGGGGAACACGTGGAGACCAATTCTGGATTTATCTATCCTCAACACTTATCTGGACATTCCCAAGTTCAAGATGTTGACGTTACAACAACTGTTACCTCTACTGGGCAAGGATCACTGGATGGTAACTTTGGATCTCAAGGAAGCTTACCTTCATGTGCCTATAAGGATAAGTTGCAGAAAGTATCTGCGGTTTCGAACTGGAGATTTTCATTATCAGTTCTCTGCATTGCCCTTTGGCTTATCTACTGCGCCCAGAGTATTCACAAAGGTTCTGGCTCCAGTGATAGCTTACTTCAGGCTTCAAGGCATTCAAATCTATCCTTACTTGGACGACTGCCTGATTCTGGCTCAAGAAAAGGAAGACCTTCTACAGCATCTGGAATATGTCATAGCAGTGCTAAGATGCCTAGGGTATTCTGTGAACGAAATAAAGTCCAGTCTAGTACCCTCTCAAGACATGTGCTTTCTGGGTGTGAGACTGAATACAGCAGCCCAGATGGCCTTTTTAACCCCGGACAAACAAAAGAGTCTGTCACTTTACTTCCATCAACTATCTCATCAGTCCGTGCTGACTGCAAGGACAGTCCTTCAAGCATTAGGGTTCATGGCATCTTGTATTCTGGTGCTTCCCAATGCCAAACTGCATATGAGGAAGCTGCAATGGTATCTCAAAATGTATGGACACAGCACTGCCAAGATTTCGACACTGTCATTCACATAATACCTTGCCTTCAAAAGGAATTCTTGTGGTGGGCTCAGGAATGTCACCTAAACAAGGGACTCTCTGTGACCCGGCCAGAGGCGAGTCAGATTTTAACGACAGATGCCTCGGACACTGCTTGTGGAGCTCATCTAAATGGAAAATGGATACAAGACAAGTGGCCTGCCAGACTACAGCATCTACATATCAACATGAAGGAGATGTTAGCAGTCCAGTTTGCATTGATGGCTTTCAAGGAGTTACTTCTTCCAGGGCAGGTGTTGATTCTAACAGACAACACAACTGTCATGTGGTACATCAACAAGCAAGGGGGAACACATTCTTATCCTCTATGCAGGCAAGCAATGATTTTATGGGAGACTGCGTTGAGCCTGCAACTAACTCTTCAGGCAAGGTTTCTGCCAGGAGCACAGAACTCCCTAGCAGATGTATTAAGCAGACAAATCATGGATCCCCACGAGTGGAAACTGGATCTTCATGTATTTCAGAAATTGACAGTGTCATGGGGAACTCCAGACATAGATCTGTTCGCTTCTCCACTAAACCACCAGCTGCCAAAGTATTGCACAAAGGGGTTTCATCTCACAGCTTGGAAAGTGGATGCTCTGTCTTTCAGTTGGAAAAACCTTCATGTCTATGCCTTTCCACCTCTGCCTCTTCTTCCAAAGGTATTATTAAAGGTCAGACAAGACAGGCCAAGGATGATTTTGATAGCTCCAGATTGGCCTCGGCAACACTGGTACCCACTTCTACGGAGTCTTGTAAAGAAGCCTCCATGGCCTTTACCTCTGATTCCTCATCTGTTATCTCAGAAGGACGGTCATCTGCTCAATGTCAAGCTTCAATCTCTTCATCTCACAGCTTGGCATATTCTGTGTTGAAGCACAGCAGGTCTCAACTTCCTCAACAAGTTTTAAATGTGATTATGGAAGCTAGAAGGCCTAGTACTAGGAGAGTGTACGAGAAAAATGGAAGAGATTTTTATTTTGGAGTACAGCAAAGAATTTGGAGATTTCAGAGCCTAATTTGAGTGTGGCTCTTCAATATCTTACTGAATTATTGGACAAAGGTTTGTCCTTCTCTTCCATAAAGATTCATGCTGCAGCAATTTCAGCTCACTATGATTGTGACCCACCTTTGTTTTCGCATCCTTTGTTCAAGCAGTTTCTTAGAGGGCAAAGAATATAAGACCCCACGTAGAGCTCCTACTCCTGCTTGGGATCTCAATTTTGTGTTGGAAAAACTTACTCTACAACCTTTTGAGCCTGCAGCTACTGCTGAATTGAAATATTTGTCATGGAAGACTGCTTTTCTGTTGGCTATTACTTCTGCAAGAAGGGTGTCTGAGTTGCAGGCCCTTATGGCAGTAGAGCCCTTTTTGATTTTCCATAAGGACAGGGTATCATTACGTACTAATCCTTCCTTTATGCCTAAGGTGGTTTCTAGTGTGGCTTTAAACCAAACTATTCATTTGCCTACGTTTTTTGCAGATCCTCAAAATAACGGGGAAAAGATTTTGCACACTTTAGATGTACACAGGCAATTGCGTTATTATTTGAGCAGGACTAAGAATTTTAGGCAGTCTCAGCAGTTACTTGTTTCTTTTGCTTTGAGTTCACAGGGCAAGCCTGTATCAAAACAAACTATTTCTAGGTGGATTGGCTTTTGCATTGCATTTTGTTATTCCCATCATGGCAAAGAGGTCCCAGCTGGGATTAGGCCTCATTCCACTAGGGCTACTGCCACTTCAACAGCATTTCTAAGGGGGGTGGCAACTAAGGATATTCTGGAAGCAGCTACTTGGAGTTCAGTGCATACTTTCTCTAGGCATTATCACCTGCCTATATACTCTAAGACTAGGGCTGGTTTTGCCACAGCTGTTTTACAAGGCATGTTGTCAGCTCCTGCTACTTTATAATTTGCCAGCCTCCCTTACCTCTGCTTTGGGATTCTACCCAATAGTCAGGACTGCAGCAAGGGAAGGCGAAGAACATAGTACAGTTTTGTACCTACCATAAATGTAGATGTTCGAGGATTCCTTGCTGCAGTCCAATTCTCCCTCCTTCCCTCTGTGTTTTGGGGTGGTTGTGTAGGTGAGTTTACATGCTTATATTTTTTGTATATATTGTTGTATATATTGTACATGTTTTTTGGTGCAGGTTGTTTTTGGGACTTGTCTTTTTGGGTCTTCTGACATCTGGGGCAAGAAAAGACTGAGGAAATGACGTCGGTCATGCGCATTAGTACCCTGACGTTCTGACGTCAGTCTAAGGCGCCATGACCGACGTCAGCCTTATACTCTGGTATTCGGGCCGACTGGGACGCGGACTATACCCAATAGTCAGGACTGCAGCAAGGGAATCCTCGAACATCTACATTTATGGTAGGTACAAAACTGTACTTTTTTTATGGGTCTCTGACTATTTCCAAAAAGCTTACTGATACGACAGCTGGTGAACCTATGATGGTGTGTGTGTGCAGTGCATTCTGAGAAGGATGGAAATCAAACAGAGAATTTATGTGTGCATGTGCTTTCGCGTGTTTACTCATCATTGCATGCCTGAAAGATTTGACAGGAGACCAAACAGCGAGTTGCACTGTACTGTAGGAAGTGGTCCACTTGACCACAATCTGAGAGAGTAAACTGTGTAAAGGAGGACTGTGAATATAATCCTAATTTTGCATTTCACTTTATTGCAAGACTACTTACGCTTTAGTTACATTTTTAGGATGGCTCAGGACACCCATTTTACTCAGTAAACATGTTTCATTCAATCGATCATTACCGTTATTAGGAAATGTGTAATTTTCGGAGGGGTAGATTTGTTTAATACACTGCTATTCATATTATATTTGTTTTGACTGTGATTGACAACAATAGAGTTATCGATTTCATTTATTTCAGAAAATGTATATCAATTTCTGTTTGGCGACGACTGCTGCCCTATTAACAGAAAAGTACCAATTTATCTCTACACAAAACAGCTACAGTTGAAAGGTTTAAAAATATTTAATAATAAATAATAAAAACACTAGACAACACTTCTTACTACACAGTGTTAGTCAAGAGTTCAGAGATCACAGAGAAATACCTAAAATAATACAGCAGAAAAGTTCTAACATCAAAGCAGGAACACACACAGTCTAATCTTCATAATTCCTAGCTATTTCCAAGAGAAAACACAGTTATAAATAACTTAATCTAGAGCAAGACAGTGATGGTGATGTTGGATGTTCTCAAGATGTTCTCAAGACAAAATGCTCTGAGCTTTCTGATTCTTTCTCTTTAAATTGATAACACAGAGCTGCTTCACATGACATTCTTCACACTTCTCTGTTGTTCCCAGGCTAACAGAAACTACATTTACATTCTTTGCACCTGGTCAGAAACCAGAGCAATAAAGGACATTTATTTAAGCAAATTCTAGCCATTAACTCTGGTCTTAAAACAATAGGTAGGATGCCTCCCTCTAGACATATATGCTCCGAATTTTGACATCAAAGGCTATCATACAATGCTTGACTTAGCTTTCTTACAGCAGAGTGCACGGTTACATTTTTGCAGTTCCACATCTAACAGCATTTTTTCACATTTAAGAGAACAAGCCTGTGGCTTACATTAATATTTACAAATGACTGAATTATCTACAAAATTCTTTCTGGCTAGGCTGGCAGCCTTCACCTATCTTCACAAATGCTGATGTAACTCTGTAAATGATGTAAATTCTTCAGTTTGTGTATCCTTAACCCGATATTTGTACTTGTAAGGCCTTGGATTCATACACTCTTAAGAATGTGATGGATGGTTGCTTCCCCCCACCTTTCCAGGTTATAGAGAGATGTATTTGTGGGCTTATTCAAATGCTGGTTCCCCACCCCACAATGATAGTGATTTGTCAAAAGCACTATCTCCTTCCCATTGTCTTCATAAATCAAGTATGGAAAATGGTTTAGATATCCCCCCCCCAAGAATCTAACTAAAACAGTTATCCATCATGAACATAGGATACAACTAAACTTCAACATTATGTCTGCGAGGGCTGTCACTTGCTAATACAAGCAGCACATTTATCATGGCTTTGAATTTATTTATTTAATTTTATTTTCTCGTTGTTGACTATGTTAGTCCCACTAGGCCAATATCTTCTTTTCAGGGGAAACTCAAGGTGGTATTCATACTGACTAAGAGAAAATTGGCAAGGGCATCAGGGAACTTCCATGCATTTTTTTCAATAAGGGGCATGGAATGTTACACATCATCAGATTAACGACCAACTCTGGCAGATGGGTCCTCGGTTTAACATCTCTTCTGGAGTATAGCACCCCCATTATGCTGCACTGCAGTATTAGTGTTGGTAGTCCAGCTACCTGATCTTCAGCACCAAAAGCAAGTGGGCTGTCTGTTGGATCACTAGTACCAAATGCATTGAACAGAATGTTGTCTATAATTGCTTTGCCTAAAATTACCAGGTTCTGTATTAGATGCAGATATTGAGACCGCAGAATAAAGCTAAGTTAGCAAAAGGAGTGTGGGACAGCCATACATTTTAAGTATATAAAGGGGAAGCCTTAGAGTGCAGAAAGCTAGAAATCTCAAGCGAGAGAGGTAGAAGAAAAAACTGAATGCAATAATAGAGACAGGGGTAAAAGAACAACTGGGCATAATTGGAAGGCAAAGTAAGGCATGTAGGGAAGATATTAGGGTATAGTTCTTTTTGACATTGTGGATGAGACTGTCTTTTAGGGGTGTTGTAAATGAAAGGCAGTAGTTTTAAAAATTAATGGGATATAATGTAAGGAATTTTTTCCAAAGAGTAGGAACAAGCGAGACATAAATGAGCTGCAGAAACTGCTTTATTAATGTAAGAAAATGCTTATAATTAGTGAGCATGATCTGACATAACTTGCTGATATTATAGCACAGAGAGCATTTTATGCTCACCCAGTAGGTAACACGCGAGCTTCTGAGTATGAGATCATGGATATCCACACTTGTAGATAATGTGCTGTGCTTTCTGAATGCCTATTTTGCTGTGTTCAGTTATAGAATTTTCATTTTCAATATCTTTTTATTGAAAGTCTTGGGTATAGTAAATTGCAATAAGAGCAAATGAATATAGAGCCCAAAACAGTAAGTCACAATCATATGAAGAGTATACCATAGCTATGTACAATGTTTACAGATAATCTGAAAGAAAGTGCATAAATTTTTGTACCTTTGTCATACATTTTATCATAATATTTGAAATAAGTGGAAATGTATAATGCAGGAACCATGTAACAGGAGAAGCAAGTATAATTTGGAATAAACTCATGAATTCTGAATGCCTTTAATTTTCAGTCACTCTGACCTTCTTGCCAACTACCTTTCTGGAGTATTTCCTTTCTTGTTAGTTTGTATAGTGCCTTTGGTGCTATTTATGAATTGTGTACTACATGGCATAGGGCTGGTATGTTGTAGAATGTGATATTAAAGCCTTTCATGATTAACAAATATTTGATATATTGGTGTAATACATTTTGTGCAGTTTTACCCACTGTTTATCCGTGGTCTTGCATGTTGCCTTCCCTACAGTCACGTGCAATTCAAAAACAGACCACCATTTGCATACAGGCTGGCTTTAACAGGTTAGCGTATGACATCAGCCATGTAGAATTTGATGGTGTTATACGTGAGTGCAGTGATCTGTCTTCAATGCTAATATATTGCTCAACTTATAGAGTTAAACAATGTATGAATGCTACAGTAAAAAGCCACTTTATGTGAAGGGAAAAACTCTACTGACATTGGAATTCCCTATGGTCCAGGCATCCATACTACCACACAATGTTGCTGCCAAGCTCCCATCAGTGAGAGAGAGCACAGCACCAGTTCCCATCATTATTATAATATGGTAGTTATTCTAATTCTGTCGTTTTGCCTAATAAGTGGCAGTTCTTAATGAATTGCAGTCAGGTATGATGGCAGAGCATAAACTGCTGGCAACAGGAAACTAATAATGTACATTAGCACATATCTTATTGGTGATCTTTTCCCAACTGTGCTGTGCTGTGTGTACGTCATTGCCTGAAGTATCACAGCAGTCAGAATGTCTATAGCACCAGCATATAGTACACATCATGTCCTTTGCACTCTTGTGCAATTTTCACAAGCACATTCCTTGCATGCCAACATTCATTACCCTGATCCATCCATGTGAATCATGACACCAAATCTGAGTACAAAGTGTAGGGCAAAGAAGGTTTATATTATTTTGTGCAGCGTGTTTGACATCCAGTAGCAGTGTTTTCATACTTTTGAGTTAGGTCATCAGATATTGACTTATTTAGCAAATGTTATTGCCAGTGCTGTTTGATTAACAGTATGCCAGATATATATCACATCATGTGCATTCATTTTTTTCTTTAGAGTGAAATGATCCTCAGATAGTAGCCATAAGAATGAATTGTATGATAAGACCACACTTTTTTTTACTATATGCAGAAGGTTTCTATTAAATCCTAGTTGCAAGAAAGTAAAAGTTCAGACATGTATTATATTTTATTACTCTGTAAAACATTATTTTCTTTTTGCCATATAGAGCATTTTCAATTCACCTTTGGTATACTTCATAGTTTTGCCTTTCTCTTTTTCAGTCAGCTTCCCTGCATAGTTCCTTTTTGTACGTTTAGCCTTTGTTTATTTAATGAGTTTTATCTATAGCAAGATGGCTTTCAAAGAAAAAGTGAACATGCCCAGTCATCTTTAAAAGTTGCTCTGATTGCCACAAATGTTTGCACCCGCTTGGTTTCATAGCATAGGTCAGTCATGCTTTGTGGATTCTCAAAGTATGCTGGATTCTTATTTTGTATAGTTTAATTTTAAGTTTGGTGAAGAGAAAGTTAAGATCATAAGAGACACCTTTTTTTACCCTTCAGCACATCAGGAATTGATGACCGTTGCTGCTGTCATATCTTCCCATACTATGCCATTGCTGCCTAGCATTTTTCTGTATCAGGGGATGCAGCATTAGGTTTGGCAGAATCAAGACCAATGAAAATAGTGTGAACTAAAACACTATGGATTGTGCTGTCCAAATCATCTTTGTAATGCTGTCATAGTCCAGCAGTTGGATTTGGAATTTTGAAGGTTATTGACCATTTTGTTAGCGATCATTTTCCAGACGATAGTGATCTTAATATTGTCTGGTTTTGGCTATTTCCCCTTGTTGTCTCGAAAGGACTGATCTTGAAAAATAGTATTGCATTGCAACAATGGTCTGTTAAGTCCTTGTAAATTGTGTTCACGATGTCAAAGGCTGAGACAGGCATGGCTGCATTTTGACTTGTAGAGAATGCTCTTTTTAAGGTCACTTTGTCATAGTATTTGAAAATGTAAATCTGGTTTTTACACAGGAATTAGTATAATTGTCTAATGCTATACAAACTTTGTTTTGTGTATCTTTTCTTGATGTTTATTAACTCTAAACAGAACTGATAGCTCAATTTTTGTTTTAAGCTGAATGCTTTGCAGATGTTGCAGTTTCCGTTTTTAATGGCCATCTAACCTTAATTTAATGCTACATGCAAATGATCATCTCTCTGTAGTGCTTTGATACTGTCTTTAAAACGTTTGTGGCAAAACCCTTGCAGTACTCATTCATATGAGCTAGCAGTATAGAACATACGAAATTGCAGCATTTCAAATCTGCAGAGTATCTTTCTGCACTTGCCAGAATTTCTTTTTCCAGTTATGTTAAAAATGATGGAATATAAGACTGTTTGATAGATAAAAGTTTTAAATTCTGAATATGCCTTTTAGTGCTGTTAGCTAAACTGTCATGCAAAAACATAAGTTGCTGGAAACTCAGATAAATTGGCGTGCACACAACAGCAGTATGATTAAGAAATGAAGAAAAGTATGTACTCCAAACTCACCCAGGGCTAGAACTGGATAAAAACTCTCTAATACAGATAAGCACTTTCATGATACCTAAACTGCCACTTCATCAGATCAAAAGACCCAATAAAAATCGTGCTTTAAATAAATCTCACCAACCAATCAAAGTGCATCATTAAGAACACACCCTCTAAAATAAGCCAAATCAATAGCCATAGTAATACAGATGACTATATATAAACACAAACACATAATCTGAGCATACAAATGCATTAGAGACATTAACATATATAGAATCTATAAACATTTTTTCATAATTAAAAGATGTATGTGACTAAAAATCACATGTAAGCTATCTATGCAACCTACGTGATTTCAGAATGGGTTTCAAGGGAACATGTTCTTTGAGACCTGAACCTTTATTTGCCTGCATTTTCAGGATCCATTCTAACTCAACTGTCTCAGTCCTGTTCCTAATGTCTCCTAACCTAGGGGTCATATAAACCCTATCAGTCACACAAAACTTGAACTGTTGTGCAGTCCCTTGTTCAGCAATGTGTTTGGCTAGGGCATTGCAGGTGTGTGTACTGTCTGTTAATAAAATAAAGATATTCTCTAATACGCTCTTTCAGTTTGCGGTTGCTCATGCCCACAAAGAAAGATGAACATACTACACAGTGGGCTAGGTACACTACATCTTTCCACATGTTCCCTTGAAACCTATTCTGAAATCACGTAGGTTGCAATTTTAGTCACATACATCTTTTAATTATGAAAACATTTTATAGAGTCTATATATGTTAATGTCACTGTGCATTTTTATGCTTTATGTTTTTGTGTTTATATATAGTCATCTGTATTACTAGGGCTGTTGATTTGGCTTATTTTTGAGGGTGTGTTCTTAATGATGCACTTTGGTTGCTGAGATTTATTTAAACCACAATTTTTACTGGGTCTTTTGATCTGATGAAGTAATAGTTTATATATTGTGAAAACGCTTATCTGTATTAGAGTTTTTATCAAGTTCTAGCCCTGGGTGTGTTCGGAGTGCATACTTTTCTTCATTTCTTAAACTGTCATGCACTTCATAGGTTATTATACCAGATCAAGATATTTTCTTTAGCATTTAATGTTTAAACCCAAGGCTACTTTTAAATAGGAGATGTGACTAATCGATATAAATGTGTATGCTTGGGTTTCTGGGACATTTGAGACTGTATTTATTTTTGATTTTGCTTATTTTAGCCTGGAGCATATGACTTGGGAAATATCATCACTGCTGAAATTCAGGAAGTCAAATATGTGCAGGACGTGATTTCTGCTTATAAACTGATGAAAGTTAAATATTAATAATACACTGGGTTTCCTGTCCTAAGTCCATGTTATGTCCTGATAATTTGATGTGGCTATAAATTGCAATCATGGCTCCTGTTGTAGTTGGTAGGACAGTTCCTGCCTCTGTCCAGTGGCTGGGCTGTTACCTCAGTGGTTGCTTATACTTCATTTTGAAGACCAGCTTAAGCCCTGGTCTCCCAGAGATAAGTCTGTGGTTTCTCAGACTACTAAGGTGCACAAGAATTGTAGAGTAAAAAAAATTCAGTCCTGTTCTGGATCCCTATTTCAGGAAGGTGCTTGAGGCATTGAAAGATAACCCCAGTAATCCTATGCTTTGGGATGTTTCCTGTGGTGTTTGTGCAGTCCTCAACCTGCCAGTTCTCCCTGACCTTGGCTCCAGCTAACCTGATTGTAAGGAGTGGCCTCTTGAGTTTGCTGGTTGTGAATCAGTGGCTGCCAGGGCTCAGATTTCATGTCCTGGGCCCTCTTCTGTGGCTCTTTTGAACCGGTTATCCATGATTGAGGAGAAGTCACTGGGTGACCTTTAATTCAGAAAATGCATGTTATTTCACTTTCTCTTAGACTTCACTAGAGTACACAGTTAATTCACGGGAGTGTTGGCATTATTCTGTTTCTCTTTAAGTGCTAGAGCTGCTAGTGTAGGGTCTTACTCCTAAGAACCTCAGCGGGATACTTGTGTCCAGCCAAATTGGTGGCTTCTCATTAAGTGCCATCATGGGTGAGACCTTATTTATGCACCAACTTGCATCTGTTAATTGTGCAGTTATACTCAGGATATCATGCCCTTCTTTCTGATCCTGGAGCAGGACGACAGTAACGTTCCAACTCACTGGCAGGCTTGTAGTGTTGGAGAAGGATGATGTCTTTTTCCTAGTTGTGGAATGTAGGCAAACTGCAGGAGTCCACTTCATATGGCTGCTGTTAGCCTGGATGCAGGTTGTTGACTTTATTTAGATATGTCTGTTCCCTCACCGTTTGTCCTCTGGGATTTTTTGTCCCTGAGTACGCTTGTAATTTGTCCCTTGATGCCAACCTTGAAAGATGTTCTTCTGGAAATTTGGAGGAGCACATTTTCCTTATACATCTGCCTTTTGGAGTCTGAATTTTGTACATGCATGTATCTTCTAAATTGCCTTGGGGAGAGCATTCACACTTTTGGTTGCTAGGTCTTCCGTGACTCCAGCAGGTGGAATGTCCCTTAAGGTTGACAGGGTAAGCAGGGAGACCTTTTTCTTTGGAACTTTTGGGCTGAAGGCCTCCAGGTGTGCTCTTAATCTGTCTGAATTCCATTCCACCTTTCTGTACACAGTGCTGGTGGGAATTAAGTGCCCAAGGGACTTGGCTTTCTCAAAGGGCCTTTTTGAGTCCTTTACCTTGACAGTACTACTTGAGCCACATTTGGGCTGCTGTCCTTTTAACACAAAGGATGCCCTTGGTCATATTGAGGCACTGCTGTGTGTCTGCACAGGTGGACTTGGTTAGTGTCATTCCCAATGGAGTGTATGCTTGGGGCTTGCCTTCAAGGTGCTTCTTTTATTAAGATGAGACTTTTCAGGCATGGTTTGTAGTCCTTGAGGAATGCCTTTTTAAGTAGGAGACAGCTGTCTTTGGATTTATAGAGTACTATTTCCTTCATCCTTCTTATCTGATTTTCTAGAAGAGAGAGTAAAATCCACAAACACCTTCTGGTTTGGATGCAGTTTCTACTGGTGTCATGCTTCTCTCCATGAGTTTGGATACCATGCTGAGTCTGGCTTGCAGTCCCTCTCTCTGACTCATTGAGGTCTGAGGGGAAGGATCTCCTTTCAGATGTTCATCATCCTCATCACTGCTGCAGTAATGTTAGCTATATTGGTTACATCTTGCCAAGGATATCACAACCAACCAGCTTACTGAGCTTCAGGACACCTTCAGTGCACCCAAACTGTCAGGCAGCTTGAGCTGAGCTGACTTAAAAGACAGATTTAGGAGCAAAGCCCTGCAGAGTTTTAATGCAGTAGAATAGTATGCTCCTCTGAGGCTTTTGAAAATTAACGGTCAGCTTATACTGTTCCTTTGCTGGCAGATGAGTTCCTTTTGAGGAAAAAAGGTTCCACTTTCTTATTTCCGTTGCTGTTTTATCACTTTCTTCTTCAGAAAAGTTACTTTTGAGCTAGGACTTGTTGTTGTGTTTTAATAGACTGTCACAATACTGTAATGTTATTTTAAACTTGAGAGTTCATTTTTCCTGACAGTTTAAAACTGATGCAAGTAACTGAAAACATTTTTTTTCTGCAGAGAAATTGGTTTAAGTTACTTTTGTGGGGCAGGCATAGTGTTTTAAAGTGCTTTTAACTGTGTTTTTCTGTCAAAAAAGTAACTTTTGTAGTGTGGTAGTGTTTACCTGTATTTGTTGGTTGGTTACCCCAGGAAAGAGACACTGTTTTTGGCTTGACCATGTAACAGACTACCAGCCTCATGGTCATTCCTTTTTCCAGATACACACACACACACACACACACACACACACACAAAGATTAAGCAACTAACCTTTGCAACCACAGCAGGCTAGCAGTTTGCCTCAGCCACAGGTAAGTGACTCTGCTGTGACCATTTGTTGTACCTCGGACCACTCGTCTTTTAATCTGGATCCCTGTGCTGTAACACCTGCAGCCACTATGAATTGGGGTTAGCCACGTCCTCTGCGGCTGTTGGGGTCCACTTGGTGGGCAAGGGAGAAGCCTCTGTTATTGGTCCAAGAGGAGGGAAAAGGAAAGGTTTCCCTATTGTGTCAGAATGCTGTACGCATCCCTGGAGAAGCAGCAGCTGCTGCCATTAGTAACACAGCTGGCCTCATTCTTCCTGTCAAAAAGAAACAAAAAATCAAGCATGTATCTACTTCTTCTCAGATTTCTTTGAAAAGGAGTAGTTTATGGGGTCTGGCTCAGTATTTAGTTCAGGCTATTTATCCTTGTAAAGTAGTTTGTGCTGAAAGAGGGTTACCTCTTTTCCTGAAGAGATTCAAACTTCTGAATCTGTACAGAAAAATGCTACTCTGATGGATACAGTTTTTTTCCCTTTGTTTTCTGATTCAAACTTAGAGAGAGGAGAGCTCATCTTCAAATTCTCCCTGTGGAGGATTCTGTTTCTCTGAGACTACTGCTAGAATGTGCCACTGTTTTCAGTGGGAGAACACTGAGGATGTCCTTCCATATCACTGTTCCGGTATTCTTCACTAAAGGATCTCCTGTCAGGGATAGCCCAATGTCTGGCCAGTATATAAAAGCCTTTAGGTACTGTATGTCACACGTATGCTCCCCATGTTGGACATAGCATGTAAAGGGTGATGTACAGACTCAAATACTTCTGCTGGTTACCAGACCATCTTCAGATAAGGGCCCTATTTTTTTTTCTGTTTTTTTCTCAATATTATTGTTGCTTGTGTTCCTGTCATCCAAGATGGGAAACTTTCAGTGTGGGAGGCAGATTTCCTGTACAGACTGTGTCACAACCAGTGTCTTTTTTGCCTAGGTGCTTCCCATGACCATACTCAGTGCAATATCTGTCGAGCTTTTGTACCTAAAAACCTCCATATTTATCTTCCCTCTCCATATACCATGAGAACCAATGTCTTAAGCTGTTGGCTCGGGGTGCTATGGCGGAATACTTCCATCCTGAGGGGACAGCCACCTCCCAAGAAGAAGGCCACAAAGTTTAGGCCTGATCTGCTTGCTGTCCAGTCTCCAGTGGATGTCTTTGTAGAAGCTAGTGAAAGATCTCAAGACCACCTGGTGCTTGCATCAGATTCCTCTGCTGTGACCATGTCAGAGGCCGACGTTGATCAGAGTTTTTACACATACTCTGAGGCTTTTCAAACGTCTACTCCGGACATTAAGGAGAAACCATGGCTGATTATTTCTGAGGGGCCAAGGGTGGTTCCTCAAATCTCAGTCCAAGAAGAGATTCCTGCTATGCTTATTGAATCCCACCAAGAGGCTGAGCTACCGAGGGTTGTTAAGAAAAAGCAAAAGGCCAAGCATATTATCACTATTGCTAAAGACCCCCAATGTGAATGGCAGGATTTTTACTCATGGATTTTTTTAGTGCCTTAATGGTCTTCAAGCCTCCTCAAGAGGTGTCGGTTCCTGCTCCTCCTCCCTGGTTTTCCATGCCTGTTAAGAGGACAAGGGATACGGATTCCTCTGATGAGGATCTACATTCTAGAGAGGAATCCCTTGCATACCCTTCTCAAATTTCATCTCCTTTGGACTATGGCTCAGAGGAATATGACTCTGTGAGCCTGGATTTTCCCTTGGAAGAATTATCATTTTGGGATGATATTGCTTGTATGATGGAGCACCTTAAGTGGGTTTGCTCCCTGTTGACATACAAAAGAGATGTATGAGCTTCTACAAATGTCTACTAAGCCTTTTGCAGTTTCTCCTGTGTTGGTAGCTTTTTTGGACACCATCTGTGCTGCCATTGTGGCTCCTGACTCTCAGCCCCTGGCTCCTAAGAAACCTGATAAGATTCTACAAGATGCCTGAGGACTGCAAATATTTGTTTATATGTCCTTCTGCTGAACCTTCTCTGGTTTCAGTCTCAACTGATAAACCGTCTAAATGTTTGCCTTCCTCTAAGCTTCTTCCTTCTGATAAGGATAGTAGAGCTATGGAAAAGTTGGGTAAAAAAGTATATACTGCTGCCACCTTGTCATTTTGGGCTATTGATTACAAAACTCACATGACCAGGTGTATCTTGGTCCTCCTTTCTCAGGTAGCTAAGGTTTTGTCTGATTTGCCTGATTCAGAAAGGAAATCTTCAGCGCTTTCCCTGCTTGGATCCACTTCCCAGGTCACTCAGTGCTCCATAAAATGCAGTCACGAAGCTGCTGGTGCCCCTTCCGGGGAAAATGACTTTAGTTCTGTGATGAGAAATTAATCTTGGTATTATTTTCAGGCTTTGCTTGATGATATTAAAGGCAAACCTTTGGATGCTGCACTGGTAACACAAATCTTTTTGGAACAGCTGCTGATGACCTCTTCAAATCTCTCCAGGACAAGAGTAAGGCCATGCAGGAGCTCGAGCATATTTTGTTTCCCCAATACCCAAATTCCCGAGGAATTACTCTTCTAAATCTGCCTTTGTTCACAGGCAGACTCATCCTCCCAAAGGCAAGAAGATGCATTCTTCCTGCTACGTCCACTCAGAGTTCTACTTCTCAGAAGCTTTCTTTTCTGGACAAGCCTGTTTCTATCTGACATTTTCCCTCCTTAGCTCCTCTTCCAGATATCCTTGTCAATACCAAATTTGCAATAGATCACCTCAGACTCTAGGGTGCTGTCCATTATTTGTCAGGAGTATTACATGATGTGGAAATCCACCCTCTCCTTTTCAGGCATTCTGCAGCTGTCACCAGACCAACTCTTTCTTTTCCAAGAGGTTTTTCAACACCTTTTTGGATAAGGGCACCACTGAATCTCTTCCACCCACCCAAGTGGGAAGAGGTTTTTACTCCAGGATGTTTTTGGTCCCCCAGAAGGAGGGGACTTTGAGATCAATGCTGGACTTCTATCTTCTCAGCCCTTCTCTCAAGGTTCCTTGTTTCAGGATGCTGTCTATTCAGACTTTGTTTTCTCCTCTTCTTCCCCAGGCCTTCTTGGTCGCTCTAGACCTTAAGGATGCCTATCTTCACATTCCTGTTCTCTCTCTGTTACGTTTATAGTCATTTAGAAGAAAACTCAATTATGGCAGTAGAACAAAATAGCAAAAAAAGAAAGTCATATGGAACAAAGCATCATTTGTTAAATAAAGTCCTAGTGAAGAATTGTAAAAAAGCATAGATTGACTACAAAAAAGGCATTTAATAGTATCCCACATTCATGGGTAAAAGATTTTTTAAAAAATGTGTAAGATACACCCTACACTGATCGACTACATTACAGTGACCATGAAACAGCGGCAGCCGCTTTGCAATTAAGCCATGATAAAGGACAAATCATTATCCCAGGGATAAAAATTCAAAGGGAGGTATTCCAGGGTGACTCTCTATCACCACTGCTATTCTGCCTTGCCCTTAACCCATTAAGCTGTCTACTTAGGCCATGGCTGCAATTTGGCTCCTAGAAAACAACAAAGTATAAAGACTTCTCATTGTCGATGATTTAAAACTGTACAGCTCATCAAATAAGGAGCTAAAAGTACAACTGCCAGTTGTAAAAACTTTTTCAGATGATATAAGAATGTCATTTAGTCTTGATAAATGTGCAAAAGCAACCTTTAAAGCAGGAAATCTGCAGCACCAGGAAAACATCAGATTGAGACAAGAATGTGATATAAAGAACTTGGCAAGAGGGAGTGTATAAATATTTGGAAATTGATGAAGGATCAAGAATAAAACATAAACAAATGCAAACAAAAACTTAGTAAGAAATACTTTAGAAGACTTAAATTAATCCTGAAAACAGCATTGACATCTAGGAACAAAATCCAAGTTATAAACCAATTTGCTCTTTCTGTCCTAACTTACAGTTTTGGAATGATTGACTGACCCTAAAACTAGATTAGATAGGGAAACAAGAAGGATGTTTCATGCTCACCAAATGATTTATAAAAATCAGTGCATACCAAGATTATATATTCCCCATTCTGAAGGAGGGATAGGCCTCCTTGAAATTGATTAAATGTATAGATCTGCAATCGTGGGGCTTCACACACATCTGCTGATCACGCAAAACCCAAACGTAGTGAGAGTTTTGAAACATGAGGAGACTAAATCTAAGATGACTTTTCTGCTTAATCTGGCAGAAGCATATTAACCTCAAGCAGGAATGGAAATCAAACCAGAAGTAGATAAAAATCAGGTAGCAACTGAATGTGCCAAAAAACAAAAGAAATAATAAGATAAAAGACCAGATGAGAAGGCAAGAAATGTGGAAAATGCATAAATATAGTTGCAAGTATAGAAAACGTATGGAAGAACCTCATGTTGATCAGGAATGAACACAGGAATGGTTAAGGAGAGCCAAATTCAAACCAAGAGATGAAAGGTTAATATTGGTGGCCCAAGATAGTGGGCTGCATACACATTGGTTTACAAAGTCCATTGAACATGTGGGAGAAACAGACAAATGTAGGTTTTGTAAAACTGGAACGGAAGCAGTTGCACACCTCATTGCTGGTTATGACATACTAATGGCAGAAGAGCTGTATACTTAAAGGTATAATAATATGGCAAGATTGTTGCACTGGGGATTGTGCAAACATTAAGGTATTGAAGTGGCTGAAAAACACTGGAAACATGAGTCACAAGGCATCATAGAAAATGATGAAGTTTACATTACATGGGATCATCCATTGTCAACAATTCAAATGATAGACAATAGAAAACCAGATATAGTGGTCCAGGAAAAGATGGCAAAAGTAGCATTGATCATTGAAATCACCACATCTGGTGAGTACAGTGTCTTGCATATAGAGAGACACAAAGTCATAAAATAAGGATTTGCAGGCAGAAACGAGAGCAATGTGGAAGAAAAATACAGACAGTCCCAATAGTACTAGGAGCAAATGAGTCTTATAAAAAAGAATCTACAGTCGTATTTAGAAATGTTACCAATACATGTAACTCCATACGAATTGCAGGAGGAGTCATTACTGGGCACATTGCAGGTGCTGCAAAGTGCACTCCTGGCTGATATCAAAGACTGAAGCAATATTAATTCATGAACTTTAATCGAACTTTGACTTGGGCGTGGGAACCATTCCTGTCATAGTATTAGAAACCCAAAAGACTTGGAGAAATTTAAAAAATAAATAAAGTATATTTTTGTGTTTCTTTTTTTCCTCTCATTTTCAGTTCTGTGCTTAGCCCTTTTATCCTTTTTATTGCCCCATGGGTATTCACCAAATGCCTCGCTCCTGTCATAGCCTTCTGCAGGCTTGCAGAGATGCAGGTATTTCCTTATGTAGATTACTTTCTTATTCAGGCTACTTCACCCAGCAGTCTTCTACAACATCTTCAGTTTACCACTTGTCTTTTACAAAATCTGGGGTTCACAATCAATCTGAGTAAGTCTGTGCTTATGCCCTCCCAGAATCATATTTTTCTGTGTTGCATGTTTCTAACCATTCCCTTGTTGGCCTCTCTTCCTCCTCCCAAGGTCTTGTCTCTGACAACCTTCTTCCAGTTCCTTCTTCCTCTGTTGCCAATCACGGTCAGGGAGTTTCTCAGGATTCTGAGGATTATTGTTCCCATGCTTCCTCTTGCCAGACTCCATATGAGGAAGCTTCAATGATACCTCAAATCTGTGTGCCATCAACATTGTCACCCCCCTAGAATTGCTTGTTCCTTTGGTTCTTTGTATCAAACTTGCGCTTCAGTCGTGAATTCAGCAAATTTCTCTGAATTGATAACTGCCCTTTCATGGTTCAGTTCTCACCCAAGACCTGTTCTTGGATATTTCAAGTCTAGAGTGAAACATTTCTTGTAACCTTCTGCAAGTTTAGGGTCTCTGGCCCTTTCATCAGAGGTCAGATCATATTAACATGTGGGTTCTGATTCTAGTTCTTCAGGCTTTTCATTCCCTTTTTGTCCCTGGCACCCTGAAAATTCCCTTTTTGTCCCTGGCACCCTGAAAATCTTTATGGACAATACCATTGTGATGTGCTGTATCAGCAAGCAAGGGAGTACGAGGTCTTCTGTCCTTTGCAGACTGCTTCTTTAGGTCCATTATCAGGTGACACTTTAGGCAGTTTAGATTAGTTCAGAACACAATCTAGTGGCAGACACGCTCTTGAGTAGGTCCAGAGCACAATCTAGTGGCCGGCGCACTCTTGAGTAGGTGCAGAGCACAGGCTCATGAATGGATGCTTCACAGGAATGTGTTCCTGGACATTGTCCATCAGTGGGGTATTCCACAGGGTAGATATTTTTGCCTGTCCTCAGAACAGACAAGTTCCTCTATATTTTGTTTGAGTGTACCAAGTCCTCTGACATGGAAAGCAGACTCCCTGTATTTTCCTTGGGAATGTTTCTGTATGCTTTTCCTCCCCTTCCCATGCTGCCGAATGTTCTGCACAAGATCAAACAGGATTCTCCCAAAATCTTGCTGGCAAGTCCCTTTTGGCCCACACAGCACTGGTTCCCCCTCCTTTTTCTCCTGGCCAGGGGCAATCATCACAAGTCCATCTCAATGAGTGGCTCTTCTCATACAAGACAAGGGATCTCCTATCCATGTTCACTTACCCACTCTTCAGAAGACACTGAGAGTGATTGGGTGTTAATACCTTTTAGGCACCTCTTTTCTGAGGACGTGCTTTGGTTTCTGCAGGAGGCCAGGAAACCCACTACCAGAAAATCACATATGTCTAAATGAGGAAAGTTTTTCTGTTTGATGCCTTTCTCGCCATTAGGATCCATTCTCAGTTTCAAAGATTGAAACAATACTAATTTCATGAACTTTATTCAGACTTTGACTTAGGAATGGGGTCCATTCTCGTCACAGTATTAAAACCCAAAAGACTTGGAGAAATTACAAATAGGGATTCCTCTGTTTCTGTCTTATTTGTGTGATATGCTCCATGCTGGTTTGGCATATTCTTCAGTTAAAGCTCACCTGTCAGCTATTTCTGCTGGTCTGCCCTTGAACTCTCCTTTGGCCTTTTGGTTTGAGGTCAAGCAGTTTCTTAAAGGTGTCCTTCATATCAGGCTCATGAGAAACCGTATTCCACCTTCTTGAGACCTCAATTTTGTTCTTGAAAAATTGACCCTGGCACCTTTTGAAACTGCTAGTTCAACTTCCGTGCAACATTATATTTGGAGGACTGTTCTGCTGTTAGCTCTTACTTTGGCCAAGAGAGTGTTCGAACTTCTGGCTCTTATGGTCACTCCTCCTTTTTTAGTTTTTCACAGACAGGATGTCTCATTTGTACTAATTCTCCTTTTGTGCCCAAGATGGTTAATGAGTTGTCCCTTAATCAGTCTATTCAACTTCCTTCCTTTTTTCCTTCTCCACAGTCTGCCAGTGAGAAGGTTCTCCACACCTTGGACTTGCATAGACAGCTCAGATATTATTTGGATAACACAAAGTTTTTTTTTGCAAATATGAGCAACTTTTTCTTTTGGACTTTGGGTTTAGCTGTTTCCAAGCAAGCCATCTCCTCCAGTATCTCTAAGGCCATTTTCTTTTGCTGTTCCTTTCATGGCAAATGTCTTTTCTTCATTTGTAAAGGGACATTCTTCTAGGGCAGTTGCTTCTTCTTGTGCCTTTTTCATGGTTTTGGACACCATTGCCATCCTTGAAGCTGCTACTTGGTCCTCTTTTCCTCCTTTTACTAAACATTACAGATTGGATGCTACTTCCAGGGCCAGGGCAAGTTTTACAAGGGCTGTCCTGCAAGGGTTTGTAGACAGATCTTCTGGGCCTTTCTCCTCCCAGTCGTCATTTTAGCTTTTGTACTCCCCCTTCATTGAATACTACAGCAGTGATATGGAAGGGCATAATATAGTTGTGTAAAATCTTATCATAACAGTACATGTCCTCTTCACTGTTGCAGTATTTGGTCCTTCCTGCCTTCCCTCCTCTGTTATGACTCTTGCTCCTATCTTTTGTTACTATGAATTGTTACAGAAGAATTTTCTAGATCCTTCACCCATTCCTTTTATTCTGTCTGCTTTAGAGGATGTGTGTATTACTGCCTGCAATTTTCCTGATAGTCAGCTGTCCCAACTATTCACAAACCAGACCCAGCAGCTATAACTCTAGTTGATCCCAATGCTGCCAAGCACCTAGTCGATTCCAATCTTACTTTTTTCTAATAAGGATGGGGAAATTGATAGGTGTGGGGAAAAAAGTGCATACTGTAGCTTTGATTTTCAGAATTTTGAATAGTCCAGCTCATGTGTTAGTTTGTCCTGACTAATTATGAAAGTATGAGGAATGTCTTGTCTGCAGTTTCTTTTCGTGAGAAAAAAGTCTGCTTTAAATACCTTAGTTTCTTGTGTTGCACAGGTCACTACTCATTGTTTGCAGTGTGTGTATGACTGATATTTCTTCTAGGGACATAGCCACTGATACTGTTTTGAGGAGTTTGCATGGCTGCATTCTCAGAACCTCCTAGAAGATGATTAAAAATGAGATTTTAAATTTGCTGTTGGATAGAGATCGTGTTTGGTGCCTCTGCTGCAGAGCTAATCAAAAAGAGTGATGAAAGGGGTAAGCTGATCCAAGGAATCTCTAACATTTTTCAGCCCTCCTTTTCCAAATTTAATCAAAAAAGCAGAATACAGTCTCAACAAAATGCAGGTAAACAGACGCTTAAGAATAAATGGCAAGGGGTTCAAGAATTTCTCAAACCTCCCAGAACTCAGGATAGTCCAACGCATCTGAATTGACTGTTCAAGACACCCTGTGTCCCCCTCACACCCTTCCCCTTTTTTCTTCCAGAAAGTATGAATCTCCATTTTTCCCTTTGGCCACAGATCATTTCAGATTAATGGATTCTGAAGATCATTCGTCAAAGATACAGACTGCAGTGGAGGAAATTCCTTCTTTCCAGGGAGGTCATTATGTCATCCCCCAGATCAGCATCTCATTTTCACTGTTTCTTCTTCATATGCTGTTCTAAGGAGGCCATTTCCCCCTTCCCAGGTGGTGAAGAGTTTTTATTCAGTGATGTTCCTAGTGCCAAAGAAAGAAAATGCTTGGAGATCGGTTCTGGATTTTTCCTTCCTAAACTTGTTTGTGATAGTGCTCAAATTCAAAATGGTGTCACTTTGCAACCTGTTATACCTCTTCTTCTTTCACATTTCCTGGTACCGCTAGACCTAAAATATGTTTATCATCACATTATTAGCTCTGTGCTGTACCCTTTGGAATATTCACTGTACTAAGAGTGTTCACAAAGCGTCTAGTTCCAGTTGTAGCTCATTGCAGGATACAGGGTATCCAGATTTTTCCATATTTAGACAACTTTCTTATCTTTGTAGAATCTTTTTCAAAGTGCCAGGAATCTCTCTTAGGTGAGAGATCTCTTACACAAGCTGGGATTCCAAGAAAAACTTCAAGTATTTTATGATGATTCCACACAGTATTGTGTTCCTGGGATATCAATTTGGATACCTCAGTTCAAAGAGCTTTTCTTCCACAGGAAAAAGTAGATCCATATTTATTTCTAAGGTTTTCCACTCAGCCTTCAATCACTGTGAGGGAATACCTCAGAATTTTGAGCCATATGGCATCTACAATTCTTATGATACCGCTGTCAGGACTCCACATGGTAAAGATACAGTGGTATCTGAAATCTCTTTGGTCCCAGCACCAGTACTCTTTATCTTTTCAAATCCCAGTGCTGGGGTTTGTTAGAAGAGAAATTGTGTGTTGGAAGCAACAGATATCCTTAAATCCAGGTGTTCTCTTTTTCTGCCCTGCTGCAAAGCAGTCAGTCACCACATATACCTCAAACTTTGGTTGGTGAGGAGGTTTAAGGGGATACAAGTGCAGGGATGTGGCACACCAAGGACAGATTCAAGCACATAAGTATTAAGGATATACTTGCTGTGATCAAGGCACTCAGCTCTCTGAACCATGTTTGGTCCCAGGGACCTCTTCAAGTGGATACAGACAGTACCACAGTCATGTGGTAAATCAACAGGTAAGTGGGAACCAGGACATACCCCATTTGCAGACAAGCCATGTTAGCCTGGGATCTAGCTTCACAGCACAATTTCACTCTACAGGCATCCTACATTCCGTCACAAGAAAACTGCATGGTAGACAAGCTGAGCAGGAACCGGGCAGACCTTCATGAATGGAAAGTAGATCAGGGTGGCTTTCAAGATTTGATCTATCTGTGGGGAGTTCTTGAAGTAGATGTCTTTGCCTTGTCTCTGAACAATCAACTGGCAAGATTCAGTTTCAGGACTCCATGCAAGTGTCTTCCTTGGGCAGGAATGTTCCTGTATGCTGTTCTACCCTTTCCACCAATATCCAGAGTACTTCTGAAATTTCAAAGGAATTACCCCAAGGTCATTGTGGTGACTTCCTTCTTATCCGGCCAGCCATGGTTTTTCTTTTAGAAATGACGAGGGGCAATTACCACATCTTCCTCACAGACTGGATGTACTAACAAAAGAACAGTGGTGTTTGATGTATGCCAAAATCAGTCAGTGATGGTCTTAATTCTTTTTAGGCACCTGCTTACTGAGGATGGTCAGCAAGTACTAATGGAAGCAAGAAAGCCTGTTACTAGAACATCATATGTTCTGAATAGAAAGTTTGTTTCTAGTTGGTGCCAACAAGATAACCAGCACCCATTCATCACTAAGTATTCTCTAGTTTCACAATATTTGTGTGAGTTACTATACTACTCCCTTTCTTGTTCCTCAATCAAAGTTCGTTTATTGGTCATTTCTGTATATCTGCCCATGGATCCTCCTCTTTGATTGCAGTCTCAATTCAAAATGTTTTTGAAATGAGTTTTGCATAAGAAGCATCCAAGAAAACCAGTGACCCCTCCTTGGATATTAATTTTGTGTTAGCGAAGTTAACACCTTGTCTATTTAAACTAGCCAACCTGGTTGACTTGAGGTTTTTAACATGGAAAATAATTTTACTGATTGCTCTGACCTTTGCAAGAAAGCTATCCGAGTTACAAGCTCTTAAGGTTAGTCAGTCTCATCTTATTTTCTATAGGGACAATGTTTTCTTTGCTAACTAATCCTTTTTTGCCTAAAGTGGTATCAGAGTTTACATTAAAACAAAGTATTCAACTCTCCCCTTATTCTTTTGCTGAACCTAAAAAATGAGAGAGAGAGGATATGCCATACCTTGAATGTCCACAGACAACGCTAGTGCTATTTTGACAAAACTAAATATTTCAGGTCTTTGGCCCAATTTTTCATGTCTTGTGAAAGTAAGAAGGTGCAATCTGTTTTATTCCCAAATGGTTGTCTAAGAGAACGACATACAGTGTATGAGGAAGGAACCTGATGCATTGTAGACTGGCTGTGTGTTCAGTATCCTTGGCAGGTTATGTTCCATAGAGTTATGGCTATCGAAGCAGTGATCTATTCATACATCTACTGTTATGGTAAATTAACTTACCCAACTTTACTTTCCTGGAAACGCTTCCGTTTGTTGCCCACTCAGTGGTCACGTAACCTTTGGCCACCTTCTAGACAGAAGGCAGAAGAGGCATTGCTTCCCACTCTGTATCCATACTCCATCTCACCTCAGGGGAGATTGATGCTTGCCTGTGTTCTCTTAGTTATAGCAAGCATGCCTTCTGTAACCCTTTAGCCTCTAAAATCTCCCCAACCCCACTGCATTGGCAAAGGCTTCCTGCTCTGTGTGGCCTTGGACAGGAGAGACTGGAGCCTCTCATCTCAAGTCCTTCCAGATGTTGAATGGAATCAGTTTTTTTGCAGTAGTCCTGCTTGTTCATGTAAGATCCTGCTCACTCTAATCCTCCCCTCGTCCCATTATGGGGTTAGTAGGATCAGTGTGGGCTATGCTTTTGGTGGTGGAAGTGTTCTGCTAGTTGACCTGCTTCTTATGACTGGATCTGGTAGCCTATGCTCACTGAGGTGTCCATTCCTGTCTGATCAGCATGGGTGTACTTGGAGCTGCTTGTTGGCCTGGAGGGAGGTGTAGACTCTCGCTGTCATGTTGGCCATTTCTGGACCCCTCCTATGAAGGTTCCTTTCTCGAGGGGGTACACCCTACAGGAAGAAGCCTTCAAGTCCCCCCAGTTTTTAGCAGCAAGGTTGATCTTTAAGTCCAGTTGTATGGTGTGCTATTAGAGTAGCCTTCAGAAGGCCCGCATTTTGTCTTTCTAAAGGACAATGATCTTCTCCTCCCTTGTCCACTTTCCATCAGTAGCAAGGGAAGAGGTATCTGTGTTGGTTGATCTAGGAAGTTGGGGAGCCTTTTCTTGTAATTCAGTGGTGCTAGGATTCTGCTGTCTGTCTGTCTTCACTGGGCTGGAATCCCTCTCCTGGCATGTGGGAGAGATTGCCTTTAATGAGGCAGTTTGCCTGGGGGGGGGGGGGGGTCTTTTGTTGGGTCCAAAAGTTTTTGTTCCCTAGTGGGATGTAGCCAATAGTAGCTACCTTTCTGGTTATAACACTTTCTCTCCAATGAAATGAACATACATTGTTAATTCAGAAAAAAAAAGCAGCTAGTAAATCCAGATGTTATCCGTCTCTATTTTCCTTGCATTTGTCTTGTAAGGATTTTAAAGATGTTTGCATTTCTGAGATCACATCATCTTTAATCAGTCCTTGCTGTAGAGATTAAGGAAATTTGAAACTAGGTGTAGACATACGTGATTGATTTAGTGTATGAAACTTCTTTAGCTTGTAAGATGTGCTTTTTTTCCTACCTCATTGTGAATCTATGCAGGAAATTGTGTGCATTCTCAGCTATCTAGAATTACTTGTTGCTAAGTGATCCAGCCAGTGCTTCATAGTTTTGTGTGAACACAAATTTTCTGTCATTTAAAGCTCGTCATTTTGCACTGCTGTGAACTTTCAACACTTCCTTAAAGCCAGTTACAGGGGCCAAAACAAATTAAAAGTGTTTCAAATAGCTACATGTAGAGCACTTTGTTACTAAGGAAATGTTGCTAGAACTTTTTAGTACTCCTTAAAGATAAGTCACAGATAGAAACACATAAATGTCACTGTGTAAAATCCTTTAATCAAGGCCAGCAAAATACAGCCTATTTATTTTTAGCAACAGTAACCTTTTTGAGATTGAGATACGTGTCATTATTTTTGAAATTGTAGTTATATGAATAGAGTAATTATGTTTTTAAAAGGAATACAAATTTTTCAATAGAAGATGTTTGAATTTTTACATTATGGCCATCTATAGCTAAGTTTTATGTACCCAAACGTTTGTTTGCATTTGAGCATTTAAGCTAAGGTAGTTGTAAAAGTTTATCTTTTATTTCACTGGTAACATTTTGCTGTTTAATCTTATTAATACTCATGGTCATTGTTTCATCAGCTGTCACTGAAGAATATAAAATCCACTTATTTAAATATGGCTATAAAACATGTTGAAGATGCAGTATCAATTTAAAAAGCAATTAATGATTATTGAATAAATCCATACAGACAAATGATGCTGTAACATGTATATTTGCAAAGATAAAAACTGATGTCGGGGCGAGGTCACATTCACTTGAAAGAAATGAGAAGTTTTGACAGGTTCTTGAAGAAGCTGCTTTTGTGTTTGTCCAGGTGCAGAGCTAAAAGGGATCATATGCTTTATAAGCCTTAGCTGACAGAGTTATTTGTGACTCCTTGTAACAGACCTCCTTAATGTTTGCTAACTCTAAATTTGGAAATTTATGTATTTTTCTCCACCGATCACTGATCATCTAGTTGTACCTTCCTTGTCAGCAGAGGATAGAGAAACATGTATGCGTTTCCATATTTATGCAGTTAGCAGTCAACAAGTAGCTGACTCATTCATTCCCTGGTGATAAGACACATGAAGTACATTTGCTGATCCAGAGGTAGAGCTTATCAAACTGCAAGCAGAAGCCATCATCCATGGATCATGACCCCTCCCCCACCTAATCCCACCACACAGTGGCTTGCTAACTCTGATATTGCTGGTGCATCTGTGGCACCACATATACCAACTCCTTGGAAAGCAGTGCCCTGATGCAGCATAGATTCATGAGGCTCACTCAGGAGGTAGTATACCTTGCATGTCTATAGTTGTCACCCAAGCAGTAATTCAGGCTGCCACCCTCCCGTCCTCCCATACTGGTTCATTCCAGCACTCGTGTCACTACTTGAACACTGCATATTTGAGGTGGAGTGTGGGCGTTATCCCTCTAATCTGCTGGACCAGAAAATTTGTAAATGTATTTAAGCAACTTGGAGCAGTGGCAGTGACTAAGCAAGATGATGCTGGCACCCAAACTAATGTTGATTGCATGAATATATGTGTGAGAATGAAAGGGAGGATAGAGGAATGCTGAGGATGCAGGGAGTAGAGTTGGCGAAGGTGGATGAGTTTAAATACTTGGGATCAACAGTTTAGAGTAATGGCAAGTGTGGAAGAGAGGTAAAGAAAGAGAGTACAGGCAGGATGGAGTGGGTGGAGAAGAGTGTTAGGAGTGATTTGTGACAGACGAGTACCAGTAAGAGTGAAAGGGAAGGTCTACAAGAGGGTAGTGAGACCAGCTATGTTGTATGAGTTGGAGACAGTGACATTGACAAAAAGGCAGGAGTGATAGCTGGATGTGGCAGAGTTAAAGGTGTTAAGATTTGCACTGGGTGTGATGAGGGTAGACAGAATTAGGAATAAGTATATTAGAGGGTCAGCCCAGGTTGGATGGTTTGGAGACAAAGCCAGAGAGGCGAGATTGCGTTGGTTTGAACATGTGCTGGGGAGGGATGCTGGGTATATTAGGAAAAAGATGCTAAGGATGAAGCTGCCAGGTAAGAGGAAAGGCCTGAGATAAGGTTTATGGATGTGGTTAGAGAGGACATGCAGGTGGTTGGTGTGACAGAGCAAGATGCAGAGGACAGGAAGAAATGGAAACAGATGATCCGCTGTGGTGACCGCTGATGGCAACAGCCGAAAGAAAAAGAAGATTGTGATGCTACAGGTTTGTCACTTTTATTATCCATAAGAGTGTGTGCTGCTGTTCCACTTCAACAACATTTGTGTTCATCTGATTATTTTTTTTTTATAATTCCCTGCTGCCTTTTTCCGTAACTGAGTATGCCTTTTATAGTCAATATTCAGCACTCTCTATGAATGAGCAGTATTTTTTAATTATAGGTGTTAACCAAATCCAACTTCTCTCCTTATGAAACTCTCAAGGAACTGTTATGTATGCAATATTCTTTTATAGCTTTTCTTATTTCTGATATCCATATGGGGTCTATTAGCAGCTTTTAAGGAAGTCTTTTGCAAAATCTTATGTTCTCATTTTGTAACGTAGTTAGACGTTAAGTAGTGATCAGAATATGGACATGCTAGATATTTTTTATCTAGTTTGTTTTTATTAAGCTGTAATTTAGCTAAAAACACATTTTTTGTGAACAATTTATGTCTGTGAAATAAGAATGTTTTCTTTTGTTTTTCTAATTCACCAGTAATTAACATTGCATCCAACATGATCTTTCTCATCAGAGTCAACTGTTGGGTTACCAGATCAGACCTTGGTGCTTTAAGTGGATGGATCCGAGGCACTGACTCCTCCCCCATCCATAATTCCCTCTAGTCTCCAGATTACCTCATCTGGTCTCATTTGTTGCTTGATCCTTCAGGACGTGTGATTCAAGTGCTCTGATTTGATCTTAAGAGAATTCAATTTTTCAGCTTTTTTGGTATCTCTTTGCAGTATTCTAAGTTGTATTAACTATAATCCTCTATTCTTTACAGAAACTTTGCAAATGTTTTCTAAAATCCATCCCTTTCCTTAAACAAAAAATAAATAAATAATAAGCAATGCTTCTGTATTACTCCTATTTCATTTTTAAGTATCCTAGCTGTCTGTTAAACTGTACATTTTATTCTGTGTAAACACTGTCTTGGCTTTTTTCCAAAGTTGTGGCTTTTGCTTCTGTTGTGTTTACCTTCCAGCATGTTGGGCAAGGGCCGCTGGCTTTAAAAAAAATGCTCAGCCTGTGGATATAATATTCCACTACAGGACCATCACTCCTTATGTGCCTACTGTTTAGGAGTGTCTCATCTACTGATTCTGAAACATGTGCTTCTTTCATGGCTAGGGTCGTCCCTACAAGGACACCACAATAAGCTAGTATTGAGGGCTGTCTTCCTTCCCAAGCAGGAGGTTTGACCCCTCTGCCCCAGAGACGTCCTTTCCTTCATCCAAGAAAATGGAGAAAGCCAAAGTTCAGAAGGAGAGAGAAAAGTTGAAAGAAAAGAGCAAGGAACAAGTTAGAGAGAGAGAGAAAACAAGCAGGAAAAGAGATCAGAGGAAACTAAAAGAAAGATCCCTGGAACATGGTCCACACCAGCCCCCCCAATGTTAGTTTTTCTTGTACTGGTCTGACCATCAGATCCAAAGCCCACTGATGTGCGTCTGACCCATAGAGCAACCACGTCTGAGTAGACAGCTTTTTCAACTTTGAATATGGCCATGTCAGATTGGCATGAGTCTTGGAGGTGAAGTGTTGGAGCTGAGGCTCTATAATCGGGATCAACTTTGAAGTTTCAGAGCTGTCCCAGCCTCTCAGCACCTTGCTGGTAGACAGCTCAGTGTTATTGTTGGTCTCAGAACCAGGTTCTGTCAAAGTCAAGTGCATTCCATTCCTTCCAGCTGTGGTTTGGGTGGGCAGTTCATCTCCAATTTCATCCTCAGCTTTTGAGGCATTCAATAGAGTTCTTTCCAGGTCTTGAGAAGAAGTGTCTGTCTGCCACTCAATTCCATCCCAACCTCTGATGGATCCTATGTCCTTGCCCATTCTTCCTGATTGACAGGGACAGTCAGCCTTGTTCATTTTCTGGGGTTCTCACCAAGTAAGCTCCCCATCCTATTCTCAGTCTTCTCCAGAAGCCCCCATGAAAGATACATGGGAAACAGTAATGTAAGAAGAGACACTTGGACTCATCACCGGAGTCTGTCAGTGAAGACACAACACACAGATTTTGATGAATGAGAAAGTTCTCCACAATCCCTCTTGGAAGGATGGAATTTGCAGCAGCAGATGTAACACTGCTAGAAAAGTGTCATCCAACAGGTCATGACCATGACCAATTAAACTATATTCAAGGTACCTTTTAGCTCTGGAAAAAAAACAGGGGACCTAAGGCCCCTTTTGGACCTAAGCCATCTCAGTCAGTTCATAGAACAGACAAAACTCTGAATGGTCACTGTTCAGTCAATTACTCCCCTTCTGAGGAAGGACAACTGAATTTGCTCCATAGATCTCCAGGATGTGTACTATCATATCAAGATATCAAAGCAGTCCAGGAGATTTCTCCATTTCTGGCTAGGAACCAACCACTTTCAATTCAGCACTGCCTTTTGGCCTCACCACAGCCCCCAGGGTTTTCACCATATGCATGGCAATGGTAGCATAGTATCTCAGGCTGCAGGGATTCCAGGTGTTCCCATATTTAAACAATTGGCTCCTAACTGCACCAACCAAGGATCTACTGGTTCAGTGTAGGGACTTCTTGCTCCACAGCTGAGGGGTGGGGTTACCATACAAGCATAGTATCTCAGGCTGCAGGGATTCCAGGTGTTCCCATATTTAAACAATTGGCTCCTAACTGCACCAACCAAGGATCTACTAGTTCAGTGTAGGGACTTCTTGCTCCACAGCTGAGGGGTGGGGTTACCATCCATCTTGCCAAGAGTCAGCTAACACGATCTCAGAAAATAGTTGATCGGATGCCCCTGGACACAAATTCTTAAATAGCCAAACTTCCCAATCCAGAATATTTTATCTGCATCAGATGGCTTCAGAGGTCCTTCACCACCCTTGTCCCCCCAGCAAGACTTATTTTCCTGCTTTTGGGCTTAATGGCTGCTTCAATCACACTATTTCCCCAGGCAAGCTATTATGTGAGAATCCTTTAATGGACACTGTTGATTCATTGGTCCTTGATGTCACACTCCCTTCACGTCTGACATCCTGTATGCAGGAAGTACATCAGTTGGTGGCTGATTTCCCCTATAGTGTCATGGGGCATCCATTCTTTCCACCACCTCTGATGGCCACTATGACCACAGACGCTTCCCTTCTAGGGTGGGCGTATGGAGACTTTTCAGGGACAAGATTTTTCAAGATTCTTGATCATCTACAGAGGCTAATCTTCACATCAGTGTTTTGGAGATGAGGGCAGTCCTAACACTGCAGACCTTTCAGGATTTCCTCTCACAGGGTATGATCTCTGTCCAGTCAGACAACATGGCAGTAGTCTGGTGTGTCAGCAAACAGGAAGGAACCTATTCATATCCACTGTGCCAGGAAGCTGTGAGAGTGTGGCAATGGGCAATGTTTTCCTGCCACTTTCTGATTGCAGTGCACATCCCAGGGATATCCCGTGTTCTGGCAGTCAAACTGAGCATGTCTATTATTCTGCCCCATTAGTGATCCCTCAATCAGATGTTGGTAATACAGATTTTCAGTCACTGAGGCCAACTTTGCTGCAGTTTTTTTTTGCTTTGTACCTAAACAGCAATCTCCACAGGGACAGACTCTAAGAGTTGGCCTCCAGACTTCCTTTATACTTTTCCACCCTTTCCTCTGTTAACAAAGTTTCTTAATAAAGCCAGGAGGTACAAGGCCAATGTTATCCTCATTGCTCCCTTTTGGCCTTGTCAGATTTGGTTCCTTTTCTCTGGACTCATCAAATACATCCACTTTGGGTGTTGCACCTTTGTTCAGACCTACTATGTTACCCATCCGGTCAGCCTCAATGAAACCTTAAAATGCTGAAACTGACACTGACTGCATGGTTTCTCCAGTTTTAATGGTAGCCAGGGATGCCAGGCTATACCAGAAAGGTTTACCTAAGCAAATGGAGAAGAGTTACTACACGGGTTTAGACCCTTTCTCTGCTCCTCTTTTATCAATTTAAAATTTTTTTACTAGACTTATTTCACAAAGGATCCATTTTTTTTCAACTATTAAAGTTCAGTTAGTGGCCGTTTCCAGTTTTCTTAAGATCTCAGTCAGTGATCTGGTTCCACCTTCGGATATTACTATCATGCTACAAGCTTTGACAAAAGCTCCCTTCAAGCTTACTTGTACTGTACATCTAAAATTTTATTATTGAAAAACTCTCTTTTTTGTGGTGATCACATCTCCAAGGAGCATCTTGGTGTTGCAAGCCCCGGCATACACATCCCCCATACCTGTTTTTTCATAAAGATGGAGTATCTTTGTGAACAAATCCATATTTCCTTCCAAATATGAGCAATGAAGCAAACCTTTATCATAATATCCATCTACCAGTGCTCTTGCCAGAGTTCTCGAGTAAAGGGGAATATACTTTACACATGCTTGGGTGATCATGGTCAACTCAGGTTTTATTTGTAGGGGATAAAGAATATCAAAGTCTAATCAACTCTTCATTGCCTTTTCAAAAGTTAAATTAGGCCAAGGATTCTCTAACGTAATACTGTCTAGTTGGCTTTCTGACCGTATTGCCTTCTTGTATGGAAAAATTGTATTGGTCTTGCATGGTAAACCCAACATTCATTCTAACACCGTGGTCGTTACCTCTACTGTTTTTGTCAATGGTTCCTGTTGATGAGATTTGTGTTGCAGCTACTTGCTCTGCCTTTTCTACCTTTGTGTTGTGTAACAAGTTGAATGTACAGTCCTCATCCTTTTGCTCCCCTATTCTTAGGAATATCCTTCACTGAAATCAGCCAGGTTTTGGATAGCTTAGGAATCTGTCCCAATGGTTGAATCAGACAACATCGGATATGAAAGTTATGTACTTGCCATAATGCTAGATCTGTGTTGTCTTGTTCCATCAGGTTCAACATCCTTCCCTCTGTCCTCCATTCTAAATGGTCATTCTCTGTATCCTGGCTGGACGGTTGGACCTGACCAGGGACCTTGTCTCTTGGACAGCTTTTCTCACTTTCTTTACTTGTGTCCTGTTTGACCACTAAGTGAATTTGGTACAAGATGTTGCAGTAGATGCAGTGTTTGTAGGAATATAGTTAGAACATTTAATTATATTAACATTAGGTTCACAGTAAGAGATAGTTTTACTTGTAGAAGCAAAGGAGTTGTGTATGCTTTACACTGTCCCTGTGGATTATATTATATAGGTGAAACTAAAAGAGAGTTTCGTATTAGGTTAGGTGAGCACATTAGAGACATAAGACATAAAAGGGAAAATAAATTCATTGCCACACATTTTAGTGTTTATCATAATAGTGATGCTTCATTTTTAACAGGAACAGTTTTAGAAAGTGTGAAATGTTTTTGTAATGATGAAAATGCTTTGAAATATAACTTACAATATAAGGAAAGTATTTTTATTTTGAAATACAATGACACCCTGTGGACTGAATAATGAAATAAACTGGAGGTGTCTGCTTTAAAACTTTTTTGAACATAATTGTTTAATTAATTGTTTAATTGCTATGAATATATATATATATATATATATATATATCTCCATTTTTTCAGTGAGAATGTATACTCTTGAAAGGTGGTTACACCGAGGCGCTGGAGAATAAAGAAGTTTGCTTTTGGATTTGACTTTGGTTCCTGTTTTTCGATTCCTGACTTCTGAAGATTTTGCTGTTTTGGTATTGTTTTGGATCAGAGTTGTTTTTATCTGGTTTAAAAATATGGTAAAGTCTCGTTCTACTCCAGCTAATTGACTGCATAGTCATCTTTGAAGAAGGGACACTGTTACAGTATTTATTATTTCTCTACTTACTGTACGTCATACTGGTCAGCTTTTACATACGTAGTCTGTGTTACCTGGGTCCCTATGAAAAGAATCGGTGTCTCTTCACAGAGATGGAGGAGCCTGATGCATACAAGACCTTCTATATATAAACTGTCATTTAGTGTTTCGTTCACTTCTTTTCCCGGCCTCAGAAACATCATTTTCCATTATAGTTACTGAGACATGCCACTGAACTGTTATTTTCGTCATAACTTTAACACTCTTAAATTAAATAGATTTAATTTATGGCCTCTATACCACTTTTTACTCTGCTAAAGTACTACTATTTGTCATAGTGACTTTGCAGGTTTCTTTCACAGACATTTTAAATGATTTTTTTTAGCTTCCCCTTTTTACAAAAATGTCGGCATCATTTTAGAAGACATCTTTCCTCCAGATCTCTAGTCTTCCAGAGTTTTGAGAATTCAACAGAAATGTCTTCTGTCATTCAAACTGATGAGAAAGTTACATTTCTGCAAGGTGTAGGTTAACTTTGCTTAGTGGATTTCCTCAGTTCTGTTTCAGCTTGGTAAGTCAGGGTCCAGCTGACAAGGAACAGAATTTCTTAAGTGTTGAGGGAGTCGCTTCACTGACCAGTGCTGTTATTACCCTGGAATAAAAAAATTCTTTACTGCATGCATTGGTAGCCATAATATAATTAGGAATTAAGGTCTGCAATCCAGGAAACTCAAAATAGCTGTCCATCTGTGTGACTTTGAAAGTAAAATTTCCTGATTTCCTTTATTCTTGAAGTTAAAACAACTCAAGGTTTCATTTTAAAGATCTAGGGATTTTCATTGGTCATTTGGATCTTGGGAGCTTTTCTGGTGATTTACCTAGCTTTCATCACTGATTGTTTGCTGTATCCACCTTGGTTTTATTGCTTTGCCACTAAATTACTGAAGTACTCCATTTATCTTAATCTTGTAATGATGTTCATTCATAAATGCTCTAGTAGCCCTAGCATGGGATACATCCTGGCTAGGGTATAAGAACCAATCAGTCTTCCAAAGCCTTGGACTCCTACACATGTGACCAGGCTGCTGGTTGGACAAGCTCAACAGGGAGAAAACCAGCAGCTTAGACACCAAAAATGTGAGTGCTTTCTATGCCCCCTTAGAAAGTGCTTCTTTTACGGGCATCAGAGACTCAGCAGTCTGCTAATGATCTTTCCATTGCTGGACAAATAAAGTTCCTTTTAAGGAACACCTTCTGCAGTGTTATTTTCTTTACAATATTTGCCGATTTATGTGTACAGCAGTGTGTTTTCGGAGAAAAAATATTTGTATTAAGTGTCTTATGAATGGCTGGTGTGATGGACTGTTAACCTAGTTTTTACTCTTAGTTTGTGCTTGTTGTAAGCACTTTTTGTGATAAAAAAACAAAAACACTTGTGCTTAGTTTGTTGGATTTGCAGTATTTTATTAGTGGAAGTATGTTATGGGACTGTCAGTGTGTACTTTGCTTGTGAACATTGGTTTTGACTACTCAACTCGCATCGACTTGCTCCAGGTGCACTAAGAGGGGAACAAGCTTTTTTTTGGCAGTACCATGGAATAGCTTACCAGTCCCATGGTTCTGCTTTCCTCCAGACCTGAGAGAAGAAAATCTTGCAAGGAGCTCTTGCCAACACAATGAACTCAGGCTATGCCTCAGTCACTGGCTATCACTGGTTCCTCGGACCATTCACTTTTTTTCTCCACATTCCATGGACTAGGGGTCAGCCATATATGCTGCGGCTATTCAGGTGCCTAAGCAGGCATGAGAAAGCCCCTCTTGTCAAACTCAGAGGAGGGGATCGGGAAGTCTATCCCTGTGAAGCTGGGCTAAAATACCCACTCCCCTGGGTGAAGTACCATCCATTAGTTGGTCTCTTTCTAGGGTTATTCCTAGAAAAAAAAGCAACAAAATGTTTCTATCCAAAGTCCTGATTCTGAAAAAAGTGTTGACTCATATTTTCCTTTGAAGGAATTTTCTTTTTTTCTGAAACTGTTTCTAGGTTGAATAAAACGTTTCTGGTAACAGTGATATTCCGTCTTTCTTGAAGAAATATTTTGTTTTATTACAAGTGGAGTTTGCTCAGCGTAAGGGTTTTCTCCCCTTTTGTCATTTTGTGCATGTTTTTGATTTGGCCTGCAATGTACCGTTTGACTGGTTTGGGAAGATAATTTATTTTTGTACCACTTTAGCCTTTAGAAGTTTAAATTCTTAGGCTTGTATGTTAAGTGTTTGTTGGTATGAGGAACATTACAGATAGTTTTCCTTCTTCAGAAGGTTAAGTCTTCTTTGAATTCTCTGATTGCTTCTGTATCTGAAGTGACTAAGCATTCTTTAAAATGTGCATATATGATTGTGCTGACTCTGTGCTAAGAGCAGTAGCTTCTGCTTCTGTTATGAGGCAGTTTGCAGAACTACATACACAACAGTTTTCTGAATATGTTAAATCTGAAGTCTTAAGTTCTCCTTTGGATAAGGAGATTTTGTTTGGTCCTTCTGCTGTTCAGGAGCTCAAAAGGGAAATTAATTTAGAGGGCTACGCAGATGTTATAGCCATCCTCCTCAAGGTTTGTTAATTCTTTGCTTCAGACTCTGGTTCCTTTTTGAGGAAGTAAAGCAATCTCAGTTTTGCAATATTTGTGTAAATTATTTATCTTTTGACCTATCTAAGGTTAATCTTTCAGCTTGTCTGTCCGTGGATGATGATCTTTCTTAGTTTTTGTTCAAACTGTTCTTGAAAGGATTTTAAATTTAAGACCACTTAAAGAGCAGGTGACACCTATTTGTGATATTAATTTTGTACTGGAAAAGTTAACTTTTTCTGCTTTTGAACCAGCTCATCTGGTAGATTTATTCTTTATTTGAAAGAATTTTTAACTCATAATTTTCTTGCAGTTGTAAGAGTAATCTGAGTGGTGTGCTCTTGTAGTGGGTCAACCCTAACTGGTGTTCTCCATAGTCACTGGGTTACTTTTCAAGGACAAATCCTTCACTTATGCCTAAAATCATTTCAGAATTTATTTTTAATTACTCCATCAATCTCCCTGTCTTCCTTCCAGAGTCTAAAACAAGGCGGAAAGGTTTCTTTATACTCTGGATATACATAGATAACCTGGGCGTTCTTTTGACAGAGCTAAATCCTTTATGAAAGCTGAGCAACTGCTTATTTCTTATGAAAAGAAGAAAAAAATGACAACCCATTTCAAAATAGACTATTTCCAGATGGCTGTTTCTTGCTATTTCTTTTTGTTCCCACTATGAGACAATTTTAGGCAGGGCATTGCTCATTCTACAGGGTCTTGGCTACTTTGATGGCTTATTGGAAAGGGGTGGACTTTAGAAGCATTCTAGAAGTAGCTACTTACTGCTTTTATACAGACTATAGACTAGATACCTTTTCTAGGTCTAGAGCAGGATGTGGGCTATTCTCCAGTGGCTTCTGGACCCTCATCCTTCTTCCCAGTCTCTCTCAACTATGATAATCCACGCATATAGCTAAAGCTACTGCTGCAGTGATTCGTGAATGAACATAGCACAGATGTCCTTCAAGGATGCATCTGCAGTCATAACAAATGGGTTGTCCTGTCGTCAGGCAGCCCTTCGGTCGGCCGGATTCAAAAGTCTGGGTCCGGCTTCGGCTGATGTCGCATTTCACCTGACGTCATCTCTGCTGGTCTTCGGGTATAAAAGCATCAGCCGACGCCATTTTCCTCAGTCTTTCTTGCCGCGTGGCGCCCGAAGCAGAAGCTGTTCGCAAGTGCCGGTCGGTCAGATCCAGAGATTACTACTACCGAATACTACTTCGAAGACTTCTAAAAAGCTAAGTACCCCGTTGGGGACCCTTTCTTGCCTCAGCCGATGTCAGAAAAAGTAAATAACTGTTTAACTTGTGGGAAACAAATACCTCATAAAGATTTCCACTCTTACTGCCTACCTTGTTTAGGCCCAGACCACGACGTAGCAGCCTGTTTAGCCTGTGCTTCCTTCAACCGACGAACGCTTAGGAGCAAAGAAAAAGACCGACACTCGCGGTCCGCGGTTTTGGCCGAAACCACGGTTAAGCAAGCCGCGAGTGTCTCGGTTTCGGCCTAAACCGAGAAAACGGGTCAATCTTCAGCCGAATCCATGACTAATACTGAGGCTCCTGCTACCTTAGTTGAATCGGCCTCTGAAGTTTTGCCTACTACTGTGGTTCCTAGTGAATTATCAGACACCATCCCTTTGGATGTCTCTACCCCAGCACGTGGTGCTGCTAGGCCTCCTGCAGCCATGTCTATAAAGGCCTTTGCCAGGGCTAAAGCAGCCAAAACTGTTAAATCAGTGCCTGTTAAGACCCCCTCACGTAGGCCCACTTCTAGTTCACAAATGCTTACTCTGGCAGAGGATTTAATCTCCTTAATTAGGGGATCCCAATCTCACCCAGACAGGGCCTCTCAGCCTCCAGAAAAGAGACCTAGAGCAGAGCCCCCCAAGCCAGTGTCCTCTGATGATTCTTCGGATGACTCCGACATTACAGATCAGCCAGAGGCTCCTTTTTCTACTTATGAAGATTCCGATGCTGAAGAATCCATTCCATCTGCCTCTCCACCAGAGGAATTTTCCTTTGGGGAAACCTTACATGCCATGAGAGAACAATTCCAATGGCAGGGACAAGATTTCTCAGATTCAAGAAAAAGGCTTAGGACCTTTCTACACTTACCACAACATAGGCCCTTAGCTATACCTCCAGTTCTGCCTGTTGTGGATGATGTATTTAATGATGTTTGCACTGCTCCTGATACTTTACCTCCAGCCCCTGCCAAACCAGATAGATTTTACAGGGTGCCAGACACTCATCACCACCTATACAAGGCCCCACTTGCAGATCCTGAGACTATATCCCAGGGGCCTAAGGCAGTAGCCGACCTCAGCAAAAACCCTCTCCCTTCTGAAAGGGAATCCAGGTCCTTAGAGATGGGGAAAAAGTTTACACCTCTGCTACTCTCTCAGCTAGAGCTTTAAACTGTCAGTTTCACATGATCCAATACCAAGAGTTTATGCTTGATCAGTTAACTAAGAAACTGTCCTCTGATGACTCCTTAGATAAGAAATATGTTTTAGAAATGGTGAATAACATTCAGCAGGTTAGTAACCATTCTTTAAAATGTGGCTATGATGCACTGGAGGCTTCATTTAGATCAGCCATGACTGGCACAGTGATAAGAAGGCATGCATGGTTGAAGGAACAGGTTTTGCGGATCATGTTAAAGCAAAGCTGTTAGATGCTCCTATGGATAAGGCCAGTCTGTTTGGTACACCTGCTCAGCAAGTAATGAAGAAAATGGAAGAGAAGGCAAAATCTGTACAAACAGTTAAGGATTTCTTACAGGTTCAGCCCCAAGGTTTAGCAGGAACTGGCCTGCCAAAATTGGTCCTTTCCAGACTCCTCAAAATCTCAAAGAGGCAGGAATAGACGCTCTAGAGGCAGAAATCAATCCAGAGGAGGTGCCTATAGAGGACGCCAGTGGCAAGGCAATAACCAGAGAGGCACAGACGCAACCACTGCCACTGCAACAGGACAATCACAGTGACTTGACTCTGACACCGCCTACCAGGGAGCAAATAGCAGCACCTTTAGGCGGAAAGTTAGCCTTATTTTCGAAAAATTGGCACTATATCACAAAAGACAAGTGGATTTTGCAAACCATAGACCAAGGCTACAGGTTCCACTTCCACACCTTACCAGTAAAAAGGGGAATGCCAAACCTACCTCCAAATCAAAAAACAAAAGCTCTAAAGCAGATAGCTCAATTAACAAAGATGAGAGCTGTGGAAAGAGTACCAATAACACAACAGGGCAAAGGATTCTACTCCAGACTCTTCCTAGTACCAAGAAAAGAGAAAAGTTGGAGACCTATTCTCGACCTGTCCGTCTTAAACACATACATCATTGTACCAAAATTCAAAATGCTGACCCTACAGCAACTTCTTCCCATGCTGGGCAAGGAGTGTTGGCTGGTAACTCTAGATCTCAAGGAGGCATACCTGCACGTCCCCATACGACCAAATTGCAGAAGATACCTCAGATTTCTTGCAGGATCAGAGCATGATCAATTCTCAGCATTGCCCTTTGGCTTATCTACTGCGCCCAGAGTATTCACAAAATGCCTGGCATCAGTAATCACTCATTGCAGGCTACAGGGAATCCAAATTTATCCATACCTGGACGACTGCCTGTTACAAGCGGACAACCAAAGCAAAGCTGACAACAGATTTACAAAGAGTCATTTGCTTACTACAAGCCCTGGGATACACAGTCAATTTAAAAAAGTCAAGACTGATACCATCCCAGACAAGAACATTCTTGGGTGCGGAATTGGACACAGTAAAACAAATGGCATTCCTAACTGCAGAAAAACAAGCACAACTCCCTCTTTACTTCTTGGCATTAACAAAGCAGCACAAACTAACAGCAAGAAAAGTACTGCAGGCCTTGGGCTTCATGGCATCATGCATAATCCTGGTCCCCCATACCAGACTGCATATGAGAAAACTACAGTGGTACCTAAAGAATTTATGGTCTCAACACAGGCACAGCTTAGAAACCGAAATCCCACTAATCCCATGCCTGAAACAAGAGTTCCTATGGTGGGCTCAAGCATGCCAGTCAAACCGAGGCTTGCCCTTCCACAACTTTCAAGCAAACCAAACCATCACAACGGACGCCTCAGACCTAGGCTGGGGGGAGCACATGTTGGACAAGTGCATACAAGGATTGTGGACTCCAGACCAGCTGCACCTGCACATAAACCAAAAAGAATTGCTGGCAGTAAAACTAGCAATCCAGAAATTCAAACCATTCCTCAAAGAAGGCCATTTAATGATAAGGACAGACAACACCACAGTCATGTGGTACATCAACAAACAGGGAGGCACTCATTCATACCCCTATGCAGAATGACTCTGGACCTTTGGAATATGGCTCTGAGCTACAACATCCAGTTACAGGCAATATTTGTGCCGGGAAAAGAAAACACCCTAGCAGACATGTTAAGCAGAACCACCTCGGATGCTCACGAATGGATGCTACACCCGGACATCTTCAAGGCCATCACAAAGAAATGGGGAATGCCACAAATAGACCTATTCGCATCCCCACTCAATCACCAGCTCAAAAAATTCTGCAGAAGGACATGCCACCCACTAGCATGGAAGGTGGAGATTCTATCCTTCAGTTGGAAAGGCCTGACAGCATATGCATTTCCACCTCTGCCTTTGATGCACAAGGTACTACTGAAAATCAAAGAGGAACGTCCAAGGATAATTCTGATAGCTCCGAATTGGCCAAGACAACACTGGTATCCTTTGCTGAGGAGCATGTCTCAGGGGAGAATGTGGCCAATACCCCTGATGCCTTTGATGTTAACTCAGAACACCTACAACATCATGCACCCAAACCTAAAAACCTTACAACTGACTGCCTGGAACATCACATAACAGCTACTAACCCAGACTTATCCCAAAGGGTTAAAGACATTATCCTTGAAGCCCGCAGACCTTCAACAAGAAGGAACTATGCAGGAAAATGGAAAAGGTTTGTCATTTGGAGTACTGAAAGAGGAAAAGATGTCTCGAACATAGATACTGCTAACATCCTGGAGTACTTGGCAGAGCTTCTACATACAGGCCTGTCCTATTCCTCCATCAAGATACATGCATCAGCTATTTCCGCAGAATACAGCTTGATCCACCTGTCTTTTCATCCTCTACTCAGGCAGTTCCTCAGAGGGATCAAGAATGTAAAACCTCCTAGGAAACCACCATTACCAGCATGGGACTTGAACTTTGTGCTAGAAAAATTGACACTCCCTCCATTTGAACCAGCAGCAACAGCAGATCTTCAACACCTATCATGGAAAACTGCTTTCCTACTGGCAATTACTTCAGCAAGGAGGGTTTCGGAACTACAGGCCTTAATGGCAGTACAACCCTTCCTAATCTTCCATCAAGATAGAGTGTCCATGAGAACTAATCCTACTTTTATGCCCAAGGTGGTATCCAGAGTGTCTTTAAACCAGGCAATCCACCCACCTACCTTCTTTCCCAAACCACAGAACAGGGGGGAAAGGCTGCTGCATACCTTGGATGTACATAGACAGTTACGCTACTACCTGGACAGAACCAAAAGTAACAGAAAAACTGACCAGCTTTTAGTAGCCTATGCAACAGGAAGGGAAGGAAAAGCAATTTCCAAACAGACAATCTCCAAATGGATAGGAAATTGCATAAGATTCTGTTACTCCTACCATGGAAAACCAGTTCCACAGAACATAAGACCTCATTCTACAAGGGCTACAGCCACTACCACAGCTTTCTTACGAGGAGTGGCAACCAAGGACATTATTGAGGCGGCTACTTGGACCTCCGTGCATACATTTGCCAAGCATTACAATTTACCTCTATACTCTAGATCCCGAGCAGGGTTTGCCACTGCTGTATTGCAAGGGATCCTAACTACACCATAATTCTTCTTCCTCCTCCCCTAGTTTGGCTATGGTATTCTACCCATTTGTTATGACTGCAGATACATCCTTGAAGGACATAGTACAGTTTTGTACCTACCATAAATGTAGATGTCCGAACAGGATAGCATCTGCAGTCAGGATTACCCACCCTCCTTCCCCTCTCTGGTACTCCTAGGGTATTTACCCTCCTAATAGTTAGCTGGGGGGGAGTCTCTTATGGTGTATTTGTTTGTATATATGTACATACATGCTTATTTTTTGTGTTTGCCTTCTACTATTTTGGAAACATTGGCATTTATCCAAAATTTAGCTTCTTAGAGGGCAACTGGCATCTGGGGCAAGAAACACTGAGGAAAATGGCGTCGGCTGATGCTTTTATACCCGAAGACCAGCAGAGATGACGTTGGGTGAAATGCGACATCAGCCGAAGCCGGACCCAGACTTTTGAATCCGGCCGACTGAAGGGCTGCCTGACGACAGGACAACCCATTTGTTATGACTGCAGATGCTATCCTGTTCGGACATCTACATTTATGGTAGGTACAAAACTGTACTTTATGTGTTAACTTAGCATAACAGTAGATGTTCAACTACTTCAGACCAGCTGTTGTATCCTAGCCAACTGAGCATCTATTGTTAATGGTAAGTTTACTTACACAATTGTACTTTCCGGTGTCACCTATAGCAATAAAACAGCTATTCACTTGTAAGACACTTGAGTCCATACCTTCATAGGTTCTATGTAGGTGTGTGTATATGATAAAATACAAAGCTCATTGAGTGCCTGCACTCTTGCATAAGGAAAATACGTATCCCCCTTACTTTGTCATGTTATAATTTATTTTTGGTATAATTATTGGCAGTGGCTACATAGTTATTGCGGTGGTAGTGCTGCGGTAGCGTTGTCGCCTCACAGTAAGACGCTGTCCAGTTCGATTCTCAGCTAGAGCGTATTCTGCGTGGAGACATGCGTTAATGGGCGTACTTTCGTTGAAGGTTGTGCGGCAGAGCTGGCAACTCGGTACATAAAAATCAACTGCCAATCATTAGCGGACCGGAGTTCCGCTGTGGCGACCCCTAACTGGGAAAAGCCGAAAGACACAACAACATTGGCAGTGGCTACATATAAAAAAAAGTCTCTCTACTGGAGACAATTTTATATATTTTTGCAAGGTTATTGCTTGTGCTTGTAATTTGCACTTAATTACATTACATTATAATCACCAAGTAAATCTGTCAATTTAGATCTGCATTGTTAGTGGTTATTTTTAATGTGCACTTATGTCCTATTAGTACATTCGTGTTACAACAGATGTGAACTTTATTAATACTGACTAGCATCTATAATTCTTCACAAATTAAAAAAAAAATGATTGCTGATTGATTTAATTTATTTTACATTTGTTTACTGGGAAAGTCCAACTAGAGCAACCACAAACGACCAGCAAAAGAGATGGTGAACCTAAGTAGTGACAAATACTTTATTAATCAAAGTAACATATTGAAAATATGTCACTAAACCAGACCGGTTTCGGCCTTACAGCCTTTATCAATGGTATACAGAAATAAATTTGTAAAAAAGAAGAGGAACTGGTTCTGGTTATATTTATACTCCTCCCTATTAGAACAGGAATTATTGGTATAGCCCAACCTAGTGTTTGGGATGTATAAATGCCCAAAAAAACTTATTTTAAATAAGTAATCAAAAACAGTTCATATACAATTATGAAACCAAAAGTTATACATTAAATGATTCAATAATACTATAAGCAAATATATAAAAGATATAATTCCATAATACTATAAGCAGATATATGAAAAATTTTTAAGAATGAATTATGTAAATTACATCTTATAATATTATAATAACCTGATTATGTGACTACAAAAAATTCATCAAAGCCAAACAAGAGCTAATAAAAGTATATTCACTTAATGTAGTAATCATAGAAAGGTATAACATCTCAGTGCTGAGGTGTAAATTGGTCATCCTAGTTACTAGTATTATATAGTTCCTAGAACATATATTAACAAAACCACATAAGTGCCACCATTCAGAAAAAACAAAGATATAACAATGTACAGCATGTATTAATGTGAATAGATAGACATAGCCTCTGTTATAAATGGTCATTCAGACCAGGTGGAAAAAGTGCCCCAAGCTTTGTAATCCAGTATTGTTCTTTTTTATTCAAAATAGAGTGCCAACCCTGTTGATGGCTACGATCCCCTACCATTTTGTCAATAACCATGAACCTAAATTGTGCATTGGAATGTTTGATGGTGTGTCTATACAAGGCATTAGTTTCCTTCTTATTTCGGATGTCACTCTTATGTTCTGTCATCATTATTCGAGGGATCTAGATGTTTGGCCCACATAAAATGATTGACACTGACATGTGGCCAAATATATGACCCATGTGGTACTGCAATTAGCAAAAACCCAGGTCTGATACACCCGTTCAGTATTAGCACTTGAAAATTCCTTCAATGTGTAGACCTGGAAACATGAACAACAATGACCACAAGGAAAGGTACCTATGAGTCTATCTCCTGTTAAGGTGGTTTGTTGATAGATAGCTCCTCCTCCTTCCTTGTGTTTGTAGTGGGAAAACATCCCCCCCAAAGTTTTACCCCTTCTGAAAGACATATGACATGTTGTGCCTAATAGTGTTCTTAATTCATCATGTGCCATCAATATATTCCAATTTGAATTCAAAATATCCCTGACTAGCTGATGGTTCCTGCCATATGTGGTGACAAACCTTATTGTTGAGTCCTGATCCTTATTATCCAACTTTTTATATTGCAATAAAGTTTGTCTATCCAGTGAGTTAACTCCATTCATTTGCCAAAGAGATATCCCTCATTTTGTATCCATTGTGTTTAAATCTACACCATAAGTCATTCCTAGCTATTTCAAAATCCCCCCTGATGAACATATGCGTTTCATACGCATGAATTGTGATTTTGGTATATTGCGGATGGTGTGGTAAGGGTGCATGCTAGATGCATGTAACAAGGTGTTATATTGAGGGTATTTACGAAAAACTTGGAGTTATAATTCCATAATACTATAAGTAGATATATGAAAAATTTTTAAGAATGAATTATGTAAATTACATCTTATAATATTATAATAACCTGATTATGTGAATACAAAAAATTCATCAAAGCCAAACAAGAGCTAATAAAAGTATATTCACTTAATGTAGTAATCATAGAAAGGTATAACATCTCAGTGCTGAGGTGTAAATTGGTCATCCTAGTTACTAGTATTATATAGTTCCTAGAACATATATTAACAAAACCACATAAGTGCCACCATTCAGAAAAAACAAAGATATAACAATATACAGCATGTATTAATGTGAATAGATAGACATAGCCTCTGTTATAAATGGTCATTCAGACCAGGCGGAAAAAGTGCCCCAAGCTTTGTAATCCAGTATTGTTCTTTTTTATTCAAAATAGAGTGCCAACCCTGTTGATGGCTACGATCCCCTACAATTTTGTCAATAACCATGAACCTAAATTGTGCATTGGAATGTTTGATGGTGTGTCTATACAAGGCATTAGTTTCCTTCTTATATCGGATGTCACTCTTATGTTCTGTCATACATATTCGGAGGGATCTAGATGTTTGGCCCACATAAAATGATTGACACTGACATGTGGCCAAATATATGACCCATGTGGTACTGCAATTAGCAAAAACCCTGGTCTGATACACCCGTTCAGTATTAGCACTTGAAAATTCCTTCAATGTGTAGACCTGGGAACATGAACAACAATGACCACAAGGAAAGGTACCTATGAGTCTATCTCCTGTTAAGGTGGTTTGTTGATGGATAGCTCCTCCTCCTTCCTTGTGTTTGTAGTGGGAAAACACCCCCCCCCAAAGTTTTACCCCTTCTGAAAGACATATGACATGTTGTGCCTAATAGTGTTCTTAATTCATCATGTGCCATCAATATATTCCAATTTGAGTTCAAAATATCCCTGACTAGCTGATGGTTCCTGCCATATGTGGTGACGAACCTTATTGTTGAGTCCTGATCCTTATTATCCCACTTTTTATATTGCAATAAAGTTTGTCTATCCAGTGAGAATTACTCCATTCATTTGCCAAAGAGATATCCCTCATTTTGTATCCTCTGTGTTTAAATCTACAACATAAGTCATTCCTAGCTATTTCAAAATCCCCCCCGATGAACATATGCGTTTCATACGCATGAATTGTGATTTTGGTATATTGCGGATGGTGTGGTAAGGGTGCATGCTAGATGCATGTAACAAGGTGTTATATTGAGGGTATTTACGAAAAACTTTAGTACTTAAGGTGTGATCCTCATTGCGGTATACAGTAACATCCAAGAAGTTAATAGTGTTATAATCATATGTTACCGTAAACTCGATACCCCATACATTATCATTCAAATACTGAATGAATTCTTGTAAATATGTAATATCTGCCTTCCACACCATCCAACAATCATTTAGGTATCGTCTCCAGATGTCCATTTCAACAATATAAATATTGTGTGGTAAGTCATAGATTAAACACTCCTCAAAATAGGCCATAAAAAGGTCACTCCTCAAAATAGGCCATAAAAAGGTCAGCATAAATAGGAGCAAAGGAAGCCCCCATTGCCGTACCTTGAAGTTGTAAAAAACACTCGCCATGGAAATAAGACATTTTTAGTTAGTACATGTTCCGCCATGCAGATAAGCAGTGTACTGAAACCCGGTGGGTACATTTCACATTTTTCCAACCAGTATTGTAGTGATTGCAGACCAGCCCAATGTGGGATGCTGGTGTATAAAGATTTTACATCAAGTGTGCACATCAACCAGTCCTGTTCCAGTTGGGTATCTGCTATTATCTGAAGAAAGTGTGTCTTGTCTTTCAATCTGGCCCTGACCAATGACAATAGTGGCTTGAGATAAAATGTAAGAAAAGCTGAAAGTGGTTCTGTTAATGATCCGATACCAGACACTATAAGCCTACCCGGGGGTTTAGTAATAGACTTATGTATTTTGGGCAAAAGATATAAGATCTGTTTTTGTGGATCTTTGACAGTAAGATGTTTGACAGCGTTAATTGTTATGATACCTTGATCCTCAGCTGTCTGTAAGAAGGAATCAATTTCCTTCTTGTATACCAATGTGGGATCTATAAACATTTGCATGTAACACCTACGGTCTGCCAATTGTCTTTTGCCCTCATATAGATAATCCCCTGTATTCATAACCACAACAGCACCACCCTTATCTGCAGGCAGAATGGCTATATCACGATTTAGCTTAAGTTCTTCTATAGCAGTTTTTTTCCATGGCAGAAATGTTTTGGCCTAAAATGTTTGATTCATGATGATGAAAATGTAAATCTTTAATGACTGTCTGTTGAAATATGGAGACGTATTTGTTCATGGGTGGTTGAAAATCAGATTTCAAAAATCTAAACTCAGATGATCTATAAGAGGTGTCACCTGAAAAGAACAATTTAAGATTAAGATTGCGACAAAATGACAATACATCATTTACTATACTATATTCATCACTAAAGAAACCCGGAATAAAACCAAGGCCTTTATTCAACAATATAGTTTGTGCATCTGTTAATGGTACATCAGATAAGTTTAAAACATTATCAAAGTCAACCTGAGCTACGTCAACAATGTTCGTATCAAATTCTCCATAGAATTGGTTACTGCGTTTGTGTTTGCGACCCCCTCGTCGCCTTGGTGAGTGTCTAAAGGGGTATTAGTATTGGATTTCTTACTCTTTGGTGATTCCCGATGGTAGCCACCATCATTATCCGTGTATGATGATTCATCACCGGAAGTACTGGCAAGGGATGCATCAGTGGATTTTAAAATGGATCTAGGTCTCTCTCTGGATTTTGAACCAAGTGTTTTGTGACTAGTATCATTAAACCTGACCGTTTTAGATGTATCAAAAGGACGACCCCTCTGATAGTCAGTGCAGTCTGTTGAATTTACGAATTTTGTGATCCTTGGTCAGTTGATCAAAAGATGCCAAATCCTTAGATAATTTTTTAACCAAGGAAGAAAATATGGGCTGAGATTCAAAACGTTTACACTCTTCACAAGAGCTTTTAACCTCTGTTAGACATATATCCACCATTCTTTCATAGTATGCTGCCAACATTTTTACAAGCATCATAGAAGATTGTTGAAGAGCCTGGTTCCATTCCATCGTCAGCCTGTCCTCCGACCTGCTCACTAAGGGCTGCAACCTGACCCTCAAACCTCTAGGAGTAATATCCTTCTGTATATACGCTTTGAATAATCGCAAATGCCATATATTGGCACGAAGATTCCTTAAATCTTTGTTAAATTTGTTAAAGGCTGAGTCACAAACCTCAAAAGGACCATTATTAGAGCCATTTTGGTTATTGCTTGACATAACATTAACACCAAATACACCTAAGTCATGCCTATCAGCACACAACCCATTCAAAATCTGCTCTAAATCCATAATCTGTCAATAAACAGACCAGCGGACTATGATGAACTTACTGAATTTGAGATATATAGATGAAAAATATGTAAAAAAAAGATAATTCAACAGAGATCACACTGAAAATGGGAAGCCGTAATGCTAAAAAGAAAATGAAAAATCAGCCATATAATATTAGTCACAATAATTCCCAATAATATTATAATCCACTGATGCATCCAACCATGGGTTATAAAAATTCAGGCACCAGGTCTGACATAAATACTATGGTGTGTAGTGCACTAATGAGCAGGTAACTGAAGATAATACCAATATATTGGTGTACACACCTAACACAGTACTGTATAAGTCACTTTAGTTCAAAAATAGAGACTCATACTCGATGAATCATACACTGTTACAGTATTGATAAAATAGTATCCTGGTTATCATTCACATACAGTTGCGTAAAGGATTTTTGATTACAGTATAAATGCATCTACATAGCCATATTTGGTATACAAAAAACAGCCCCTTAAATCCCGATCTACAAATAGGTTCAAGTATATAAATGTGGTTCTCTTAATCATGCAAGTTGTAATGTAGCATGTATTAAATAAGGAAGCTGAAAAAGTATGCCACTAATAACATGATATTCATGCCCCTAGTTAGTTCTGAAGCCAAATTGTGTGTTCATGTATATTCCTAAGATAATGTGGCCATATAAATGTAGATACAATTTCCCCTTAATGGTTATATAAAGCATAGATAAGAAAACACGTAATGAAACCAGAATGTCAATTGTGCCATAAGATGTTTATCCTATATATATTTTTTTCAACCATACAGATGAGTAATCTGTAATATTGCCCTTGAATCCCTTTATATCCTAAATTTAAATCATAGGTCTCCTATATATTCAACCATGGTGTCCTAGCTTCAATGACAAACAATTCAGTCTATGTTGTATTTATAATAACTAAAAGTAGTTTAAGATGTATACACATATACCCATAGAAGGATATTGTTGTTAAATTAAATAAGAACACATCATAGAAAGCTTACCACCAAATGAGAATACAAAACCTCACTACTATTTTGGTGTTTTGATATAATTCTTATATAATATATATGTGTATCCCCAATAAATGGACGTTTTGTACAAATATTAAACATTCCAATTCATATATTATGATTACTACATTAAGTGAATATACTTTTATTAGCTCTTGTTTGGCTTTGATGAATTTTTTGTATTCACATAATCAGGTTATTATAATATTATAAGATGTAATTTACATAATTCATAAAAAATTTTCATATATCTGCTTATAGTATTATGGAATTATATATTTTATACATTTGCTTATAGTATTATTGAATCATTTAATGTATAACTGTTGGTTTCATAATTGTATATGAACTGTTTTTGATTATTTATTTAAAATAAGTTTTTTTGGGCATTTATACATCCCAAAACTAGGTTGGGCTATACCAATAATTCCTGTTCTAATAGGGAGGAGTATAAATATAACAAGAACCAGTTCCTCTTCTTTTTTACAAATTTATTTCTGTATACCATTGATAAAGGCTGTACGGCCGAAACCGGTCTGGTTTAGTGACATATTTTCAATATGTTACTTTAATAAAGTATTTGTCACTACTTGGGTTCACCATCTCTTTTGCTGGTCGTTTGTGGTTGCTCTACTTGGTTTGACCGTGCAAGCCGTCCGTGCGAAGCATTCAGTTGCATAAAGTCCAACTAGACACAGCTCCTTTTTCGGCAGAGCTCCAGAGAGAAAAGCTCCAGTTACAGCAAATTACAGATATGATGTTGTTAGTCTTCATTCATTCTTGACAGATGGGTTTGGTTACGTGTTGGAACTGCCACGGCCATTATACAGCTCATGTCAGCCAAAAACTCTTGAGCTAAGGCTCTACTAACAATGCCCTTCTCTCCATTACCTCAGATCTTGTTTGCTGCTCTGAAAATTAGATATTTCAGCCGATAATTAGCTATTTTTGCTAAAATCTATCTGTAGTGCCCTTTTTTAATACTTTCTCTTTTTTCCTGAGTGTGTAAGTGCTTTCTGTATTTATCTACCCACCCCGTTTACCTAATGGTATTTCTTGTTACCATCATTGGTAACAACTTTTCTCTTTACCTTTTGGTAACTCTTGGGATACCATTGTTGGTATCCTTTCTTTAGCTTTTTAGGTAAATGTTTTTATACCATTGTTGGTAGGCCTTTAAATTAAAAAAAAAAAAATTTTTCTCTGCCATCTGTTTTGAAATGACGGATAAGCCAAAAGGAACATCTGGATTCAAACAATGTTAAGACTGTGACAGAAAGATGCCCAATTCCGATGGGCATCTTTTCTGCATATACTGTTTGAGTGCGCCCCATCTAGAAACTGCATGTAAGCTTTGTCAAGGTTTCAGTGCCCATACATTGGTGGACCGATGGAATAAGCTTATTTTAAAGGGTTTGTTAAAATGCTTCTTTGAAGAAGCCCTCTCTAAGCAAAAGCCTGAGAGTCTAAATTGTCACAAATCTGAACCTAAAAAGAGAAGCCATTCTGTGCCAACTTCACCATCGGCACTAAACTCAAAATCGTATAAGTCTTCGGTTCCATCTGCGTCTTCAGAACAGAGGACAAAAGTACCTAAAATGACTGAACAGTCAGTGCCAAAGGTAATTTTTTCAGTCTTCATCTGTACCGAAGGTTACTGTACCGATACTGACAACTTTGGCACCGACGACCTCTTCGACACCAACAATTTCTTCTGCACCAGCTTCACTCATCTCACGTTCGGTTTTGGCTTCCCCCTCTCCACAGCAGCATAAGAGCCAAAAGTCGAGACGTGTACCTCCCAGGAATAAGTTTTCCCCTCTGTGGATCCATTTCTTGGTCAAGTCCCCAGCTCTTTCACTGATAGGCCAGAGTCTCCCTCGAGAAGGTCTATCCGTTCTTCCAGAAGTCTCTCTGAAGTGGACGTAGTTTGATTGGTGGACCAGCTTTTCCTGGCCGGGGGTCACACTGCCCCCTACGAAGACCTCCCTCCCTCCTGGAGTCAAGGCATATTCTCCAAGTACTCCAGCAGACCTTCCTCCTTCAACCTCCTTCCATGGTTTGGAGCCCACTACTTTGACTTTCCCGGTACCGGCTGTCTCTGTGCCAATGGTGGACCTTTCCGCAGTACTGGGTTCATCTCTGTCCTCAACACCATTGAATCCCTTTCTCACCTAGGACCATGGTTTGGCTGTTGGCCCTGAGAGTTTCTGTATGGTTCCAATTGTTTCTATGGCACCATCTTTGGCTGTCAGGACCATGGTGGTTTTGAACCCCACCCGGCTCCTGTTCTGGATGGCAGCTCATCAGAGCAGGGTGTGACCCTGGTTCTGAGGTTGTCTTTCTTTGTTCTGGGTTCCTATCCCTCTTCAGGTGGGCCTGCCTTCCAGATCATGGAGAGAGCTTTAGCCTCAGCAGACTCCCAGCTGGCTCTTTCTACATTGGAGTGTCACATTTATGTATCCTGTGGTTTGCAGCTGTCACAATCTTTCACATCTGGACAGTGGGCACAGGAGCTGAAAGACATCCCCGTTCAGGGTCCCTCCTCTTTGGAGTCTTCCCCATAAATTCCCACTGGGGAGCTGCCCTGTAAGAGGACATGCAAGAGGAAACATCTAGATTCTCCAAAAGAATCTGTCATGAAAGAGACAGAGTACAATGAAGGAGATGGTTCTCCCCCATCACCCCCTGAAGATGTCTCCTTTAGAGACATTCTAAAATCCTGAAACAGAGCAGTGATTGGAAATCCTCAAACCCATCCTGTGAGGAATCTGTGTTAGTGCAAGCTTTTTGTGCATACCCATCTACTTCCTGGGTGACCCCACCCACTGACTATCTAATTAAGCTGATTGTTCAACGGGCATGGAAGGCTCCTGATTCCATAGAGCCCATTCCACGGAGACCAGATAAAATTTTGACAGCCCCAGAAGACTAGCCTCATTGGTCAAAGGGTCTAGCAGTAGATGCCATGGTGGTGGTGGTGGCCACCACCAAAAAGGAACTCACCAAGGAGAGTTCTACTGTCCATCCTCGTAACCGACAGTCTAGAATGATTGACAGGATCGGGAAGCGGGTGTTTGCATTATTGACCTTCGCTAATAGGTCCTTGAATTTCTTGACACACTGTACTAGACTCCAAAGGGATCTGATAACTGAACTTTGAAATACCCTTGAAGGAGCTCTGTTTGACGAGGTTCGGGATAAAGTTGCCATGCAGCTTGCCACCCTGGAGTCTATCTCAAAGTCTTCCATGTGGCTCATTGCTCATGCAGCCGAAGGAATGTGTAGGCTAGTGGGTACAGACATTGCCATAAGGTGCCATGCCTTGATGCGCTTGTGTGACTTTGCGGAGCCTTTCAAGTCTTCTTCATCAATGCTCCTGTTGATGGTTCCTCTTTGTTTGGCCCTAAAGTTAGAGAGACACTAACCAGGTGTGAAAAAGTTAGAAAGACCCTTTCTGCTGTGGATGTTCATTTTCTACTCCTCGATTATCCTATTCTAGAAATCAGAGGATTGGGAAAATGTGGTTCAAGAAATCCTAAGGACCTTTTCTTGACACTTATGAGTTTCCCCCTAGGGCAGAGGGGGGGACTCCACTGGAAGATGCCCTTCCTGTGGCAGAAGAGGTCCGCGTAATCAGGGCTCCAGAGACTACTTTCCCGGACAACCCTACCAGCACTCCTTAACTTAGGCCCAATTGATTACCTCTGGAAGTAGTCACTGCACCAAACAGCCTGTCTTACGATAACCTGAGATACTTGTGCACAGAGAATTATCACCAGAGGTTACCACATTCCCTTCAGTCTCTTACCAAACTTCCAAAAGTGAATCTCTGACATTCCACTCAGTCAGAGGGATGTGGCAGCAGTAGAAATTCAAAAGCTGCTCCAAACGAAAGTCATCCAAGAAGTCCTACCAGACCAAAGAGGATCCAGATTTTACTTGAGATTCTTTTTGGTGCCAGTAGAGACAGAGGACTGAAGAGCAAGTCTAGATCTCGGCCTACAATTTGTACAACAGATGAAATTCCGGATGGTCACGCTTCAGTCTGTTCTTCCCTTTTTGGAGAAGAACGATTGGATGTGCTCAATAGATCTTCAGGATGCATATTACCACATAATTATGGGCAAATGCTCCAGAAGATATTGCCGCTTCTGTATAGGAGGCAGTCATTACCAATTCCAAGCACTGCCCTTTGGTCTCACCACAGCCTCCAGGGTGTTCAAATGCATGTCAGTGGTAACAGTCACTTGAGACTACGAGGATTCAAAGTGTTTCCATACCTAGACAAGTGGCTCCTCACCGCCCCTTCAGGCATCTACTGCTTTACGCCGCAGACTTCATGCTGCATCTCATCAAGGCATTAGGCATTTCAGTTAACAAGGAAAATTCACAGTTGTCTCTTACACAAGATCTAGAGTTCATAGGAGCAATACTAAAGACAATTTCTTGTGTAGCCTCCCTTCCCCTCCACAGGCTGGTAAAGCTAAGGACGCAAGTTCAAGCAATCATTTCCTGAAACAAAGATGTTAGTTGTCTATCTCACCTTCATTTTTGCTGGTTGGGGTTCGGAGCCGATCTTCGGCTCCGACTCGGCCATCTTCTAAAGCTCGAGAGCTACATACTGGCTCGAGGCCTCCCCATATCCCATAATGCCTGGCGCTAGAAACCCAGATCTCGTTTGCTACTTCTGCTGTGAGGTTGCTCTACTGGCTCAGGTCGTACAAAACTTTTATATTGTGTCTTTTCTGTAATAAAACTAGTTAGTTTTAGCATAGAAATTCTCGTTTAGATATATCTTTGGTATTATAGTTGTGTTCGTGTCTGAATCCTTGTCTTTTCCCCTCAGAAACTCATTTTTATTTAGAGAGTTCCCCTCCCCCTTTTCTCTTTCCTCTTAAGGTTTTCCGTTAGAGGATAACCTTACCTCTAAAAGGTTTCCGGTTAAGTTGGAGGATAACCTTTTTTCTCCCTATCTCCCTTAAAAAAAAAAAAAAAAAAAAAAGAATTCCTTTATTACTGTTAGTTAGTTTAGCTATAGTTAATTATAGTTGTTGTAGTGTAGTTGGTTCTGGTAACTGTAATGTATTTTTATTGTGGTTAGTTACCTTAACCCTTTGGTGTGTGTATTTTTTCCTTGGTTTTTCTTTCAGGATGTCCAAGGATCCTAAGCTGTCCGGATTCAAGAAGTGTGACTCATGCTGTCAGAAGATGTCTCTGACAGATGGTCACACTTCTTGTGTTTATTGTCTGGGAACCATGCACCTGCAGGACTCTTGTTCGATTTGCCATGCGTTCAGTCCAAGAGTCCTGCAGGAGCGCAAAAACAAATTGATCTTGCGGGGTCTGCTTAAACCCCAAGATTCACCGACGAAGGCTCAGCCCGTGAAATCTTTTAGGCCACCTAAACCTTCAGCTCCCAGTTCAGAGCCGTCGTTGGGTGAAGCCATACCATCCATCTCGACTCCGGCTGGAACCGATGTTCCTCCCTCCCAGTCGGCTCCAACACGTTCTTCGGAGCTGTCTGAGAGTCGAAAAAGGTCCAAGTCTCCTTCTCTGGAGTCGATACGTTCGGCTCCGAAGTCGCCTCTGCTCCAGTCAGAACGTAGTCATCGATATCCCACTCTTCTCGGTCCTCAAGACTTTTGGACCATGACTTGGAAAGAGTTTTCAGTAGGCTGTTAAAATCGCAGGCCCTAGCAAAATGTTGCCCAGCCCCCTCATCAGGCGTCGGCTCTGTCCACACCTGTAGATATTCCTCATCCAACTCATCCTATGAGCTCAGAGACGGAGTTCATTGGGGTTTGAGTCGTGGAACCGTCTGGTCCGATACCTTCTCCTTCGGTTCCATCGTCGGCTCCGATCCCTTCCATGGTACCGTCCCTGGAGGGATCTGGGCGCCGAGACTCACTCATCGGCTCTGAGGTGGCGAGTGACATCGGATCCTTGTCCGACCGTGCTCTCTCCCTTGGCACTTCGGCTCAGGTGAGCTCGGCTCCCACATCTGCCTCGGAGCCGTCTCCCTTGGTATGGGGAGGGGTTCTGGTTTCTTCAGAACCGAAGCCATTTCTGCATCCGGGCAGGGACGCCTTCAAGGTGATGAGGAGTGTACTAGTCCCAGAGTCAGTCCCACGATCGACCCCATCGGCTCCTCCCCCTAGGGTGCCTGCGTCAGCCTCTGCCCCTCTTCCAGACCCCAAGCGTGGGGATCCATCACTCCAGGACACCCCTTTGGGTGTCTCCTCCTCCTTCGAGGCCTCACCTGATCATTCAGAGGAGCCACCTCGCAAGAGGAAATGCAAGAGGAAGCATATTGACTCCCCCGAGTCTGTCACATCGGATACCGACTTAGAAGAGTCGGAAGGGTCCCCAAGATCCCACTATGAAGATGTCTCCTTCTCCGACATCCTTGAGATGCTTAGGCAGAGGGGGAACTGGACTGTCCTAAACCTTTCCGAGGATGAGTCGGTATTCCTGGACGCGTTTGGATCCCGACCTTCCACCTCCTGGGTGTCTCCGCCTTTCGACCCATTGATGTCTGTGGTGGCTCGGAAGGCATGGATGGCTACAGACACAGTGGAACCAACCCCTGGAAGACCTGCCAAATTCATTACTGCACCACAGGACAAACAGTTCTTGACCAAAGGTGTCCCCGTTGATGCCATGGTGGTAGCGGCGGCCACAAAGAAGGAGTTGGCTGAAACTTCATCTGTCCATCCCCCTAACAAGGAGTCCAGGATGATGGACAGATATGGGAAGCGGATGTTCTCTTCAGCGACCTTTTCTATGCGGTCCCTGAATTACCTGTGCCACATTACCCGTCTTCAGAGGGATCTCCTGAAAGAGCTTGGAGAATACCCTCCAAGATCCATCAGCTGAGGGGGCCCAGGCTAAGGCAGCCTCCCAGCTGGCGACTCTTAATTCAGTGGTAAACTCCTCCATGAGGCTCATTTCGTATGCAGCCGATGGGGCAAGTAGAGCTGCAGGCACAGGAGTGGCCCTAAGGAGGCATGCTTGAATGTGGCTATGTAACTTTGCGGAACCTTTCAGAGCGTCTTTCACCAACACCCCCTTTTGATGGTTCCTCTCTCTTTGTATCACAGGTGAAGGATACCCTTACCAGGTGTGAGCAGGAAGGCAAGACTCTCTCTGCTGTAGGAGTCCGTTTTTCCACTCCATCCAGACCATATCCCAAGGGTCAGAAGAGTGGAAAGATGTGGTTCTGGAAATCCCAAGGAGCCTTGCCGGACACACGTGGTGAGTCTCCCTCCAGGGGCAGAGGAGGGAAGAATAACAGATGCCGCCCTCATGGCAGAGGGGGTCCGCAAAACCAGGGCAGCACAGAATCTTTCTCTGACAAGGCCTTCCAGCATCCCTGAAGGGTTTCCCGGCTGCTCACCTCTGGAGGCAGTCGGGGGAAGATTATCGCTGTACCCAAGAGCCTGGCAAGACATAACACAAGACAAATGGGTACAGTCAGTTATATCCGGAGGCTACAGGATTCCTTTTGTTCACGCTCCTTTATTGTCGAACAAGTCCCTTCCAGATGTTCCACCCAATCTAAGGGATCAAGCAGCTCAGGAAGTTTCAAAACTGCTAAGAAAAAGGGCCATCCAGCAGACCAGCAAGGATCCGGAATTTACTCAAGGTTCTTTTTGGTACCAAAAAAGACAGGGGACTGGAGACCCATTTTGGATCTCAGCAGACTAAACAGGTCTGTACAAAGAACGGAGTTTGGGATGGTCACGCTACAGTCCATTTTACCCTTCCTGGGTCAGGACAATTGGATGTGCTCCATAGATCTTCAGGATGCATACTACCACATCAAAATGGACAGGCGCTCCAGAAGATTCCTGCGCTTCCGGCTGGGAGCCTGCCATTATCAGTTCAGAGCTCTCTGCCCTTTGGTCTCACCACAGCCCCCAGGGTGTTCACCAAATGTATGGCAGTAGTTACCACTAACCTGAGATGGCAAGGATTCCAGGTGTTTCCGTATCTAGACAACTGGCTTCTCACTGCTACCACCAGGCATCACCTTCTGCAAGCCAGAGACTATACTATTCAGACGTGCTCCAGACTAGGTATCACTATAAATTTCAAAAAATCTGCTTTGTCACCTTATCAGTCTATCATCTTTATAGGCACAAGCTTAAATACAAAAGACAGGTCAGCCAGCCTTCCACCAGACAGGGTGTTCCACCAGTCATTTGGCGGCATGTCCAGGTCTTGTTACAATGCAAGAGAATTCAAGCCAGGCTCGTCCTCCAAACCCTGGGTCTCATGGCAGCAGCAATCATACTCATCCCTGTGGCCGTTTTCACATGAGGATCCTCCAGTGGCTTCTTTTCACCCAATGGTCCTTCCAGCAGCTTCCCATGTCTCACATGATTATCATCACATAAACATGCAAAAAGCACCTTGCGTGGTGGATGGTCTCCTCATCAGTGCCCCTGGGCAGACCATTTGTACTTCCCCCTCCAGTTGCTACGGTCACCATGGATGCCTCCCTGATAGGTTGGGGGGGGGCATTATCAGGGTAGAACAGTCCAGGGTACCTGGCAACCTCGAGTACCATCTGCACATAAATGTCTTGGAGATGAGGGCTGTGCTTTTAGCATTGCAAGCTCTTCAGGACTCTCTTCCTACCGGGACAATTGCAATTCAAACGGACAATATGTCAGTCATGTGGTACATCAACAAGCAGGGCGGAACCAGGTGCTACCCCCTATGTTGAGAAGCACCCAGACTCTGGCAGTGGGCGATCTCTTCCCAATGGTTTCTGACCGCAATGCATATCCCTGGGAAATCCAACGTCATAGCAGACAGGCTGAGCAGAGCTATTCTCATGCCTCATGAGTGGTCTCTGAATCAAGTAGTAGCGGACCAAATCTTTGCAAATGGGGGCAACCTTGCTGCGACCTCTTTGCCACCCCCTTCAACAGCAAGTGCAGCAACTTCTTCTCTCTCCTACACATCCAGAGCATTCCCCCAGAGACGCTCTAGTCCACGATTGGCCTCAGGGACTTCTGTATGCATTCCCTCATTTTCCCCTAATTCCCAAGCTGATACAGAAAGCTACCGTATTGGATTGCAGAATGATCCTCATTTCTCCATACTGGCCTCGACAAATATGGTTTCCATTCCTTCATCATTATCTTATCGAGCAGCCTTGGACTCTGGACCCAGCTCCAGACCTCCTGATCCATCAATAGGGTGGGCTGCATCATTCCCTACAATCTCTCAAGCTCATGGCTTGGTTGCTCCACTTCCAACCCTAGCCAGGCTTCCTGATATCTCCCAATCGGTGCATGAAATCATTTTATCATTGCACAAGTCTACCACTAGAAAAACTTATGCTAGTAAGTGGAAACGTTTTTCTTCCTGGGCAGAGGCTAAGAATATAGACCCTTTTCAGCCACTGTTCACCACATCCTGGAATTTCTTGTGGAGCTCTTTCATACTGGGTCCGCTTCCGCTACAATTAGAGTGCAGTTAGCCGCAATTTCACATTTTCACATTGGCCTTTCAGAAAGTAGTATAATGTCTCATAAGCTTTGTAAGGCCTTCCTCAGAGGAACCACTCTGCTCAGGCCCTAGTTAGAGATCCTCCACCCTGTGGGATCTGAATTTGATTCTAGTCTCTGTAATTTTGCCCCCCTTTGAACCTGCAGCTTCCTGTTCTTTGAAGTTTTTATCTTGGAAAACACTTTTTCTGGTAGCAATTACTTCAGCGAGAAGAGTTTCTGAACTGCAGGCTCTTTGAATCCGACCCCCATACCTTGTGTTCCACAAAGACAGGGTTGCTCTTAGGACTAATAGGTTCATAGGTTCATAGATTAGTACTAGGCTAACTGCCCTTGCAAGCCATTTTAAGCCTAGCCAATTATCCCTTGTGAGATTCAAACCCTGCACCTTGTGTTTGCAAGGCAAACACTTTAACCATTAGGCCACCCTCCCAACCCCTCCTTCCTTCCTTCCTAAGGTCTCTTCTGAGAATAACTTGAACCAGTCCATTGACCTTCCTATTTTTTTTCCCAACCATTCCAACAGGGGAGAATATAAGTTGCATCAATTAGATGTTCACAGGCAACTGCGCTTTTATTTGCATAGGACTAAGGACTTCAGAAAATCGAATCAGCTTTTCCTCTCCTATGCAGAGGACAAACAAGGCCTACCAGTATCAAAAGTAACTTTATCTAGGTGGCTGACTTCTATCATAACCTTTATCTATCAGCTGAGGAAGAAAGAATTGCCTGTTAAACCTAAAGGCCACTCCACCAGAGCATTAGCCACTTCTGTTGCGTTTCAAGCTAGGTTGCCCATGGAATCTGTTTGTGCAGCGGCCACGTGGGCAAATCCTCATACTTTCATCGCGCATTATAAGTTTAACGTGGTTTCTAGGAGCAGAGCTGATTTTGGTTCCACTGTTCTGAAGAGTCTGTTCTACTGAGCCACCCAGGATATTAGGTGCTAGGGACGCTGTCCCAACCAGCAAGAATGAAGGCGAGATAGACAACTTAACATAAAGAAGTTATGTACCTACCATAACGTTCCATGTTAATTGTCTCCTCTCGCCTTCTTTCTTGCGTCCCACCCTCCATCCCCCTGTCCTACTAGACCGAGAAGAGTTTCTCTATGGATTTACACTGGCTGAGTCTTCTCTGGCTATTCCACTCTACCTAGTAGTCTCTATAGTTGGGCTTACGTATGATAGGATAGGATTCCTTCGTTATTTTGTCTTATGTTAGTCTCACCAAACGAGATCTGGGTTTCTAGCGCCAGGCATCATGGGATATGGGAAGGCCTCGAGCCAGTATGTAGCTCTCGAGCTTTAGAAGATGGCTGAGTCGGAGCCGAAGATCGACTCCGAACCCCAACCGGCAAGAATGAAGGCAAGAGGAGACTACTAACATGGAATTTTTTGGTAGGTACATAACTTCTTTTTCCTGCTCGTCTGGTACTTCAAACTCTGAGAACCATGGTAGCAACTATAACATTAGTACCCCCGGCAAGATACCACATGAGGCTACTTCAATGGCTCTTGGCATCCCATTGGTCGATTTTAAGTCCTCTGATATCGCATCCAATTCTGGTAACAAATTGCTGTAAAAAGGATTTATCCTGGTGGATGAAGTCAGAACAAAATCTATGGGGCTGCACCTTTTCTCCCTCTCCGTCCAAAGCCATAGTGACCATGGATGCTTCCCAGATAGGGTTGGGGGGACATTCTCTGGGAAGTGCTGTTCAAGGCACTTGGTCCCCGCAGGAGGCCAATTTGCACATCAGTGTCCTAGAATTGAGAGCAGTGTTTTTAGCATTGCAAGCATTCCAGTCTGTTCTTCCTTCAGGAACAGTTGCAGTCCAATGAGACAACATGTCAATAGTCTGGTACATCAGCAAGCAGGGTGTGACCAGATCTTACCCACTATGTCAGGAAGCCCTCAGGATTTGGCAATGGGCTATCGCTTCCAACTGCTTTCTGTTAGCAATGCATATCCTGAGAAACTCCAACATGACTACGGACAAAATGAGCAGATGCACCCTCCTACCTCGAGTGGTCTCTCAACTACAGTATAGCGATAACGATCTTTCATCGTTGGGGCCTTGCCATGATCTGTTCACCTCTCCGATAAACAACAAATGCAGCATCTACTTTGCCCTAATTCCTCATAATTCCCCCATACTGGGAGTCCCTGAGAGATGCACTTCTTCACTACTTTATGCCTTTCCCCCTACTCCACTGATTCCCAGTTTTTGAGCAAAGCCCAAAGGTTGAGAAGCAAAGAAATTCTTATTGCACCCTATTGGCCTCGTCAAGTCTGGTTCCCTTTTCTTTGGCCTAATCTGGTTCACCGCCGTTGAGTTCTGGACACAGTTCTGGACCTGCTCTCTCACCCACAGGGCTTGGTGCATCCCAGTCTCCAAAATCTCAAGCTGACTGCTTCTCCAGTTCCAGTAATTGCCAGGCAGAATAACTTTCCCTCTTCAGTACAAAAGATTCTTCTGGCTTCGCATAAACCATCCACTAGGAGACTGTACCATAGCAAATGGAAAAGATTTTCGATTTGGGCTTGGAAGAACAACATAGATCCCTTTTCTGCATCTGTTGATAAAGTCCTGAAATATTTAGCATTCTTATTTGAATTGGGAGCCTCTACTTCCACAATTAAGGTTCAATTAGCAACTGTTTCCAATTTTCATAATGGATTTGATGATCATTCCTTGATGTATCGTTTATGCAAAATTTTTCTTAAAAGTGCTTTACATCTAAAGCCTCCATTCAAAGATAGTTGTATAATTTTTCACAAGAAGAGAGTGTCGCTAAGAACTAATCCATCCTTTCTCTCCAAAGTGGTATTAGAATCTAATGTTAACCAATCTATAGACTTGCCAGTCTTTTTCCAAATTTTTCAAACAAAGGTGAATACTGTTTACATTTGCTGTACGTCCACAGACAATTATGTTTTTACCTGGACAGAACAAAATCTTCTAGAAAATCGGATCAATTAGTATAAAAACAAAATCGCCACTGATTCTAAAGACAGCCAAAAAGCATTCTACAGCTATGTCAAGAATCTCAATGGAAACACTCAGATGTGCTCTGAGTTACAGCACAATGGCACTAAATATACAGAACCAACTGATATTGCCAACATCCTGGCAGATAGGTTCAGTGTTAACTTTACCCCTCTCTCACCCCCTAAAGGGCCCATCTGTATACCGGAAGAATGCAAAGTTCCTGTAATCACGGCTGCGCTTGTAAAAACCACACTCTCCAAAGCCAAGAACACAGCATCCATGGGACCTGCCAACATCCCGGGCTGCATTCTACATGAACTACAGAATGAACTGGCATCCCACCTAAGCACCATGTTCAGTCATAGCCTCACCTCTGGCTTTGTGCCCACTGAATGGCGCATAGCAACAGTTAACCCACTCCACAAAGGGGAAGCTACCACGGACCACAGAAACTACCACCCCATTAACCTAATGAGCCCTGGTCTGCAAGGCCATGGTACGTATCATCATGGTACTTATAAACAAAGACATTGGTAATCTCTAAACTCTGGACCCCACCCAGTTTGGGTTTGTAAAAGGCAGATCATGTCTCCTAAACCTGATAGACTTCTTTGAAACAGTCAACAAAGCCGTAAACGAGGGTAAGATGGTTCACACAGCCTATCTAGATCTCGCCAAGGCTTTTGACACCATCCCCCACTCTGGAATTCTAGATAAACTCACTAAACTAGGTATAAATCCCTATGTCACAAGATGGGTTGCCAACTGGCTCACTGACAGAACCCACACTGTGAAAATAGCTGACTGCAAATCCACCTTCAGACCAGTGACAATTGGAGTACCACAGGGTTCAGTCCTGGGTCCTCTCCTGTTTGGTATCTACTTTTCTGAAGTACAGGCTGTAACACAGAAGGTCTTTGGCTAACGAAGTTCGCAAATGACTGCAAACTAAGAGCCATAATCGAAACTCCTAATGATGTGGACATCCTACAAAAGGGCCTTACTGAGACAGATGCCTGATGTCAAAGCCATGGCCTCAAGATCAATGCCAAAAAGTGCATTGTCATCCCCTTTGGTAAAATGTCTGTACCCAAGAGCTACCACATAGGTGGCAGTGTACTTAACGCAGAAAGTGTGATGAGACCTTGGGACACAGATGGACAGTAGTCTCTCCTTAGATAATCACATCGCCACAGTAGTCAGGAAATCCTTCTACATGGCACACCTCGTTACTAAAGGTTTCTCATCCAGGAAAAAAAGAGGTCATTGTTTTCCTCTACTCGTCACTCATTAGACCCATTATAGAGTACAACACCCCTTTTGGTATGTCCCTCACAAGACATCTACAACAACTGGAAAGGCCGCAGAAATACCTCACAAAGAGGATTATCAGCCTCAGGAAGATGCCCTATGCAGACCATCTCAAAAAACTCCAGCTTTAATCGCATGTCACCTATTCAGAGGCGATCTCTGCCTAACATACAAAGCTATGTCAAACTCAGAGCTGTTGGACATGCTACACTTAAAGAAATCCCAATCTCTCTGAGCTAGGGACCTAAACCGTGTCACCACAATAAACAGAACATGCTGGAGGGATAGATTCCTATCCCAGAGACTTCCCCTACTCTGGAACAAACTACCTATCTATAGCAAACAAAGCTCTTCATTAGCACTCTTTAAGAAAAATTTTGATGATTGGATGTGAAATAGGAAATTCACCCTGGTGATCACCTCTGGGGCTCTGCTCAACAGGGGCACAGGAAAATAAATTTCTTGCCTGGTGAAAGCCAGGGTACCTTTTTGGCTAGGCTTATATAGGCCCTAGGGCCAATAGCCTAGTACCTACCTATGAACCTATCCTTTCAGGACCTGGATTGGTAAACTGGTATCAAAAGTTATTTATCAAGATGACTTAGGGGTTGAGTTTATTTTGATTGTATTCAAAGTTGATAAACTACCTGCTCCATTTAGAGCACATTTCCACCAGAACTGTTTCCACTTCAGCTATCTTTCATTTCACGGCTTCTATGGATGAAATATGTGCAGCTGCAACATGGGCTAGTCCCCATACCTTCGTCACTCATTTCAAATTAGATATGGTCTCCATGGAAAGTGCATCCTTTGGCTCTGTGGTACTCAGGAATATCCTTCCTTAGGGCCGCCCAGGATCTAAGTTAGCTGGGGACTCTGTCCCATTTGTCAAGAATGAATAAAGATTGACAACATCAGATAAAGAAATTATGTCTTTACTATAATGTTCCATCTGTGTTGTCGATCTTCTTTCCTTCTTGACAGATGGGTTTAGTTCCGTCAAGAATGAATGAAGATCGACAACACATCCCATCCTCCTGCTCCCTCCAAGAGACTGCTGGAGGATTGGACCTTTTTCTGGGAGGCTATAGGGTTATACCTTAGACAGGGCTTCTGTCTTTTCTACAACAGGCTGCAAACTCAATCTGAGGTGATGGAGAGAGGGGCATTTTGAGTAGAGCCTTAGTTCGAGAGTTTTTGGCTGGTGCGAGCTGTATAACGGCAGATTCAGTTCCGAGAGGTCGGAACTGAACCCATCTGTCAAGAAGGAAAGAAGATCGACAACACGGATGGAACGTTATGGTAAGGGCATAACTTCTTTTTTTATTTTATATATATATATATATATATATTTTTTTTATATATATATATATATATATATATATATATATATATATATATTTTTATTTTTATATAGATATATATATATATATATATATATACACGTGTGTGTGTACATAATTAATAAGAAATACAGTTGTTTATCTATACAGTGCTTTCGTGTCTTCATAGGTGTATACTAGGCTAACGACCACCAGGGCCTTTATAAGCTTAGCCACCTAACCCAGTTGTGTCCGTATGCATCATAAGCATTTATTAGGAGGGGGTATGTTAGGAAGTTTTTAAAGATTATGTGGAGGGGTATATTAGTTGCGAATAATTTACTGCCTCACTGTCAGTCATGGGGGACAGACCTGAGGTGAATTTTCAATTACCCATACATTGTCCAAGGTTATGCTTAAATAGGGTTAGGGATAGCCTCTGTTTCACATGGATAATTAACCTGTTCCACAGCATGGGGATCCTCTAAGATGCATAACTGTTTTGCAGCATGTCTTGTTTGCTGCAATGAAAATTTAAATCCTTGTTTCCAATGGTTCTGATGCTGTCAGTTTTGCTGATGTGCAGTAGGTCCATCAGAACTGGACCCACAGATGCCTTGTATGCCATGCATAGATCGCCTGTCAGTAACCTGTAGGAGACTGAGTGCAGAGATAGGGCGCCTGTACTAGTTAGGTCCTCGGCATATTGCCCATTGATGTTCAGTTTGTGTTAGGTTTAATGATACCTCAAAACAGTGGCACAAAAAGGCAGCAGAGAGATTTTTCTAATCAAACTCTCTCGTCTTTTCAGAAGGTCATCAGTTGCACTCTCTCTTTTTTTTCTGCTCCTCCTCCTTCGTTTGCCAAAAAGCTTTGTAGTTGTTCTTGGATATTTTTTTTTTTAAATAGTCATAATTTATACTGCAAAATTCTGCTTGTTTTCCTTTGCTGGTCATATAAGGTTCTTTAGCCCAGGAGTCCTCCTCCTCCTCGACAATGTTGGTCATACTGGTGGTAAAAGATGTGGGCAGACTATCAGGAGAGTTGGTCAGTCTCCTTCCTATTATGGTAATCTTGTGTACTGCTACTTTTTCTCCTGTGGTTCAGGTCTCCTATTTTTATTTCCACCATTCTGATTTGCCTGTTTCTCAATGCTCTCCAGTGATCCCGTCAGATCAAAATGCATCTTAATGAATATTGTCTTAAGGAGATTTAATAACCACATTTCGAGATTACCTGTCTTTTTTGCCATGATTTTGGGGCACTGGGTCCCTAGTCTTACCATCTTGCACTATCGTGTAGCACTGCTGTTAGAAGCAGCTCTATCACCCGCCATTGAGTTGCGGAGCACTGTTACTTGGACGTCACTTCTACAAATTTTTTTTTTTTTTTTTTAATACCTCTTCATCTGTGTCATTTTCTATACTGCTGGTCTACAATACACTGCTTGTGGTGCTGCTGTTGATATAAAGCCTTTTTATGTCCATTTCTTATACATTTTTAACCACATGCATTTCTGTTGCTGGTATTTCAGTGCTAGCTTCTCTGCTGTTGACCTTTTTCATGTTAACAGCTAAGATACCTGCTCATTCCAGTTTTCCCACTCCATAGAGAAATTCTGTCGGGGGGGGGGCACCCACCAGGCACTGGTTGTTATACCTTTCATTATAACAAGCTGTAATTTCCATGCTACCATCCCATTTCCTTTGAAGCATTCTTTCTCCCTGACAGTTCCAAAGATGCTGTCTGAATCCTTCAAATCAGGACCCCCAACAAAAGGCAGTATAAGTGCTCCTTTTAAGTCCAAGCATTTAGATTCTGAGTTAAAGCTAGCACAAGGACCTTTGATTAAAAGCAGCCAACATTCCTTCTTTACTGACCCTAAATTTGGGAGATTCCTAAAGTTATTGTGGTAATGTGTGTGGAGGGGTTGACTGACCAATTTGCTATCCTTTCCCCAAGGGAGACTTTAGAAGCTATGCTGTCTTCCACCAGTGTCATGCTTGGTGATTCCTTCTTCTGTGGACTATGATGAATTGACATATAATCCTACTTGCTGACACTTGTTGATATCTGATGGACAAGGGGTCCAGTGTTCAACTCCCACATCATTTTCATCATATTTGATATGACACAGAGGCAGCACTATGGGGCTAGTATGAGTGACAATTGGTTTTAGGTATACAGTAAATCTGCACTGCTAGCTTGGGTAATAGACAGCACTTTCCATGCTAAGATAAGCTCCACATCTCAAAGAAACTTGGCAAAACTATAATCAGTGGCTTCCTCAAGATTTTACTCACCTCAGACCAAGCCCTTTGTTTTTAGTGAAACTTTGCCAACAGTAATTGAAGCTTGACCAGAATTATTTTATGAGCGCGCGCACACACACACACACACACACACACACACACACACACACACACACACACACAACATTTCTCAAAATGTTGAGTATTGCCTTTGGTGCAGAAGGCTGTCAATTTTGTTTCCACATCAGGTAGATTGATTACTGACACTGCAGTGGGGGTGCCACACCTCCTGTGTATTGTCCTTTGGATGAGATGTTAAACCAAGGTCCCATGAGTTGGTAGCTCAGGTGGATGTAAAAGATGCCATGTCACCTATCGAAAAGAGTAGGGGGATCCTTTATTTAAATGTCATTGTCCATGTTGGAGTGAATGACTTGAGATGTACTTCCCTGGACTACATGAAAAGAGACATGGAAGAGCTCTCGGATCATGTGGCCCAGGCAGGTATGACCCTAGCCCTGCATAGCATTCTGCCTTTGCCCAGAATGATACCACAGTATAAGGACAAAATGATTGACTTCAACAATTGGCTAAGCTTCTGGTGTCATTCAAAGGGGATCCAGTATCTGTCTGTGACGACATGATCAACAAACCATGATGTTTTGCCAGAGATGTTCTGCACCTGTCACCCCTGGGATTCAGGTTACTGGCTAAAGCTCTTACCACCACTATAGTGCCTTTTTAGGCATGGTTCAAAGGACAAAACCACCACCGTAACAGATACAAGCATGCAAAATCTGAAGGTAATGCTACACAGTGCTAGAAGTCTAAACCTGAAAATGCACTCTCTCGAGGCACTCCTAAAAATGGAGAACATCGATATCTGTGCCGTAACTGAGACCTGGTTCAAGACTCCGGGGAGCACCCCTACAATACCAGGCTACGACTCTTACCGCACTTTTTGGCCACCAAACCAAGACCGAAACACTAAAGGTGGAGGAGTGTCCATATTCACCAAGGATATTCACACCTCCAGGTTAGTTGCCCAACACAATGCATCTGAAATTCTCCAGGTGCAGCTAAAAGACTGCAATCCTAATTGTAGCTTGCTACAGATCCCCCACCATGCCCCAAGATTCTCACTACACCTTTCTAAATATACTGGAAAATATTAAGATGCAACAAAACACCCTAATACTGGGTGATTTCAACTACCCTACCATTAACTGGGAAAACTACTTGGTTACCAACACCTTTTCAAAACGGTCCTTGGAATTCATAAATTCCAATGCCCTGGATCAACAAATCCATTGTCCCACCAGGGGCTCCAATATCCTAGACCTGGTCATTACCAGCATGGGAGATAGATGCTCCACACCGGTGGTCACCCCCTCATTGGTCAGGTCTGACCATAATCACCCTTGACATCCACATCCCACTCCCACCCCCCCAGTAAGGAAACCTCCATAAAAAACTTTTCCAAAGCCAACTTCATGCTACTTAAGTCAGAAGTGACAAACTTCATGGCACCCATGCAAACGGGAGCTGAATCCTACACTAAGGCACTGTACGAGCACATCCACTCGTGCATGAATCGTGCCATCCCCAATAGAGCCAAGATGCTCTCCCCCAAAAAAAGGAGCCAATCTGGTGGCCCCCTGCCATAAAGAAACTATACAACAGAAGGAAGAAACTGTTGCAGAAAAGAGGAAAATCCCAGGATGCAAAAAACTCCCTTGCCAGCCTCAGCAAGAAACTGAGATCCCTCATAAAATCCTCCAAAGCTAGTTACGAAAATAAAATTGCCAAAGATTCCAAAGACAACCACAAGGCATTCTGTAGTTATGTCAAGAATCTAAATGGCAATGCTCAGATCTGCTCTGAGCTACAACAGAATGTCATTAAATATACTGATCCCAAGGATATTGCCAATATCCTGGCAGATCAATTTAGTGCCAACTTTACCTCCCTCTCACCCCCCTAAAGGGCCCATCTCAGTACCAAAAGATTGCCAAATTCTGGTAATCATGCCCACACAGGTTGAAACTGCACTGTCCAAAGCTAAGAATACAGCATCTTTGGGACCAGATGACATCCCAGGCTGTGTACTACATGAACTACAAAATGAATTGGCACCTTACCTAAGTGTCATGTTTATTCATAGCCTCACCTCAGGCTTCATGCCCACTGAGTGGTGCACAGCTACAGTTATCCCACTCCTCAAGGGGGGAATCCACCTTGGATCCTGGGAACTACCGTCCCATCAGTCTTACAAGCCTGATCTGCAAGGACATGGAACGCATTATCATGGAACTTATAAAAAAAGACATTGGCAACCTTCAAATACTGGACCCCACCAAGTTTGGGTTCGTGAAGGGCCGATCTTGTCTCCTGAACCTGATTGACTTCTTCAAATCAGTCTCCAGAGCTGTGGACGATGGTAAGGTGGTCCACACAGCCTATCTGGACCTTTCCAAGGCCTTTGACACCATCCCCGACTCTGGAATCATACATAAACTTACTAAGCTGGGCATAAATCCCTACGTCACTTGATGGGTTGCCAACTGGCTTACTGTCAGAACCCAGACTGTAAAAGTAACCAACTCCAAATTCAGCTCCAGACAGTCCTGGGACCGCTGTTGTTTGCCATCTACTTCTCTGAAGTAGAGGCCAACATTAAGGGACTCTGGCTAACAAAAGTTTGCAGATGACTGCAAACTGGGAGCTATTATTAAATTCCCAAATAATGTGGATATTCTACAAAAGGGCCTTATAGAAACAGATGCTTGGTGCCAGAACCATGGGCTCAAGCTTAATGCCAAGAAATGTATAGTTATCCCCTTTGGGAAAAACCATGTACCCATGAATTACCACATAGGTGGCAGTACAATAAACACCGAAAGTGTGATGAGAGATTTAGGGACACAGGTGGACAGTGGTCTCACCTTGAATAACCATATCACCAAAACAGTCAGGAAATCCTTCTAGGTGGCACACCTCATCACTAAGAGCTTTTCATCCAGAAAAAACGAGGTCATTGTCCCATTGTACTCATCCCTAATTAGACCCATTATAGAGTACAATGCCCCATTTGGTATGTACCTCACAAGACATCTGCAACAGCTGGAAAGGCCACAGAAATACCTCAGTAAAAGAATCACAGGCCTAAAGCAGATACTGACTGTCTAAAAAAACTCCAGCTATACTCTGTGGCATATCATCTACTCAGAGGCGACCTCTGCTTAACATACAAGGCCATGTCAAACCCTGAGCTGTTGGACATGCTCCCCTTAAAGAAATCCCAATCCCTCAAAGCCGCATGCTCCAGGGATCTAAACCTTGTCATCACAATGAACAAAACATGCTGGAGGGATAGGTTCCTGACCCAGAGACTCCCCATACTCTGGAATAGATTGCCCATACATGTCAAGCAGAGCACCTCCTTGTCCCTCTTCAAAAGGAACCTTGACGATTGGATGGGAGACAGGAAATTCACCCCGGGGATCACGTCAGTTGCCCTGCTAGACAGGGGTCCTGGGAAGTAAATATTGTGGGAAGAAATATCCGGGGAATTGTTTGGCTAGGCTTGTATAGGCCCTAGGGCTGATAGCCTAGTACCAGCCTATGAAACTAAATACAAAATAACTCTAATTTTCAAAATATTTATATATGTGCATATGTATATTTATTTATTGGCATTTGATTACCGGGAATGTCCACTGGGCCAGTGAAAGCCTATTTTCGGTGGAGGCCTGTGGAGAAACTATCTAAGTTATACATAAAGCAGACATAAATTTTTTAAATGACAATTTACAAAATTTGCGCAAAATAAAATTCCATGAAAATTATACAAATAATCAATAGATGCATAAAGATCATGAATACAAGTGAATAGGCATTGTATTTACAGCAATGAAGTATTGGTGTGAGCACAACCCATCCGGCATTAAACAAATACAAGGAATACATGGACTATGAAGTAAATACAGGCTGAATATTGGTGATGAGTTATACTACTGTAAAAAAGAATATGTAGAGGTAGAATGTAAGAGAGAGAACAAGGCTAAGTAAAGGGTGCTTAGTGGTCTAGGAGAGGTGGGAGGATTGAAATTAGTACGTGTTGAGAAGGAATTTGGCAGCAGATAGGATATTTTAGTGCAGCAGATAAGAAATATTAGCAGGGACTACAGATGGACTGACTAAGTTCAGTGGACAAATTAAGTAATGGCAGAGGAGGAAATAGAGCAGTTACATATCAAATTAGAGAGGAAATGGTTATGAAGAGCAGTTTTAAAGTTGCTAGGATTATGTTGAAGGCAGATGGATGTAGGCAGGGTATTACATTTTTTGGCCATGGTCCATGGGTATGATAACTGTCCTGCTGGTAGTCTGAGTTTATGGACTTGAAGAAGCTGCTGCTGTTCAGATTGCAGCAGCCTAGTGGGGTTATAGAGGGTGAGTAGTGAGTTAAGTGCAGGGTGGACTTGTGGTTTATAAATAAGTTTGAGTAATTGTGAGCTGGAGGAATTGCAAGTAATGGGGAAGTTTGGGCCATTGTAACTTTTTTAGGGCAATAAAATGGTGAGTAAAGTGGCAGGTGTTTGTAGCGCATTTAGCGATCTTGTTGTAGCTTAATTCTAATTTTGATTTCAGGGAAGACTGCAGGTTAATAATGGTGCACCATAGGTTAGAGAAGCCAAAAAGTATGCTTGTGCTAGAGTTAGTTTACATAGGAGGGAGAGGAACTCATTGTGTCTGTAGAGCGACGCTAGCTTCTTATGGGTCTTAGATGTACTGATGTTCATCGTGTTACCCTGCTGCAGTCATCACACTTGGGTTATCCTGCCGTCAGGCGGTCCCGCAGTCGGCCTGAATTCCAAAGTCTTGGTCCAGCGTCGGTTGCTGTAGCTTCTTCCCTGACGTCAGTGCGCCAGGGGTATTTAAGAGGCATCCAACGCCATTTTCTTCAGTCTTTCTTGCCGTGCGGTGCCCAAAGCAGAAGCAGTTCGCAAGTGCTGGTTGGCCGACACCTGAGATTTTCAAATCGAATTTCAGTCCGAAGTCTTCAAAGCTAAGTACCCCATTGGGGAACCTTTTCTTGCCTCAGTCCGATGTCAGAAAAAGTTAACAATTGCATTTCTTGTGGGAAGCAAATACCTCATAAGGACTTTCATTCTTATTGCATACCTTGCCTAGGCCCAGACCACGACGTCACTGGTTGTCGGTTTTGTGCTAGGTTCAATAAGCGAACTATAAAGCGACGCTTTGTTTTCGCATACTACTTCGGTAGGAAATTTAATCAGACTATGCCGTCGGAGCATCTGACTACCGGCATGCATAAAAAACGCAAAGATAAACACAGGCAGCCTAAATCCAAGCCAGACTCCGAGGCCTCGGTTGGGCTGGTCGCCGGTTCTCCGGTTTTCAGTGAGGTGCCTACGCAGCCCCTGGCGACCGCAGAATTGGAACCCCAGACCGCTTCAGATTCTCAAGCAGAGAGTTCTAGGCCGACGCTGCCATTTTTTTTAGGCCCTACCGACGACATTGTAGAAGGAGAAGCCAGTGCTGTGGAAACACCTTCGGTTTCAGAAGGTGTCTTCAGACCTACTACTCTTACCATAAAATCTTATGCTAAGCTTAAGACTCCTCTAAATCCAAAAAAGACTGCACATCAGTCTCCAGTTCAAGGCCCCATGCCTAAGAAACAGATGCTTAAAATGGTCGAAGATTTGATTTCTTTAATCAGGGGTTCCCAACCCCCGACAAGAGGAGGATTATGCCTCCTCTGATCAAGTGTCTATTTCCTCAGGCTCCTCTGAGGAACAGGATTACCCCTTTCCCCCTTATGAAGATTCTGATGCTGAAGATTCCATTCCCTCAGCTTCTCCCCCTAAAGACTATTCCTTTGAGGAAACCTTACATACCATGAGGGAACATTTCCACTGGGAAGGTCAGGACTACTCTGACTCAAAGAAAAGGCTCCGAGAGTTTCTTTTACTCCCCCAGCACAGACCACTTGCTATCCCTCCAGTTTTAGACATTGTGGATTATGTTTACTTAGAATCTAGTCTAAATCCAGATTCTCTGCCTCCTGCTCCAGCCAAACCAGATAGATATTATAGAGTGCCTGACTCACACAAATTCCTTCACAAAAGCCCTGTTGCTGACTGAGAGACAATCTCCCAGGGTCCCAAAGGGGCTAAGGCTTCTATGGCTAAAAATCCTGTACCCTCTGAAAGGGACTCCAAAGCACTAGATAGGTGGGGGAAGAAGGTTTACACGTCAGCTACTCTAGCTATGAGAGCACTAAATTGTCAATTTCACATGCTTAAATACCAGCAATTCCTAATGTCTCAAATAAAACAAAAGATGAGCACGCACCCTCAACAGTCTGAATTCAAGGAAATGCAGGATCTGTTGCATGCAGCTGAACAGGTGGGCAAACATACTTTACGTTTTAAAGAAAATGGAGGATAAGGCAAAATCTATGCAGACGGTCAAAGATTTCTTACAGGTACAACCCCCACACTTCAGCAGAAATTGGCCAACAAAAAACTGGTCCTTTCCAGCTTCTGACAGACCACAGAGGGGTAAATACAGGTGCCCAAGGGGCAGAGGACAAGCACAAATCCCTTACAAACCACGCCAATGTTGCACTGCAACACAGAAGGGAGGAGAAGACAGGTCCCAAACTACTAGAAGGCAAACACAATGACTTAAACCTCAAACTGCTGAGCAAAACTCTCTTGTCAGCTCCCTTGGGAAGAAAATTAACATTTTTTTTTTACAGACAACTGGTGCATCGTCTCAAAGGACAAATGGGTCCTAGACATTATCTCACAAAGATACAGATTCCATTTCCACACCTTGCCAAGGATAAAAGGAATGCCAAACCTGTCACAAAATCAATGGGCAGAGGCACAAAAACAAATTACAGCTGTCATGGACATGAGAGCCATTCAACTGGTACCTACATAGGAGCAAGGCCAAGGATTTTACTCAAGGCTCTTTCTAGTCCCCAGAAAGGACAATGCTTGGAGACCCATTCTGGACCTTTCAGTTCTAAACACCTTCTTGCAAGTACCCATATTCAAGATGCTAACACTACAGCAGCTTCTTCCCATGTTGGGCAAGAAAGCTTGGCTAGTAACGTTGGACCTCAAGGAAGCATACCTGCATGTCCCTATCAGACAAAATTGCAGAAGATACCTCCGTTTCATTGCAGGTTCAACCCATTACCAATTCTCTGCACTGCTCTTTGGCTTATCTACTGCGCCCAGGGTTTTCACAAAATGCCTGGCACCAGTAATTGCATACTGCAGATAAAGAGGAATTCAAATATACCCATACCTGGACGACTGCCTCATCCAAGCAGAAAGCAAGAACATTCTCTTACAACATCTGGCTTTTGTAAAACACCTTCTAAGTTGCCTAGGGTACACAGTAAATGAAAAGAAATCAAAACTAGTGCCCTCATAAAATATGACATTCCTGGGTGCCAGCTTGAATACAATGGCCCAGATGGCTTATCTGATGCCAGACAAACAACTACAACTAACTCAATACTTCAAAACAATGGCAACAAAGACCCAACTCCCTGCAAGAAAAATTCTGCAGGCCTTGGGCTTCATGGCATCTTGCATACTACTAATACCATTTGCAAAACTGCATATGAGGAAATTACAATGGTACCTAAAAAGCGTATGGACTGAACACAGCCACAGCTTGGAAACAATGATACCTCTCATTCCCTGCCTTCAACAGGAGTTTCTGTGGTGGTCACAGGCATGTCACCTCAACAAGGGTCAGCCTTTCACCTTACCCCCAGCCAGGCAAACTATGACAACAGATGCATTGGACTATGCCTGGGGGGCACACATGGCAGGACGGTGCGTTCAAGGCATATAGACTGCAGATCAAAGGAATCTGCACATCAATCAGAAAGAAATGCTAGCTGTACAGAATGCCCTAACAGCCTTCAAGGACTTCTTACAACCAGGACAGCTTATAATAAGGACAGACAACACCACAGTAATGTGGTACATAAACAAACAAGGGGGTACACAGTCCTGCCCTCTAAGCAGGCAAGCAATGACCTTGTGGAACACAGCACTGGCTTACCAAGTTCAATTACAAGCTCAACTCCTGCCAGGAAAAAAGAACACATTGGCAGACGACCTAAGCAGAAACATCATGGATCCCCACGAGTGGAAACTGGATCCACAAGTATTTGCAATGATCACTCAAAAATGGGGGTGCCCAGACATAGACCTGTTTGCCAACCCCCAAAACTATCAGCTATCAAAATTTTGCACAAGGACATTTCAACATCAAGCTTGGAAAGTGGACGTACTCTCATTCAGTTGGAAAATGCTGACAGCATATGCCTTTCCTCTATTGCCCCTTCTCACAAAGGTGCTGCTGAAAGTCAGGATGGAGAGACCCCGAATGATACTCATTGCCCCAGACTGGCCATCCAGCACTGGTACCCACTATTAAGGAACATGGCCCAGGGCCCACCATGGATTTTACCACAAATTCCTCATCTGCTCACACAGCAAGGCAGTCGGATCCTACACAGCCAGCTCAAAACCTTAAATTTGGCTGCATGGCAAATCACCTAAGCAACCAGGCAGCTCCTCTTTCACAAGCTGTTATGGATGTTATTCTGGAGGCCAGGAGGCCCAACACCAGGAAAGCCTACTCAGACAAATGGAAAAGATTTTGCGCCTGGAACCAAGCTAAAGGCCAAAATACCCTTCAGCCGCACATACCTCAGATTCTACAATATTTAACTGAGATGTTACACAAAGGACTTTCTTTTTCATCTGTTAAAATCCACACCTCAGCTATTTCAGCTCACTAAAACACGGATCCTCCCTAATTTTCACATCCACTTCTAAGGCAGTATCTCAGAGGGGCCAAAAACATTAGGCCTCCCAGGAGAGTGCCAGCACCTACTTGGGACCTCAATTTTGTTCTGGAAAAACTTACGCTACCTCCTTTTGAGCCAGCTTTCTCAGCTGACTTAAAGTTTATATCATGGAAGACTGCCCTGCTGCTAGCAATTACTTCAGCCAGAAGAGTCTCAGAGCTACAGGCACTAATGGCAGTAGAGCCTTTCCTCATTTTTCATCAAGACAGAGTTTCTCTATAAACTAACCCCTCCTTTATGCCAAAGGTGGTATCCAGTGTGGCTCTAAATCAAACCATCCATTTACCCACCTTCTTTCCAAATCCACAGAACAAAGGAGAAAGACTCCTGCATTCCTTGGACATTCATAGGCAACTACGTTACTACTTGGATTAAACTAAGGTTTTCAGAAAATCTGACCAGCTTTTTGTTTCCTATGCTACAGCATCACAAGGAAAGGCTATCTCAAAACAGACCATTTCCAAATGGATAGGACATTGCATACGTTTTTGCTACACCCATCATGGAAAACCAGTCCCTGCTAGCATAAGGCCCCACTCTACCAGGGCAGCAGCTACATCTACAGCCTTCCTCGGGGGGGGTGCCAACCAAGGATATTCTGGAAGCTGCAACTTGGAGTTCAGTACACACCTTCACCAAACACTATCACTTACCACTTTACTCTAAGACTAGAGCTGGCCTCACCGCTGCAGTTTTGCAGGGCCTTCTAGCCTCCTCTAACCCTGTTTGACTCAACCTCCCATCCTTGGGATTCTACCCAAGTGTGATGACTGCAGCAGGGTAACACGATGAACATAGTACAGTTTTGTACCTACCATAAATGTAGATGTTCGAGTGTATACCCTGCTGCATTCCAGGTTACCCTCCCTCCATCCCATCTGACCTAACTAAAACCTTTCAATACCTTTAAATCTGATACAGCCTTTGTGGTGTATTTGCTTATAGCTGGAGGGATGTTTTGTTTGTGCTAAATTTTTATTATTGGTACTATCTACTGACCACCTTTTGGGGGGGGAACCTGACATTTGGGGCAAGAAAAACTGAAGAAAATGGCGTCGGATGCCTCTTGTATAACCCTGGCGCACTGACGTCAGGGAAGAAGCGACAGCAACCGACGCCGGACCAAGACTTTGGAATTCAGGCCGACTGCGGGGTATACACTCGAACATCTACATTTATGGTAGGTACAAAACTGTACTTTTTGGATATACAAATCAAATGTGAGGTTTTCATCAATTATTAAGCCTAGTAATTTGGAGTGGACCACTAACTCAGTTTTTGTATAGTTGAGATCATGAGTTTATTTTATTTATTTTTTGGGTTAAGAGAAGGATGATTAATGTGAAGCCATGTCTCCACAGAGGAGAAAGCTGCCTGGGTATTTTACTAAAGGATATTTGCATTGGGTGCAGAGCAGACTATGGTAGAGACATCTGCTTATTGGACAAGGAAGCCCTGTGGGATAGCCAAGTGGAGATTATTAATAAAAATATTAAATAGCAGAGGGCCTAAGATAGAACCTTGGGGATGCCTGTGGGCTTGAGAAGATAGGGGGAAATGGAATTGTGCCACTTAACAGTGTGCTCCCTGTTGGAGAGAGACCATTGAAACCAGTTGAGTGCCTCTGGAGATAATCCTATGTTCGATAACTGAGATAAGAAAATAGAATGAGAGAGAGTGTCAAATACGTTTGACAGATCTAAGAAAAGGGCAGAGACAATGTGTCCTGAATCCCTAGCTTTGTTGACTATGTCTAGAAATGAAATCAATGCAGTGGATGTGCTGTGGCCTGGTTGGAAGCCATGCTGTGTGAGGAGAGGATCTTGTTCTTAACGAGGTAGTCCAAGTTGTTTTTGCACACATTTTTCAAGGATTTAGAGATGATGGAGAGTATAGCGATAGGACAGAAGTTGGATACTTCAGTTGAAGGGCCAACTTTATGAAGAGGAAGGATGATTGCTCCTTTGCAAACACAAGAAACATATGATTCTTGAACTGATCTATTGATCAGAATACTAATGGGGTAGGCCACAGCATCGGCAGCAGTTGTATCTTTACAAATCTGTTTACACATATTCATAATTTCTATACAATCATGCTAACTTTTCATCCTTATTAGACCTCACTCTTTTTTTCATAACCACCATCTAATTTTACTTAATATTGTTGCTAAAATCCATTTATCATTAAACATAATTTATTCTTTCATTCCTTGTAACCAATATAATGTAAAATAACATCTAATGTTAAGTTGTCTCTCTCGCCTTCATTCTTGCTGGTTGGGTTCGGAGCCGATCCTTGGCTCCGACTCTGCCATCTTCAAAAGCTCGAGAGCTGCTTACTGGCTCGAGGCCACCTATATCCCATGATGCCTGGTGCTAGATACCCAGATCTCATTTGCCACTTCTGCTGCGAGGTTGATGTTCATCGTGCATACAGCTGCAGTCATAACAGATGGGTTCTCCTGCCGTCAGGCGGGTCCTCGGTCGGCCGAATTCCAAAGTCTAGGTCCGGCATCGGTTGTCGTCGCTTCTTCCCTGACGTCAGTGCGCCAGGGGTATAAAAGAACCAGCCGATGACATTTTCTTCAGTCTTTCTTGCCGCATGGTGCCCGAAGCCGAAGCAGTTCGCAAGAGCCGGTCGGCCAGCTCCTGAAATTATGAAAATTTTGCAAACGAAGTCTTCTTGAAAGCTAAGTACCCCATTGGGGAAACTTTTCTTGCCTCAGACCCATGTCAGACAAAGTTAATAATTGTATTTAATGTGGGAAGCAAATACCGTATAAGGATTTCCATTCCCTCTGTATTCCTTGTTTAGGCCCAGACCACGACGTCTCGGTCTGTCGTTTTTGTGCTACATTCAACAAACGCACCATTAAGCGTCGGGCGGAGTTCGCCCAGCATTATTTTGGCAAAAAATTTAACTATATTATGTCGTCGGATACAGACTCCAGTTTTGTCTAAAAAATGCAAAGATAAGGACAGACAAATGAGGTCCGCGGCCTCTACTGACACCACGCCAAAGCTGACTACATGTGGTCCGGTTCTCAGCGAGGCGCCTACGCAGCCCCTGACTACCGACGACACTACATTGGTGGTGTCTCCTGTGCCCAAGGTCGCAGGCTCCTCGGCCCACACCGCGACTACAGATACTGAAGCCACTCTTGGCGGTGAATCTCAAAATGTGGACAGGTCTACCTCCTCTCAAGGTGTCTTCGGACCTTCCTCTTCCTTTTCCATCAAGGCTTTCACTAAGTCTAAAGCAGCCATGCATTCTAAGAGACAAGCTACACAGGGCCCATCTCCAGGCCCCATGCCTAAAAAACAGATGCTTAAGATGGCTGAGGATTTAATTACTCTTATCAGGGGTCTCAACCCCCCCCCCGGACAAAAGGCTCAGAGTGGAGGAAGAATCCCCCTCCTCTGATCAGGGCTCCATTATATCAGAGCACTCTGATGAACAGGAACATTCTTACTCCCCTTTTGAAGACTCTGATGCAGAGGAGTCCATTCCCTCTGTATCCCCCCCAGAGGATTACTCATTTGGGGAAACTTTGCATACCTTAAGGGAACACTTCCACTGGGAAGGCCAAGATTATTCAGATTCCAAGAAAAGGCTTAGGGAATTTCTCTTGCTGCCTCAGCACAGGCCTCTAGCTATACCTCCTGTCTTGGACATACTAGATGATGTGTACTCGGAGGCCTGCCTTAACCCGGATTCTCTACCTCCAGCTCCAGTTAAGCCTGACAGGTACTACAGGGTTCCTGACTCACAACAATTTCTATACAACAGCAATGCTGCTGACCCAGAAACTATCTCACAGGACTCCAAGGGAATTAAGGCCTCCACTGCTAAAAATCCATTACCTTCCGAGAGAGATTCCAGATCCTTAGAAAGGTGGGGGAAAAAGGTATATACCTTGGCCACCTTACCCATGAGGGCATTAAACTGTCAGTTCTATATGCTAAAGTACCAACAGTTTTTGTTATCACAATTGAGAAGTAAAGTGTCACAACCTGAACAACCAGACTTGAAGGAGTTGCAGGATTTGATGCATAGTGCAGAACAAGTGGGTAAACATACCTTACAATGTGGTTTTGATGCTCTAGAGGCCTCATGTAGAGCTGCTGTTACAGGATCAGTCATACGTAGATGTGCCTGGCTCAAGGAACAAACCTTACCAGATCATGTCAAAGCTAAATTACTAGATGCCCCTCTACAAAAGGATGTATTATTTTGTGCTAATGCTGAGGAGGTATTAAGGAAAATGGAGGAAAAGGCGAAATCAATGCAGACAGTGAAAGATTTTCTACAGGTACAACCCCCACGTTTCAGTAGAAATTGGCCTTCCAAAAATTGGTCCTTTCCAGCCATGGACAGACCCCAAAGAGGTAGATACAGGCGGCCGAGGGGCAGAGGGCAATCCCAAGGATCGTTTAGAGGCAGACAATGGCAAGCTCCTACACAAAGAGGTGGTGAGGATAACTCGCAACCATTCAGAAAGCAAGCCCAATGACTTTCCCCTTTGCATGCCAAGCAAGACTCAAATGGCAGCACCATTAGGTGGAAAACTGGCATCATTTTCAAAAAAATTGGCATACTGTCACAAAAGACAAATGGATCCTGGACATTATAAACAGAGGCTACAGATTCCATTTTCACACCCTTCCAAAAATGAGAGGCATGCCAAACCTGCCACACAGTCAAAGGGCAGAGGCACAAAGACAAATTTCAGATCTCAGACATGAAAGCTATTCAAGAGGTACCTACACACGAACAAGGTCAAGGTTTTTATTCCAGACTATTCCTGGTACCAAGGAAGGGAAAAGATTGGAGACCTATTTTGGACCTATCCATCCTAAACACATTTCTACTTGTACCAAAATTCAAGATGCTCACTCTACAGCAGCTTCTTCCCATGCTGGGCAAGGAGTCTTGGCTGGTAACATTGGACCTCAAGGAGGCATACCTGCATGTCCCAATCAGACAAAATTGCAGAAGATACCTCAGATTTCTTGCAGGTTCAACCCATTATCAATTCTCTGCATTGCCCTTTGGCTTATCTACTGCACCCAGAGTATTCACAAAATGCCTGGCATCAGTAATTGCCTACTGCAGACTTCAAGGGATACAAATATACCCCTATTTGGACGACTGCCTGATCCAAGCGGACAGCAAGCACATTCTTCTGAAACATCTGGCTTATGTAATAATGTTGTTGAATTCTCTGGGATACACAGTCAACAAAAAGAAATCAAGTCTAATACCCTCTCGGAAAATAATTTTCCTGGGTGCCAACTTGGACACAAACACCCAGATGGCCTACCTCATGCCAGAGAAGCAGGGGCAACTAACTCAATACTTCAGAACACTAGCAAATTGCACCAGGCTGACTGAAAGGAAAATCCTGCAGGCTCTGGGATTCATGGCATCTTGCGTATTACTAATCCCATGTGCAAAGCTGCATATGAGGAAACTTCAATGGTACCTGAAAAACCTATGGTCTCAACACAGCCACAGTTTGGAAACAATAATACCACTAATTCCATGTCTTCAGAAGGAATTTCTGTTGTGGGCTCAGGCATGCCAAACAAACACAGGTCTCCCATTCAGCAAGCCTCAAGCAAATCAAGTCATCACAACAGACGCCTCGGACTACGCCTGGGGGCGCACATGACAGATCGGTGCATTCAGGGCAAATGGTCCCAAAAAGAAAAGCACCTACACATCAATCAAAAGGAAATGCTAGCAGTAATAAATGCTATTATAGCCTTCAAAGACCTTCTGCAACCAGGTCAACTATTGATAAGGACGGACAACACCACAGTAATGTGGTGCATAAACAAACAGGAAGGAACCCATTCATACCCCCATGCAGACTGGCCATGTCACTTTGGAACATGGCCTTGGACTTACAAATCGAACTTCAAGCACAGTATTTGCCAGGCAAGGAAAACACGCTGGCAGACAACCTAAGCAGAAATATGACAGATCCACACGAATGGAAGTTGCATCCTCAAGTTTTTACAGAGATAATTCAAGCATGGGGAAGGCCAGACATAGATCTCTTTGCCTCCCACAAAAATCACCAATTGACAAAATTCTGCTCAAGGATTTTTCATCCAAAGGCCTGGAGAGTGGACACTCTCTCTTTCAGTTGGACATCAGTGACAGTTTATGCCTTCCCACCTCTTCCTCTGCTGCCCAAAGTTCTATTAAAAACCAGAGCAGACAGACCAAAGATGATTCTCATTGCTCCAGACTGGCCAAGACAACATTGGTACCCACTCCTGAGGAGCCTGACGCATTCCCCACCATGGATCCTGCCTCTAATGCCTCTTCTTCTGACCCAGCACAGCTACAAAACTCTTCACAGTCAGCTAAAAACACTCAATCTAGCCGCATGGAAGATTCCTTAGCATCACAGCAGACCCTACTCTCCAAGGAGGTGCAGGATGTAATTTTGGAGGCCAGAAGGCCGTCTACTAGAAAAGCTTACTCCGCAAAATGGAAACGGTTTTGTGTCTGGAATGAGAAAAAGGGCCAGGATCCTGGAAAACTGAATTTACCTCAAATATTACAGTATCTAGCTGAGCTGCTAAGCAGTGGACTTTTTCTCCTCCATCAAAATCCATGCCTCGGCCATTTCTGCAGAATACAACACTGATCCACCCTTATTCTCTCACCCCCTCTTAAGACAGTTCCTCAGAGGGGCTAAGAATCTAAAACCCCCAAGGAAACAACCAATACCTGCTTGGGATCTCAATTTCATTCTAGAAAAGCTGACCTTGCCTCCTTTTGAGCCAACTGCCTCATCAGATTTACAATATTTGCCCTGGAAAACAGCTTTCCTTCTGGCTATTACCTCAGCTTGTAGGGTTTCGGAAGTACAAGCTCTCATGGCTGTGCAGCCTTTCATCATCTTCCATCAGGACAGAGTTTCCTTACGAACCAACCCGTCCTTTATGCCAAAAGTGGTATCCAGGGTAGCTTTGAATCAGGCTATACACTTACCTACCTTTTATCCTAATCCTCAAAAGAAAGGGGAGAGATTACTACATTCCTTGGACATCCACAGACAACTGCATTACTATTTCGACAGAACAAAGCCTTTCAGAAAATCAGAACAGCTCTTTGTGTCCTATGCTATAGGAGCTCAAGGAAAGCCAATTTCCAAACAGACTATCTCAAAATGGATAGCCCACTGCATACGCTTTTGCTATTCTTTTCATGGCAAAACTGTACATACAGGCATCAGATCTCACTCCACAAGGGCCACGGCTACCTCTGCAGCTTTTCTCAGAGGAGTTCCTACCAAAGATATTTTGGAAGCAGCCACTTGGAGTTCTGTGCATACCTTCTCCAAGCACTACCATCTTCCATTATACTCCAAATCTAGAGCGGGCTTTGCCACTGCAGTCTTGCAGGGCATTCTGGCTCCTCCTAGTTCCACCTAGTGCCTACCACCCCTTTCTTAGCTTTGGGATTCTACCCATCTGTTATGACTGCAGCTGTATGCACGATGAACATAGTACAGTTTTGTACCTACCATAAATGTAGATGTTCGAGTGCTAATACAGCTGCAGTCCAGGTTTCCCTCCCTCCTTCCCCTCTTGGGACAGGCCTATTGGCTAGCACTTCCTCATGCAACCTGATTGGGGTATTCATTCTTGATGTATTTGCTTGCACTACTGTATTTTGATTATATTGCATTGCTTTATCACACAAATTTATGTATTGCCTTCCTTCTGGGGGCACCTGACATCTGGGGCAAGAAAAACTGAAGAAAATGGCGTCGGCTGGTTCTTTTATACCCCTGGCGCACTGACGTCAGGGAAGAAGCGACGACAACCGACGCCAGACCTAGACTTTGGAATTCGGCCGACTGAGGACCCGCCTGACGGCAGGAGAACCCATCTGTTATGACTGCAGCTGTATTAGCACTCGAACATCTACATTTATGGTAGGTACAAAACTGTACTTTCTACTGGCTCAGGTCGTATAAAACTTTATTATTATCATTTTTCTTGTCATAAAACTGTTAGTTTTAGTGTAGAATTAGTCATTTAGATAAAACTGTTATATTGTAGCTAGTCTCTTCCTAATCCTTGTTACTTCTCCTCAGAAATTTGTTTAGAGAGTTTCCCCTCCCCCTTCTCTCCCTTTCCTTACCTCAGAAAGGTTTTCCGTTTAAGTTAGAGGATAACCTTTTCTCTCTATCTCCTTAAAAAAAAAAAATTCCTTTATTATCACTGTTAGTTGTTTAGTGATAGTTAACTATAGTTTTTGTTTGTAGTAGTGCAGATATATACCTTGCTTGTAGTTTTTGGTTGTGGTAACTGTAGTGTCTAGTTACCTTAACTTTTCTGTATGTGTTTCTTTGTTCCTTGGTTTTCCTTCAGGATGTCCAAGGATCCTAAGCTGTCCAGATTCAAGCAGTGTGACTTATGCTGTCAGAAGATGTCTCTGACAGATGGTCACACTTCTTGTGTTTATTGTCTGGGCGCCGTGCACCTGCAGGACTCTTGCTCGATTTGTCATGCATTCAGTCCAAGAGTCCTGCAGGAGCACAAAAATAAGTTGATCCTGAGGGGTTTGCTTAAGCCCCAAGATTCGCCGGCTAAGACTCAGCCCGTGAAATCTTCCAGGCCAGCTAAACCTTTGGCTCCCATTTCAGAGCCGTCGTTGGGTGAAGCTATACCATCCATCTCGGCTCCGGCTGGAACCGATGTTCCTCCCTCCGAGTTGGCTCCGACACGTTCCTCGGAGCCGTCTGAGAGTCGAAACAGATCCAGGTCTCCTTCTCTGGAGGTGATTCGTTCGGCTCCGAGATCACCTCTGCTCCAGTCAGAGCGTAGTCATCGCTCATCCCACTCTTCTCTGTCCTCGAGACTTTCAGACCATGACATGGAAAGAGTGATCAGTAGGCTGTTAAAGTTGCAGGCCCTAGACAAAATGTTGTCCAGCCCCCCTCATCAGGTGTCGGCTCCATCCACGTCTGTAGATATTCCTCCTCCGATTATCCTTTGAGCTCGGAGCCGGAGTTCGTGGGGGTTAGTCGTGGAACCATCGGCTTCGATACTTTCTCCTTCGGATCCGTCGTCGGCTCCAATCCCTTCCGTGGTACCGTCCCTGGAGGGATCTGGGCACTGGGACTCCCTCATCGGCTCAGAGGGGGCGAGTGGCATCGGACCCTTGTCCAACCCCTGCTCTCCCCCTCGGGGCTTCGGCTCAGGTGAGCTCGGCTCCCACATCTGCTTCGGAGCTGTCCCCTCGGTGCGGAGAGGGATTCTGGTTTCTTCGGAACCGGAGCCCTCTCTGCATCTGGGCAGGGACGCCTTCGGAGTGATGAGGAGTGTACTGGCCCCCGAGTCAGTCCCACGATCGACCCCATCGGCTCCTCCCCATATGGTGCCTGCATCAGCCTCTGCCCCTCTTCCAGATCCCAAGTGTGGGGATCCAGCGCTCCAGGACACCCCTTTGAGTGTATCTTCCTCTTCCGAGGCCTCCCCTGATCATTCAGAGGAGCCACTTCGTAAGAGGAAATGCAAGAGGAAGCATGTTGACTCCCCCCTGAGTCTGTCACATCAGATACCGATTTAGAGGATTCGGAAGGGTCCCCAAGATACCCCTCTGAAGATGTCTCCTTCTCAGACATCCTTGAGTTGCTTAGGCAGAGGGGGAACTGGACTGCCCTAAGCCCTTCCGAGGATGAGTCTGTATTCCTGGACGCATTTGGATCCTGACCTTCCACCTCCTGGGTGTCTCCGCCTTTCGACCCACTGATGTCTGTGGTGGCTCGGAAGGCATGGTCAGCTCCAGACACAGTGGAACCGACCCCCAGAAGACCTGCCAAATTCATTACTGCACCGCAGGACAAACAGTTTTTGACCAAAGGTGTCCCCGTTGATGCCATGGTGATAGCGGCGGCCACAAAGAAGGAGTTGGCAGAAACTTCATCTGTCCATCCCTCTAACAAGGAGTCCAGGACGATGGACAGATATGGGAAGCAGATGTTCTCTTCAGCGACCTTTTCCATGAGGTCCCTGAATTATTTGTGCCACTTTACCTGTCTTCAAAGGGATCTCCTTAAAGAACTTGGAGATGCCCTCCAAGATCCATCAGCTGAGGGGGCCCAGGCTAAGGCAGCCTCCCAGCTGGTGACTCTTAATTCAGTGGTAAACTCCTCTATGAGGCTCATTTCGTATGCAGCCGATGGTGCAAGTAGAGCCGCAGGCACAAGCGTTGCCCTAAGGAGGCACTCTTGGATGCAGCTATGTAACTTTGCGGAACCTGTCAGAGCATCTTTCACCAACACCCCCTTTGATGGTTCCTCTCTCTTTGGATCACAGGTGAAGGACACCCTTACCAGGTGTGAGCAGGAAGGCAGGACTCTCTCTGCCGTAGGAGTCCGTTTCCACTCCTTCTAGACCATATCCCAAGGGTCAGAAGAGTGGAAAGATGTGGTTCCGGAAATCCCAGGGAGCCTTGCCGGACACACGTGGTGAGTTCCCTTCCAGGGGCAGAGGAGGGAACAATAGCAGACGCCGCTGTTGTTGGCAGAGGGGGTCCGCAAAATCAGGGCAGCAGAGAATACTTCTCTAAGAAGCCCTTCCAGCATCCCTGAAGGGTTGCCCGGCTGCCCACCTCTGGAGGCAGTCGGGGCAAGATTATTGCTGTACCCAAGGGCCTGGCAAGACATAACACAAGACAGATGGGTACAGTCTGTTATATTCGGAGGCTACAGAATTCCCTTTGTTCGCACCCCCTTAAGGTTAAACAAGTCCCTTCCAAATGTTCCACCCAATCTAAGGGACCAAGCAGTTCAAGAAGTCTCAAAACTGCTAAGAAAAAGGGCCATACAGCAAGTCCTAGCAGACCAACAAGGATCCGGAATTTACTCAAGGTTCTTTTTGGTACCAAAAAAGACGGGGGACTGGAGACTCCTTCTGGATTTCAGCAGACTAAACAGGTCTGTACAAAGAACGAAGTTTCGGATGGTCACGCTACAGTCCATTTTACCCTTCCTGGGTGAGGACAATTGGATGTGCTCTATAGATCTTCAGGATGCGTACTACCACATCAAAATGGACAGACATTCCAGAAGATTCCTTTGCTTCCGGCTGGGAGCCAGCCATGATCAGTTCAGAGCTCTGCTCTGCCCTTTGGTCTCACTACAGCCCCCAGGGTGTTCACCAAATGTATGGCAGTAGTTACTGCTCACCTGAGACGGCAAGGATTCCAGGTGTTTCCATATCTAGACGACTGACTCCTCTCTGCTACCACCAGGCATCACCTTCTGCGAGCCAGAGACTGCACTATCGAGACTTGCTCCAGGCTAGGTATCACAATAAATTTCGAAAAGTCTGCATTGTTGCCCTGTCAATCTATCACCTTTATAGGCGCAAATTTAAATACCAAAGACATGTCAGCGAGCCTTCCACCAGACAGGCTATTAGTGATTTGCCAACATGTGAAGGTTTTATTAGCATGCAAAAAAATTCAAGCCAGATTTGTCCTCCAAACTCTGGGTCTCATGACAGCAGCGATCATACTTGTCCCTCTAGCCCGTTTTCACATGAGGATTCTTCAGTGGCTTCTTTTCACCCAATGGTCCTTCCAGCAGCTTCCCATGTCTTGCATGATTATGATCACACAAGCATGCAAGGAGCACCTTGCATGGTGGATGGTCTCCACATCAGTGTCCCATGGCAGACCATTTGTACTCCCCCCTCCAGTTGCTACGGTGACCATGGACACCTCCTTGATTGGGTGGGGGGGCATTATCAGGGCAGAACAGTCCATGGCACCTGGCAACCTCATGAGTACCATCTGCATATAAACATCTTGGAGATGAGGGCCGTGCTCTTAGCGTTGCAAGCTCTTCAGGACTCTCTTCCTACCGGGACTATTGCAATTCAAACAGACAATATGTCAGTAGTGTGGTACATCAACAAGCAGGGCAGAACCAGGTCCTACCCCTTATGTCGAGAAGCGCTCAGACTCTGGCAGTGGGCGATCTCTTCCCAATGGTTTCTGATCGCAACGCACATCCCTGGCAGGTCCAACGTCATAGCAGACAGGCTGAGCAGAGCAATTCTCATGGCTCACGAGTGGTCTCTGAATCAGGTAGTTGCGGACCAAATCTTCCGCAAATGGGGCCAACCTTGCTGCGACCTTTTTGCAACTCCCTTCAACAGCAAGTGCAGCAATTTCTTCTCTCTCCTTCCACTTCCCAGACATTCCCCCAGAGATGATCTAGTCCATGATTGGCCTCAGGGACTTCTTTATGCATTCCCTCCTTTTCCCCTAATTCCGAAGCTAATACAGAAAGCTACCGTATTGGGCTGCAAAATGATCTTCATTGCTCCTTACTGGCCTCAACAAATATGGTTCCCTTTCCTGTATCACCATCTTCTCGAGCAACCTTGGACTCTGGACCTAGTTCCAGACCTTCTGATTCATCACTCGGGCGGGCTGCACCAATCCCTACGATCTCTCCAGCTCACTGCTTGTTTGCTCCACTTCCAGCTTTAGCCAGGCTTCCAGATATCTCCCCCTCTGTGCGTGAAATCATTTTGTCATCGCACAAGTCTACGACTAGAAAAACTTACGCTAGTAAGTAGAAACGTTTTTCTTCCTGGGCAGAGGCTAAGAGTATAGACCCCTTTTCAGCCCCTGTACACCACATTTTGGAATTTCTTGCGGAACTCTTCCATGCTGGGTCCGCTTCCGCTACGATTAGAGTTCAGTTAGCTGCAATTTCAAATTTTCACATTGGCCTGTTGGAAAACAATATCATGTCTCATAAGCTATGTAAAGCCTTTCTCAAAGGGACCACTCTGCTCAGGCCCCCAGTGAGAGATCCTCCACCACCATGGGATCTAAATTTGATTTTAGCTTCTCTAATTTTGCCCCCTTTCGAACCTGCAGCTTCTTGTTCCTTGAAGTTCTTATTTTGGAAAACCCCTTTTCTGGTAGCTATTACTTCAGCCAGAAGAGTTTTGGAACCTCAGGCTCTTTCTATCCGTCCTCCGTACCTCGTGTTCCACAATGACAGGGTTGCTCTCAGGACTAATCCTTCCTAAGGTCTCTTCAGAGAATAACTTAAATCAGTCCATAGACCTCCCAGTGTTTTTTCCTAACCACTCCAACAGGGCGGAATATAAGTTGCATCAGTTATATGTTCACAGGCAACTATGCTTTTATTTGCATAGAACTAAGGACATTAGAAAATCGGACCAACTTTTCCTGTTTTATGCTGTGGGTAAACAAGGTCTTCCAGTATCCAAAGTAACCTTATCCAGGTGGTTGACTTCTGTCATCACATTTATATATCAACTGAGGAATAAAGAATTGCCAGTCAAACCCAAAGGTCACTCCACCAGAGCTTTAGCCACTTCAGTGGCCTTTCAGGCTAGGTTGCCCATGGAATCTATTTGTGCTGCGGCTACGTGGGCCAACCCACATACTTTCATTTCGCATTACAAGTTGGATGTGGCTTCTAGGAGCAGAGCTGATTTTGGTTCCACTGTTCTGAAGAGTCTGTTCCAATGAGCCACCCAGGACTTTAGGTGCTAGGGACGCTGTCCCAACTAGCAAGAATGAAGGCGAGATAGACAGCTTAACATAAAGAAGTTATGTACATACTATAATGTTCCATGTTAGTTGTCTTCTTCTCGCCTTCTTTCTTGCGTTCCACCCTCCATCCCCCTATCCTAGTGGACCGAGAAGAGTTCCTCTTGATTTTGCACGGGCTGAGTCTTCTCCGGCTATTCCTTTCTGACCAGTAGTCTCTCCAGTAGGATTTATGCATTCTAGGATAGGATTCCTTTCTTATTATGTCTGCAGTTAGTCTTACCAAGCGAGATCTGGGTATCTAGCGCCAGGCATCATGGGATATAGGGGGCCTCGAGCCAGTGAGCAGCTCTCGAGCCTTTGAAGATGGCCGAGTCGGAGCCGTGGATCGGCTGCGAACCCAACCAGCAAGAAAGAAGGCAAGAAGAAGACAACTAACATGGAACGTTATGGTAGGTACATAACATATTTACTTCTGTTCTTATACTATCTATATTTTCTCATATCCATATTTATTTTATCCACTATTTATATCATCAAAACATCTTCTTTACATTTCCATACTTTTTTACTATTTTATATTTCAAAAACACGTTCCATAGTTTATTCATGACAATTTAAATATATATTGTCACTTTTCTTTTTTATACGGTATACTTCCTTTTACTGGCAATTTATCTATTACCAGTCTCCACAAAAAAAAATTGACATTCTGCTTTCTGATTGCACCATTTGCTTCTTATTTTTATAGCTTTAATTTTTTTCATTTGTTAAATGTTCCCATGATTTTACATAGTAATGTTTTATCCTTACATTATCATATACCATACTTTTCTATATTTTTCTATATCAATTTTTATTTTCGACAAACATATTTTTCTTGGTAGCAATTTATTTCTTCATTTATTTACTCTTTTTCTCTTTTACTGCTTTTTACCATACCCCAAAATGTATCATGTTTATATTTATACAGTTTTGCTACTGATCTTTCATGTTTTTCATTTATCAGCTTTAACACTTTGCACAAATTTAATAAAACAGCATATACCACTGGGTTAATTAACACTCCTTTATTTACATGCAAAACTCCTCTCTTTGCTGGGTTTAATCTAGAGTTCTGTATAAATGAAAAAAATGATCTGCAATAATTCCCTGTCAAATACTGTTGGAAACATAAATACACTTGCTAAGTATGCTGTTTTTCCAATCAGTACTGAATTTATCAAATAAGCCTTTTTTCTGAATGATAATTTATTTGTTCTATTGAAAAGACATGTTTGCCTCATTTGTTCTGTTTATTCCCATTGAATTCTACTTGTATTTTTATTCCCAAATGTTATACCTAATACAGAAATTCCATTCATTGTAAAATATATACCCCCAATCTTTACTACATCGCCTAAAACTTTACTTTTCTCTTTACTTAAAGCCATCCCTATAATCTCTAAACACTCAGTTGTGTGAATTACTTTTTTTATCCAAATATTGTTTTTTGCAGTAGTTATAATGTCATCTGCATATGTTAACATAAATGGAATACTTAACCCTTCAGGTGTTACATACTCCACCTCCTTCATTTTATAATTTATTTTGCATACTAATTCATAACTAATGCAAAGAGTGTACGACTCATTGGGCATCCCTGTCTTATACCACTCTTCATACATACATTTTGGCTTACCCAGCCATTTACAAGTATCTTTACTTTATCACTATATGCTGACATACATAATTTTCAAACTTTCTCACTTATATTCTTTCATTATTACCTGTAAGATTTCATGTTGAATTGTGTCAAATGCCTTATTAAGGTCTTGTGATATTTTTGCTTCATTTTTCTGTTCATATCATCCACAGTTTCTCTAACTATTGTTAATAATTCTTGGCAACCCTTCCTCTTTATACTATCTTCCATAATAGTTCCCATTTTATTTTCAAATCTCTCTTGCATTTTTTCATAAAGATCTTATAATCATTATTATTCAATACTATTGGTTCCCAGTGTCATTCATATGAGTTTAAGTATTCCATTACATGATTCCTTATACATGAAATCTTCATTTAACCATTCATTCAAAATCTTAAATATTTATATATTTTTTGCCAGTCCCTTAAATATTTATACATTTCATAGCCTATTCAGTCTGGGCTTGCAGCTGAGTCTGTATTTACTTGTTCTATCTCCTTTTCCAATTCTTTATTCTCCTTTTGTGTTAACTTTTTTTACTTTCCATGTTCTTTTTTCTTTAAACATTTCCTGTACATATTTGACGGTGCAGTGGTTAATGTTGTCACCTCACAGCAAGAGGTTCTCTGGTTTGATTCTTGGCTGAGGTGCCTTCTGTCCAGAGTCTGCTTGTCCCCCTGGGTTCATGTGAATTTCCTTATAGGTTCATAGGTTGGTACTAGGCTATCAGCCTTAGGGCCTATACAAGCCTAGCCATAACAATTCCCTGGCTAATTCTTCCCACACTATTTACTTCCCTGGACTCCTGTCTAGCAGGGCGACTGACATGATCCAGGGTGAATTTCCTTTTCCCATCCAATCGTCAAGGTTCCTTTTGAAGAGGGCTAAAGAGGCACTCTGCTTGACATGTATGGGCAGTCTATTGCAGAGTCTGGTGAGTCTCTGGGTCAGGAACCTATCCCTCCAGCATGTTTTGTTTATTGTGATGACAAGGTTTAGATTCCTGGAGCGTGTGGCTCTGAGGGATTGGGATTTCTTTAAGTGTAGCATGTCCAGCAGCTCTGGGTTTGACATGGCCTTGTATGTTAAGCAGAGATCGCCTCTGAGTAGATGATATGCGACAGAGTATAGCTGGAGTTTTTTTAAGGCGGTCAGCATAGGGCATCTGCTTTAGGCCTGTGATTCTTTTAGCGAGGTATTTCTGCGGCCTTTCCAGCTGTTGCAGATGTCTTGAGAGGTACATACCAAATGGGGCGGTGTATTCTATAATGGGTCTAATGAGGGATGAGTACAGTGGGACAATGACCTCCTTTTTTCTGGATGAAAAGCCCTTAGTGATGAGGTGTGCCACATAGAAGGATTTCCTGACTGTTGTGTTGATGTGGTTATCGAAGGTGAGACCACTGTCCATCTGTGTCCCTAAGTCTCTTATCACACTTTCGGTGTTTAGTGTACTGCCACCTACGTGGTAATTCATGGGTACATGTTTTTTCTGAAAGGGGATAACTATACATTTCTTGGCATTGAGCTTGAGCCCATGGCTCTGGCACCAAGCATCTGTTTCTGTAAGGCCCTTTTGTTAGACTATCCACATTATTTGGGGATTCAGTAATGGCTCCCAGCTTGCAGTCATCTGCGAACTTTGTTAGCCAGAGTCCCTTAATGTTGGCCTGTACTTCCTCCCACATTCCAAAGACATGCGTTTGGAGCATTTCTCCCTGGGTCTGCACCGAAAATAGGATCTGTCCTAGTCAGATTTTTCCAGTCAACAAATGTTAAAATAAATAAATAAATATTGTAGTACAGTTTTTTTCCTGAGTTCTTTCTATTTCTGCTTTTACATTTTTGTCTCTCATTACACTACCATATCCTTTACTAATCTGGTTAAGTAACTTGATACTTCTCTTTGTCCCTGTAAAAATATCTTTGCTTATATAACAGTTCTATTTTTTCTGGATTTTTTTATATAATTTTTCTTTCTTAAAGTACGTTCTGTCATTATTTTCTAAGTCTTCCAGTGCGTTGTTATATGTGCTTTTATATTTTTTCTTGCATCATATTGCCACTGTAAAAAAAAAAATTATATTTTTACTTAAATACCACCCACCATTCAGACCAGTTTTTTGTCGCCTCACAGTAAGACACAGTCCGGTTCGATTCTCAGCTAGAGCGTCTTCTGCGTGGAGACATGCATGAATGGGCGTACCTTCTTTGAAGGTTGTGCGGCAGAGCTGGCAACTCGGTACGTAAAAATCAACTGCCAATCATTAGTGGACCGGAGTTCCGCTGTGGCGACCCATAACCGGGAAAAGCCAAAAGACACAACATTCAGACCAGTTTTTATAAAATGTTCTCATAGTAATATATTTCCATAACTGTATTACTAATTCTTTCCTTCTTCATTCCATGCTTTCTCATTTATCCTTTTTATTCCTTTGCCTATTTTTATATATTCTTATTTTCTTTTATCTGTAGCCATATTGCTAGATTATCAGAAAATCCTGTTTCAACTAACTTCCCTTCTCCTATAACTAAACCTTCTGATACTATAAAATAATCTGTTTCAGTTCTTTAAAGCCCCCTTCTTATGTAAGTCCATGAAATTTTGTCCCAAAGTTTTAACTTATCACATTTTGTAATTTGACATTTTCTTATATCATTTCCTTTTTAACATTTGCCACTTAAATCACAATTACAGTCTGTTATAATATTCATACTTATTACTACATAGTCTGATGAAATAAGCTTTTTTATTCTTTACAGTTAGCATAAGCATACACTTTTAGAATTCTGTAGACTTGTTCTTTCCATTTTAAATCTACAGTGGTTAATCTTCCCATTTTTGCTAAAGTTGCATCTAATATCTGTATTTCTGCAGAATACATCTATTCCAGAACATGTCTCTCTTCCCAAATTCCAGTTTCTTTCCTCCCCATAGTTTCACTGTTGGTCATCTTTCTTCATTTGTTAAAAATCTTGTGTCTTCTAATATAATTACATCTATACCACATGTATTACACCACTCCAGAATTCCTGTTCTTATTATTTTCTTAATACTATTCACATTTAAAGAAAGCACTCTAAAAATTTTCATTTTTCTTTTTCCTTAGTTTCATGGTTTTATAAATTCATTGCTAAATACTGGGCCAGCTTTCTTAATAGGCCATTCTAAGCCTAATCAATTTATTTCCCAAAGGTGAGAATCAAACACTGTACTTTGTGTCCGAGTCAGACACCTTAACACTATACCAAGCCCCAATCCTTAACTGTGTATATTCTTTTTCATCCATTTCCTAAATGTTTTCCTTTGTACTTTATCCCTTTAAATTCTTTCTTTTACCCTTTTACTTCTAGAATTATTATTCCCCTTTTATTACCTCCCAGTTTATCTTTTCCTTCACTTATTTCAGAACCTTATTCTATGTCTTTATTTTTCTCATTCAATTTTTCTTCTATTTCTCCTACTACTAACATTTCTTGTCTGTTCATTTTCTTCTCACTTTTTTTCCTTACTGTTATTTTAATTTTTGCATTCCATGCATAAATTTCCAATTTTGTTAAATTTATAACATTTCAATTCACATTTTTGCATCATGTCCCATTTCCCCAAAAATGTAACATTTTCTTTAGTCATAGTTACTTATCAAATGTCCTTTTTCCACAAAAATGTTTTTGGTTGTCCCCAGTATTTTACAATACCTCTATTCCCCTCCACATTTATCATCCTTGGCATATGCATAATTTTTTCTCTTTTTTTATGCAAATAAAAATACAATCCTAGCCACCAGTCCATAAACCCCTTTTGTAATCAACATTTGTAATGTCCGGTACTCCTTTTACATAGTTTTCAAATGTTCTGTCAGTGTCTCTTTCTACCTCTGTTCAAAATTGTACATTAATCTTTTTTTTTGTTTGTTAACCTGTTAAATGCTTTTATCATGTAAAGATTCCATGGGTAATGGTCTTTTTTTTCCATATTCTTCAAGAAAAATTTCCATTGAGAAAACAGTCTCAAATATAATGTCACAAAATGTCTCTGTTAATAAGTGCTCTTACCTCATGTGATTTTACGCCCAAAGGAGCTATTTAATTGCCCACACTTCATACCTGTCCATTTCTTTGTCTTTACTTTGAATCCTTATCATGTACTTCTATTTTTATTTTCTTTTGCCTTCTTTTCTCCTACTCCTTTTGGCTTCTTTTACTTTCTCTGCATATGTTTCCTTTTCCATCTCACCAGTATTCTTCAGGATAATATCTGCATCCTTATTTTGTATTTTCTCCATAAAGTCCCCCCCTGAAAACATCTTCATTTTCTGGCTCAGTCTGCACCACCATTTCTTTGAGTAAATCATCCCACAATCCTTCTGACTGGAGGATTGTAATTATATATCTATTCCTCAGAATTCTGCACATATTCTTCAGTCTCAATATTTGCTTTCTCGGTCATTTCTTTCAGTACACCATCATCTTGTCTCTCCATCTGGCCTCCCTGTTTCTCCGAGCCACCTCTACACCTGGAACAGAAACAGGAAGTGCTCCTCCAAAATTGGTCGCACTCACAACAGTGACGATTAGGGGGAGTTCCTCGATGCTCTGGCCAAATTTTCCCTAATAGTATAAATATCACCTTGGGTCTCCCATGAAAAGAGGCTACTAGCCTAGTGGGATTAATCTATCAATAAAAATAAATAAATATGGTGACTCACCAATGCCACTTTCTTCATTCCCAAGCTTTAAGGTATGCTGATTACAGTTAGTCAAAACTACAGAAATAAGAATACACCTTAATATTTGCCATTAAAAGAAGGCAACCTGTAAATATACAAATGGTACTAGTTAGCTCAGAGGAGTCACCATTCTCAGTGTGTGCACTCCATATAGTTTGCACATGTAGGGTGCATAAGCATTTAAAGCTAATGTATGACATGTCAGCCGTAAACCATTCAAAGTTAAATACTGAAGTTCTTTATATAAATAAATTAAAATATTTAATTTCTAAGTAAATATGCAGAGAGAAAAAAGGCTTATAACATTGAAATTACTAACATCTGGCTGAATATGTACTGTACCTTTTTGTTTCCATCTTTTAATTCTAAAATTACATTTTTAGAGTCATTAAAGGCAGTACAGTTTAACGTTGTCTCCATGGGTATAGTCCAGTAAGTCATGTAGCTTGTATAACTGTTACTTGTTTGAATTACCAGTCAATATTTCTAAATCCCCAAACAGATTGTGAGGCTTTAGGTTAGAAGATTTATTTCCTGATTCCACGGTTACATATTCACGGGGAAAGGTAAGATTCAGCAAGCTAGAGTCAAAATAAGGAAATCATTATCTGACCTAATTCAGCAGCCTTCAAAGGAAATTAGACTTTAAGTAGAGATTTGTACAGTCAAGAGGTGATGCTGATTTTCTGCTTGTAACTATTGTACATTTCCACTGTAAAATGCATGTTTATATACCATTCTACGTGTTACTTTTCACAAAAAAGGCAATTGGAGTGCAACATTTTTCAGTTTTCTTAATTCAGTCCAACAATACTACAACTTCATTTGCATATCTTCTGTAAAAAAAATTGCATTTTTTCTTTGTTTTCCTCAAATGAACATCCTACTCAATGTCACAGTGTGTGGGGGAGAATCCAAACACAGCAGCTCATGTGCTGCAGAAGGGTAGATTGGATATTCTGGCTTCCAGAAGAGATGTAGTTTGGGAAGATGCTTCCAAATTGGATATTACTGTGTTAATATCAGTCTGCTATAGGTCTTCAGCTTTGCCAGGACTCACAAAGAAAAAGGATGCCCAAGCTACACACAGATTTGGGAAGTATGTGCTCATGCTCACCACCCTGTTCGAGTACTGAGCTACCTTATACACATGTATTGTCAGAGGGATTAATCATCCATTTGTGGTGTTCTACAAGGAAAGCATGACACTTAGGACTATACATTCTTTAATGCTCAGAGTTGCTACAGAAGTTAATTTAACCTTGATAACAAATTACCTGATCTTGAGGGCCTCAAGCAACTTGAAAACATCCATCCCTGTGTCATAAATGAGACTTGATTTAATTGTAACGATAGGTTTAGTGTTTACTGTACATTCATACCTGAGAAGAGAAGAAACTGTTGGGGACATTTCCCAATTTGACCGAAATCATATAGCCTCAAGGCAGATTTCCTTGAGACCCCATAGAGAACTCATTGGACTTTATCTTACCCTAAATAAAACAAATTATCAATTTATTCCTTGTTACTGGATGCCATCTATGTTTCTGGAGAACCATGAGAGCTTCCTGAATGTACTTTCTGAAATACCCATAATGAAAAATATTTTTTTGATGGGTAAATTTTAACTACCAGTAAACTGGTGCATCTACACCTCAAAAGCTGGGTAGGCAAAAATTCTTAGACTTAATAAACAAATGCCTTGAAAAATTGGTTAACTGACCCACGGGTAAAATGTTTTAGACCTTTTCCTTGGCAAAATAGCACCCTCCCCCCATGCACCACGTATGTAATATCCCCCTTCCCTAGTTAAATCTGATCATAAAATAGTGATCTTTAAAGTTTTGAACAGACAGACCAAATCTTGATTGAAGGACTTCTGCAAATCAAGCGTACAAAAACTCTGACAACTTATCAACATTGTGTGTGTGTGCGTGTGTGTGTGTGTGTGTGTGTGTGTGCGTGTGTGTGTGTGTGTGTTGATAGCCTTGTTTTTAAGGAAGATTTTTGCCTCCAAGGAAGTGCTGTATGTACATCTCTTGCATACTGTGTTAATTTAAAGTTTAAAAGGATATCTGAGTACATGAGACAATTGCTTCATTCTCTCAGGATGTCCATATCTTCCAGGCAAGCCACAGAGACATTAGGAAATTGCAAATCTATGTTGTCAGGACCTGTATTAGAGTTGGACTATAATAGTTTAGGGTCTTGGTTTTACAGGGGTCACCTTAGTGGTGTTGTCTAAGGTGAAGGCTAGATGTTAGGTAATGCTATGATCTTAGTGCTGTTTTGTGCTCTATCTAGCTGCCATAAGCATAGTTCCATACACAGCCTTTGTGTATTTGGTTTAAAGTCCTAAGTACTAGCTTTACAGGTGTTCTACTGTACAGGGTACTGCTTTTCTTCCTGGGTCTCCGCTGAAAATGGGGCCATGCCCAATCAAACTTATTCCCAGTTAACAAATGTCAAATAAATAAACCATCACTGAGCAGTAAACAGATCCATGAAAATGTGCCTAATTTATAGCTGACAGAAAAAGCTGAAAACTAACTCCCATGCCCTCTGGCCAGTAAATGACTACACTTTAAGCTCTGTGGAGTGCCTCCCAACTCAGAGACCAGGTAAATGCCTTCTGCCATAAGACTGATGTTCCTGGAGCAACTTAATGTAAAAGCACAGCAAAAGTAGCCCTTAAGTGCTAATTAACACCCAGCTAAGCCCCTAAAAAGCTTCCATATGTGTTTTACAGCTCCGACTGTCCGGGCTACTTTCCTACTGCCACTGAGTCACAGTCTTAATGTAAAGACACACTTTGGTTAGCCAAAAATGAAAAGGTTTCCACTAGCTACAACAAGTAGTTGTCACTTTAAGCTCCGTTGTGTTTCTCAACTTGGACAGACTGGGCTACCTTTCTACGCCCACTAGAATTGTAGTCCCAGCTTTCTTAATGTAAGAACATACATTAGTTAGCCACTAGTGAAAAAAAGTACCAGAAACAAGTCTAGCAGCTAGTTACAAGTAATTGCAAGGCAATTCAAAGGCATACAATCCAGCAATGAGGAAGAGACACACACTTTAAGGCAATTTCAAAGTACAGTAACAGTCTGAGGGGATGGCCTTCGTAGTGCAATTATAAATGTGCTTTAAATGTAGCTCTCTGAATACAAAACAGTAGTCCAAATGCTTTGTTTTCAAGCTTGCAGTTGTCCCAAGACCAAGATGGCAGACTTCTAGTGTGATGTAAAATACTGGGGGTGGGATGGGGGTACTAGATTAATTACCAAAGGCTTTAGTTGCAAAATTAGCTATGATAAGGCCCAGCACAGAAACCAAAAAAGCAATACAGAATATAAAAATGCCCTAAATTATCAGCTTTAACTTTAGATAAAGAGCAAAAAACTGATTTAAACAGCAAGATAAATGCAATTATGTGTAGTCTGGATACAGAAATATATGGCAAATTCTGTGTTATCAAGTTTGCAGTAGTCCAAAGACTGTGGTGCTGAACAAGAGGACTGGAAGGTCCACTCCCACAACTGCCATCCTGTGGAGGAAACATTCTAGAGTTTGTACAACTTTCTTGGTTGATTAGCTTTGGCAGAGTCCCACCTGATTTCAGAGAATCATCCCATAAATCACCCAGTCTTGAACGGGAAGGCTGCTTGGGACAGAGGTTTCTTCTCTTGGGACTTCTTGAGGGCCCAGCAGGTTAGGCCTTGGGGAGAATTTGGAATGATTCCAAAGCCACTTGTAGGCACTGATCTGCCAGATATCCAGCACATGTGTCTGCAGTCCCTTGTTTGGGTTGGTTTAAGTGCTACAGTTTGCTCCACCTTAGGATGATGTCCGCGGTGAAATCCTTGTCATTGAGACAGGCAAAGATAATGAGTAAGCTGGTCTGTTGTGTGTGCATTTTTAGTTGCTCATTACATCTAGCATATTTTGGCCTCTGTTATTTCTTCACTTGGCTGTCTCTAATGGTAAGGGACCATTGGTTTCTCAGATCTCCCTACTTCAAGCCTTTAGGGATGTCATCCGGGAATCCTGAAAGCACCCTCAGTCTCCTGTTGCTGTTTCCCAGGTAGGCCAGTAACCAGTATATGTCCCAGCCAGATGGATTTACTGTCCTAGCATTATAGAACTGCTTCATCTGTCGTCACTGTGAGCCATTGATGGTTCCAGAGGCAACATCTTACTTACCCCGTACTGGCTGACAGTGAGTCTAAAGTTGGGATGGGTAAGACCTGGCATTAGATCTTGAACAATGACATCATAGGCTTGTTATGAAAATAATGACAACTATAGCAAATATATTTAAAAATATATGCAAATATCCTAGTATCACAAGTATAATTCCATCCACATTATATTTGCTTGGCAAAAGGACATCTAACAAGAGTAGAAGTCAATATTTTTTTTACCCTGCTTAAAAGTTTTCTCCTCTGTCTTGAGTTTTAAACAGGTGTGACAAAAAACTGTATTCCTCTCCCACTGTAGAACTTGTGTCCCTCAACTATCCAGCTTATATAGCCAAATCCTAGTTCTTCATAATTAGATTAGTCCTGGACCTCAATTAGTTTGGCATGAATTTCATATTTATTATATTGATTTATTACCTAAGCACTTCACAGTAAATTACAAAACATGAGCAAAGTAATGCAAACAGCATAACCAAACAAAATATTAGTAAGATGAATTAAATTAGCAATTAACCTTTTTTCACCCAAAAGATTAAAATAAAACATCATTTGTAAAAAAAAAAAATGCCCAAGATAAATGCAGTTACCCAAAGTTACTGAGGTTTTAAACAAGTCATAACATCTAACAGCAACAAAATAAACTTCTTAGCAAAGTCCAAACACTCCATAGAAAGTAACAGTAAAAGAATACATGGCCATTCTCTCAGACCCAAGACACTAGTAGCTACAAGTGCAGGACATGGTCTTCTCAGTTCAGGAGACAGATTTCCAGAAAGTTAGCAAAAGCCACACTTGGAAATGACCCTTAAAAAGCAAACTTCCCAGCATTTATTCCCTGCCAAGTAGAGATGGCCAGCCTCATCAAAGATTGACACACACTGATAAATGATAAATGCACACAATAGAATCAGATGAACTCAAAAAAGGAAAGCAACACCACCAAAGGTTTCTCCTGCTACAGACATTCAAAACTGGAATCTCAAACCTCAGTCTTGTGCTTCCAGCTGGGGATTGTTCTTTGCTTAGAGTACTCTGAGTGTTTCCACATGCTGGCCTTTGCAGGTAAAACCTGGTGGGAAAACTCTTGTGTACCCCCTTATTGTCAGTGGCTGCTGCTGGTCCTGCTTGGAAATCGGCCCTTGGTCATAGGTCCTGTAGTACTACCACATTTAGTACAGATGCCCTTGACATTCTAGAACTGTTTGATTTTAGGGATGAAACTGTATACTACTCTTGCTGTCTGTCTCCACTCTTATAGAGGGCAAAGATGTCATAGTTTGGCAGACTAGGCATGGATGCATTCAGAGCTTGAGTCCAGATGTTATGGTATCTTGGCAAGAATACAGCCACATTTCATGGTGGTGTGCTTAATTGATGATGTGGATGTTGCTGTACACTTTTGAGTATTCTGTGGTAGCAATCTCTCCATACATTTATGACTTCCTTTGGTGTCCGTCTGTTGTCTTGGGGCCCTAGATTGGTTTTCAGCCCTCTGCTAAATCCTATATTGACTTTTCCTTTACCAGTCATTCCTGTCATTATTAATAAATTATGTTATGTTGTCCGTATCTCGCCTTCCTTCTTGTTGGTTGGGTTCGGAGCCGACCCTCGGCTCTGACTCTGCCATATTCTAAAGCTCAAGAGCTTCGACTGGCTCGAGGCTAGTCCCTATCCCATGATGCCTAGCGCTAGTTAACCCAGATCTCATTTGCCACTTGAAGCTTCGAGAATGCTGGATACTGGCTTAGACTACGTTTTTGAATTTCATTGTTTTTTCTAATTTAAATCTTAATATTCTTCAGGGTCTTTCTGTAGTTGACTAGTCTTTAGCCCCCTATCTCCGCTTTCTGGTTGTTGTTTAGGCCGTCGTTCCTTCTCCAGGCCTATTCCCCTTGTCGAATCTTTTTTTTTTTTTAGAGGATTCCCCCTTATTCTTAGCCTGTTTCAGTTAGAGGGTTTCCCCCTTATTCTCTCCCTTTCTTTTTCTAGTGAGGAGTAGCTGTTTAAGTTAGAGGCTCTCCTCAGTCGGGAGAGATGTCATTTAACTTAGAGGCTCTCCCATTTCTATTTCCTTCCTACCTTCTGTTTAAAAAAATAAATAAATAGTTCTTAGTAGTTATTGTAAGACTATTTGTCTGATAGCTATAGCTTTAGCGTATAGTAGTTACTGTATTGAGCTTTGTTGTTGTTTTTTGTGATAGTGTCCAAAGAAGTGCCCAAAGAATCCAAACCTTCTGGATTCAAAAAATGTGACTCGTGCTCCCAGAAAATCTCCCTGACTGATGGACATACGAGTTGCATTTGTTGTTTGGTGGCTGTCCACCTGTAAGACTCATGTTCTATTTGTCACGCTTTCAGCGCCAGAGTCCTGCAGGAGCGCAAAAACAAACTTATCTTGCGAGGTTTACTAAAAGGGCCTTTTGACACACCAGCAGAAGGGAATCAGGCTAGTTAACCAGGGAAACCACCCAAACTGACAACTTCATCGGTTCTACCTTCGGAGCTGTCAAGACACTTAGAGAAATATACCAGTTTGCTGGATCTTAAACCTCTCGGGTCTGACAAGGCTTTATCTCCTGCATTCCATCAGTGTCTTTGGAGCTGTCTAGGAGTCATAAAAGGACTAGATCTTCTTCATTGGAGCTGGTGCGGTCCACTTCAGTCACCGTTCCTGCAGTCTGTGGCGGGCAGTCACCGATCGTCCACCCACTCCTCTCGATCATCCAGGAGTCTTTTTTATGATGATGTGGAGAGGGTGGTAGAGGCTTTTCAAGACACCGGCTCTGGCAAAAATATTATCAAGCCCAGATTGTATGTATGTGGGGCTGACTTCTCTTCCTCCCGGCCCATCTATTCCTCCTTCGACTCACCTGAGCTCAGAGCCGGAGTGTATGGAACTCATTGTGGTAGAACCGTCGGTTCCAAAAACCCCAGTCTCCTCGATACCCCCTCCTATGGAGGGATCAGGGAGCCGACACTCCATCGGCTACGAGAGGGGAGCAGTATCGGACCCTTGTCTGACCCCACTCTCCCTCTTGGAGCTTCGGCGCAGGTGAACTCGGCTCACACATCAGCCTTGGAGCCATGACCTTTGGTGTGGGAGAGGTCTCTTGACTCTTTGGAGCTGAGGACACTCTCAGGCCGGGACCGTGGTGCCTTCGAGGTGATGTGTGCTGTCCTCTCAGCTCCTCCCTCTGCTTCAGCTACTCCATCCTCTTCGGATCCATTGTCTTCCCTCTCTCCACCCCTGCATTCTAATCGCAAGGAACCAGTGCCCCAGGATGCCCCATTGGGTGACCCCCCCTACCGAAACCTCCCCAGAGCATCCCCTGAGGAGGTCCCCTGGAAGAGGGCATGTAAGAGGAAGCATGTCGACTCCCCTGAGTCTCTGACATTGGACACGGACTTGGAGGAATCAGAAGGGCCCCCGCGGTCCCCCTCTGAGGATGTCTCATTCTCCGACATCCTGGAAATCCTCAGGCAGAGGGGTGGCTGGAAGTCCCTTTCCCCTTCTGAGGACGAGTCCATATACTTGGATGCATTTGGTTCCCGACCCTCCACCTCTTGGGTGTCTCCGCCCTTTGACCCGGTGCTAGAGGTAGTAAGTCGAAAGGCATGGAGCTCTCCGGAATTGATGGAACCAGTTCCGCGGAGGCACAATAAATTCATAATGGCCCCTGATGACAAATCCTTCCTATTCAAGGGTGTACCAGTTGATGTTATGATGGTGGCTGCGGCCACTAAGAAGGAATTAGCGAAGACTTCTACATCTGTCCATCTGCCGAACAGTCATGTACGATGGACAGATACGGGAAGCGTGTCTTTTCTTCAGCAGCCTTTACTCTCAGGTCGCTATCTATCCCATTTCACCCATCTTCAGAGGGATCTGCTGATAGAGCTAGAAGATGCCCTACAGGAGCCTACAGCTGCAGAAGCTGCAGATAAGACTGCTTCTCAGCTTGCGACCTTATCTTCCATAGATAACTCTTCCATGTGGCTTATCTCCTATGCAGCCAGTGGAGCGAGCAGAGCTGCAGGCACAGGAGTCACCTTATGAAGGCACTCCTGGATGCACCTTTGTCAATTTGCGGAGCCTTTCAAGTCCTCCTTTACCAACGCCCCATTAGATGACTCGTCGTTGTTCGGGCCCAAGGTAAAAGAGACTCTTAACCAGGTGCGAGCAGGATGGAAAGACCCTCTCTGATGGAGGAGTACATTTTTCCGTGCCTCCTTGACCTTACCCCAAAGATGAAAAGGGTTGAAAAATGTGGTTCCGGAAATACCAGGGAACTTCGCCCAACACACATGGTGAATTTTCCCCCCAAGGGCAGAGGGGGGAATAATAATGGGAGATGCTGCCCTCATAGCAGAGGGGGTCCTCAGACTCAGTGTGACAAAGTTACTTTCTTTGGGAGGCAGTTCCAGCGCTCCTGAAAGAGAGCCCGCCTGTCCACCTATGGAGGCAGTCGGGGAAGACTGTCACTGTACCCAGAAGCCTGGCGAGAGTTCACAGACGACACATAAGTACAGTTGATAATATCCAGGGGATACAATATTCCTTTCTCCATGCCACTTCCCCAAAAATAAAAATCCATCCCAGATGTGCCACCCAATCTGAGGGAATAAGCAACTCTAGAAGTTCAAAAGTTGCTAAGAAAAAGAGTCATCTAAGAAGGCCCCGCAGGCCAAATCGGATCCGGAACTTACTCAAGGTTCTTTTTTAGTACCAAAAGAAATGGGGGACTGGAGGCCCATTTTGGACCTCAGCAGACTCAACAAGTCTGTCAAAAAGACAAAGTTCTGGATGGTGACACTGCAGTCCATACTTCCCTTTCTGGGAAAGGACAATTGGATGTGCTCTATTGATCTCCAGGATGCGTACTACCATACCAAGATAGACAGGCGATCCAGGAGATTTCTATGCTTCCAGCTGGGAGCCAGTCACTACCAGTTCAGAGCTCTGCCCTTTGGCTTTATCACAGCCCCCCCAGGGTGTTCACCAAATGCATGGCAGTTGTCATGGCTCATCTGAGGCGTCTAGGATTCCAGGTGTTTCCATATCTAGACGACTGGCTCCTTACCACCACCGAGCATTGACTAACCGAGACAAGGAACACCACAATACGCCTCTGCTTTCAGCTAGGCATCACTATAAACTAGGAAAAGTCTTCCTTGTTGCCCTGTCAATATGTTACATTTATAGGAGCAGATCTAGACACCAAAGACATGATAGCAAAATTGCCTCAGGAGAGTGTCCACCATTCGACACCAAGTTGCAACTTTAATCAAGAGGAAAAGAACTCAAGCAACATTTGTTCTAAGTCCAGGGCTCAATAGAGGCAGCTATAACTCTAGTTCCCTTGGTGCATTTTCACATGAGGTTATTGCAGTGGCTCCTCTTTGCTCAGTGGTCTATGCAAGATCTACCCATGTCTCATGAAATTCTCATCACAGAGACCTGCAAGCAGGACCTAAAATGGTGACTTCAGTCAACCCAGCTGACAATAGGCAGACTGTTTGTTCTCCCCCAACCAGTGGCCACAGTGACCACGGATGCTTTCCAGATAGGGTGGGGGGGGGCATTATCTGCGACAAACTGTTCACGGAACTTGGCAACAACACGAGTACCAATTTGCACATAAATGTCCTCGAGATGAGAGTGGTGCTCCTGGCATTGCAAGCACTTCACAGCTCTCTTCCCATGGGGACTATTGTGATTCAGATGGGCAACATGTTAGTGGTGTGGTACATCAACAAACAAGGCGGAACCAGATCCTATCCCTTATGTCGAGAGGCCCTAAGAGTATGGCAATGGACGATATCCTCCCAATGCACATCCCGGTCCAATGTGATAGCGGACAAATGAAGCAGGGCTATCCTTATGCCTCATGAGTGGTCCCTGAAACAAGACATTGCAAATCAGATCTTTCACAAGTGGGACCAGCCTTGCTGCGATCTTTTTGCCACATCCATCAGTGCCAAATGCAGCAGCTATTTCACCCTAGTCCCCCCACCGGGACAATCGCCTAGGAATGCACTTGTTCACGATTGGCCCCCGGGACTTCGTATGCCTTTCCTCCATTTCCTCTGATCCTCAAGGTTCTTCAGAAAGCAAAATTGGTGGGTTGCAAGCTAATCCTCATTGCCCCCTACTGGCCTCGTCAAATCTGGTTCCCGTTTCTACGGCCCCATCTCCTGGAGGAGCCTTGGATCCTGAACCCAGCTTCGGACTTGCTGAGGCATCAGTCGAGCACACTCCATCCTTCCTTACAGGCCCTCAAGCTGACAGCTTAGTTCCTCCACTTCCTGGTTTAGCCAGGCTTCCTGACATCTCCCCGGCCATACAACATATTCCAATCTCCTCTCACAAATACTCTACGAGTAAACTGTATACTAGTGAATGGAAACAGTTCTCTTGTTGGGCTGTCAACAATAATATTGATCCTTTTACTGCACCCATTTCAAAGATACTAGAATTCCTGGCTGCAACTTTTAACCAAGGAACAGCAGCATCAGCTATCTGTCTTCAGTTGGCTGCTTTTTCCAACTTTCATGTGGGAGAAATTGGTTCCAACATTATGTCCCACAGGCAATGCAATACTTTTCTGAGGGGTACCATTCTTTTGAGACCCCCAATAAGAGAACCACTTCCTCCTTGGACTCTAAATTTAGTCCTAGCTGCCTTGATTCTTCCTCCATTCGAACCAGCCAGTTCTTGTGCTCAAAAATTTTTGACTTGAAAAACTATTTTCTTTTTTTTTTTTTCAAATTAAAATTTTTATTTCTTTTTCATACGTACAGCTTAAATTTCTACTTATTATAAACAAACAGATAAAATAGTACCTGCGGAATACAGGGTAACAACTAATTTGACTAAGGTCTAATTTACACAAAACTATTGTCATAACACAACATTGCTATTAAGTGATATCAATTCAGAACCAAATTCTTTAAACATCATGTGTTAATAACAATGGAGTAAAAATTATCTTAATGCAAGACAGAAAAGTGAGAAAGAAATCTTAGTACTGTACTATGTCTATCAGAGAAACTATTTACAATATTTACACAGGGTTGTCACTCAATAAACCATACTGCATTTGTTTGGCTAAAACTAACATCATGTTTATGATCCTTTACTTATCTCATAGATCAAATCTTATCTTTAATAATTATATTGTATACTATCACTGGGTATATTCTTGAGGGAGAGTTATCTATGAGTTAATTTAAAGGTAAAGTAGGGTGTAGCAATATGTATTATATTATCTTTAGGGTTAGGATAAAATTTCAATAAGGATTTACCAATACTTCCTAAAGTAGGACATTTTTTTTTTACTTACAGTTTTTAGTTTGTTGGCCAATACATATTTGACAGCAATATTTCTAAATTCTGTCCATGAAATTTTTCCTCTGTTAAGCCAGTTAAGAGCAATATAGAATTTAATCAGTGCATGTATCGTTACTATGATATGTTTAGATTCTAATGTATAAGTATCAGGGAATATGTTTAGAATTGCCATTTCCCATGAGAGGGTGGATTTCATATAGCCTGATTTCTCCAATTTTACTCTCAGAGAACTCCAGAGTTTATGGACAGTTTTGCAAGACCAGAAAATATGAAATGTGCCCGCAATTATGTTGGGACAGAAGGTACAGAAAGGAGAGGAATTGGAATTAATTTTATTTAGAAAAGAAGGTGTATGGTATGCATTATTATTAATCATAATTTGTGTATAAATTAGTTTTTTATAGGGTGTGAGTTTTGTGGTTATATCTATTGGTGCTATTTTTTGCTCATCTGTTATATTTACATTTTTGGACATCCAATAATTGGAGTATACTATTTCATTGTGATACTTGTAACGTCTGATTAGGTTATAAGTGTTTGAAAGCATTTTAGTTTTTTGTAGTAAACAGGAGACGGTTTGTTGATAAAGCTGAAATTCTTGTTGATTTATGTTGATTTCTGAGGTTTTTAAGTTAACTAGATACCTTATTTGTTTGATTATCAGGCGATATTTTTGTTTGCCTCGAGATGCTCAATGACATATTCTAAGGGTTTATCTTTTATTTGATAAAAGTCCCATATTGTACATTTTTTAATAATTGGATAATTTTCTAGATTTTATCATATTATTATTTAATTTGAATTCAGGATTCATATGAATTGGTTGCGCCACAATTATGGAGTTTCTTATGTTTAGTGTAGAAAAAAGAGATTGAAAACTTATAACTTTGTTGATTATTATTGGATGAATATTGAGGTTTCTTAAACTTTTACTACTAAGAAAAGGAATAGCTTTTGGGTTGACATTGAAAGTTGTCAAGTATTGGTAATAGGTTTTTATCCAAAGAGGGAACCATGATGTATCCTGTGGTTCAAAGTGTATTAGGCGAATGATATGATTAGCATTAATAATATGATAATATGTCTGAAAATCAGGGAGATTTAAGCCACCTTTTCCTTTAGGCAGTTCAAGTTTTTTGTAACTAATTCTCACATTCTTCGGATGCCACATGAATTTACTTAATGTCGTTTCCATTTTGGTAAAGAATTTATTAGTCACGGATTGACTAATGGCTTGAAATTGAAACAGGATTTTTGGGAGTATATTCATTTTTATGATTGATGCCTTAGAGAGAAGAGAGAGGTTTAGTTTTTCCCATCTGGTCAGGTCTTTTGTGATTTTTGTCCAGACCACATACAGATTTTCTTTTTGGACTTCTTTTTGTGGGTGCGTAAATGTGATACCTAGATATTTAAGTAAGTATTCTATTTTAACTTTAGATTCTAGAAAGAAAATCTCCTTGTGGCTTAGGGGATTTAACGGAAAAAATTTTGATTTATTTTTGTTCATAGCATAGTTGGATATTTCTGAGAACTTGTCGATAGAGTTTAAAATTTTTATCAAATCAGTTGAAGGATATTGAAAATAGATGTTGAGTTCATCAGCGTAAGTTGTAAATTTGGTTAAAACCTTTGAAATGTAAACAGAGTGATTAAAGGTTTTTTGACTTAATTTTAGAAGGAGAGCTTCTAGGTAGAGATTGAAGAGATATGGAGAAAGTGGGCAACCTTGTCTGGTTCCATTTAATATACATATAGGGCGTGAATTATTTTTGTTTATATGTAATGTGGTTGTGGCCTTATTATATAATACTTTGATCATAGCAATAAATTCCTCAGGTAGTAAAAAGTGTTCTAATACTTTGAACAAGAAATTGAGGTTAACTCTGTCAAAAGCTTTTTGGGCTTCCACAGAGAGAGCATACTTCGGTGAGGAGTCTTTAATTGTCATATTTATTATAGCTTCTACTGATAATGTGTTATCCCACACTTGTCTACCTTTCATAAATCCTAATTGTTCTGCAGAGATGATAGCAGGAATTACTTTATGCAATCTATTAGCCAATATTGTTGCTAGTATTTTTATGTCTAGATTAATTAGTGTGATTGGACGGAAGTCATTGGGGTTAATACCAGAGGTATTTGTTTTAGGTATAAATATCATTTTAGAATTATTAATATAAAGGTCTGTGATTCCAGATTTTATTATATGATTGTAAACTTTGAGTAAGATTGGGACTAGTTGTTTCCCCAATAGTTTATAAAATTCTGCTATATAGCCATCTGGGCCTGGGGATTTCCCTGATTTCAATTGGTTGATGGCTAAGAAAACTTCTTCAGCAGTTATTGATAATTTAAGAAGCTCTATCTGCGTGTCCGTTATATGTGGGAAATGCAGATCATCTAAGTAGTTTTTAATTCCTCATTCATCTTCCATGAGGTGAGGGCCATAAATCTCCTTATAGATTTCTTCAAAAACTTTTATGATTTCCTCATCTGAGTTGTAAGTTTTTCCATCATGAATAATCTGTTTTATTGTTGAAGAAGGTGGTATTATGTTGATTATTCTGGCTAGGATTTTAGATGGGGTTTGTGCCCACTCTGAGTATTTGTGTAAGAGTTTATTTTCAATGAGAGAGAGCTGGTTCATTTGTATTTCTTGTATTTGTTTTTGAATAGAAGTGATCTGCTTCTCTATTGCCAGATCCTGAGTAAGTTGCAGTTGTAATTTGAGTTTTTTTAGATTATGTTCTAGACTTTCATCCTGGGATTTATCTTGTTTTTTTTGAGTATTGAGGCTTTTTGTATTAGAATACCTCTAAGTGTTGCCTTAGTTGCTGCCCATTGTAAATCCAATGGCATATTTGTTGTTTCTAGATTGTTGTTAGTTTGTATAAGTGTTTCTCTTATTGCTTGACATATCTCTTGATTTTTCAATATGTTGTGGTTTAAGGACCAGGTTATGCTGTGTTGCTTGTCAGTATTTAGTTTGATCTCCTTTATTATTAATTAAATTTTTGCATGATCAGATATAGTTCTGGGATCTGCTTGAAATTTTATTTCATACTTTCTAAAGTATGTTGAGATTAAAAAGAAATCTATTCTGGACCATGAATTGTGTTGGGATGAAAATAAGGTATATTTGTTGGTTCTAGAATCATGTCTGAAGAGTTCAAAGGGGTCTAATAAACTAAAGTCTTTCATTAGGTCATTTATAAGGTTTGTTAGGGCGACAGATTGCTTGTTATCCTTGTTCGTTCTATCTAGGTCAGGTCTGATAGTCAAATTCCAATCCCCTCCAATTAAGTATAGGTTATTTGAAAATTTTTCTAGAATTGAATATATATTGTAAAGGAACTCCGTTTGGTGCATGCAAGGAGCATAAACATTAAGAATTAAGATATTTCTATTAAGGGAAGAGAGGGAGCAATCTAAATAACACCACCTACCATTTGGGTCATATTCACTAGCTCTAATAGTGCCTTTGAAGGAGTTTTTAACTATTATTGCTACACCCTTAGATGCAGTATCGTTACCAGCAGCTATACTTGATTTAATCCATTTCCGATTTGTTTCTTTTGTCCATTGGGGTCTAGACATGTGTGTTTCCTGTATAAGCATTATCTCAGCATCTGATTTAAGTATTAAATGTAGGATTAACTTTCTTTTCTTAATATTCTAGAGACCTTTAACATTCCATGATTCCAGACGTATCATTTTTTCATAGTGTCATTTTGCTACTTGTCGGGTTTGCGAACTAATGTAAAGTTATAGGTTGCGTCTTATATAATCTATATGAGTGATATACATGTTCATGTATGAAGTGTGAGTAGTATACTGAGATAAAAGTTGATAATGTAAAAGACAACGAGTGACAACCAACCCCTTGCAGAACCCTCCCGTGCCTAACCACATAACTCCTTTTTCCTGTAAGAGGTAAAAAAACATATTTACAAGCCAAACTATATTACAAAAACCTATTTCTATTCTAAGATCCAACAGACTTTCAGCACGTTCCATCTTCCGTGCCTGCATTCTATCATTTTGTAACCATGCATTATGAATTAGTCATGTTGACTTTCATAAAAGAGAATATTGTTGCATTTCAAAGTGTAATACTCGGGCCCTTACTCATTTTAGTAATTATACAGGGTAGAGTTATTTTTGTATAGGATCTAACTTCTCTAGTTCGTCATGTTTTAAATCTTATTGGAGCCTATAGATGATCTGGGGTTCACTTATGAAATTAACAGTACACACTATCCCTCTACTTTTCTTTTCCATTTCTTTTAAATAATTAATTCAAAACTTCATACTCTCTGAGCTCCAGATGTCACTTCTATTTATAAATGCAAAAAACATGCTTATTAACGTTTATACAGACCACAATATCATACACTATATTTAGTGCTCCCCAAGTAATTTATGTACATTCACCAATACAAGTTGGACAACTCCTGTTAAAACAAATGATTTCCTTACCAGCATGTTAGCACATTTTTTTTTTTTTTTAGCACGAACATTCATTGCTGATAGAACTGAAATCTGACCTCTGCAATAAAGAAGCAACAATGAGTTTCTACACTGAGAGGTCCCTATCTTATCCAACTGTTCAGATTGGACCCTTTAAGTTGCTGACAGCAAATGTCATTACTTAAATTATAAACCCTTCCAGCCCAACTACTTGTACTACTTAATGCTGTTACACATCTTTTCTCTTCCTTCCTCTTCCCCTTTCCCTCCTCCCTTCCTTCTTTTGAATGTGATCACTGTAAGTGAACACATTTGTTTATCTGACAAAACACAATTATATTTGGATAAATTGACTCAACAATACAACTCTATTGCCCTAAAATACAGTTATATTTGGGTAAAAATCCTGCATACAGCATATGTTACAACATGAAACAGTTCCTTGTTTCTTCATACTCTAAAACTTCATTGCGAAGACTGATGTAATAATCTTATGTAGGGTTAGCTGAGATGAGGATATAAACTGCTTTAACAGTTAATTGATTTCTATTTTTCATTTTACATAACTGTTCTATCAAGTGCTTGTGCGACTTCCCCTATATATATGACATGGGCTTGCTTGACTCTCGCCTTCACACTTCTCAAGCTGCATGTAATAAAGACAGTTAGCTTAACAGTTATTGCCAACCCCGCCTCCCTGACTGCAAGCTTGTAATTGCTCCTTATCAAGCTTGGTAGAGGGGCACAACCACGCTCAACAGTATCTGCAATTTCCAGCAGGAGAGAAAGAAAAAAAAACGAGAAAGAAAAAAGAAAAAGAAAATTGGATGTCAACCACAGCATTCCATTTATCTCCTGACCAGATCTCTTAAGATCCATTCAAGTGCCAGAGTAAGAAGTCACCTGCTTTCCAAAATGACAGGTATGCACCGCTTGTTAAGTATTGTGACACTTAGGATCGTAAAAAAGCGCGCACCATGGAGACCGGTTATTGGATTATCTAATTTTCTGCAAAGAGTGTGTCTATTAAGCTAGCCTTGAATAATTCTTTAAATAAGATTGATGCATAGCATTCCGCTAGTACCTGTAGTATATATACAGGCTCTAAAGCTCAGACCATTACAGCAGCGATAATAAGCCTGATGAATGGTTCTCTATGGGTCTTTTTGTATTTGGTTTAATTGCTGCAAATAACGATTAGTAACAGAGATTTGAATTAATAGTATTCTTCCCACATGAGAGAGGGAAAATTTCCCTTGAGGTTGAATGACCTTTTATATATGTGCAGTACTTGTGATTATTTGTAATCCTCTCGTCGTTTAAGCGCAGAATTTGGTATGATGTGAAGGGAGCAGCAAAACGGTCAGCGTAAGTTCTTGTGTGTATTTGTTCTGACTTCCAGTGCTTAATACCTAATCGCTAACCAGGCCATTTAACAGTAATGTGCTTATTGCTTGTCTTGAACTAAAATCCAATTTGGAGAGTTTAGTGTCGATTAAGATCTTGCAGTGTATAGTCTTGCAGGTGGACTTAGCTGAATCTGTTTGAGTCATATAAAGCATTTGATTGAGAGAGAGATGAACGATATCTAATGTTACTTGCAAAGACATTATTTAAACCAATTTGTCTGACGTGTCACATATAAGGAAGAGTCACTATCTGATTTGCTACAACTTTTGAGGGAAGTGTGGCGTGATTATGTACATTCTTTTTCCATGTTCCTTACATTACTTCCTCTTTTCCTTTCCTTTTTCTCTTCCCCCTTCACCTCCTTCCTTCTCTTTGACCCGGATGCATTTGCAAGGTCAGGGTGCAAGTACTAAGGCTTGAATCTGTGATTTAGGCCCAAGTGTGGAATTCCAGGACGCTAAAAAGAATTTAGAGCTTAAACTCAGTTCTTTGAATTAAAGAGTACCTTAGTGCAGCAGCAAAAAGCATCGAGTAAACATCACTGGATCCGGTTCAACTGACAGGTTGTTATTAAGCTATATTTGTAGGCAGTTCTTTGAAAGCAGCAGCAAATGTTGTTTTGGCCTCGTGTACAGATTTTATTGCATAATTCGCGTTATGTTGAAAACAGAGAGTTGCTGGATACTTCCTTTGGAATTTGATATTTTTGTTTATTAGGTAGCTGCAAAAGGCGATAAGACTTGTCTCGATTGTTTTATTGGCAAAGGAAGGTCTTGTGCTACAGTTATTTTATGACCGTTCCATGTGATGCTTTTCTTTTTTTTGGCATTCATTATAATAGCTTGTGCATGCTCTGCATTTAGGATTCTAGCGTAAACTTGCCTCAGAATATCAGAAATTTGGGATTTTCTAAGAGCTCTGTGGATTCTCTCTATTTCTATCTTTTTAGTTATGTCTTTGTTTTCTATTATTTTGTATATGATTTCATTTGCAATTCCTCGTAACTGTGTTTGATCATACTTCTCCAGTATTCCTCTAATTAAGATATTGTTTCTTCTGGCTCTCGCTTCTAGGTCAATAATTTTCTCTTTCATTTCTGTGATGATGTTATCTCTTTCTGAGGCCTCTTTATGTAATTTTTGTATTTTCAGTTCATTATCTAGTATTTTACTTTCATTTTGCTCAATTCTTGCCGTCCTATATTCCAGCTTGCTTCCAAAGTCTGTTAACTTTGTTGAGAAAGTTTGTATTTCTGACTGAAGAAGGACTAGAGCTTCTTTGAGGTCTTCTAATGTGAATGACTGATCATTTTTAACTTTTTGAGTCTGTTTAGTTGCTTCAGATTGAAATTTACTTGTTTTTTGTCTTTTTGAAGAAAGATCCTTTTCTGGAGAATTAATTTGTGAGAATCTAGATTTAGTAGTTTGCTATTCCATTTGTTCCATTTTGAGTAGAGTAAAATTCCTTTATTTATTTGATTAGGTAGTACAAAGATTGGTAGGCTGGAGCACATGTAACCTGAATCACCACAGTGCCACTATGTAGAGGAGATCCTTCATCCAAGTAAGTTTCTTCCTTTTTTTTTTTTTCCAAAAAACTGAAGATCAGGAAAGCAAGATTAGTAATCCCCTGATGAACTTTGATGTTTATGATTATTGTTCGATGAAGTAGTCACAGATGATTTGGTTAGATTAACTAATAATTTTGAGATCAGGCAGAAATGTGTGCTTACTGTCTGGCGGCCATCTTAAAAAACAAACTATTTTCTTGATCGCCATTACCTCAGCTAGGAGGGTATCAGAATTACAAGCCTTTCCATTCGTTCCCCTTATTTAATTTTCCACAAAAATTGGATTTCTGTGAGGACCAACCCTTCTTTTCTATCAAACGTTTGCTCTGACTTCAATCTGAATCAATCGATAGAACTACCAGTGTTTTTTACGAACTATGGCAACAAGGCAGAGTATAAACTCCACCAATTGGATGTTTATAGACAATTATGTTTCTGTTTGCACAGGACTCAGGAACTGACAATCTGACCTGTTGTTTGTATTCTTTGCAGAGAACAAAAAGGGAACTCCAGTATCAAAAGTGACTTTATCAAAATGGATTTCGGATACCATTACTTATGTTTATAATTCACAGAACAAGCAACTACCAGGGAAAATTCAAGGACACTCAACCAGGGCTTTGTCTGCCTGTACTGTCTTTGGAGCCAGACTGCCTTTAGACTCAATTTGTGCAGTGGCTACGTGGGTTAATCCCCATACCTTCATTACTCATTACAAAGTAGATGTGGCCTCCCAGAACAGGACATCCTTTGGTTCAACGGTTCTGAAGAGTATATTCCATTGAGCCACCCAAGAAGAAGGTGCTGGGGACACTGTCCCAACCAACAAGAAGGAAGGCGAGATAGGGACAACATAACATAAAGAAGTTAAGTACTTTCCGTAACATTCCATGTTTGTTGTCCTTGATCTCGCCTTCCTTCTTGCATCCCACCCTCCTTCCCCCTCCTGGAGGATCGAGAGGGGAGCTATCCATATTTGACTATATAGGCCTTGATTTCCTTCCTGCCTTATGAGTTGGATAGAATAAGAATTTCTACTTATGGCTTGAGGGTTACTTTTTATATACAGATACATGTATTTTTGTTAGATATGTCTATAGTTTGTATATCTACACATTGTGGCCTAGTGTTATGGTTGATCACAAAACGAGATCTGGGTAACTTGCGCTAGGCATGATGGGATAGGGATTAGCCTCGAGCCAGTGGAAGCTCTCGAGCTTTAGAATATGGCAGACTCGGAGCCTAGGGTCGACTCCGAACCCAACCAACAAGAAGGAAGGTGAGATCAAGGATAACAAACAATGGAACATTATAGTAAGTACATGACTCCTTTTTTTATTGTTGGTAGAAATAGCTTGCCTGGGCTCCCTTTCATTTTTTTTGTCAGTGGTCTCTACTTGTAGTAGTTGTCTGCTCTTGGATAAAGCTAAAATAAAAGCATTGCTGCTTTACTGTGGAATATAGTTTCTTCTTAACCCTCAAGTGTTATGGTTTAGCACATTGTCTGTAGTGTGGAATCCCAGATTGCAGAGAATTGGTGGGTCATCTGGTGCTTGGCTGCAGTATTGAACTTCACTCTGTCAGCAGTTATTTCTTTGGATGAGAACATGCGGGCAGCTAGACTGAGTCTCCTGGATTATTTGCAGCTGAAGCATGTTGTATTGTACTAACACACCTGGTAAAATGTCCTCAACACACACCAGAATGTTAGTATGTGAGGGTGCCCCAGTACTTCTCTTGCTAGGGTTTGTCTCTCATTCACCCCTCCTTAATATACTAGACTTTTTTCATTGCTGTATCTTTGAGGTAAAGAGCAATAACTCACTGCACACCCTCGCATCACTTGGATTGAATTGTTTAGCTTCCCAAAATGCACAGTTCAGCTAAAAATCCTTTGGGTGAACTTACATACTCCTATTGTCCATGGATAGATGTTTACCTTCAGAGTTAAAAGTTCTGTCAACATTTCCCACTTGAGTCTCTCATATTGTAACATACATTTATCCCAAGTGATAATGCAAAAATGTACTGGTATTTAATTTTTCCTCAAGTTCTCTCCATACAACTAATTTGAAGGGAGCATCTAAGAAACTTGCATAGGGTAGTCAGATCTCTGTACAGATAGATTCACTGAATATATTCTGAAATGCTTAATATCCTAAATATTGCATGAATATATTTCAGTTCAGCAAAAGTAAATAAACATGCGTATGTTTATATCATGCAAATGAACTATAGGGTGCCTTAAACTTACGAAAGCCAAATCCTGGGGCAGTACATACACTGAAATTTTCCTAATTGTGTTTTCTAGCTTCATCAGTGTTATTTCCAGGAATCTGCAATGAGATTATCATAACGGGAAAGAGTAGGGCTAGCTTCTGGGGGAAAGGAGGCCAGTTAGCAATAAAGGTTTGTGTCACGGAGATGTGCTGGTGACAGAAGTTTTCTTTAACAGGGGGAGGTGGGTGACTTGAGTGGGCCATAGCATATGCATCTCAAATGAAAGGAAATCTAAGGAACAGTCAATTAACCTCTGGTTCAAAGCACAGCTGTTAAATACTCTCATATAGCCATTTAAGTGCAACAAACTTGCATGTTTGCTCTTAAACACATTTAATGTTCTGCTAGACTACTGAATATTGTACATAGCTTATCTATTTCATAAAAAATGCTGAGTGTGGAATTTTATCTTTAGTGTCCTGGACCGAAACAGAGTGGATATAAAACAAGCATTTGATTACTTACCAGGCAAGTTACAATATAAAACATAATATCATTACTCATAAAATCTCATCAGTTTACTGTGTGAGGCTTGATCATTTTTACATAAAATACTAATTTCTGTAGTACTGCACACACTGTGTGTACTGAAGTTCATCAAATTAATGTGAGCCTTGATCTCTGGAGCAAGTATGTCAGATTCATCACCAGAACCAAAGTATAAAAGTATGACACTTCCACTAGTGGTCTGGTATGTGTATTCAGAGTGCTGCCTTTTTTGCTGCACGATCCCCGGTGGATAGGATTAAAAAATTGCATCAGCAGTGCTCAGATAGGTAAAATAAGGAAGCAACCAGTCAAATGCGATTGATTTAAGCCCAAACTTTGTGCTGCCTACATGGGCCAGTAGCCTGAAGTCCGTAGCAGAACAATTGCAAGCTCCCTTAAACTGAGTGTATATCCTTGCTGTACTGCAATGCTTAAATTATCACTCTGTCCCGCTTGGAGGTCCTATGCTGTCTCCTTCAGAAACCACATTTCCAGCCAACGTAAGCTATTCTGGGTCTGTTGTACTTCCATTTTCTGTGCTACTATAATGGTCATAGTTTCCATTGTCAGGCTTACGGCCTGAATTTTTTTAAGATGGCATAGCTTCATCTCCATCCATATCAGGGGCTCATAAAGATCTGTATGTTAGAATTATTAAAAGTATGAAAACATCCAGTTGATGTGGTCTGTTGTCAGAAAGAGTTGATGGGAGTGTAGGTGATCCATTGTATTAATGTAAGTATGATCACATGCTGTCATGACATAGGGAGGAGGTCCTATGGTGCTGGACTACTAATGCTAAAACTTAAAATATCATCTGTTCTGAAAGTAAGGCTCACCAGTTCACTTTAGTTAATGTAGTTGTGATGTTGGAGAAAATCAGATCATCCAGATAAGTTCATGAGGACACACAACACTAACTGCTGCTTAACTGTGCCACACTGTGTGCTTTTTTTTTTTTTTTTTTTTTTTTTTTTTTTTTTACTTCAGCACAGGTAGAAAAAAAATAATGCAGTACCCTGCAAGATGATTTATTTGTGGTAATCAGGTAGTTGGCACTTTACAGTTCACATATTTGTGGCAGCAAAATATTAAAACTTAAACATTTGTGCCCAGATGTGATGAAAAGGCCTAATATGTTAGTGTTCAGATTGCATTCTTCCTCTTGCATTCATTATGGTACCATGTCACATATAATATAGGGCAATTTTTGACAGCATTACTGACAACATATAGATCATGTGTTTTAACTGAGCTATTGTCACTATGTATTGTTTTGCTGCTGTCCTTATGCAGTCTATGAAATGGTTACAGGACTGCCTTTACTATTGCTTTGTCTTTCATAATTTATATGCTAAAAAGGGGACCTGATAGTATTATACTAATTTGTTGAGAGGTTACTTGGAAAAGTAAGGTTTTAATGCATGTATCAAAGCTAAAAAAATGGGTTATTTTTCTTAGCTCACTAATTTAATGCTGCATTTGCAGAATGCAGCTGTTCTGCGTATTAAATTCTGCCCCAGCTGACTTTTCTGATCAGGAGCAGATGCAAACCCTGTGGTGGTACAAACACTGATTATTTTTGTCAGCTGCAGAAATCTGATTTTTTTTAGGAAGCCATTCTTTTCAGAAAGCTTTTTTGTGAATTGCTTTGTGCCCCCTCTGTAATCTGCATGCCCTGCTGAACTGTCAGTCGAAGATAAATGTACCATGCTTTAAAGAACCCAGTCCCCTTGAGAGATGTTTTCTGTCATTCTTTGCACTCATTTTAGTAGTAGACAGAAACATCCATGTACTCCTGAAAGCAGGTTGTATTGTCCAATCCAACAGTAGCAGCTAGCTAGATGTTCAAGATCTTTCTGTGATCTAATTCTAATAATGCATTTTCAAATGTTTTCTTGTGGAGTGATGTAGTTTTTGGTATATTTCAGAAATGCATTTAAGGTGCAGTTTAAATACATAATTACCTTTTAATAATATTTAACTTATGAGTACAAAGTAGCATATGAAGATATCTATGAGTCCTAACTCTAAGTTGCTGTTTGTACATTTTCCCCCAAGAACAACTAAGCAGTCAGTCATGGGGCTGGTGCCAGCTTTCATATGTCCCCAAACAATTTTCAGCTTGCTGTTGTCTGTATAATATCCTAACAGAGTCTCGTTATAGCAGTCACAATTGCAGTATTCAGAAATGCTGTTGTGCTTTTCCCATGGTATTAAAGCAGCGTTGCAGTCATTTGAAATACTGCTATTATACATTGAAGGAATAATGCCCACTGGTGCTCTCATGCAAGTTTGAGAAACATGGTTAATTCATAGGGGTGCAGCCAAAGAGGTCAGCTGTAAAGCCAAAACCCTCTGACATCCATTGTGCGTCACCAAATTATGTAATAGCAAAAGAAAAAAATGAGCAAATAATTCTGTTTACCGAAGCATTGCTGTCCCTCTGTTTTATGAACAAAATCTTGTTAGCAGGTGGTAAAATGCTTGCAAAGAGTACAGTAATGTTATTTTAAGTTGCAGGGAATACCATAACTGTAACTGCAGGCACCCTAGAAAATGTTATACTGTACATGACTGGCTTGTGTTCCATTTCAGAAAGTGATGTCATGGTACTGCTTTTTGGTCTATTATTGCTTTTTCTAATAGTCTGATGTTGGATAACAAAGGAGTATTTCAACTTTGCCATGGTAGAAGGAAGGGTACGAGTGGTGAATTAAAGCTGTGGTTACAGTGAGACAGGAGTGTGAGTTTCTGGTAAGAACAGAGTGCAGACAGATGTAAAGGCTGAAACCTGTATTCATTTACTTGCATTTTGTTGACTTGGTTTTTCCCACTGGGCAGAACCATTTTGAGAGATGACCCAAGAAAATAAATTCAAAAGTACATTTTAAGTTTTACTCAGTTATTTGCAAACCAAACAACAGTTGTATCAGAATGTGTAAGAAGTACATGTGCAACCTAGTCATTAAGTAAAGAGTGGTGAGCATTGATAATACTTATTTGGGTAGGTAATGATTAGTTGTGTGGGAATAAGAGGGAGGTGAAAAGTGGTGACAGGAGATGCTAAAAGGTTGATATCTGTACGTACTCTACAGTCAGTGGTTTTCCTCCTCCCTCCCATGTGCATAAATTTGGATAAATACTTAATCCCCTGTACAAGTTATGGAGATGACACTGAGATGAATCATCAGAAGAGTTGATTGTGTACACAGCTTTTGGTGTAGTGTGCAAAGTGTTATATTTCTCCTTGCTGTACATTTACAGTAACTCCAAGGGACCGAGATATTTCTGTATTGCATATTTGCTTTTATTTATTTGGTATCTCAGTAAGTAGACTTGTGCAGGTTTTTTTCAGCCATGATCCAAGAGGTAAAATAAAGATAGAAAAGTAAAGCATGCAATAAGCAGAAAAAAGTGACATAGTGAGGTGTCTCAATGTTGTAATCTTCATTAGATCACTAGTTCAGTATTACTGACAATTGGGATGTATTCTGCCACAGAAAGTGTGTGTTCAGCCAGTCTGTAACAGTTTGGCCATGTTCGTTCTGTGCTGTGTATCCAACCTCTGATGTATGCACAAGACTACATGGTAGTACATAAGGGAGGTGTGTGTGAAGACCCTCTCTGTGTGGAAGATTTTCAATCCATATATATCTAGTTAATCACTGTATATTAATCATATCAGATAATGGTAGTAGAAGTAGCAAACTTAAACTCGTCCTAAGTCAAAAAAATAATAAAAAAAATATATAATTTGAAATATACAGAATTACTAAGTATTCAGAAGTAATCCAAGCAGGGTAGGCAGTTTATTTCCAGTCAAAAATCCTTTATTAAGTGCTGTAAAACAAAGTGTTATTGGTATACATGTTAAATTCACATCCCTTCCCCCATCAGTGTGACAGCCAAGCTGGTTCTGTCCTACTTAGTAGCTGTCATAATAATATAACACTTATGTACTTTAAAATTAATAATGATGTTTTACCTCTTATTTAACCAGATTATTAAGTCTATGATTTTATCCAAGACAATATACTACATGGCTGGAAATATATAAACCTTAGACCGTATGGCAATCTAAAAATATATATAAATATATATATATATGCACTTAGCATACAAAGCATCCATTGTAAAAATCATATTCTATTTCCATACTCTGTTGTTAACAAAGATCGCTTTCGTCCTTCTAGACGTTTTCAGGTCTGTGTACAAGAACTTTAAAAACTATCTACAAAAATATTATTGTACAATTAGTATTGTTATTGCACATAATTTAGGCATCTCTTTTCTAAGTATGTGCTTTAGGTTCTGCAGGAGGCCAGGAAACCCACTACCAGAAAATCATACATGTCTAAATGGAAAAGATTTTCTGCTTGGTGCCTCTCTCGCCATCAGTACCACTTTCTCAGTAGGGGTTCATCTGATTCTCTCTCTCTTGTGTGATCTGTTCCATGCTGGCATGGCATATTCTTTAGTTAAAGCTCACCTGTCAGCAACCTCTGCTTGTCCTCTTTTGGCCTCTCGGTTTGAGATCAGGCAATTTCTGCAAGATGTCCTAATCAAACGCCAGTTCCTCCACCTTGGGACCTTAATTTTGTTCTTGAAAAATTAACTCGGGCTCCTTTTGAACCTGCTAGTTCAGCTTCCTCGCAAATTTTTACTTGGATGACTGTTCTGCGGTTAGCTCTTACTTTAACCAAGAGAGGGTCTGAGTTTCTGTTTCTTATGGATATGTCTTTTTTTAGTTTTTTACAGACAGTATGTCTCTCTGTACTAATCCTTCTTTTGTGTGCAAGGTGGTTAATGAGTTACCCCCTAATCAGTCTGTTCAACTTCCTTCCTTTTTTCATTCTCCACAGTTTGCCAGTGAGAAGATTCTCCACGCCTTGGACCTGCATAGACAGCTCAGATATTATTTAGATAAAACAATGGCTATTTGCAGATCTGAGAACTTTGTTTCTTATCATCCCAGGACTTTGGCTTTAGACGTGTCCAAGCAAATCATCTCCACCTCAATCTCGAAGGCCATTTCCTTTTGTTATTTATTTTATGGCAAATGTCTTTCTTCATCTGTAAAGGAACATTCTGCTAGAGCAGTTTTCTCTTCTGGTGTCTTTTGCAAGAGTTTAGACACCATTTCCATCCTTGAAGCTGCTACTTGGTCCTCTGTTCATGCTTTTACTAAGCATTGCAAATTGAATGTTGTTTCCAGGGCCAAGGCAGGTTTTGCCAGGGCTATTCTGTGCCATCCTCCTTTCAGTAGTAGTTTTAGCTCTTGCACTTTCCCTTCAGTAAAGAGTACTGCAGCAGTGATATGGATTGACATATTACAGCTGTGTAAAATCTTCACAGTAGATTTCCTTCTCTTCACTGTTGCAGTATTTGTTCCCTCCCTCCTCAGTTACAGTTCTTGCCCCTGTTTTTTGTTACCCTTCTGGTCGAGGGGCTGTCACTTCCTTTCCCATCTGAACTTGTGTCTTCCGGATGCACATGTTCTATGTTGTCATTGGGTGATATTTTGTTCCTTCTGGGGCTATTCATTTCTGAGTATTTATGCCCCAACACCCTAAGTGGGGAGCATTTGTGTGACGTATGGCCCCTAAAAAATCTAAAGGCTTTGATATGCTAGCAAGACATTGGGCTATTCTTGGTAGGAGATCCCGTCAGTTGCAGAACACTCTAACAGTGAAGAAAAAGGCATTTACCCTTATGGTAATATTTCACACAACTATACTTTTTTAAATCCACAGATAAATAGTAATTAAACTAGGAATGAAACTGCTATTTTAGTGATATGCTGTGCAAGTTTTACCACCAGCTATGACCTACACATATACTGTATATTCCTCAAACATATGAAGTGGAAGAAGATTAAATGTCATTATTATATAAATGACTTTTTGAATCGCATTTTACCTTACGATCAAAGCCAGGCAGTCAGCATTGGGTATATCCTGCATTACCCACAACCAGTCATGAATTATTGCTTTAATACACCACATACTTCTCCAAATTGCTGTAGATCTCTCATCATCATCATTGCCCTTCCACAAACCTACATCCTTTACATCACATCACAGCAACATAAGTTGTGGTATTCACCCTTACATAAACAGATACACCAACATAAAGACCATATACATGAATAAGTAATCTGAAACATTTATTGCCTACCAGCAACTACCAACATTAAAAAAATCACTGGTTTTGTTATCAGATCTGTTTTATTACTAGAAACAATATATAAACCCAAATTATTCAAGTGCAGCTGCACCCTCCATTCCTGTTTATGCAGCTTTGGGAGTTCCCACCTGAAATGACATTTTGGAGTAGGTGTGGTGTCATTGACTGACCTCATCATGCCCCATAGCCTCCTCTGATTTAAGTAATTTTTACAATCTTAAGCCCTATTGTAAATAAATGTTAGTATTAAAATTTGTAGCAATTATGACAACAGAAATGAAATATGGTAAGAGTTAGTCAAATAAACAATCAGTTAGTGAATCATATGTGCTGCTGAGGAATTCTCGCTGTGCTACAGCCTGAGAAATAATTGTTGTGCATGCTGCATAAAAACAAAAAATGTACTTAAAACTTTAAATGCCTGAGATACTACGAGTGATGCATAAAAATAATCGTATTACAAATGTTTATAATAAGACACATCTGACATTTAGCTCATAGAACCTATCAGCCCTAGGGCCTATACAAGCCTAGCCATAACAATTCCCTGGCTATTTCTTCCCACACTATTTACGTCCCTGGACCCCTGTCTAGCAGGGCGACTGATGTGATCCCCAGGGTGAATTTCCTTTCTTCCATCCAACCGTCAAGGTTCCTTTTGAAGAGGGCCAAAGAGGCACTCTGCTTGACATGTATGGGCAGTCTATTCCAGAGTCTGGGGAGTCTCTGGGTGAGGAACCTATCCCTCCAGCATATTTTATTTATTGTGATGACAAGGTTTAGATCCCTGGAGCATGTGGCTCTGAGGGATTGGGATTTCTTTAAGTGTAGCATGTCCAACAGCTCTGGGTTTTTAAGCAGAGATCACCTCTGAGTAGACAATATGCGACAAGAGTATAGCTGGAGCTTTTTAAGGCAGTCAGAGTAGGGCATCTGCTTTAGGCCTGTGATTCTTTTAGTGAGGTATTTCTGCGGCCTTTCCAGTTGCAGATGTCTTGAGACATACATTCTAAATGGGGTAATGTATTCTATAATGGGTCTAATGAGGGATGAATACAATTGGACAATGACCTCCTTTTTTCTGGATGAAAAGCCCTTAGTGATGAGGTGTGCCACATAGAAGGATTTCCTGACTGTTGTGGCGATGTGGTTATCGAACGTTAAACCACCAGACTAGCTTCCTTTTTTTGGAGGAGAGCATCTTGGTTCTATTTGGGATGGCACGATTCATGCATGAGTGGATGTGCTCATACAGTGCCTTAGTGTAGCATTCAGCAGTCAAACTTTCAGTTCCCATCTGCATGGGTGTCATGAAGTTTGTCACTTTTGATGTTATAACAAATAGGAAAGTTGACAGATACAGAAATTATTCTATAATTTAATAAATCACTTTCTGATGAACTCTCACCATGTTACAGCCTGAGCTATACTGTTGTGTGCTTTACTAATTATAATATATCGATTTCCATGAATTTTGTGCGTTAAAGGGAGGATGCAGTATCTGCTGTTGTATGCATTACAACAGTGGTGTGGTTATATTATGGCAATAATTTTTATTTTAGCTTGTTGTATTTTGCTATTTGTATTGAATGTTTTAATTTATAAGTGTCGTTTGCAGCCTACAGTATGAGGATGCTGTTTGTGAAATTAGTTTAGCAGCACTAATGTGTTTATTCCAGTAGGATGGAAATGGAAAGAGCTTGGTACTATGTACCTCTGGGTGGGGGATGGGGGTGTAGTACACTTCAGTATAACCTCACATGACTCTATAAATCCAGGCACTAAACTCAGGATAAATAACTTAAAATCCCTGCTTAAAGCCAGAGAGAGACTGCATGTCAGCAATGAAAAGTAGTCAAGCAGCATGGAAACCACAGATTATAGAATGTAACCAAAAAAATCTGTTTGAAATCACAAGGGTGTCTGTTTTCATTTCCATTGAACTAACACATTCAGATTTCAAAAACAATTCTGGACAAAAAGAAAAATCAAATAAACTATTCATCAAACAATGGAACTTCAGAAAATGGCCCAGTGCTGCTTTCTTTGCCCCCTATCGCTTACTTTATTTATTTACTAATCTCCTACCAACATTACTGTGTCCAGCCAACCTTATTCTGTCCAGGCTGATATCTACAGTATCCCTATTTTATACCCAAGCCCTTTTGATTTTCTTCTGTGAAAAATAAATTATATTGAAAAAAAACTTTAAAGGCCAGATGATGCCCTCTCCCTCCCCATATTCAGATGGCCTTTTCCCTTTTTTTTTTTTTATTGTGGGCTGAGGCCACCTATTTCAGCCCTTGTAACACATCTATTACCTCTGCCTTTACAGGAACATCATGCCTCATTTAGAACAGCACCCAGGTTTTTACTGCATTATCTAAAATTCCCAAACCATGTGCACCCAACAATTTTAGACCAATCCCCGTATTTCTTAGCTTAGAAACATTCCTTGAGAAGAAGAAGAATATTGCAATTAGCCAGCTATATGCATAAATATTCCTTTTTATCCAGGGACTAACATGGCTTTTGAGCTGGCCGTGATGCTGTGACTACCTTATACACTCTCACAGATGCCATTCTAATTAATATAGATAGAGGGACCTGGCTGGATCAATTTCTATTGACCTAACAACAGTGTTTGACCTTGTAGAGCATAATCTTAGCCTTGATTTACTCACATCTGTTGGCATTAGTTGTAAAGAATCTCGGATGGTTCGAAGCAAATTTATCCCACAGAAGTTTTAACGTTAAGGTAAATTTAAATATCTCTCCTCCTGCTAGTCTGATCAAAGGGGTGCCCCAGGGTTTTGTCTCATCACCCTCCCATATCATTCCTTATCACTGTGCAATCCACTTATTTTCCATGACTACTGATCATGCAGTACTCGGGTAACATGGTAATCTATAGATATGCACATTCTCTCCCTCCAATATCAAGAAAGAATTGGAAAAGCTCCTCTTGAAATTAGTCACAAAAATGAACCTCCTTCTAAACCTGGACAAAAAAAATAAGTCCATGATTTATGGCGTCTAGGAAAAGCTAACCTCACTTCCCTTAGACTAGGAAATATTTCACAGTAGTCCGTACACTGTTAAGTTAACAAATCACTTTCCACTGTCTAGGTATCTGGCTTGACCTTTGATTAAATTTCCATCACCACTTAAACACAGCAAAAGTTAAACTGTTCTGGTCCAGATCGGTTTCTCACTTTCTCTCAGAAGGAAGAAGGGCAGCTAGAAAGGCTATTCTCCTTCCCCGTCTTGAATATGGACTATCAGTAACATGTGCTGCATTCAAGATAAGTCCGTCTTTACAAACTGTCCAATCCAATATATAGGCTAATAACCATTTTCTCTGAAAGAGTGCACCAGTGCCATTCCCTGACAAAAAAAATTAAATGCTTACCAGTAAAGCACAGAACAAAGCATTTATCTGCGTCACTTCTGTTTAAATTTTTTAACTTGTAGATGTGAAGTTGTTCAATCTCGCCGTTTGTTCTTATACGTGGGTATGGAGCCGATCCACCAGCTCTGAGTTGGCTGCTTTCCAAGCTCAAGATCTTTCAGCAGCTCGAGGCACAGCACCTATCCCATGATGCTCTCTGACTAACCGTCAGATCTAGTTTGCCGCTGCAACGGATCACAAGTCTTTAGTGTGCTCGTGCCAGTGAAAGTTTATTAAGGAGCTTTTCTACAGCTAAGTTTACTTTTTATTTAGATATATCCGTTTTTCTACCAGTATCTCTTGTCATGCTATCTTTTTTTAGGGCTTTGTCCTTTTCAGTGTGTTTTATAGAGCAGGTTGCTCTCTTCAGTTGGTTTCATCCTTCGCTATAGTTGTGCAGGAATCTAAATTTCTTCCTATCCCTTTTTGACTAGTTTGTTAATTGTTGTAGCTTATTATTGGATTGTACTGTTGTACTTATATTATCAGGGCTCTGATAATTGTCCTCCTTGGTGTTTCTATTTTTTGTGTTTGGATAGTATTATTGTACTTGAAATTAACCGGGATCTGTTAATTGTGCTTACTCTATGGACATGATGGCTGACCAAAAGCAAAAGTCTGGATTTAAAAGATGTGACTGTGGCCAAAAAATGTCAATAACAGATAACCACATTTCCTGTGTGTATTGTTTGGGACCTCTCCATTTGCAGGAGGATTGCTCCATCTGCCACTCTTTTATTGACAGAGTTCTGTTAGAGAGACGTAGGAAACTTATTGATCGAGGTCTCTTAACACGTGAGTTTCAAGAAGCTTTGGACAAGTCAGACCAGACCTCCAAGTCTTCGAAAGGGTCGAAGTCGTCTCAAGTGTCCTCGGAGCCTAAGTCTTCTGCTCCGAGCACCTCTGTTAAGGTTCGGTCACCAGTTCCTAGGTCTTCGGAACTGTGTGCCTAACTTATCATTCGGAGCCAACCTTTGGTTTTGGAGCCGGTATAGGAGACTTTAAAATCTCCAATACTTAAATCTGTAGCTTCTTCGGCCCCTTCGACCCGATCTTCAAGGATGTCAGATATTGATGTTGACCGTGTGGTGCAGAGGCTCTTGGAGAACCCGGCATTGACTAAACTGCTCTCGGCTTCGTCCCAACTGGGTTCGAGCCCTGTTCCTGCCCCATTGCCTGTGACTACTCCTCCGAGCCTACCCAGGCCTTTGGAGATGGAGGCAGAAGATATGATGGTTGTGAAACCCATGGAGCCGAGTCATGTCCCAGTGACTTTGGTTCCACCCACCCTGACCTCTTCGGTGCCATCTGAAGAGTCTCGGATCCGACACTCTCTCATCTGTTTCTGGGGGGGGGGGGTTCGAACCGAAGTGCTGGTTCTGACACTTCCCTCGGGGCTTCGGCGCAGGTGAGATCGGCTCCGTCCTCTGGTTTGGAGCCTTCGGCCTCGGCACGTGTGAGACCCCCGTCGTCTTTGGAACTGGTGGCTTCCTCGGGCCGAGACTTCGAGGCCTTTGATGCCATGAGGTGGGTATTCTCTGTTCAGACTCACACTACAGGTCTCTCCTCTTCCTCCCTGAAGATGCCGAGTTCTGCCTCTTCGTCTAAAGCACCTACTAAGCGACGAGACCCAGAGCCTCAGGTAGCCCCTTTGGGTGACCCCTGCTCTACTGAAACTTCACCGGCTGCCCCCACCAATGAAGTTCCCAAAAAGAGACTCTTGCAAGAGGAGGCATTTGGATTCCCCTCAGGAATCCTTGACATCAGACACTGACTTAGAGGAATCGGAAGGGTCCCCACGGTCCCCCTCAGAGGATGTCTCTTTGTGGACATCCTAGAAATACTTAAGCAGAGCGGTGACTGGCAGTCCATTCACCCTACTGAGGATGAGTCGGTGCTCCTGAAGGCCTTTGGGTCTCAGCCCTCCACCTCCTAGGTTACTCCGCCCTTCCATGAACTAATGGATCTGGTCGCTCGAAGGGCGTGCGAGTCCCCTGACACCATGGAACTAGTCCCTCGGAGGCCCAATAAATTCATTACTGCCCCTCAAGAGAAATCGTTCCTCACTAAAGGAGTCCCTGTTGATGCCATGGTGGTGGCGACGGCCACCAAGAAAGAGATGTCAGAGACTTCTGCTACTGTCCATCCTCCTAATAAGGATTCCAGGACAATGGACAGATACGGGAAATGCATTTTTAGTTCTGCGACATTTGCCATGAGATCGCTTAACTACTTGACCCATTTTACTCGCCTTCAACAAGATCTCCTTCAAGAGTTCGGAAATACTCTAAAGGGTAACACAGATGAGACTATTTCGGAAAAGGTTACAGCCCAGCTTTCTACCCTTAATTCCGTAGTCAACTCATCCATGCGGCTCATTTCCTATGCAGCTTGAGGGATCGAGACAAGTAGCAGATTCAGCGATTGCTCTGCGGAGACAGCCCTGGATGCACTTGTGCTCCTTTGCGGACGACTTCAGGTCTTCCTTTCTCAATACCCCATTTGATGGCTCTTCATTGTTTGGGCCTAAAGTCAAGGAGACCCTCACTAGGTGTGAGCAGGAAGGAAAGACACTATCTGCCGTAGGAGTCCATTTTTCCTCCCCTATTAGACTGTACCCCAAAGGACAAAGAGGTGGAAAAATGTGGTTCTGGAAGTCCCAAGTAGCTTTCCAGAACACATGTAGTGAACCCCTCTTCAGGGGCAGAGGAGGGAGCAATAATGGAAGACGCCGCTTTGGCGGCAGAGGGGGTCCACAGAACCAGGGTGACAGGGAGCAGTTTCCTGGTAAGCCCTATCAGCGCTCCTGAGAGGAGGCCCGACTGTCCTACTCTGGAGGCAGTCGGGGGTCGCTTGGCTTTGTACCCAGATGCCTGGCTATGAATTGCATCAGATTCATGGGTACAAAACATAGTTACCAGAGGTTACCTCATTCCCTTTGTAGAACCACTGTTACCCACAAAAAGAATCCCAGATGTTCCAACCAGTCTGAGGAATCAAGCAGTCACAGAAATCCAAAACCTGCTAGAAAAAAGTCTTCCGGCCAGTCCCGCCGGACCAGATAGGATCCGGTACTTACTTCAGGTTCTTTTTAGTTCCAAAGAAAACAGGGGACTGGAGGCCCATTTTAGACCTCAGCAAACTCAATACATTTGTAAAGAAGGAGAAGTTCCGGATGGTCATGCTTCAATCGATACTCCCGTTCCTGGGAACGGGCGATTGGATGTGCTCTTTAGATCTCAAGGATGCTTACTACCACATCAAAATGGCCAGACCATCCAGAGATCACTCACGTTTCTGGCTGGGGGACAGTCATTACCAATTTTGAGCTCTGCCCTTTGGCCTCACTACAGCCCCCAGAGTGTTCACCAAATGTATGGCAGTGGTTATGGTTCACCTGAGGCGTCTAGGATTCCAAGTGTTTTCTTATCTGTATGACTGGCTCCTATCCACCACCACCAGGCATCAACTCATGCAGTCTAGGGATCATACGATCAATCTTTGTTCTCGGTTAGGAATAACCATAAATTTCAAAAAATTTGCTTTATTACCATTGCAGCATATCTCATTTATTGGAGCAGACCTAGACACCACCACCGCCCTGGTCAAATTACCTCTAGAAAGAGTCACCTCCCTAAGAAATCAGGTGTCATGCTTGCTACAAGAAAAGAAAGTACCTGCTTCTAAGGTGTTAAAATTCTTAGGCACAATGGCAGCTTCCCTCATAGCAGTATCTCTGGGCCGGATGCACATGCGGATACTCCAGTGGTTGCTTTTCACCCAGTGATCCTACCAACACCTTCCGATGTCATTCAAGATTCTATTGACGGATGCTTGCAAAAGAGACCTTCTCTGGTGGTTGAACAGCCACCAGGTGACAGTAGGTCGACCATTTGTATTACCCCCTCCAGTGGCCACGGTGACCACGGGCGCTTCACTGATCGGGTGGGGGGGGTCTTTTTCAGGGAAAGACTGCCCAAGGCACCTGGTCAGAGATAGAATGTCATTTGCACATCAACATCCTGGAGTTGAGAGCAGTGCTTTTAGCGTTGCAGCACTTTCACGACTCTCTACCTCAGGGGACGATTGCGATTCAGACAGACAACATGTCGATAGTCTGGTACATCAGCAAACAAGGGGGAACCAAATCTTACCCCTTATGCCGAGAAGCTTTGAGGATTTGGAAGTGGGCTGTGTCCACCGGGCACTTTCTATTAGCAATGCACATCCCGGGGAAATCCAACGTGATAGCAGACAAACTGAGCAGAGCTATTCGGTTACCCCACGAGTGGTCCGTCAAACAAAATGTGGCTGAAAGGATATTCCACAGATGGGGCCAGCCTTGCTGCGACCTTTTTGCATCTCCGATGAATGCCAAATGCAGAAGCTACTTAGCCCTCAACCCTCCACTGGGGGACAATCCCAGGGATTCACTTGTGCACAATTGGCCCTCGGGTCTCCTGTATGCCTTTCCTCCACCCCACTGATTTCCAGATTCTTGATGAAAGCAAAGGGCTCTGGAAGGACAATTATTCTGATAGCCCCCTTTTAGCTTTGGCTCCCCTTTCTTCACCAATATCAACTGGAAGAACCTTGGTTTCTGGACCCAGTGCCAGACCTTCTGACGCATTCATCAGGAGTTCTTCGCCCCTCTCTTCAGTCCCTCAAACTGACAGCTTGGCTGCTCCACTTCCCAACCTAACCAGGTCATATAATCTTTCTTCTGAAGTTCAACATATTCTGGTTTCCTCTCATAACGTCTCCACTAGGAAACTGTACAGTAGTAAATGGAAACGTTTTGTGTACTGGGCCTCTCAACGTGATATTGATCACTATGTTGCCCGTCTTGATATGGTTCTGGAATTTCTCACAACAATTTTTCAGGAAGGTGCTGTAGCGATCACTGTTAGAGTTCAGTTGGCCGCTATATCTAATTTTCACTTGGGGATTGAATGATCTAATCTTATGTCACACAGAGTATGTAAAACATTTTTGAAAGGGACTCATCACCTAAGGCCACCCATCAGACAACCAGTGGCACCATGGAACTTAAATTTAATATTATCTCAATTGATGCTTCCCCCCTTTGAGCCTGCATCCTCTTGCACCTTGAAATTCATATCATGGAAAACATTATTTTTGGTGGCTATCACTTCAGTCAGCTCGTAGAGTTTCTGAACTTCAAGCTCTTTCTGTTGGGCCCCCTTACTTGTTTTATTTTCCTGATAGAGTATCTGTCAGGACAAATCCCTCTTTTCATCCGAAGGTTTGCTCCGAAACTAATCTGAATCAGTCTGTTGAGTTGCCCACTTTTTTCAGACATCATTCTAGCAAAATGGAGTATATGCTGCATAAACTTCATGTCCACAGACAGTTGAGATTTTACTTGGACAGAACGAAGGATTTTAGAAAATCTGAACAACTTTTTGTCTCCTACACTTATAACAAAAAAGGGCTATCTGTGTCTAAAGTTACCTTGTCTAAATGGTTATCAGATTGCATAAAGTTTGTATACTCTTCAACTAATCAGACCTTAGAATACAAGGTGAAAGCTCATTCCACTAGGGCGGTATCCACATCTCTAGCTCATGCAGCTCGTTTGCCTTTGGACACCATTTGTGCAGCAGCCACTTGGTCAAAACCACATACATTTATCACTCATTACAAAGTGGACAGGACCTCCAGGGACAGAGCTTCCTTTGGTTCCACTGTTCTCAGGAATGTACTCCCGTGAGCCGCCCAGGGTTTGGGTGCTTGGGATACTACCCACGTGTAAGAACAAATGGTGAGATTGAACAACTTCACATAAAGAAGTTATGTTCTTACCATAACATTCCATGTGAGTTGTTCATCTCGCCTTTGTTCTTAAATTTCCCACCCTCCATCCCCCTCCGGGTTCTTGAAGACCAGTTACGACTGGAGGTCTGGTTGGGTTTGTCTACTGTCCTTTCCTTCTACCAGACTTTCTTCCTATGGTTAACTGTGTGTGTATATATATATATATATATATATATATATATATGTGTGTGTGTGTGTATATATATATATATATATATATATATATATCATTTTTTTTTATATATACACATATTGACATTTAACCTGTGGTGGTGGTGCTGTGCTAGCGTTGTCGCCTCACAGTAAGGCGCTGTCCGGTTCGATTCTCAGCTAGAGCGTCTTCTGTGTGGAGACATGCGTGAATGGGCGTACCTTCGTTGAAGGTTGTGAGTCAGGGCTGGTAACTCGGCATGTAAAAAATCAACTACCAATCATTAGTGGACCGGAGTTCCGCTGTGGCGACCCCTAACCGGGAAAAGCCGAAAAGACACAACAACAACACATATTGACATTTAGGGTATGTTAGGCTGTTCCTTTGTTGCTGGATTCAGCAAACTAGATCTAAGGGTTAGTCAGAGAGCATCATGGGATAGGTGCTGTGCCTCGAGCTGCTGAAAAATCTTGAGCTTGGAAAGCGGACGACTCGGAGCCGATGGATTGGCTCCGTACCCACATGTAAGAACAAAGGCGAGATGAACAACTCAAATGGAACGTTATGGTAAGAACATAACTTTATTTTATCCTATTTTCTTGCAAGCTGGCTGACTGTTAGAATTCCAACAGCCGTCTTTGATTTCTTCCCCTGCCAGGTCACCCCCACTAGCATCATGTAATGAAGTACATAGGCTATTCTTGTTCATCATGAAATGGATTCAAGTCATCAGGCCAAAGCTCTTAGAATCACTGTACTTCAGATAAAAAACTCTTCACTTGTATCCCAAATTCCACTCACCATTTGACAAAAAAAGAAAGCTGAATGTAACTGTTCGCAAAACAGTCCAATTATATTAACTGTACAGCTCCTGTGTTACATTTTTGCACTTAAATAACTCAACCAACAATTTTCACGTGCTTTTATTCCTTTCCTGTCTTCCCAGATTTTATTCCCACTTCCATCTATATATTTTTCTACTGCATATTGCGTATACATTTCGGGTCCCTTTCCGATTGTCAACATTTGGTCAGGACCCTATGATCGTTCTGAAATGTTGAACTGTTGGTACTAGATTGCAGTACATTGGTAATTGGAGAATTTGCATTTTCCCCACTGTACTGCATTCTTGGAGTTGGTATGTATAATCAGCAGTGGGTGTGGGGGTGCAAGGAAGCTTGCCCCACTGCAAAAACACAAGTTTTTGGTATTTGTGTAGTTTTTGACTTTCTGTAATGTCTATCATGTGGATTTGACCATATGCAGTTCAACATAATGGAAAGTATTATGAAGTAGAGCCATACATACATTGTATACTTTGTGTGTGAGATTTGCCTAGGTTGTTAGTGTTTATTACAAAATACCTATTTAAATAAAACAATGTCTTAAGTATGTTTCTGTTTTGTAATAGCCAGGTAGTCCTGAAAGTGGTTTCTGTGGATCAGTGCTCTACCCCAGTTAAACATTTTAAATTGCAGTAGATCAGTATAAAAAGTCACTCATTTTATGGATGCTGAATACTGAAAAGCTTTTTGATACCATGTTTAAGAAAGTCCTTCATATTCAGAATTGCACTAGGAAAGGAAAACTTGTCATGGACAAGGAGGGAAACCACATGGAGCACGTCACTGGCTTTCAGTCTCATTAAGCTGTAAAACATAACCTTAGTTATATTGGCATTTTATCATTTGATATAGAACAAACAGATTTTATATTTAAACTAATTAAGCTGATTTCCTAATTAACTCTTTGTTTATTCATTAAAGTGTTCCACTCAACCATAGATTAGTTCTCAAGTTTGTAGACTCCAGTTACTTTCAATTCCTAAATCCCGGACCTCTGCCCCTTGATACATTTAGTCCTTCCTAACATAACCCTATTTACTCCAATTACTTGCCTTTGATATTTCCCAAATACTTAGCTGCTCATTTGTTTTATCCCTTCTACTTTTTCACCTTAACTCTGCATTGCAAAACTGTAAGTGCATCTTATTTCTGCTATTCCTACATAATCCTAAATATATTTGCTGTCAGGGGTAATAATGATAAAAGCACCACTTTCCCTGTAATCCCTTAGGTGCTTCAGAAAGTAGCACACTTGCATTTGGTGCTTGAAGCTCAGAAGATTAAGTTCTATTCCCGCACTTTGTTTACATTCATTTTACGATTGTGACACTCTAGTGCAACATGAGGTACTGGTACTTTACTTCAGTGTGCGTCATACTTTGGATGAGATGTTAAAACTGACATCTCATTTGCCTGTGTTGGAGTTAGCTCTGGTGGATGTGAAAGATTCCATGGCACTTATCAAAAAGAATAGAATAAATTCCCCTTTGACCTGGCTAAATTTCTCCATGTCAGTACGGATACCATCTTGGGTCTTCCCTGAAAGAGGCTGCTGTCCTAGTGGGACTAATCCAATCAGCAAAGCATTAATAAATTGTAATTAATTGCATTTATCAATTAATCAATGGATCAATCCTCTTTAAAGGCAGAAACGTAGCCAAAAACACTCCAATTCATTATGTGTATACCTTAACTGAACTAATCCAAACCAGTGCATAAGCAAACAATATGTAGCAGGACTCCACATAATCTTACCATTGACTCCATTGAGCAACTTCTAGACTTGAGCAATTAGTATCCAGTCAAAGGGGAGATGAAGTGTTTTTTTTTTTCCCCAGTTAATTTATTCTTTGAGGAACTGGACATAATTTTTTTTCCAGTTTTCTACCCAAATCCCCCACAGACAACATGGAAAACAAGTTTATCCAAGCCTCTCAATTCTTCACTTTTAACCTGGCTATACTTCCTAGACCATTTTTTGTGATCTTGCCATGTTCTTCTTATAGATCACTGTTGCTGTAGTACTGACTACTGGGATGTGTACCATAGAAGGCCTAGTTTATGGCCTACCCTACAAAGCTCCATACCTTTTTGCTTTTCAGTTCGGATAGATGTCTTCTCCTTAGGGATAATCAGTATTTTCTGTGCATAAAGCCAGTTCCTTCCTTGGCTGTTTTCAGAGTTTTTTTGCCATGGTTGTTATTACATGAACTGTTATAGAGTCTATAGTCGTAGGTTCATAGTCAAGTGCTGAGCTAGCTGCCCTGTGGGCCATTTTAAGCCTAGACCATTTCCCTTTCAAAGTTGAGAATCTAACTCCTGTCGTTTGTATGTGAGTTAATCACCTTAACCATTATACTAACCCACAGTTTAGATAAAAACCCTCTTGTGCCAATCTTGTTGTCTGTTAGTGTGTTTTTTTTTTTTTGTTTTTTTTTTTGTATAGTTATTGTATTGTATTTTTAGGAGGGTCAGATGACCAGCTGTGTGTCAAGGATATGTGTGTTCTTAAGAAGAAAGACAGGTGTATATGGGATAGACAAATTCACTGTAAAGATTACTCCAGGTGGTGTGCATTCTGCTGAAGACTGAAACATCATTATAAACTGTAGCGTTTGCCAGAGCTTTACTTACAGAACACTCAAGAGAGGAGATCACTCCCTTAAGAAGTGCTTAAAGTGGAAAACACAGGAGGCCTTAATCTATACCACCAAGATGTTTTCAAGCTCATCCCTGACCTTTGACATTCTCTCAGAGAAGCATATGGAAAAGCAACTTAAGGAAAATGTGTTTTGGGACTCCAGAAAAGTGACCAGTGTATCCAAATATCTGTTTGTGGCTGTAAGGTGCAGGCCCCAGTGAGACACTTTCTCAGACTCTGGTCCACACACATCAGTTATCTGAAACCTCTGGCAGTTATTTTGGCTGACACCATACCCGTGGACCAAGGTATGTCTCAATATGTTGAAGGCACTTTGTTCACTGTGAACGTCCATTGCCAAAACCTGTTGTGTAATTTCTGAAGGGGAGGTTGGTTAGCCCATGAATTTAGTTAAGGAGAATGTAATTGGTTGCAATGTGGAGGTCTGAAATTTCCCCTCACCAAGTCCAGACCTTTAGGTTAGCTGTCCCTGTAAACAGGGCTCAGATGTCCAAGCATAGGACTTCTTCCCCCCGAGCTCTCTGTAGTTATCTGGGCCTCAGGTAACTTGGGGGACCTTAGTTCTCATCCTTACTCAGGCTGTTCCCCAGGAATGGATCTTATTGACTCAAGAGCTCCTTCATGTCCTGCAGAACCTATAGCTTAGTGCAAATCAAGCCTCAAGATCTGGACACCTGGGTCATAGACAGAGCTTTATCTCTCTATACCATTGGAGCTGTCCAAGTTTCATACGAAAGAACTAATGGATAAGTGAATCAAAAATGCCTTTGGTATGTTTAGAAAATAATGCACCTGACAATAAGCAATTGCCCATTTCTGTAATCAAAATATCTATATATTAGCAAGTAACAGCCTTTTTAATTTCCTATAAACTCTCATTAGCTTCTGAAAGAATCTTGTATTTTTTAAAAAAATAAGCATGCTGTTTCATTAAGATTCTGAGGTAATCCACCCCACCAAAACGTCCATGATAGATAAGACTTGGGAGTTGTAGGAGTGGTTGTTTGCATACTGTGGTTAGCAGCCTTAGAGACAGGAAGTACTAGGGTACTTTTACAAACATCAGATTTCATATTTGATATTAGAAATAGTTTAAATAGAAGAAAAGTAACACTAGTCAAAGAAAATAAAGCCCTGATTATGATACAGATGGCCTAAGTATGTATATCTGCTGCACCTCTCTCAGCCTGACTCTTATCAACTCTGTCAGGTGTTAGTGTGATTGCTAAGGAGGAGGGCTGCAGACCTAATGTGCAGAAAATAAAAGTCATTCTCAAGAGTAATGCCACACTGAGACTTTCTTGACATTGCTTGCCTGGCACAAAAAATGTGAAGTCACTCCTGGGCTCCCATCTTTTTAGAGTTAGCAAACTGAACTTCAGGCCGCAATAAAAGGGGTTGTGGAGAGTGGACAATTGTCAGAATTTTGCTGGGGTTAAAAAACAGTATTAAAAAATCAGTCAAGGCATACACACACACACACACACACACACACACACACACACACACACACACACACACACACGCACACACACTCTCTTCTCCTTAGGTTCATAGGTGTTTACAAGGCCAATGACCACAAGGACTTTTTAAGCCTAGGAATGCATCCCAAATCTCTGACAAGTTCTGGTACCCTTGATAAGTGTAAGCAGGGGCTTGGGAGATAAAAAATTTACAAGCAGGGGCCTGGGAGATGAACCATTTACAGGGCACCTGTGTCCATTAGAGACATAAGTGCCAAACCAGGGATGAATTTCTGGCTTTCATCTAATTGTCCAAGTTGCATTTGAACTGGGTTAGGGAGGAGCTCTGCTTCACATGGGTGAGGAGCCAGTTCCATAGACTGGGTAGTCTCTCTGATACATACCTATCTCTCCAGCAGGTCTTATTTATATCACAGGCAAGGTTTAAGTCTTTAGAATGGATAATTCTGGAGCTGTTTGTTTTGTGGATATGCAGGAGGTCCATCAGAGTGGAGTCTGGCGAGGCTCTGTATGCCAGGCATATATCTCCCTTCAAAAGCCTGTAGGAGACAGAATACAGGGATAGGGCCTTGAGGCGGTCTACATAGGACATTTGATTTATGCCCTGTATTGTTTTAGTGAGGAACATCTGTGGACATTCCAGTTGTTTGATATGCCTAGTACATACCAAAGGGGGCATTGTACTAAATGATAGGTCTGATGAATGCCGAATATAGTGGAACAATGACTTCCTTGGACATAGATTCCATACCTTTGTTTGTAAGTTGCGCAGTATAGAATGATGTCCTCGTCACTGTAGACACGTGATGGTAAAAGGCTAGCTTACGTGTCTGTGTGTGTCCCTAAGTCCCTGACTACTGGGTCAGCTCTAAGGGTTGTGTTGTCAATATGATAGTTACCAGGGATGGATGACTTTCCAAAGGATACTATTATGCATTTCTTGGCATTTACTTTTAGTCCATGGTACTGACACCAGTTTTGTCTGTGTCAACCCCTCCTGGAGAACATTTGTGTCAGTGTGAGATTCAGTGACGGCTCCTAATTTGCAATCAACTGCAAATTTAGTCAGCCAGATAATATTGACATTGGCCTTGACTTCTGAGAAGTGAATGCCAAAAAGGAGCGGTCCAAGGACTAATCCCTGTGGGACTCCACTAGTGACTGGCCTCTTTGTAGAGTTGGACTCCCCAATTCTAACTTCCTGGGTCCTGTCTGTGAGCCATTTATCTATCCACTGGGTGACATAAGGGTTTGTACCTAAACTTTTCAGTTTGTCAACCATGCCCGAGTGGAGTATTGTGTCAAATGCCTTGGCCAGGTCAAGGTAGGCAGTGTGAATGATTTTACCCTCATCCATTGCTTTGGTGACCTTTTCAAAGAAGTCCACCAGGTTGAATAAGCATGATCTGCCCTTGACAAAACCGAACTAGGTTGGGTCCAGTGTTGGAGGTTTACTATATCTCTGTTGATCATCCCCATGATAAATCTTTCTATGGCTTTACATATAAGACTAGTGCAACTTATGGGTCTGTAATTTCCAGGGTCTGTAGATGGGCCTACCTTTGTGCAGAGGGATGATTGTTGCCTTTTTCCACTCATGAGGCACAAAACCTGTTTGGAGGCTACAGTTAAATAGGCCCTGATAGGTAGTGTTTTATGCTATTTAGAAGGCATCCTGACATACTGTCTGGGCCCATTGGTGTCGTGAGAGAGCATTAGGGACCTGTTCCCTAGTGATAGTAGGGAGAGTTTTATTTGATGATATTTCCCAAGGGAAAGTTGAGGGGGAGAAAGGGGTAAAGATGGAGCTGAATTTATCAGCCTGTAGGTTTGCTATATCTTCTGGCTCAGTATAGGTGGCTCCATTTACAATGAGCTCTGCACATAATTGCATATTGCCTTTGAGGGTGTGGACATAGCTATAGAATGCTTTGGGTTTGTCCTTGGCCTGGGAGGCCAAACTTACCTCAAATTTGGCTTTGGTAGACTTTATTTTGTCCTCTTGAGTTATTTAGTTTGATAAGAGTGCTTTTGCCATGATTTTCTTCCTCCTGTTGTACAGCCTATTGATTTTGTGATTATACCAGGGTGGCTTGATTTTTGAGTTTGTTCTTTACTTCTTCCTTGTGGTTACAGCTGCCTCAATGCAGCTATTAACATGCTTGTGCAGGGTTGTTTTGAACAGTTCTGCATAGGCAGCAGTGTTCTCATGGTTTACGGTGGCTTGAAATTTTGCCAGGTTCTCGCTTAATAGCAGGAGGTTAGCCTTACAATAGTTCCTGAATATTCCAAGTTAAACTGGGATTCCAGGTTTTATTTTTTACTTCAAAAGAAACCATTTTGTGGTCTGACCTTACTAGCGAAGGCATTAGAGTAGGGGGTGTGCAGCAGTCTCCCATATTAGGGAGGATCAGATCCAGTATGGTTGAACCCCTGGTTGGTGTATTGACTATCTGATCCAGGGAGTTTGTGTTTATAAAATCCAGGAATCTCTTTGCATGTACATTTAGTGTCGTTTAGGATTCCTAGTTAATAGTGGGGTAATTAAAGTCACCTATGAATATGGTATTGGGATGGATGGTTAGTGTTTGTAATAAGTTTAAATATGTGGTGTGGGTTTTCTGGGTCATAGAGGGGGAACTGTCGCTTTCAAGGACATTGTATTGGATTTTGCCTATGGTGATTTGAACATGGAACAGCTCAAGTGCATTGTCCTGTTTGACCAGCTTTGAAGTATATTTATTTCTGATGTAAATAGAGACACCTCCACCTTTATTCCCTGCCTTTGAAGTAGCTAGCTAAATGCGTGGAAGGCATTATAACTTTGAACTGTTGGTGTGCTCTCTGTGACTTTAAACCATGTCTCAGTGACCGCACAGACATCAGCATTCTTTAGGGTAAAGAGAACTTCTAGGGAGTGGAGTTTTTTTTTTGTTTAGACTCATAGCATTGAGCAGTAATACCTGTAGATTTTCTTGGTTTTGATTTGCTGTGTCGGAAGTACATTCAGCTTGGCATTGCCTAAAAAGGCACCATGGGGGGAGGCAATATTTTAGCTAATATTCAAAAGCCTAGATGGGAGAGGTGCAGACCATCCCTGGTAAAGCAGCGTGGATCATCTCCTTCCATGGTGACAAATATTGCACCCCCTTAGAATGACACCATTAACTAAGCCAATTATTAAAGTCACCATTAACTAAGCCAATTATTAAAGTCAATCATCTTGTGTTCATATTGTGACATCATCCTCGGCGAAGGTAAAATGCTATTCAATGCTAGGCTCATACCAGCCTGACACACATATTCCAAGAGCTCCATGATGTCTCTCTCCATATAGTCTAGGGAAGTACATCTCAGGTCATTTACTCCCCCATGGACTATGACCGAGTCCTATTGGTAATTGTGGTCCAATGACCGGAGTGCAATGTATTGTAGTGGATCTTAGCCCCTGATAAGTAACTGACCATAACTTTCTCCTTACTCAGCCTGGTGAGAGGGACATTAGTGTGCCTCACGATGGAGTCTCCAGTGACTAGAATGTTGGATTGTGTGGTGGCTTGCATTATAGGCTCCATGAGATGTAGCTCTATGTGTTGATGTAGGTGTTTTTGAAAGAGCACATTTGGGGTTGCTGAGGGTATTTGTTATGTGTACTTCATGTAGGTCATCTTTGTGGTTTAGGAAGGTTACATGTAAGTGCCTCAGCATATGTGGGTCGATATGTCTGCTTTGAATTGTGTGTGATGGGTGCAGCATGTGTACTACTGACAACCTTATGGACATTAAGAGTACTTTTATGTGACCTCTTTGCCTCCTGTGACATTGTGTAAATTCATCTGTCACATATCATATCAGATGTTTGCAACATTTACAAGCAGGAGCCTGGGAGATGAACCATTTACAGGCTGCTTGCGTCTATTAGAAACTTAGGTGCCAAACCAGGGATGAATTTCGTGTTCTGGCAAACCAGAGTTTCCACAGGTACGGCAAGTGCAACGGCCCAACAAACTCAGCAAACCAACAAAAGCGGCCAGCACAACAGACACGAAATAATTATTTATTGTAGCATAACAGCCCAAAATACTGCATAAAGACTGCATAAAAATTCAGCAAAACACAATGCAGTGAAAATCCAAACTAGTTTTGGCCTAAAAAGTGCCTTCCTCAGTGAATGCACAACAAATGCATTTAAACCATTATATACACACTTGGTCACCCATGTACACCTTAGTGATGTTAGAAATAAACGTATGCCTTATTCTCTTTATAAACATTCCATTAAACATCCCACTGCACAATTTATATTTATTATTGATAAGATTGTGGGTGATAGGAAATAAGGCAGATTGGCATAATATATTAAATTAAAAAGAAAATAGTTGGATTATCAGACGTATTTCCACCAGCTCTTAATGAACATTGTTAATTAGCCAATCATGATGGAAATTGGGTGGCCAGGTGTGTATATAATGATTTAAATTTATTTGTTGTGCATTCACTGAGGAAGGCTCTTTTTGGGCTGAAACTGATTTGGATTTTCACTGCATTGTGTTTTGCTACATTTTTATGTAGTCTTTATGCAGTTTTTTTGGGCTGTTATGCTACAATAAATAATTATTATTCCATGTCTGTTGTGCTGGCTGTTTTTTGTTTGATGAATTTCCTGTTCCCCATCCAATTGTCCAAGGTTACACTTGAATTGGGTTAGGAAGAACTCTGCTTCACTTGGATGGGGGAGTCTGTTCCAGAGATGGGGTAGTTTCAGGGATACCTGTCTGTCCAGGAGGTTCTGTTTATATCACAGGCAAGGTTTAAGCCTTTAGAGTGAGTAGTTCTAGTACTGTTTGTTTTGCGGATATGCAGGAGGTCATTCAGAGTGGGGTCTGACAATGCCTTGTATGCCAGGCATAGATCTCCCCTAAACAGCCTGTAGAAGACAGAATGCAGGTATAAGGACTTGAGATGGTCTGCATAGAACACATTACTTATGCCTTGTATTCTTTTAGTGAGAAACCTCTGTAGACGTTCCGATTGTTTGATATGTCTGGTTAGGTACATACCAAAGTGGGCTTTGTACTCAATGATAGGTCTAATGAATGTCAAATGCAGTGGACCAATGACTTCCTTGAACCTAGATGCCATACCTTTGTTTATAAGTTTATATTCCCCGACCAGGACTCAAACCCAGGCAGTGACAGTGAGAGCTCCAAATCCTAACCACTAGACCACCAGGGACCTCCCCAATGTCTGTTTCTTAGTCATGCATTTCTTTTATAGATTCATAGGTGAATACTAGGCTAGTCTACCCTGAAGGGCCGATTTAAGCTTAGCCAGTAACCCGAGGTCAGAATCAAACCTTGGTCCCCCGTTTCTACTGCTTGGGGAAGTTTCAAAACTTCTGGATAACTTAGTTCATTGAGACTGTGTATGTAGTAGCACAGGAGTATATTATGCCTTTTGTAGTTGTCTGTGGAAATAATATGTGTAATGAAGGGGTGGAGGGCACATCCCCTAGTAATTATATGTGCTGTGTTTTTTGCCGTTTCTACATAGTTCAGTTTATTTCAGGATTAGAGGCTTTATTTGTTTGAGCTGCATTTAAGTGATATGTTAGATGTTAACTTTTTTGGATGATTCACTCATCATTGTCATCAGTCCCCTTGTTCCCATTTTATACATGGGGTCAGGGTATTGTGTTAATTGTTGCCATCTCTCTCAATTCAGTGCCATATTCCTTCCTTCTTTGACATTTATGCCTGACTGCCATAGATCTTCTTTCGCACAGTCCATCCACCTCTTTGCTTGATGTCCTCGATTCTGCTTACCTTCTTCTGGTCTGTCCCAAATCTTCTTCACATGTGTCCAAACCACCATAATCTGTTCTCTTTGATCTTTTCTGCAACTGGAGCTACTTTGGTTTCTGCTCTTATGTCCTCATTTCTTCACCTGTCCCACAGTGCACATCCTAGCACCCTTCACAGGCACTTCATTTGCATCATCTCGAGCTACTTCATTTGCTCTGCTTTTACTGCCCAGGTTTCTATACCACAGAGTAGTACTAGTTGCACCACTGTCTTGTAGACCTTACTTTCCAGCTTCTTTGGCATTCTTCTGTCCTAGACTACACCTAGACACTATGCCATTTGGCTGCAGCCCCTCTGATTCTGTTTTTGAACTCTTCATTCAGCCTTCCCTTCTCCTCAACCACCCCTCCCAGATACTTGAAGCTATTTAGCTATTTCACTATCTTCCCTTCTATCTTAATTATCAGCTGCTAATTTCTGCAATTTGCTGCCGTTACGACTGTCTTATTTGTGCTTAGTTTCGTCCCATGTGCCTTCAGTTTTGCATTCCATTCAGCTATCCTTTGCTGACGTTCTTGCTCAGAGTCTGCTTGTAATACCACATGGTCTGCATACAGCAATTTTGTTGATGTGTCCCCTCTGACCTATTTGCTAATGTAGTCCATCACCAGTATGAACAGCAGTAGGCTTGCAGCCAAACCATAGTGCACACCTGCTCCCACTGGGAACCCCTGTGTGAGGCCGAACACTGTTCGTACTTGAGTCATTGGGTCCTTGTACATAGCCTGCACTAATTCTACCAGTGTTTCTGAGACTTCAAACCACCGCAATACTGTCCAAATCAGCTTTCTTGGGACCTTGTCATATGCTTTCGCCAAGTTTAGGAATGCCCAATTGGACTATTTCCTCATCTCTAGCTTCTTCTCAACTATCTGTCTTACTGCAAACATCAGGTCAGTTGTGCTGCATTTGAGTTGAGATGTACACCCTACATCCTTGAGAGACAGTGAAAAGAAAAAAAAAAAAAACAAGCAGGATATAACCATCAACACTTGAAAAAAAAAAAAAACAGGTGCCTGCAGGGTGCAGCCCTGCAATCATTACTAAGAGGGAGCATGGCAGAGTGAGAATACACAGACTATGTCATAGGTAAGGTGACCAGCAAATGGTTATGTAAAGGATTGGGTACTTTCAATATGCATCTTGATAAAGCCTGGTATTAACCAGGCGAAAGCGCTTGTTTTGAATTGGATTGCTGTTCGTTTTTATTGTTGTCATGTCTATTAAAGACAGTTTTCAGGATAATTTGTTGGTTGGTGGTCTTTTTCTGTGGAATTATCTTACTTCTCAGTTGTGCTGCATCCTGATATGAATCTGAACTGCTCATCTCCCATCTTACATTCTACTACCCTGCATATCCATTTATCAATCACCCACTGCAAAACTTTCATGCAGTGTGACAGGAGTTGGATGCCTCTGTACTGCCCACAGTTGTGGTTGTCCCCTTTGTTCTTGTGCACTGTACAAATATACTTGTTCTCCAGTCAACTGGGATATGCCTTTCTCTCCACACTGCTATGAGTACCGTAAGGAGCCATTTCTCCCCTATCTCACCCAGTATCTTTATCATATCTGCTGTGACCTCATCTGAGCCTTCTCTGACTTCATTTTCCTTAGTGTTGTTCTTTCTTCTAGGGTGGGCTCCTCCTCTTCTCTAATCATAGGCTGTTTCTGGGGCAGTACTGCTTCTGTGGGGTTTTCTTTATTCAGAAGTTTCTGGAAATACTCCTATCTGCCTTTGATGTCCTGTGGGCTGGTGAGCAGGCTGTTGCTATCATCCCTTATGAAGGATGTCTGTCTTCTTTATCTTTCTGTCTTTGCTTTGTAATCTGATATAGTTTCTTTGTGCCACCTACCAAGTCCCTTTCCAGAAGCTGGTAGAGTGCCTCTGATGCCCTGTTCTTTGCTATTGCAACTACTTTCTCAGCTTCTTTATTAACCAACCAGTATTCCTTCCTAGCCTGGTTGGTCTTTTCTATCTCCCACTTTTTCCTGCACTCCTCCTTTCTTTTGATGACTTCCTGGATTTCTGCATTCCACCACCAGCTTTCCTTGTGTACCTTATTTCCATATCTGCCTCAGCCACTTATCTGTTCTGTAGTCCTCACACTTGCTGTCTCGAGGTGCTTCCATTCTTCAACTCCACCTATTTCCTCTTCTTCTTGGGGTACTAGACCCCTGAGTAATTCCTTGAACTGTTGTCCTTTCTCTCCAGTCAACTTGCAGGTCTTCAGCCTGGTCTCTGTTGACCTTAGAGACTTCTCTGATCACTACTCACAGCTGATTGTGGCAACCAGTGGTTTATGCTGTGGACTGACTCTTTCACTGGGAATGACTCTATTCTACCCTAGTGCCCTTTCCTTACCATGAGGAAGTCTACCTGCGTTACATGTTGGCCAGTCTTATATGTGATCTTGTGACTCTGTTTCTGAACCATGTGTTGGCTGCTATCAAGCCGTTTGCCAGACAGAAGTCTAGAATGGCCTCTCCTTTATTCCTTTTGCCCCACCCATGTGGACACAGGCAGTCCTCCTATCCTTTTCTGTCTCGATATGTGCATTCAAGTCACCCATTATCAACACCAATTCATGTTATCCTGTATTATTTTGTAGGTCCAGCAATTGCTATCTGAATGCACTCTTTTCCTTACTATCACACCCCTGCTGTGTGGCACAAGCTGAGATTATAAATACTGCACTATTGTAACACTGGAGTCTGATTGCCATGCATCTGTCACTAATTCTAATGACATCCCTTACTGCCTTCTGAAGCGCCTCTCACCACAATTCCCACACCTCCTATCTGTCCTGTCCTCCTCCTGAGTAGTAGACTCTGGATCCCAAGCCAGGTGGCTTTGCTGCCCTGCCCATCCATCTTGTCTCTTGGATACATAGCATGTCCATCCTCCTCCATATCATATCATACACTTCCAAGTGGCGTACTGTCAGTGAACCTACATTGTGTAGCAATTCTCAGTTCATGTTTGGCAAGTTGATTGGTTTAAAGTCCAGCTTTGACTCAACAGAGCTATCCCAAGTAACCCAGGCTGGGCATCTAGACACTGGCTGGCCACTAGCTTGTTGACCCAGGGCTGCTGGGCTTTATGGTGGGTACAGACTGGACAACTGGCCAATAGGGGCACATACTCCCCTCCCACTGTTAGCATGGGTCCCCGGAATAGGTCGAAATAGGCCGGGTCCTCAACCCACTTATCACTGGTAACTACTCATGCCCAATTTGGTGACATTAGTCAACACGACCTAATCACCTAGAGCCATATTTTTAAATGAGTGACTAGCCCTGCCACGGCTTGCAGTCTGTGATCTGTGTTCTCCTATCTTGAGGATACTGCCCACCACAGTAGATGCCCAAAGTGGGTGGTCTGTACAACTGTTCTCCCTATAGGGCACCATGTAGAATCTGTGCTGTTGCCCAAAGCTCCATTCATTGGTGAGTTAGGAAATGGAAACACTCAGCATGTTTTTCAGAGGAGAGAGGAACCCCCCCATCCCCTTCCCCCGAGACACAGGAAGAACATGCAGACTCCAGATGGGTATTTGCCGGAGGTCAGGATTGATCCTTATATCTTGTGCATGAGAGGAGAAGATCTTAACCATTATGGCAACTGGTCTCTGGATGATTCACTCTTAAGTTAGATGAAATGTGCAAGCAGCAGTTTATTTTTTTTTTTCCAGCAGGTTGTGTTACTTTGATTTCTCTCTTGGATGAAAATGTATATAACCAATGATTTTAGCAGAGAGAATGGATCTCCTGCCAGTGATATTCCAATGTCCAGCCAGTTTACCAAAGCCTTTAGATCTTATAGGCACCTTATGTCACATCTATGCTCCCCATGTAGGATGTATGGTGTAAAGGTGTTGTACGAATGCAAATACTTCAAACTACTTTGCTGTCAGTCTGAATGCCATAATCAAACGTCGGTCTGAACGCTTCTGCTGTACTGGTTACCAAGCCATCTTCAGATAAATGCCTCATTGGGGTTTCTTTATTTATTTTTCATTTTATTGTTTACTTGTGTTTGTCTTCCAGGAAGGGAAAATGTCAGTGTGGGAAGCAGATTCCCAATAAAGACCATCACAGCCAGTGTCTCTTTTGCCTAAGTGCTTCCCAAGACCATATGTAGTGCTCAATCTGTCAAGCATTTGTCTTGAAGACCCTCTGTAGTCACTTATCTTCTCTTTCCATGTACCTTGAGAACCAACGTCTTATATTCTTGACTCGTGCTGTGGCAGAATCCTCCCATCCAGAAGACAGCCATCTTCTAAGAAGGCCAAAAAGTGTAGGTCTGATCCTGTTACTGTCCATTCTTCTCCAGATACCTCTCTAGAAGCTAGTGAAAGTCCTTAAGACCATCCAGTGCTTGCAGTGGATTCCTCTGCCATAACCCTGTCTGAAGCCAGAATAGATCTGAGTTCTGGTATATCCTTGGAGGCTTTTCAAACATCTGTTCAAGACATTGAGGGGAAGCGCAGCTAATTATTTACGAGGTGGATTCCTCAAATTCCTTCTCTAGACTATGGCTTAAAGGAAGAAGATTCTTTGAGCCTGGAATCCCCCTTGGAAGATTTATCCTTTGGGGATACTATTGCTTGTATGACGGAGTACTTTAAGTGGGCTTGCTGTCAGGTCTTAGACATCCAAAAGAGGTATTGTGCCCTTATACAAATGAAGTCACCTAAGCTGTCTGCAGTTCTTCATGTTTTGGCCGCTCTTTTGTACACTTTTTCTGCTACCTCTGTAGCACCTGATTCTCAGCCCTCTTGCCTGTAAGAAGCCTGATAGGTTCTACAAGGTGCCTGAGGACTGTAGGTTTTTAAGTGTCCTGCTTTCTGCCACCCCTTTGGATTGTAAAGCATTATTGGAAGTATTAGCAGTAGGAAGAGTAACATTGACATTACAATGTTTAGAGCAATGGACTTGTCACTGTTACCCAAAGTCAGGATCCCTGTTGGAAAATGTCTCATCACAAGTGCATCAGTCAGAAACGAGAGTCCAAGGTGCATAGAATAAGTTTAACACCATTATGACTCTGATTAAATGTTTTCATTGTGATACAGATTCCAGTCTGCACTAAAATCATGTACAGTTTTTCACTTACACAAAGTAATTTTTTTTCTTTGCTATAATCATTTCAATTCTATTGATGTTTTTGTATTTTTTACTTTGTAAATCCTAGTCTAATTTAGAACTATGAAAAATTAGCATAATGTTCACCACTGTTTGTAAATGCAGCCAACCTTTGAACAGGTGACCAATTTAGCCATTAGCTTACTGTGCTATGGGTAACTTTGTTGTTCCTTAAAACAGGCCAGTGTTTTTTTGCATATAATATAGAGTAATGTACTGTTTAATAAAAGCATTATCAAAAACACTTGGGCCCCTTTCTTCAGTTTATTGAGAATTCTTAGTCTTCTCTTTGCTCTGTCAACTACAACATAAGCCTTCAGTACTTTCAAATGCCAGTTGCTAAGACATGATTTTCAAAAAGTCCATGTAAACGTTTGTTTAGTTTTGCACTCCATAGCATTATTTTGTGAACAAGAAATGCTTCATTGTTAATTTGTTTCCACATCTCCCACTTTGAGAGATATACACCTCATCTTTATGTTGATAGTCCATTAGTAAAAGCAGCAATGTCCTGTGAAACAGCCATATCTAAAAGGTACAATCACTGAGCTTACTTGTCTAGAACAATCTAAATCCAAAGTATTGATTAAACAATGACAAAGTCTAAGAAGCACCACTAATGCAGGGAAACCGCAGACTCCAGTCCAGGCACTACCAGTAACAGAATCCAAAGCAAAAAACTCCAGCACTCAGAATTGGAAACAGTCAACTTTATTCCAAACCTCCACAGTAGGATCCACAAATAGTAGACTAGATTTGCCTAAACACCTTCATAACTTCTTATGGAAATAAGTTTTATGGAATTGATAAGCAACTTGTCCATCCCTTATTGAGTTGCAGTACAAATTTAGCATTGTTTAAAAAATGTTAAAAAAAAAGTGCAATAAAAATGCTGAAGACATAGATATTTGTAGTATTCTAACATTTGCTCTTGTGGGAAGTTGTGCTCGCCTACTCTGATGTACTAAAATATTCTTAAAGGACATACAGTTTCATAGAAGGAAAATCCTTAGTTTTCATCAAAGCCATCTATTCCCTTTTGCAGTTAGAATTGTATTATAGGTCTGTGCGGAGTGCAGACCAGCTGCAGAAACAGTATTATTGACGTTCTTTTCATTTATATGTTGCACCAACAATGGAGATACATTGCTGGAATGTCTAGACAGACTGTAAAACCTTGAGTGAGAAAATCATGGTGTCTATATCCCATAGAGTATGGCTTGTAGATATCTGTGAATGAGTACTGTAAAACTATTAAGGCTACAATTATATTTAAAACCTAATAATTTATTCCATAGTTATAGCCACTCTGACTGTGAAAAAAATGTACTTTTCCATTGTATTTGTCAGTTTCAGTGTAAACAATGCTGGTGTTCAAAATGATCATTATTGTAGTAGTGTAAGTTATGCTGGTTCACCACACTTGCACTGGCCATCTTCCAAAATATTTGGGCACTTCGAGACACTCCTCCTGCCAGAAGCAATGCAGAGCACTCCTATAAAAGGCAGGAGAAGCAACAAAATCTTCACGTTTTTTTTTGTTTTTTTCTCTCTCTTTTTGCCACCAAAGCAAGTGCTGCTTTGGCATTTCACCTCCCATTCAGCTGGAGTCTTCAAGCTGGGCAGATAAGTCCCAGTTGGAGAAAGCTTTCCTTTTAAATTCAAAATTTATGTGGAAAACTACTATTTATTTCTGAAGAATTCTGCATGGTTGTAGTTAGGAAATTAAGTTAAACAGATGAATTTGTATTTTATTTCTTATGTTTCCTTGTGATTTTGTGAACTGTTTTATGAGAAATTTTTTTTATTTCTGACTAAAATCTATACTGTATTTAGAATTTCAAGTGTTGGGGAATGGATATTGTGCTTGGGGAGTACTGTCAGTGTAATATTTACAGTAGCAACTGGTCTCCTCAGTATTACCTTTCCTAGCACTCAAGAAGAAGAGCTTGCCTAAGGAGTCTTGGAAGATGTTCCTGGTTCCTGTGTTGCCAAAGCCACAGAACGATGTGTTTGCTGTGGCCAATTGTTCCTCAGACTACCCATCTTCTCACTGTCCACTTGGTGAAGCATTTTGAGTCACCAAAGACTGGGGAATATCCATGTTGTCCTCAATTGTAGGGAAGCCCAATGTTGGTCAGGGAGAACCACCTTTGTCACTGACTGGAGACTAGGTAGACAAAGGGCTTTCACTTGGCTGGGATGGTAATGGGGAAATTGGGACCGGTGTGCCAGAGGAATCTGCAATACTGAAGGACACCATCTGTGACAAAACTAGAGATTTCCAGCTAGCTGTGCTGGCAGTTTGTAAATAATTATGCCATTGGTAAATATTGAAATAATTTATACAAGATGCTTGTGTTACAAAATGTATTGTATGTCATGTGTATGTCAAACTGCTTGTACAGACGTGTGTTGAAAAGACATTTATAGAGTGCTGTGTTTGAAATGTAACCACAGTGTGCCCTGCTGGAAAAGAACAGAAATGTACCTGCACTATTGTTAACTGTTTTAATATATATGCTTAACAGAGGAAACTGGAGGGTTAACCTCAGTCTAACAAACTTTAGAAAAATGTCTGAAATTAAATTACTTTATAGGCTTCACAATAAAGAGGCGCTCTCTCTCAAGTTTTCAATGCAGCTAGAGTTACAAAGTCTGTACTAGGAAGCTTTCTGCATTGTCCTTGGAGTGAACAAATTACTACTTTTGAAGCATGAAGGAATGCAGTTGTTTTATGACTGCCAGCATTTGTCAAAGATATGAGCAAAAGCCCTTGTCTGTATATTTTTACAGGCAGATGCTAAATACCGCCAGCTTCTAGCAATGGGGGGTTGGCCTGGGAACTAAAGTCAGATGCCTAGAAATTATGTCATTCTGCAAGCTATACCAGCAGTAATATTTTAGATATTAATTTGAGAAATAGGATAGTGAGACAGAGCATTCTGCATCATGTCTTGGACCTAGCGACAAGAACCATTCACCACATCTGCCTCACACCAATAGTAATTTACTAGGGAATAGTATAATTCTCTTGGATTCAGTCAGGAATATAATGAAGCTTAGTATAGATATTTGTCTGTATTTGTGTGAGCCTGTACTGCAATGTTGTTTTAAATATTTCCTGTGGTTTTGAACTCTGATGTCACTGTGAATATATATATATTCAGTATTATTTTGTTGTTTTATTATTTACTATTAAATATATTTAAACCTTTTGTTGTGACTGATCTGTGTAGAGACATATACGTTTTGAGAATACTTGCATATTTATTTGGTGACACTGTGTGAGCCACTCCTAATAGCCTCATTGTTGGTCAAACTACCATTTGTGTTACCATTATTACACAGTAAGATTGGACATCCTTTAAGGGCCTTAAAGTCACTGTCTAGGAGTGACTGGTAGCAGTGGAAACTATGTAATAGTTTGGGCAGAAGTGGTCATAGCTAGTAAACCTGTGCCAGCCTTTCCCAGATGTGTCTGTAAATCAAACCTAAGTGTGCATGTCTGCTACTTGGGCAGAGACATGAAGCACTGGTTGCACAGAGAGGGTGCTGGAGGTATTGGCTTGGTCACTCAGCTGAGATCTCAACTCTATAGCTGTGCCAGTGGGGAGTCTTATTGGGGAGCTGGAGAAAGAGTGAGAAAACAGCCCTGGACTTACTGTGATCTCTGTGTACTCTTAAGGGAAATTATATTTGATGCAGAGAGCTGCATCTGCAAATACTGTGTGGGAAAGGTAATACCTCCTAACTTCCCAGTGAATATCCCCACAGTTGTCAATGGTGAGGATTGAGGCTCTTTGATTACTGGCCCAGTGGTTGGTCATCAATTTGGTTGGCAGTGGTGGGATCACCACATGACATATTGGTATTCAGTAGTGTGGATATTCAACTCCTGTCGCCTGTAAACAGTGGTCACTAAAGAAGGTGTTTATACTCTCAAGCAGCCACACAGTAGACATTCAGAGTTTCATATCACAATAGTTTTATTTATTTTTTATTAGCTTGTTTAGTCAGGTAGAGCAGGCAAGGATGTCAGTGGAGGATTATGGCAAGCTAACAAGGAACCAGTTGGTTGAGATGTGCCATGCCAACCTGACTAAAGGAGAAATGATTGCAGCCTTAGCTACAGCTGCATCACAGACCAGGAACACAGCCAGACTGGCCTTAGGGATGTACAACTTTCAGAAAATGGACAGTGCAACTTTGCCTCAGAGAACTTAAAAATCCATCTGGAGTTAGAGGCTTGAACCGGAGGCCAAACGGTTGGAACTAGAATCTGCAGAGAAACTGTGGCATTTGGAGACTGAAGAAAAGGAGAAACAGATGGCATTAGAATCAGCAGAGAGACTGAGACATCTGGAAGCTGAAGAACATTTGAGGCAAAGGCAACATGAAAAAGAAATGTTGACTCTTTGCCAGGGCCATGGAGGTAATGGGGAAGGGAATAACCAAACCCCAGAAGCAATAAAGGTCAGTAAATTTCTTCCACAATTTACAGAGAGTGATAATTTTGATAGGTTTATTCATGTTTGAAAGGGTATGTAAAAAGTATAATGTTGACAAAGGGTTATGGGTACAGTTCCTGACCCCCTTACTCCATGGTAAAGCTGTAACTGCTATTTCTGAATTGTCTGATACTGATTGCTTAAATTATAATACAGTTAAAAATTGTTAGTATTTTAAGTTAACATCTGAAGCTTATAGAAAAAAGTTTTGTGAGCACAGACACAAGACAGAGGAAAGTGTGTGTGATTATGTTGCTGAGTTAATCACTTATTTTCATAGATGGGTGAGTGGGTGTCAGGTCACCACTTTTGAAGGTCTGGCAGACCTTTTGGTGAGGGAACAAGCCCTTAACACTTTGCCTGAGGACATGAGAATCTGGTTGGTAGATAGAGAATGTAACATCGCAGATGAGTTGGGGAAGAAAGGAGACCTATACCTAGCAAGCAGGGCATCACTGCACAGGAAAGAGATATCCAGTGCTGCACACTGGTATAAGGGGAACCCATAGTGGGCAGCGTAAACCGCCCCAACAGAGTTTGTCAGTAATAGGAGAAGCCACTAGTTCAGTTGCATTGCCAGGATCAAGAGTTAAACATTTTGAATGTAACCAATGGGGCCATGTAGCATATAAATGTCCATGGAAGCAAGGTGGGGAGAAAAAGGTAGGGGAGCCAGTAAGTGGGAATGCCAGCGGTAAGTTGTCTGGAGACAACAAGGGTACCAAACTACCACAAGAGGTTATATCCTTAGTAGATGGGAAACAGGCCACTGCTAAAGGAGAGACAGCCTCTGACCCTAACCATTTTGAAGCATGCAGTGGTTAAAGAGGAGGACTACTTGCTTGGACAGTCTGCTCAGAGCTTTAGGAGGGACCCCATTCCAAATACCTTTGGCTAGGGTTCACCTTGACTGGGAGGGTGGAAAAGGAAGCAAGCAAGTAGGTGTGTTTGAGGATATCCCTGCAGATGTCCTGATAGAGAATGACTCTGATAATGCAATACCTTGTGTGCATTCAGTGACACGCAGTCAGGCTTGTAAACAGGCATGTGGATCTGGTAACTTGGCGTGACCCAGACAGACCACATATAATTCATATGACTGTCAGTGCTGTAATACCCCCACATATAATTCATAAGAACTTCAGTGCTCTAATACCCCCACATATAATTCTTCTGGGTGCCAGTGCTGCAATACCCCCAAATATAATTCATATGAGCTCCAGTGGTGTACCACCCCCACATATAATTCATATGAGCACCAGTGCTGTAATAAACCCATATATAATTCATATGAGCTCCAGTTCTCTAATACACCCACATATAATTCATCTGAGTGCCAGTGCTGCAATACCCCCAAATATAATCCAAATGAGCTCCAGTGCTGTAACACCCCCACATATAATTCATATGAGCTCCAGTGCTGTAACACCCCACATATAATTCATATGAGCGCCAGTGCTGTAATACCACATATGTAATTCATATGAGCTCCAGTGCTGTAATACTCCCACATATAATTCATATGAGCTCCAGTTCTCTAATACCCCCACATATAATTCATCTGATTGCCAGTGCTGCAAAACCCCCAAATATAATTCATATGAGCTCCAGTGGTGTAACACCCCCACATATAATTAATATGAGCGCCAGTGCTGTAATAAACCCATATCTAATTCATATGAGCTCCAGTGGTGTAACACCCCCACATATAATTGATAGGAGTGCCAGTGCTGTAATATCCCCATATATAATTCATATGAGCTCCAGTGCTGTAATACCCCCACATATAATTAATTTGAGCTCCAGTGCTCTAATACCCCCACATATAATTCATCTGAGTGCCAGTGCTGCAATACCCCCAAATATAATTCATATGAGCTCTAGTGCTGTAACACCCCACATATAATTTGTATGAGCTCCAGTGCTGTAAAACCCCCACATATAATTCATATGACCTCCAGTGGTGCAACACCCCCGCATATAATTCATATGAGCGCCAGTGCTGTAATACCCCATATATAATTCATATGAGCTCCAGTGCTGTAAAACCCCACATATAATTCATATGAGCTCCAGTGCTCTAATACCCCCACATTATAATTCATCTGAGCGTGAGTACTGTAATACTCCCACAAATGATTCATATGAGCTCCAGTGCTATAATATCCCCACATATAGTTCATATGAGCTCCAGAGCTGTAATACCCCCACATATAATTCCTATGAGCTCCACTGATGTAACACCGCCACATATAATTCCTATGAGCTCCAGTGCTGTAATACCCTCACAAATAATTCATATGAGCTCCAGTGCTGTAATACTCCCACAAATAATTCATATGAGCTCCAGTGCTGTAATACCACCACATATAATTTGTATGAGCGCCAGTGTTGTAATACCCCCACATATAATTCATATGAGCTCCAGTGCTGTAATACCCCCACATATAATTCATATGAGCTCCAGTGCTGTAATACCCCCACATATAATTCATACCAGCTCTATTGCTCTAATACCCCCACATATAATTCATACCAGCTCCAGTGCTGTAATACCCCCATATATAATTCATATGAGCTCCAGTGCTGTAATACCCCCACATATAATTCATATGAGCTCCAGGGCTGTAATACCCCCACATATAATTCTTATGAGGTCCATTGTTGTAATACCCCCACATATAATTCATACGAGTGCCAGTGCTTTAATACCCCCACATATAATTCATACGCAGTCCAGTGCTGTAATACCCCCACATATAATTCATATGAGCTCCAGTGCTGTGATACCCGACATATAATTCATATGCTCTCCTGTGCTCTAACACCCCCACATATAATTCATATGAGCTCCAGTGCTGTAACACCCCATATATAATTCATATGCGCTCCAGTGATGTAATACCCCCACATATAATTAATACGAGCTCCAGTGGTGTAACACCCCACATATAATTCATATGAGCTCCAGTGCTGTAAACTCCCACATATAATTCATATCAGCTCCAGTGGTGTAACACCCCCACATATAATTCATATGAGCGCCAGTGCTGTAATACCCCCATATATAATTCATATGAGCTCCAGTGCTCTAATATCTCTACATATAATTCATATGAGCTCCAGTGCTGTAATACCCCCACATATAATTCGTATGAGCTCTAGTGCTCTAATACCCCCACATATAATTCATCTGAGTGCCAGTGCTGCAATACCCTCAAATATAATCCAAATGAGCTCCAATGCTGTTACACCCCCACATATAATTCATATGAGATCCAGTGCTGTACCACCCCACATATAATTCATATGAGCTCCAGGGCTGTAACACCCCACATATAATTCATTTGAGCTCCAGTGCTGTAACACCCCCATGTATAATTCATATGAGCTGCAGTGCTGTAACACTCCTTATATAATTCATATGAGCTCCAGTGCTGTAAACCCCCCACATATAATTCATATGAGCTCCAGTGGTGTAACACTCCCACATATAATTGATATGAGTGCCACTGCTGTCATATCCCCATATATAATTCATATGAGCTCCAGTGCTGTAATACCCCCCACATAATTCATATGAGCTCCAGTGCTCTAATACCCCCACATATAATTCATCTGAGTGCCAGTGCTGCAATACCCCCAAATATAATTCATATGAGCTCCAGTGGTGTAACACCCCACATATAATTCATATGAGCTCCAGTGCTGTAAACCCCCACATATAATTCATATGAGCTCCAGTGGTGTAACACCCCCACATATAATTCATATGAGTGCCAGTGCTGTAATAACCCCATATATAATTCATATGAGCTCCAGTGCTGTAACACCCCACATATAATTCATATGAGCTCCAGTGCTGTAGCACCTCCATATATAATTCATATGAGCTCCAGTGCTGTAATACCCCCTCATATAATTCATATGAGCTCCAGTGGTGTAACACCTCACATATAATATTTATGAGTGCCAGTGCTGTTATATCCCCATAGATAATTCATATGAGGTCCAGTGCTGTAATACCCTCACATATAATTCATATGAGCTCCAGTGCTCTAATACCCCCACATATAATTCATCTGAGTGCCAGTGCTGCAATATCCCCAAATATAATTCATATGAGCTCCAGTGGTGTAACACCCCACATATAATTCTTATGAGCTCCAGTGCTGTAAAACCCCCACATATAATTCATATGAGCTCCAGTGCTGTAATACCCCCCACATAATTCATATGAGCTCCAGTGCTCTAATACCCCCACATATAATTCATCTGAGTGCCAGTGCTGCAATACCCCCAAATATAATTCATATGAGCTCCAGTGGTGTAACACCCCACATATAATTAATATGAGCTCCAGTGCTGTAAACCCCCACATATAATTCATATCAGCTCCAGTGGTGTAACACCCCCACATATAATTCATATGAGTGCCAGTGCTGTAATACCCCCATATATAATTCATATGAGATCCAGTGCTGTAACACCCCTACATATAATTCATATGGGCTCCAGTGGTATAATACCCCCACATATAATTCCTATGAGCTCCAGTGCTGTAACACCCCCAGATATAATTCATATGAGCTCCAGTGCTGTAACACCCCACATATAATTCATATGAGCTGCAGTGCTGTAAAACCCCTACATATAATTCATATGAGATCCAGTGGTGTAACACCCCCACGTATAATTCATATGAGCTCCAGTGCTGTAATATTCCCACATATAATTCATATGAGCTCCAGTGCTCTAATACCCCCACATATAATTCATCTGAGTACCAATGCTGCAAAACCCACAAATATAACTCATATGAGCTCCAATGGTGTAATACCCCCACATATAATTAATATGAGCGCCAGTGCTGTAATAAACCCATATATAATTCATATGAGCTCCAGTGCTCCAGTACCCCCACATATAATTCATATGAGCTCCAGTGCTGTAAAACTCCCACATATAATTCATATGAGCTCCAGTGATGTAACACCCCCACATACAATTCATATGAGCCCCAGTGCTGTAATACCCCCATATAAAATTCATATGAGCTCCAGTGCTGTAATACCCCCACATATAATTCATATGAGCTCCAGTGCTCTAATACCCCCACATATAATTCATCTGAGTGCCAGTGCTGCAATACCCCCAAATATAATCCATATGAGCTCCAGTGCTGTAACACCCCCACATATAATTCATATGAGATCCAGTGCTGTAACACCCCACATATAATTCATATGAGCTCCAGTGCTGTAACATCTCCACATATAATTCATATGAGCTCCAGTGCTGTAACACCCCCTCATATAATTCATATGAGCTCCAGTGGTGTAACACCTCACATATAATATTTATGAGTGCCAGTGCTGTTATATCCCCATACATAATTCATATTAGGTCCAGTGCTGTAATACCCTCACATATAATTCATATGAGCTCCAGTGCTCTAATACCCCCACATATAATTCATCTGAGTGCCAGTGCTGCAATATTGCAATATCCCCAAATATAATTCATATGAGCTCCAGTGGTGTAACACCCCACATATAATTCTTATGAGCTCCAGTGCTGTAAAACCCCCACATATAATTCATATGAGCTTCAGTGGTGTAACACCCCCGCATATAATTCATATGAGCGCCAGTGCTGTCGTACCCCATATATAATTCATATGTGCTCCAGTGCTGTAAAACCCCCACATATAATTCATATGAGCTCCTGTGCTCTAATACCCCCACATATAATTCATCTGAGTGCCAATGCTGTAATACCCCCACATATGATTCATATGAGCTCCAGTGCTATAATATCCCCACATATAATTCATATGAGCTCCAGTGCTGTAATACCCCCACATATAATTCCTATGCGCTCCAGTGATGTAATACCGCCACATATAATTCCTATGAGCTCCAGTGCTGTAATACCCCCACAAATAAGTCATATGAGCTCCAGTGCTGTAATACTCCCGCAAATAATTCATATGAGCTCCGGTGCTGTAATATCCCCACATATAATTCGTATGAGCGCCAGTGTTGTAATACCCCCACATATAATTCATATGAGCTCCAGTGCTGTAATACCCCCACATATAATTCATATGAGCTCCAGTGCTTTAATACCCCCACATATAATTCATACCAGCTCTATTGCTGTAATTCCCCCACATATAATTCATACCAGCTCCAGTGCTGTAATTCCCCATACATAATTCATATGAGCTCCAGTGTTGTAATACCCCCACATATAATTCATACGAGTGCCAGTGCTTTAATACCCCCACATATAATTCATGCCAGCTCCAGTGCTGTAATACCCCCACATATAATTCATTTCAGCTCCAGTGCTGTAATACCCCCATATGTAATTCATATGAGCTCCAGTGCTGTAATACCCCCACATATAATTCATACATGTTCCAGTGCTGTAATACCCCTACATGTAATTCATATGAGCTCCAGTGCTGTAATACCCCCACATATGATTCATATGAGCTCCAGTGCTATAATACCACCACATATAATTCATATGAGCTCCAGTGCTGTAATACCCCCACATATAATTCCTATGAGCTCCAGTGCTGTAATACCACCACAAATAATTCCTATGAGCTCCAGTGCTGTAATACCCTCACAAATAATTCATATGAGCTCCAGTGCTGTAATACTCCCACAAATAATTCATATGAGCTCCAGTGCTGTAATATCCCCACAGATAATTCGTATGAGCGCCAGAGTTATAATGCCCCCACATATAATTCATATGAGCTCCAGTGCTGTAATACCCCCACATATAATTCATACCAGCTCTATTGCTGTAATACCCCCACATATAATTCATACCAGCTCCAGTGCTGTAATACCCCCATATATAATTCATATGAGCTCCAGTGCTGTAATACCCCCACATATAATTCATATGAACTCCAGTGCTGTAATACCCCCACATATAATTCATACGAGCTCCAGTGTTGTAATACCCCCACATATAAATCATACGAGTGCCAGTGCTTTAATACCCCACGTATAATTCATACCAGCTCCAGTGCTGTAATACCCCACATATAATTCATATGAGCTCCAGTGCTGTAATACCCCCATATGTAATTCATATGAGCTCCAGTGTTGTAATACCCCCACATAGAATTCATACATGTTCCAGTGCTGTAATACCCCTACATGTAATTCATATGAGCTCCAGTGCTGTAATACCCCACATATAATTCATGCCAGCTCCAGTGCTGTAATACCCTCCCATGTAATTCATAACAGCTCCAGTGCTGTAATACCCCCACATATAATTCATATGAGCTCCAGTGCTGTAATACCCCCACATATAATTCATACAAGCAGCAGTACTGTAATACCCTTTCATATAATTAATACCAACTCCAGTGCTGTAATACCCCCATATATAATTCATATGAGCTCCACTGCTGTAATACCCCCACATATAATTCATATGAACTGCAGTGCTGTAATACCCCCACATATAATTAATACCAGATCCAGTGCTTTAATACCTCCATATATAATTCATACAAGCTGCAGTTCTGTAATACCCCCACATATAATTCATATGAGCTCCAGTGCTGTAATACCCCACATATAATTAATACCAGCTCCAGTGCTTTAATACCTCCATATATAATTCATACAAGCTGCAGTGCTGTAATACCCTCTCATATAATTAATACCAGCTCCAGTGCTGTAATACCCCCATATATAATTCATATGAGCTCCAGTGCTGTAATACCCCCACATATAATTCATATGAGCTCCAGTGCTGTAATACCCCCACATATAATTCATATGAGCTCCACTGCTGTAATACCCCCACATATAATTAATACCAGCTCCAGTGCTTTAATATCCCCATATATAATTCATATCAGCTTCAGTGCTGTAACCCCCCCCACATATAATTCATATGAGCTCCAGTGCTGTAATACCCCCACATATAATTAATATGAGCTCCACTGCTGTAATACCCTCACATATAATTTGTATGAGCTCCAGTGCTGTAATACTCCCAGATATAATTCATATGAGCTCCATTGCTACACACAGTTATTATTTATAATTATGGTTACATTGTTCTTTATTTTTTTTTAAATGTAGTGGACATCATTAATAAAATTGGGGTGTGCTAGATTAGAGCCATGTCTCACCAGTATCATCAGCATTAACTTTTACCATTTGCTGTAAAACCCCCACTTGGGTTGCAAGTGTATTTTTTACAGTCATTACTGTGCAGAGTGCATATTCCAAGTGAAACTTTATTTGTTTGCCCTGCTCAGTAGTTATACATATACATTAAAGAACTGAGTGCTTAACCATGTATGCATGTGACATGAAAGTTCATAAAATAAATGTTTAATTGTACAACCATAATTTTACTTATACACACAGTTACACATTTAATATATATCTGATATCTTGTGTATGCTCGATACACCTGATAAAGATGGTTATTTCTATGTGTAAATAATTTTCTAATGTCAGTTTTGTATATAAAGTAAACTGGAACACATATAATAAAACTTTGGGCTTTGCTGTATTAGAACCCCATCTCACCTGTATTGTAGGTCTTAATTTACACCTGCTGCCACAGGAGCAACTAAGCAGCAGTTGTATGTTTTAACATTCATACTATATATGTGTGCTGGCCACCTTGCAATGCTGCTTAGCATGTTTGCATGATGGCAAACCACACATGATACAATGTATCCATTTTGGAATTGACAAATGTTTCTTTGGTATCTGAAGATATTCTGGACCTGCAGGTATTGCTGACTGCCATGCAATGACACTTACCGTGTTTGTATGGTGCAACCCATGCATGATACAATGTATCCATTTAGAAGTTAACAAGTGTCTGCCTATTGTTTGCAGGTGTTCTGGACCTGCAAGTGTTGTGAAGGCTTGCAACAGGGTTGAGCGATGGAAGGCAAAAGATGTAATAATGTATCTTTTATGAAATTTACATTGTCTGTTTGTTTTCTGGGCCCTTAGATTGTGTTTGAGTGTAGGTAAGTGACATGCAAATATGACAAGCAAAGCTAAACATGCATTATTCTTGCAACAAGTGTTTGTTAGGTTTCATCATTAAAACATAAATGTGGGACTTGAACCACAATCTAAATGTGCTAAATACTGGATGCTTCATTGTGTTTCTGAGGTGTGCTGCACACACACTTGATTCAAAGCTATAATTTTGTGCAGTCATTATCATACGAATAACTTGACATTACATTTAATATTGTGCTAAGCCACACACTGCACAAATGTTAATATAAAAAACAGAAGAAAAAATAACATTACAAAACACATTTTAACACAGATTATAATTTTTATACACCTCTAGATTTGAGTTGTCAGACTCCTGAACCTATAAAACACAGTAAGGGTATCTTATCTCTCTTTGCCACAGAAACATATTTTCAACAGGAATGGAAATCATGGTGCATATCAGCAAGTCCCATTTTCACCACAGTATTATAAAAACATATAACACTTGTACACTCTCAGTTGTTGTACATGTGTGGCTTACATATTTAGTGCAATCAGTGATCACACAATCTCTTATCTGTGCTGTACTCTCACACATGCAGTCTATAGGGTATTTTGTGTCATTATCATTAAACTGTATAATAAAATTACATGACAATAAAATACAGTTTTCATTAAAGGAAGGATAGTTTGGATATTAGTGCACAGAAACTGAGAAATGTGTGCTGTACACTTCCATTTCAAAGCTTGTTACAATTACCTCTACACTTTATAAGTGTATCCTGGGTGACACGCCCACTGCAGGTAAATGAGTCTAAAGTGCAGTTGTGTTTTCCTTCTCCCTTCCACTAAGCATTCACAGTTGCAATCTATTAACAACTAAAACTCAAGTAATTCCTACAATATATTTACACCTGCTACACAAAGTCAAAAGTTTGGCATTCAGCAATTCTAATGAGTTCACACCTCATTTGCATATTCACCATTTTCAGAGGCCTGAATCTACACTATAAATTGGTAACCATGTAGCTAGGGAACCTGAAGGTGCAGAGACTTGTGTATGTGGAGAACACTGATGAAGACTGATATTAATTTGTATTTATCTGCACTGAAGGCTTCTGATCTTGTTAAGGTATGGTTGTATTTTTCAAGTACATGCTAGATTTGTTCATGTTACTATAGAAATATTTTATATATATGCATTAGAAAATGAAACTTTTATCTGTATGTGCTTCTTATAAGTTTACTGTTAGCACAGGCATTTTTGTCAAGCATTTTACTTTTTCAGATAGACAGACTTATGAACTTTCATCACAAGTGTTATTGTTATAACTGGTTATCTTAACACTTGTTAGATTATATACATTTAAACACTTAAATAGTGCATGCACATTTCTGTTTAGTATATATATATATATATGTAGAGAGAGAGAGAGTAAAGGGTTAAAATAAATTCTGTTGTAAATAAGCTAAATAAAGTAGTGCTAGATGATTCCGGCATCCATACTGTAACAAGGACAAGAATGTAGACATGTGAGTCAATAACAAGTTTGTGGTTAAAGCCTAACCTGAATAAACAGGAACCTGACCAGAAAAGAAGAACTGCGTGGCAAAACAGCTGTTGGGACAAAGGAAACATCTGCTTGGTGGTCCTCAAAGAAACCAACAGTGTTTCTTGTATAAACTGTATAAAAAGACAGTAAAAAATAAGCTGTGTTAAGGTATGTAGGAACTCAGGTTCTGAGGTAAATGGAGGATGAAAGGTTATCATCTGTATCTGTATTGAGAAGCAAACCTTGTACATTAAAATTGTAGCTCATTCTGTCTCAGCAGCCATTTGATACTTTATCAAAATGTCTGCCTGCCTGACTTTCTTACTCACATGCACTCACTACCTTTTGTGTCACCCTTGGCCTTCTGCCCCCCCCCCCACAACACCCTATTCAAATGATGATAACTTTTGAGTATTTAGTATATATATATATATATATATATATATATATATATGTGTGTGTGTGTGTGTGTTTGTGTTACTTGTTTTAAATTTGTACTGCTTTCTTACAGGTTTTTGTAATGTATGTATCTTTGATGCATGAGGCCTATTAGTTGATAGAGTACACATCTATTGACCTAAGTCAGTGTTGTCATATATTGATGTCATTGCTGTAAAAATCACCCACCTTCTACTTAGTTAAATTAGCACACAACAGTATGCAAGAATATGCCATTCATTTCTGTTCTTGGCTATTTATTTTCCTATTCCAGGTTGAACACTAACTTTGATAGTCCAGCAGTTACAAGAGTTTTAATTCAGGGCTGACTGTCTGATGCTAGCAGTACACAGCCATTACATCGGTAGGTAAAGGTTGTGAGCGTTATCTAGCATTAGTGTTACTGTACGTATGTGCATAGGATGAAGGTTTCACCCCCTTAGGTGGTGAGCATGTGTACTATCTATTGTCTCTTGGCTAGGATATGGCCATATTGTGCACATCTATGTCTGCCTGCACCCACAGTGGTTGGTGGTTTCCCCCTCTGACTCCTCACCTGTGTGTGGCTGTGTTGACCTTTCCAGTGGTGGTCGGATGTGTACCCCTTCCCCTTGGTGTTCCTACTGAAGCTGCTTTCTCGCAATAATATTGTGAAGGATGGCACAGACAGTGAAAATGTCACAGACAGTGAAAATGTCACAGACAGTGAAAATGTCAGCACAAATATGGGGATTGTACTGCAGGACTTCTCCAGATGTATCCAGGCACCAGAACCATGATTTCAGCAGCGAAAATACATGCCCTATGATATTCCTTGTTTGACCATGTGCCTCATTATAGTGTTCTTCAGCTGGTGTGTATGCATTTCTGATGGGCATCATCAGCCACAGCTCCAGTGCATAACCTGCATCCCCCAGTAAATTATCATGTGGGGCATCCCCCCTAGAAAGCATCTGATAAGAGTTGAAAGCTGTGCCAGATATGTGAATCATGGTAACTGCCTGGGTTGCTAGCACACACATTCAGGATAATTCACTTAGCATTACACACAACCTGGCAGTTAATGGGGTTGAAGCCCTTTCTATTTAAGAACACAATTCCCTGTTCCCTGGGTGGTGCTTTGATCTCAATGTGCATGCAGTCTGTGGCATCCAAGACTTCCGGGTAGTGTGCTACGGGGTAGAACTCCTGCATGGTTGTGGCTTTGTACTCAGGTGTACATGGAAAATATATGTAGCTACTGGCATGTTGCAGCATATCATTCAGGAACTGATGTAGCATCCTGGATACTGATGCCTGTGACACCCCCAGCATATCCCCTGTTGATCTCTGGAATGTTCCTGTAGTTAATATTCTAAGTTTTACACACACCTTAGTCTCCACAGGTATTGGTTCCTCTCAGTTTGCCCTTGCTCTCAGTTGAGGTTGACAGAGTTTGCAGAGTCACTGTAGTGTGGCTCTATCCACCATGTAGTGCTTTACAGTTTCTACCACATGCAAACCATGAAACGTTAAACTAAGTATAAACACCCCTCTCCTTCTTGGCTGATGTCTATTAGCAGCAGCAGCGTAGACTTAGGCCTGCTGCACATGTATATGCAGAAGAGCAACAGCAGCCTCTATCACTATTTCTGTGCAGAGTAGTTTCCATGGCCGTATTCCAATTGATTTTGGAATTCACAGGCAAAACCCACACTAAGTGTACACAATTGCTTTATAGCTTGTTGAATAGCTCATCTATCTAGGATTGGCTGCTCAGCATACAGTTCAGCTGCATATGCTGTAATTAGCATGCCACAATGTTTACCATGTTTGTCCGGCTCTGCACAACATGTAGACCTGCTTACCGAATACAAACAGTGTGCTACTGTGTGTGTGTCATGCCATGATGCACACACGGTCCTAGCGGACCACATAAGCTGCACCATATTCTTTCTCTTTTCTTTTTACAGGGCATATTACCTTTTACTGGTAATTTTTTTATTCCTAATCTCCATACAAAATCTTGAAATTCCACTTTTGTACTACACCATTAAGTTCTTTCTTTAATTGCTTGAATATTTTTCTGTGATCGATTCTCCCATGGATTAATAAAATAGTTTTGTCTCGTTATGTTTTTGTACCATGTATTTTGATTATCTTCTATTTCAGCAATCTTTATTTTCTACACTTTTATCTTTTGTTGATAATTCTCCATTACAATTCTTATTGTTTTCTAGAATTCTTCATAGTTATATTTAAATACTTTTGAAGCTAATTTCTAATTTTTATTATTTATCCATTGCAGTACTTTATACAAATCCAAAGATGCTGCATAAACCACTGAATGTAACAGACTTAGTTCTCCTTCCTTTCTGTTTGTGTATAACAGTCCCTTTTTGACTGGATCTAGTCTTGAACCTATAACTGAAAACATTAGTTCTAACCACTGATTATCTTACATGATTGGAATAATAAAGACACTTGATAGATAAGCAATTTTACCCATCAGTACCGAATTGCAAGCAAATCTGTATGCTTTCCACAACAGACAGATTTCTCTTAATTATTTTCACAATTTTCCCATCTTATATTATATACATCTTTACTAAAGTTTATACCCTACACATTAAAATCTTTTTTTGTAAATTGATTATCTGCTATTGTTTCTTTATCTCCTATTCCTTTACCTTTATTTTTTATTTAATGTCAAATATATTCCTTTCAAACAATCAACTACACAAAAATATCACCTCTCTCATGTCACCCCATCCCAAAGGCCCATTTGACATCCCTGATATTTGTTCCGCACCTCATATCTCCATAGATCAAGTTTTAAGGCTCTATCCAAGGCAAAGAACACAGCTTCCATGGGACTTGATAGTATCACAGGCTGTACACAGCCTAAGTACAGGCTTCATTCCAGCAGAGTGGAGAACTACCATTGTCATCCCCTTGCAAAACGGTGGTGCCACTACTGACCCTGGAAAGTATTGCCCCATTAGCTTGACATGCCTGATCTGTAAAGTCATTGGGTATATTATTATGGATCTCATAAACAAGGACAAAGGGAATCTCCAAGCACTTGACCCCACCCAGTTCAGATTCGTCAAGGGCAGATCTTGTCTGCTGAACCTGGTAGACTTCTTTGAGACTGTCACCAAGACCCTGGATGAGGGAAAGTCAGTACATACAGCTTACTTTGATTTGGCCAAAGCCCATGACATAATCTCCCACTCAAGCATCATTGAAAAGCTAACATAACTTGGTGTAAATACCTATCTCATCAAGTGGGTGGCCAAGTGGGTCACTGATAGTACCCACAAGGTCAAAATAGGTATCTCCACCTCCGACAGCAGACTGAAACTAGTGGTGTTCCACAAGGATCTGTCCTGGGACCCTTACTGTTTGGCATCTACTTCTCAGAGGTCCAGGCAAAGACAAAAGGCCTGTGGCTGACCAAGTTTTCAGACAACTGTAAGTTGGGTGCTGTCATTGACTCCGCATATGATGTTAACATACTACAAGAGGGTCTCACAGCAACAAATGCTGGTACCAAATTCATGGACTTAAGTTCAACACAAAAAAGTGTATTATTATACCATTCAGCAAAAACACGGCCCCTACTGATTACCATATCAACGGCAAGCCCCTAAGTACACAAGCTGTGGTGATGTACCTGGGTACACAGGTTGACAACAATCTCACATTTGACCATCATATAGCGGCAGTGGTCAGAAAAGCATTTTACTTGGTTCATCTCATAAGTAAAGGAATTGCATCCAGAAAAAAAGGAGGTTATTACCTCTCAATACTCTTCCCTCATTAGACCAATAATTGAGTATAACACCTCATTTGGTATGTACATCTCCAAACACCTGCACCAGCTGGAAAGGCCATAGAAATACCTCACAAAGGGAATCCATGGCCTACAGCACCTGTCCTATTCAGACAGGCTCAAATCTCTAGCACTCTATTTGATATCGTACGGATTGCTCAGGGGTGATCTGTGTCTGGCCTACAAGGCAATCTCAGACCCTGCCCTACTAGAGATGCTCCATACTCATAAGTCTAACTCCTCGCGCATTACCCACGCAAAAGGCCTAAATGTAATATGCAACATTAACAAAACTTGCTGGAGAGACAGATTTGTCTCCCAGAGGCTGCTCCATCTCTGGAATAGACTTACCATACACGTCAAACAGAGTACATCGCTGATCCTCTTCAAGCACAACCTTGATGAGTGGATGGGAAACCACCAATTTGTCCCAGGGATTCTACCTGTATCTTTCATTGACAGGAGTGACAGGTGCTGACTGAGGTTTCTTTTCTGGGGATAAACTCTTATCTAGGCTTGTAAGGGCCCCAGGGCCATTAACCTAGTAACTTCCTATGATCTTTTGATCCTATGATAATTATATCACATGTATATTTCATTAAAACTGGAATTTCTCCATCTTTGTGCATAATATATTTTACATAATTCATTCCTGTATTAACTTCCCTAACTACCAGTCATGACTAAAGTAAATAAAATGCTACTCATACGACATCCTTGCCATATGCACTTATCCATCTCTGTTCATAGGTTCATAGGTTCATAGGTTGGTACTAGGCTATCAGCCCTAGGGCCTATACAAGCCTAGCCATAACAATTCCCTGGCTATTTCTTCCCACATTATTTACTTTCCTGGACCCCTGTCTAGCAGGGCGACTGATGTGATCCCTGGGGTGAATTTCCTTTCTCCCATCCAAACGTCAAGGTTCCTCTTGAAGAGGTCCAAAGAGGCAGTCTGCTTGACATGTATGGGCAATCTATTCCAGAGTCTGGGGAGTCTCTGGGTCAGGAACCTATCCCTCCAGCATGTTTTGTTTATTGTGATGACAAGGTTTAGATCCCTGGAGTGTGTAGCTCTGAGGGATTGGGATTTCTTTAAGTGTAGCATGTCCAACAGCTCTGGGTTTGACATGGCCTTGTATGTTAAGCAGAGATCATGGTTGTGTTACTTTGATTTCTCTCTTGGATGAAAATGTATATAACCAATGATTTTAGCAGAGAGAATGGATCTCCTGCCAGTGATATTCCAATGTCCAGCCAGTTTACCAAAGCCTTTAGATCTTATAGGCACCTTATGTCACATCTATGCTCCCCATGTAGGATGTATGGTGTAAAGGTGTTGTACGAATGCAAATACTTCAAACTACTTTGCTGTCAGTCTGAATGCCATAATCAAACGTCGGTCTGAACGCTTCTGCTGTACTGGTTACCAAGCCATCTTCAGATAAATGCCTCATTGGGGTTTCTTTATTTATTTTTCATTTTATTGTTTACTTGTGTTTGTCTTCCAGGAAGGGAAAATGTCAGTGTGGGAAGCAGATTCCCAATAAAGACCATCACAGCCAGTGTCTCTTTTGCCTAAGTGCTTCCCAAGACCATATGTAGTGCTCAGTCTGTCAAGCATTTGTCTTGAAGACCCTCTGTAGTCACTTATCTTCTCTTTCCATGTACCTTGAGAACCAACGTCTTATATTCTTGACTCGTGCTGTGGCAGAATCCTCCCATCCAGAAGACAGCCATCTTCTAAGAAGGCCAAAAAGTCTAGGTCTGATCCTGTTACTGTCCATTCTCCTCCAGATACCTCTCTAGAAGCTAGTGAAAGTCCTGAAGACCATCCAGCGCTTGCAGTGGATTCCTCTGCCACAACCCTGTCTGAAGCCAGAATAGATCTGAGTTCTGGTATATCCTTGGAGGCTTTTCAAACATCTATTCAAGACATTGAGGGGAAGCGCAGCTAATTATTTACGAGGTGGATTCCTCAAATTCCTTCTCTAGACTATGGCTTAAAGGAAGAAGATTCTTTGAGCCTGGAATCCCCCTTGGAAGATTTATCCTTTGGGGATACTATTGCTTGTATGATGGAGTACTTTAAGTGGGCTTGCTACCAGGTCTTAGACATCCAAAAGAGGTATTGTGCCCTTATACAAATGGAGTCACCTAAGCTGTCTGCAGTTCTTCATGTTTTGGCCGCTCTTTTGTACACTTTTTCTGCTACCTCTGTAGCGCCTGATTCTCAGCCCTCTTGCCTGTAAGAAGCCTGATAGGTTCTACAAGGTGCCTGAGGACTGTAGGTTTTTAAGTGTCCTGCTTTCTGCCATCCCTTCGGATTGTAAAGCAGTAGTGGAAGCATTAGCAGTAGGAAGAGTAACATTGACATTACAATGTTTAGAGCAATGGACTTGTCACTGTTACCCAAAGTCAGGATCCCTGTTGGAAAATGTCTCATCACAAGTGCAGCAGTCAGAACCGAGAGTCCAAGGTGCATAGAATAAGTTTAACACCATTATGTCTCTGATTAAATGTTTTCATTGTGATACAGATTCCAGTCTGCACTAAAATCATGTACAGTTTTTCACTTACACAAAGTAATTTTTTTTTCTTTGCTATAATCATTTCAATTCTATTGATGTTTTTGTATTTTTTACTTTGTAAATCCTAGTCTAATTTAGAACTATGAAAAATTAGCATAATGTTCACCACTGTTTGTAAATGCAGCCAACCTTTGAACAGGTGACCAATTTAGCCATTAGCTTACTGTGCTATGGGTAACTTTGTTGTTCCTTAAAACAGGCCAGTGTTTTTTTGCATATAATATAGAGTAATGTGCTGTTTTAATAAAAGCATTATCAAAAACACTTAGGCCCCTTTCTTCAGTTTATTGAGAATTCTTAGTCTTCTCTTTGCTCTGTCAACTACAAGATAAGCCTTCAGTACGTTCAAATGCCAGTTGCTAAGACATGATTTTCAAAAAGTCCATGTAAACGTTTGTTCAGTTTTGCACTCTATAGCATTATTTTGTGAACAAGAAATGCTTCATTGTTAATTTGTTTCCACATCTCCCACTTTGAGAGATATACACCTCATCTTTATGTTGATAGTCCATTAGTAAAAGCAGCAAAGTCCTGTGAAACAGCCATATCTAAAAGGTACAATCACTGAGCTTACTTGTCTAGAACAATCTAAATCCAAAGTATTGATTCAACAATGACAAAGTCTAAGAAGCACCACTAATGCAAGGAAACCGCAGACTCCAGTCCAGGCACTACCAGTAACAGAATCCAAAGCAAAAAAATCCAGCACTCAGAATTGGAAACAGTCAACTTTATTCCAAACCTCCACAGTAGGATCCACAAATAGTAGACTAGATTTGCCTAAACACCTTCATAACTTCTTATGGAAATCAGTTTTATGGAATTGATAAGCAACTTGTCCATCCCTTATTGAGTTGCAGTACAAATTTAGCATTGTTTAAAAAATGTTAAAAAAAAGTGCAATAAAAATGCTGAAGACATAGATATTTGTAGTATTCTAACATTTGCTCTTGTGGGAAGTTGTGCTCGTCTACTCTGATGTACTAAAATATTCTTAAAGGACATACAGTTTCATAGAAGGAAAATCCTTAGTTTTCATCAAAGCCATCTATTCCCTTTTACAGTTAGAATTGTATTATAGGTCTGTGCGGAGTGCAGACCAGCTGCAGAAACAGTATTATTGACGTTCTTTTCATTTATATGTTGCACCAACAATGGAGATACATTGCTGGAATGTCTAGACAGACTGTAAAACCTTGAGTGAGAAAATCATGGTGTCTATATCCCATAGAGTATGGCTTGTAGATATCTGTGAATGAGTACTCTAAAACTATTAAGGCTACAATTATATTTAAAACCTAATCATTTATTCCATAGTTATAGCCACTCTGACTGTGAAAAAATGTACTTTTCCATTGTATTTGTCAGTTTCAGTGTAAATAATGCTAGTGTTCAAAATTATCATTATTGTAGTAGTGTAAGTTATGCTGGTTCACCACACTTGCACTGGCCATCTTCCAAAATATTTGGGCACTTCGAGACACTCCTCCTGCCAGAAGCAATGCAGAGCACTCCTATAAAAGGCAGGAGAAGCAACAAAATCTTCACTTTTTTTTTTGTTTTTTCTCTTTCTTTTTGCCACCAAAGCAAGTGCTGCTTTGGCATTTCACCTCCCATTCAGCTGGAGTCTTCAAGCTGGGCAGATAAGTCCCAGTTGGAGAAAGCTTTCCTTTTAAATTCAAAATTTATGTGGAAAACTACTATTTATTTCTGAAGAATTCTGCATGGTTGTAGTTAGGAAATTAAGTTAAACAGATGAATTTGTATTTTATTTCTTATGTTTCCTTGTGATTTTGTGAACTGTTTTATGAGAAAATTTTTTTTATTTCTGACTAAAATCTATACTGTATTTAGAATTTCAAGTGTTGGGGAATGGATATTGTGCTTGGGGAGTACTGTCAGTGTAATATTTACAGTAGCAACTGGTCTCCTCAGTATTACCTTTCCTAGCACTCAAGAAGAAGAGCTTGCCTAAGGAGTCTTGGAAGATGTTCCTGGTTCCTGTGTTGCCAAAGCCACAGAACGATGAGTCTGCTGTGGCCAATTGTTCCTCAGACTACCCATCTTCTCACTGTCCACTTGGTGAAGCATTTTGAGTCACCAAAGACTGAAGAATATCCATGTTGTCCTCAATTGTAGGGAAGCCCAATGTTGGTCAGGGAGAACCACCTTTGTCACTGACTGGAGAATAGGTAGACAAAGGGCTTTCACTTGGCTGGGATGGTAATGGGGAAATTGGGACCGGTGTGCCAGAGAAATCTGCAATGAAGGACACCATCTGTGACAAAACTAGAGATTTCCTGTGCTGGCAGTTTGTAAATAATTATGTCATTGGTAAATATTGAAATAATTTATACAAGATGCTTGTGTTACAAAATGTATTGTATGTCATGTGTATGTCAAACTGCTTGTACAGACGTGTGTTGAAAAGACATTTATAGAGTGCTGTGTTTGAAATGTAACCACAGTGTGCCCTGCTGGAAAAGAACAGAAATGTACCTGCACTATTGTTAACTGTTTTAATATATATGCTTAACAGAGGAAACTGGAGGGTTAACCTCAGTCTAACAAACTTTAGAAAAATGTCTGAAATTAAATTACTTTATAGGCTTCACAATAAAGAGGCGCTCTCTCTCAAGTTTTCAATGCAGCTAGAGACACAAAGTCTGTACTAGGAATCTTTCTGCATTGTCCTTGGAGTGAACAAATTACTACTTGTGAAGCATGAAAGAATGCAGTTGTTTTATGACTGCCAGCATTTGTCAAAGATATGAGCAAAGGCCCTTGTCTGTATATTTTTACAGGCAGATGCTAAATACCGCCAACTTCTAGCAATGGGGGGTTGGCCTGGGAACTAGAAGTCAGATGCCTAGAAATTATGTCATTCTACAAGCTATACCAGCAGTAATATTTTAGATATTAATTTGAGAAATAGGATAGTGAGACAGAGCATTCTGCATCATGTCTTGGACCTAGCAACAAGAACCATTCACCACATCTGCCTCACACAAATAGTAATTTACTAGGGAATAGTATAATTCTCTTGGATTCAGTCAAGAATATAATGAAGCTTAGTATAGATATTTTTCTGTATTTGTGTGAGCCTGTACTGCAATGTTGTTTTAAATATTTCCTGTGGTTTTGAACTCTGATGTCACTGTGAATATATATATATTCAGTATTATTTTGTTGTTTTATTATTTACTATTAAATATATTTAAACCTTTTGTTGTGACTGATCTGTGTAGAGACATATAAGTTTTGAGAATACTTGCATATTTATTTGGTGACACTGTGTGAGCCACTCCTAATAGCCTCATTGTTGGTCAAACTACCATTTGTGTTACCATTATTACACAGTAAGATTGGACATCCTTTAAGGGCCTTAAAGTCACTGTCTAGGAGTGACTGGTAGCAGTGGAAACTATGTAATAGTTTGGGCAGAAGTGGTCATAGCTAGTAAACCTGTGCCAGCCTTTCCCAGATGTGTCTGTAAATCAAACCTAAGTGTGCATGTCTGCTACTTGGGCAGAGACATGAAGCACTGGTTGCACAGAGAGGGTGCTGGAGGTATTGGCTTGGTCACTCAGCTGAGATCTCAACTCTATAGCTGTGCCAGTGGGGAGTCTTATTGGGGAGCTGGAGAAAGAGTGAGAAAACAGCCCTGGACTTACTGTGATCTCTGTGTACTCTTAAGGGAAATTATATTTGATGCAGAGAGCTGCATCTGCAAATACTGTGTGGGAAAGGTAATACCTCCTAACTTCCCAGTGAATATCCCCCACAGTTGTCAATGGTGAGGATTGAGGCTCTTTGATTACTGGCCCAGTGGTTGGTCATCAATTTGGTTGGCAGTGGTGGGATCACCACATGACATATTGGTATTCAGTAGTGTGGATATTCAACTCCTGTCGCCTGTAAACAGTGGTCACTAAAGAAGGTGTTTATACTCTCAAGCAGCCACACAGTAGACATTCAGAGTTTCATATCACAATAGTTTTATTTATTTTTTATTAGCTTGTTTAGTCAGGTAGAGCAGGCAAGGATGTCAGTGGAGGATTATGGCAAGCTAACAAGGAACCAGTTGGTTGAGATGTGCCATGCCAACCTGACTAAAGGAGAAATGATTGCAGCCTTAGCTACAGCTGCATCACAGACCAGGAACACAGCCAGACTGGCCTTAGGGATGTACAACTTTCAGAAAATGGACAGTGCAACTTTGCCTCAGAGAACTTAAAAATCCATCTGGAGTTAGAGGCTTGAACCAGAGGCCAAACGGTTGGAACTAGAATCTGCAGAGAAACTGTGGCATTTGGAGACTGAAGAAAAGGAGAAACAGATGGCATTAGAATCAGCAGAGAGACTGAGACATCTGGAAGCTGAAGAACATTTGAGGCAAAGGCAACATGAAAAAGAAATGTGGACTCTTTGCCAGGGTCATGGAGGTAATGGGGAAGGGAATAACCAAACCCCAGAAGCAATAAAGGTCAGTAAATTTCTTCCACAATTTACAGAGAGTGATAATTTTGACAGGTTTATTCATGTTTGAAAGGGTATGTAAAAAGTATAATGTTGACAAAGGGTTATGGGTACAGTTCCTGACCCCCTTACTCCTTGGTAAAGCTGTAACTGCTATTTCTGAATTGTCTGATACTGATTGCTTAAATTATAATACAGTTAAAAATTGTTAGTATTTTAAGTTAACATCTGAAGCTTATAGAAAAAAGTTTTGTGAGCACAGACACAAGACAGAGGAAAGTGTGTGTGATTATGTTGCTGAGTTAATCACTTATTTTCATAGATGGGTGAGTGGGTGTCAGGTCACCACTTTTGAAGGGCTGGCAGACCTTTTGGTGAGGGAACAAGCCCTTAACACTTTGCCTGAGGACATGAGAATCTGGTTGGTAGATAGAGAATGTAACATCGCAGATGAGTTGGGGAAGAAAGGAGACCTATACCTAGCAAGCAGGGCATCACTGCACAGGAAAGAGATATCCAGTGCTGCACACTGGTATAAGGGAACCCATAGTGGGCAGCGTAAACTGCCCCAACAGAGTTTGTCAGTAATAGGAGAAGCCACTAGTTCAGTTGCATTGCCAGGATCAAGAGTTAAACATTTTAAATGTAACCAATGGGGCCATGTAGCATATAAATGTCCATGGAGGCAAGGTGGGGAGAAAAAGGTAGGGGAGCCAGTAAGTGGGAATGCCAGCGGTAAGTTGTCTGGAGACAACAAGGGTACCAAACTACCACAAGAGGTTATATCCTTAGTAGATGGGAAACAGGCCACTGCTAAAGGAGAGACAGCCTCTGACCCTACCCATTTTGAAGCAGGCAGTGGTTAAAGAGGAGGACTACTTGCTTGGACAGTCTACTCAGAGCTTTAGGAGGGACCCCATTCCAAATACCTTTGGTTAGGGTTCACCTTGACTGGGAGGGTGGAAAAGGAAGCAAGCAAGTAGGTGTGTTTGAGGATATCCCTGCAGATGTCCTGATAGAGAATGACTCTGATAATGCAATACCTTGTGTGCATTCAGTGACACGCAGTCAGGCTTGTAAACAGGCATGTGGGTCTGGTAACTTGGCGTGACCCAGACCGACCACACACTTGAAGCCAGGAATGGTGAGGTGGTTACTTCAGAGAGGGAAACTACCCTGTAGCAGTGAGACTGAAGGTGAGCCACAGCTGCTCATGGGTACTGATGTTCCCTTGGACAGAGTGACTGCAAGGGCAGAGATGAGTAGTAGTACCCAGTCTGACAGTGAGGCACCACTGTCTGAGGATACCAGACTCCCTGTGGAAGGGGAGCTGGGAAGGGTTACAAAGAGACATTTGAGACAGGCTCAGCTGTCAGACCCTGTATTACAAGGCCTGATGGAGGTAGCCAGGGAGGCGCCTGATTCTCGAGGAAAAGGGAAGCCTGTATACTGGGACAAAGGGTTGTTGTATAGAGAGTGGACCCCTGAGGGAGGGCTAGAGAGTGAGGTAATACAGCATTTGGTCTTAGTGCCCAGTGCCTACCTTCAGGCACTTCTAGCCATAGCCCATGACATTCCCTGTGCAGGTCATATAGGCATAAAGCATACCAAGAGACATATTATGCTGTACTTTTATTGGCCCGGGATTTCCAGGGATGTAACAGGGTACTGCAGGACCTCTGAGCAGTGCCAAAAAGTAGACAAGGCAGGAGACAAGGGAAACCTCCTTTGATGCCTTTACCTGCGATTGAGGAGCCATTTCAGAGGGTAGCTATGGATATTGTGGGGCCTCTGAGTACCCCATGTTCCACAGGGAAGAAGTATATCCTAGTGGTAGTAGATTATGCTACCAGATACCCTGAGGTGGTGTCTCTGTCCTCCATCGAGGCAGAAAAAGTGGCAAATGCTTTGTTAGAGATTTTCAGCAGGGTAGGTTTCCCAAAAGAAATACTGACTGACAGAGGTGCTGATTTCATGTCTGACCTGCTGGCTTGTCTGTGGCAGCGCTGTGGGGTGAAGCACCTAATGACCACTCCCCCACCACCCCCAGACTAATGGTCTGGTGGAGAGGTTAAACTCTACTCTAAAGACCATGGTGTGGGCATTTGCAGATCCAATATAAGGGGGAGTGGGACAAATATTTGCCCCATCTGTTTGCTTACAGAGAGGTGCTCCAGGAATCCACAGGGTTTTTACCCTTTAAGTTGCTGTATGGGCATAGGGTAAGGTGACCTCTAGAATTGATTTGCGATGAGTGGGAGAGTGAGTGTGAATCCCATGACTGTGCTGTGGCATAACTCCTACACCTCAGGACAAGGCTGAGGAAACTCATGGGCTTGGCCCAGCAGAATTTGGCAGAAGCTCACCAGCAGAAAAGGTCTGGTATTACGAGAATGCTCGAGCCACAGTATGCTGCGGGACAGCAGGTTATGGTTCTGATTCCTGTCAGCTAGAACAAGCTTCAGGCAGCTTGGGAGGGACCCTTCTGAGTTGTAAGGATGGTCAATAATGTTTAATACATGGTAGAACTGCTAGGCAGGAGGCAGGGGCACAAACTGTACCATGTTAACATGATGAAACCTTACCATGAGAGGAAGGCCCTGCTGCTTGGTATTTGCATTAGGAGGCAGGAGGAGTCTAAGGGGGGTCTATGGCTACAGGAAGCCAATCAGCAAAATCCCAAGCTACTATGGTGGAGCCTAGGGTTCCAGGCGTATGATATGACAGTGCTGCATTGTACTGGGGTCAGCAATACAAAGGCATCTGGGATCTCAAGACAGGGTATGGGATAACGTATTCCCAGATAGGCTCATTCCTCTCAAGCAACGTTTCTCAAGGGTCACTTGAAAAACTAGCTTGAGTCTTTGAAGGGGGGAGAAGTGTGACAAAAAGAGATACTGACAGCACAGCTAGCTGGAATTTTGTAAATAATTCTATGTCATTGGTGAATATTGAAATGATTTATACAAGATGCTTGTGTTACAAATGTATTACAACTGTATGTCATGTGCATATCAAACTGCTTGTATAGAAGTGTGTGTTGAAAAAGTATTTGCTGTGTTTGAAATGTAACTACAGTGTGCCCTACTGGAAGAGAACAGAAATGTACCTGCACTATTGTAAATGTTTAAATGTATATGCTTAACAGAGGAAACTGGAGAGTTAACTTCAGTCCAGCAAACATTAGAAAAATATCTGAAATTAAATTACTTTATAGACTTTGCAATAAATAGGCGCTCTCTCAAGTTTTCAATGCAGTTAGAGACCCAAAGTCTGTATTGTCCTTGGAGTGAACTAATTGCTGTTTTTGAAGCATGAAAGAATGCAATTGTTTTATGACCAGCATCTGCCAAAGATCTGAGCAAAAGCCTTTGTCTGTATATTTTTACAGGTAGATGCTAAATGCTGCCAGCTTCTAGCAATGGGGGTTTTGGCCTTGGAACTAGAAGTCAGATGCCCAGAAATGATGTCATTCTGCAAGTTATCCAAGCAGCAATATTTTAGACATTAAGAAGACTCTTACTGAGACTGAGCATTCTGCTTTCTGTCGTGGGACCTGGCAACAAGAACCATTCACCACATCTGCCTTGCTGTAATCGTCACCTACTAGGGAATATGATAATTCCCTTAGATTCAGTCAGGAATATAGTGAGGCTTAGTTTAGATATTTTTCTTTTTGTGTGAGCCTGCACTGCAATGTTATTTTAAATATTTCCTGTGGTTTTTAACTCTGTTGCCACTGTATATATTCAGTATTGTCTTGTTCGTTTGTTAATTATTATTAAATATATTTCAATCTTTCTTTGTGGCTGATCCGTGTAGAGATATTTAAGTTTTGAGACTACTTGCATATTTATTTGGTGATGCTGTGTGGGCCACTCTTATTAGACTTTCTCATGGTCAGACTACTGTTTGTGTTAATATTAATACTACACAGTACAATTGGACATCCTTTGGTAAGGGCCTTAAAGTAGCTGTCTAGGAGGGACCAGTGGCAGTGGAAACTACCTCATAGTCTGGGCAGAAGGGGACAGAGCTAGTAAACCTGTGCCAGCCTTTCCCAGGTGTTTGTGTGTGTTTGTGTGTGTGTGTGTGTGTGTGTGTGTGTGTGTGTGTATTGAACCTCAGTGTGTGTCAGTTACTTTGGCAGGGACACGAAGCACTGGTTAGACAGGGAGGGTGGTGGAGGTCTTGGCTTGGTCACTCAGCTGAGATCTCAACTCTATATCTGTGCCAGTGGGAGTCTTATTGGGGATCGAGAAACCAGCCCTGGACTGACTGTTGTCTGTGTTTTCTTAAGGGAAAATGCCACTTGATGCACAGAGCTGCATCTGGAAATACTGTGTGTACCTGTTAACCTCCTAGTGAACATCCCCCCAATGTTGCCAGTGGTGAGGAATTGAGACTTCTTCATTACTGGTCCAGTGGTGGGTTGTCACACCATCCTTTGTGAAAAAAAAATGGCAACCTGTCTCTATCTGACCTACTGTATTTTGCTAAGGAACTGCTGGCTGCCTTTCCAACGTGTAGTCAGTCCTCGGGCAGGAAGAGAAAAAGAATTCCTCCTCAGTCTGACAGGATTTTCCAGTCAGACAGTGAAGCTTTACAGAGAGAAGACTGTACTTCTGAGGGTTCTTCTCATTGTTAACTTTTTGATTCTGAAAAAAACTTTCTTACAGACATCCCTGATGAAAAATCCCCTTTTCAGAAATGTTAGCAGTTATAAGTGGGTTTTTTATGGGAACAGAGTGAAGCTTCTAAGATTCAGAAAATGTATTTTAATACAGTTACAAATGCCCAAAGCAACACGGATTCCTCCTGTTTTATGTGCTTTAGAGATTTTTTTTCCTTACTGCAGAAAGGTTTACACAGACAACCCTTGGCTACAAATGTTTTGATATATTATATTAAGGTATCCAGCAAGCCAGCCTGACCCATCAGTCATCTGTCTGTAAATACGCTGCTGTGAAACAGGTTACTGTTTCTAACACCATTCCCCCAGGTAAAGATGGGAAGGCAATGGATAATTTAGGGAAGATGATGTCTTCTAGTACTTTAACTTTTAGGATTTTAAGTTTTCAAGCCTACAGTATATGTTAAGAGTTTTAACTTGTGACGTTTGAGAATATACAGAAGTTATTAGCTAGCCTTTCACCTTTTGAAGTAAAAAAAAATCTGTAAATGTCTCTGTGATAGCTGGTTCTCAGATGACTAAGCATATTCATAAGTTTATTTATGATGCACCTGACAAGATGCTCTCAGATGAATAAGCATATTCAAAAGTTTATTTATGATGCATCTGACAAGGTTTCAAAACCTTCCGGGAGAAGTAAAATCTGAAATCTTGAACTCTCCTTTAGATAAGCATTCTCGTTTGGGCCTTTCTGCAGCTGAGTTACTTGAGACGTTTTGAGGTAAAGGGAAACCGATAAAAGGAGTGCACAATTTTTTTCAACCTTTTTTAAACCAAGTAACAGTTTAACCCCTCCTCGGCCTCCTTTCCCAACAAACTATTTAAACAGCAAGGGGACATTACTCTTACCACATCCCTGTTGCAAACAGTTAAGGCATTTCTTATATCTTGCTTACATTATCAGTTCTCTGTTTTATCCTGTGGACTGTGCACAGCCCCAAGGGTTAAGCTTACCATACGTCCGGTTTTCCCCGGACATGTTCTCTTTTTGTGCTCCGGTCCGGGTGTTTTTTTAAACTTCCGAAATTTGTCCGTGTTTTACAATCCCGAGTCCGATTTCAAATCTACGCATGCACGGAAGGTAGAAGAGCTCGCGAGAGCGGCGAGACTTTGTTGTTTGCACGGGGAGAAGCAGGGCTGTATGTGTCAGGGAGGAGGACCCAGCCACAGCCGGTCTCAGAGTCAGAGTCTCCGTTTTGGACCGTTTTTCGATTTTTCACTACTTCTGGTTGGGTAAAAATGTTTTTTTTTTTTTTTTTAAAGTTAAAGTGAGTTTATTCTTTATTTGTGTGTGTGTGTGTGTGTGTGTGTGTGTGTGTGTGTGTGTGTGTGTGTGTGTGTATCAGTATATGCACTATGATGATAGTAGAAGAATGTTGCCGGTGTATTATATGTTTGTAACATTCAGTGAGGGATAGTCTTCAGAGTGATTCAGAGGCCAGAGCATCCCCAAATTAACCCAACACTGCTTCAAGGTAGTCTGGCCTCCAAATGTTTTCCATAGAGGGGTATTTTTGACATAAACATAATTGATACGTTTTTGTTTCTTTCAGTTTTATGCAATTTCTCCGTCTGGCACATGATTTCTAAGGTGATGAGTAACTGTAATGAGTTAGAAGCTTTTATGATTGGCTGTAGGTGATCGTCGTTATTCAGTGGGTAATGGTGGATTGTAATTTGACCTTTTTTGGATAGATATTAGACGCACATAAATGGAAATGATGGAGTTTAGATATGCTATGCATTGTATTTTTTCTCATATGCACCCCTGTTTTTTGCCTTTCTTTTTGAACTGCCTCCCAGTCCCTACTCCAGGTCTGTCTTTAAAATCCTCAGAAATTTGAGGCGAGTTTTCTTAATTGTCTTCTTTGGGAAAAGAAGGAAATACATTAAAATCGTATTGTTTTTGAATATTACAGCAATAGATATTATTTATGTAAATCGTTTATTGATCTGTTTAGTGAAACAGAGACACTGCATTTTATCTGATTAAAAATCAGCATGAATACAGATACATATCACATTACTTTATCAAATGTTGATCCTCTCTACTGCTTAGTGATGTTATATTTATACTGATAATTTTTAGTTCTTATGTTCTGTAATGTGCACTAATGATACTTCCTAGAAATTAATATAGTTTCTGTCTTTGATATTTTCTGTTTGTTCAGTTGTAAGTTTTTGTACCCGTTTCTTCCTTTCTTTAGAGATTGTTTAAGCATTGCTATGCTGCACATCTACTATTTCTTGGAGCTTTTCTCCTTGAGCCACAATTGAAAATGAGGACCTTTTTTTTTTTTTTTTGTCTTCACCTAGTGTGAAAGACTTTTTGCCCCGACAAAGAATCTATTGTCCTCTTTTTCGTATAACCAAATATGGTAACCCTACCAAGGGTATTTACAAAATGTCTACCTCCAGTTATTGCACATGGCTTATACATTTTCCCATATTTGCACAATTATATTATTTTTGCAAACACTTTCCAGCTGTCAAGAGTCTTTAAACACTGTCCAGCAACTTCTACTGAATGTGGGATTTCATATTAACTGGCAGAAGTCTTCTCTTATCCCTTCACATAAAACAGTATTCCTGGGATGTTTGTTGAACTCATCTGAGTGAAAAGTTTTTCTCCCTCCAGATAGATTTTCTTCAGCCTAAACAAAGCATCTGCAAGAGAGTGCCTCAGGACTCTGGGGTACATGGCATGATGATTATCATGCTACCCTTTACCAGACTACACGAGTAAAATACAGTGGTACTTTGGATTTGTCTAGACGCAGCATCTGCACCCTTTGACTTTTCAGGTTCCAGTTTTGGGCTTGTGAAGAGGGAGATTCCATAGTAGGTAGATCCGTTAACTTGAAATTCAGGTGTTCCATTGTCACTTCCACCCCCTCGTTAGTTATCACAGACATTTAAGATTGAGCATGGTGAGTGGTTTCAAAAGGGGTAAAAGTGCAAGCTGTGTGTGATATTGTAGAGTAACAGAAGCACAAAATGTTAAGGAGATGTTGGCTGTCAGTGCTTTGAAGGCCTTGGGATATCTCTGGTCCCCAGAACCTGCACTAATGTGTGTAGACAACACCATGTTTATATGGTACATAAACGGGGGGGGGGGCACAAGATCATACTCCCTTTGCAAACTGGCTATGATGACCAGGATAGAACCCCCCAATGCATATAAACTTCATCTTGAGGTCCTGCTAAAATTGATCTACCAGTGGGGAATACATCAAGTAGATCTGTTTGCCTCTGTTCATAACAGACTACTAAAGAAATTCTGCTCCATGGCTCCTTGCATGCAGGCCTGGAAGACAGATGCTTTTTTATTCCCATGGATGGGAATGTTCCTTTTCTTTTCACCCTTTTCAGTGATTACCATGTATGTTCATTATTCCAACTGCTGCAGTAACCTTTAAGCTATATGGTTTGTGCCCTGCTCAGGACACAACCAGACAGCATCCAAAATGTCTGCCTCACTTCTACACATTCCCTCTTGACTGCTGATTGGACAGCTCTATAGAGAGCAGTCAGCACTCAGAGTGAAACTTTCTTCATTACTTTCTTGCCATCTTGTGATGAAGCAGCTCAGAGGCTTCATAGGAGTCACAAATGGCCTTTTGCTGTATTTCTGACAAACAAGTCCACAGTGTGGAACCCTTCCATACAGATTTGTATTGCCCTTTTATGAAACAAAATTGTATTTTATATTAAATCGGGGGGGGGGGGGGGTTAAGTGGAATTTCCTCTCTAGAAAATATGGTGTTCTTTCGAATGTTGTATTTTCTGTCAGTGGCCACTAATTAATTTTTTATTAGCACTAAAGTGTATGTGCACTAACTTTGTGAGCACATGTACTGCTTGTGTAAACTGAGTTAATTTTATCAAAGTCTTGAGTTGGTAATTGTGTTGTATGGGCAAGGACTATCACAAGGTATTTTAGTGCTTATGTACACTTTGTGACAATGTACCTGCCATATTTTTTCTGTCTGCCTACTTTTTTGAGAGAAGGGTTTTAGTGTACTGTTACGCATTACTGTGTATTTGAGCATAAGCACTTGTGAAAACTTTTTGACAACTTAGCTTCTGATTAGCTCATTTCAGCAATGCTTACTAACTTTGAGATATGCTCCTCAGTTACAGCATAGGTTCATAGGTGTGTACTAGGGTAATGGTCACTAGAGCCTTTTTAAGTCTATCCATACATCCAGATCTCTGACAAGTTCTGATACCTCTGATAAGTGTAAGCATGGATACTTGCCCTGCTTCTGCTGCTGCTAGAAAGAAAAAAAAAACTTATGAAAAAACCCTTGCTGTGACACTACAGTCTGCCAACGCCTCACCAGATAGTTGGTCAGTCTGTAGTGGCCATTTGTCATTCCTCAGACAACTCGCTTACCTTTCTGTCTTCCTCTAGTATAGTCTTTTCAACCACCACAAACTGGGGGTCAGCCATGTCATGTTTGGTTGCTCCACTGTCTGTTATGGGCATGGGACAACCATCTTCACTGTGTCACGGAGACACTCCAGGAGATGTTGCTTGGAGTAGTCAGGGAAATAGACTTCTAGACAGTGTAGAAGTACCTTCTCAGAGCAGGTCTTCATCCAAACTTTTTTCTGCGAAGAAAAAAAAAAGGCACATCTGAAGACATGTCTGTTAGAAAAGATGATTTTCTTACCTAAGCCAGACACTTTGAGGTTAATACCAGTACCCTGAAATTCTTACCTAGCAATATCAGCAGAGAAATTCCTGTGGTAAACCTGTTAAGAGGATTCTGACGTAGATAGAGACAGGGAGGCTTCTCCTGCAGATACCTAAAACCAGTTCTCTGATTCAGAGGAACCTTAATCTTGGTCTTCTCAACAACTTTGGAGGAACTTTCCTTTTCATAGAATCAGAGGAGTTTACTAGAGCCTTTTAAGCTTAGCCATTCATGTCACACTTTTCCCAGTCATCAATGCCCATGGGCTACAACAACTTTGCTATATGCCTATGCCTTACGGCATCTCTGATGATATGAAGTATTGCCAGCTATGCCAGGAGAAGTAGGGCAGTGAATGTGTAACACATGCCAGCATAGCTAGCTGGAGGTTTGTAAAGAATTATATGTCATTTGTGTATCAGACTGATTTGTACAGGTGCTTGTGTTGAAAATGTATTTGTAAAGCTGCTTTTGTCAAAAAATGTACCAGCAGTGGGTCCTGCTGGACAAAAAAAAGAAATACACCTGTATGCTAGACTGTATTATAACCGTTGAAATTAATGTTGTAAAAGAAGATACTGGAAGAGAAGAGGTTAATCTCAGTCCATCTAACTTTGAAAAATAGTCTGAGATTAAATTATCTGGTAGGCCATAACAATTGTATCGTGCAGTTCTGATTGCAGCCAGAAACAAAATGTTTGCAAAAACAAGGACTAGGAATCCTGATGCATTGTCTTTAGAAGTGAACTAATTGCTACCCTGGAAGGGTGGAAGCGTTGAAATGTGAAATGGTTTTATGGCTTCCAAATGCTATAGCACATCTTAGCAAAGCTCTGTCTGTGTGTCTGGTCACACATATATGCAAGATACTGGTTCATTTTCTAGTAAATGGGGATAGTATGGGAATCAGAAGTCAGATGACCAGATATATGTGATCTCATTTTGTAAGCCAGGACTGAAATGATGTTTTAATACTAGATGAGAGAGAAGTCTCCGAGTAGTCTGTTTTTTTTGGAACCTGACATAGAAAGATCTCTCACCCACTTCATCTTGCCTTGCTTTAGTAAGTAACCAGGGTATAGTAGTTCTTTAGATCAGTCAGGAAAAAATAGTGAGATTAGTTAAGTACTGTTTTTCTGAATCTGTGTGAATCTATTTATCTGTGTTATTTTAATATTTGCTGTGATTAAAACTCTGGTGTTAATTGTAAATATTTAATATGTTCATGTATTTTATTTATTATTAAATATATTTAAATTTCTCATTGTGTCTGGTCCTTTGGAGAATATTTTAATCTTTGAATACTTCTATTTATTTGCTGCCACTGTCAATGCTCCTGGAAGCCTTGCTGCACTGGTCAAACACGATCATTTTTATTAGTATTCATTTCACTCAGTATTATTGGGAACCCTTGTAAGAGCATTAGAATAGCTGGCTTTGGATGACCTGGTAGCAGTATCTACCTTATAGTCAGCGCAGAGGAGTATAGCTAATAAATCTGTGCCATCCTTTCCCAGGTGTGTGTGGAAAAATCAAATCTCAGTGTGTGTGTGTCAGTTACTTGAAACAGGGACACACAGCATATGGTGGGAGGCTTGGCTTGGGACAGTAGACTGAGGACCCAACTTTATAGCTGTGCCAGTGGGGAGTCTTACTGGGGGCCTAGAAGGAGAGACGGAAATGTAGGCCCTGGACTTGAGTGTTCCCTGTATGCTCTTAAGATAAATTGTGCTTGTTGCAGAGAGCTGGATTTGGAAATACTGTGTGTACATATCTTTGATCCAAGTGAATGTCCCTCACCAGCGTCAGTGATGAGGATTCAGGCTCTTTGATTACTGGCCCAGAGGGTGGGATGTCAACATCTACAAACTACCCCTGTCCATAAGAGTCACAGTTGATAAGCTAGGAGAGAATTTGTGATTTTCCATCCATTAGTCTAAATTGTATTTGAATAGGCATAGGTAACAACTCTGTTTCACATGAATGAGGAATCTATTCCAGAGAAGGGGTAACCTCTGATAAAACACATACCTAGCCCTCAAATATGTTTTGTTTACATCACAAATGAGGTTTAGGTCCTTCGATTGAGTAATTCTAGTGCTGTTTGTTTTACAAATTTGTAGCAGATTCATCAGGGCTGCATCAGAGAATGCCTTTATGGTTGGGCATCTGTCACTCCTCCTTAGTCTTTAGAAGACTTGAGCACAGGGACAGGGATTTGAGGTGGTCCACATAAGACATACTGTTTGCACCCTGTATTCCCTTAGTGAGGAACCTGTGTGGCCGCTCCAGCTGTTGCAAGTCCCTGGTCAGGTACATGCCAAACAAGTGCATTATTCTCTATTATTGGTCTAATGAGGGATGAGTAGAGTTGGGCCATTGATATCCATAGATCTGGATAACCAGACCTTTACTTGTAGGTTATACCATGTAGAAGAATTTTCTCACTACCATGGACTTGTAGTGATCAAACTTCAGGCTACTGTCAACCTATGTTTCCAAGTCCCTTACTAGTGCACCTATTCTTAGAGGAGTGTTATCAGTGCTGTATTTGGCAGGGTTGGTTGTCTTCCCAAACAATGTAACTATGCATTTTTTGCTTTGAGTTTTAGGTCATGGTTTTGGCACCAGTTGGCTGTGTCAGACCTTCTTGGAGGATAGGTACACTTTTGGGGGATTGTGATTGCACCCAGCTTGCAGTCGTTGGACACTTTGGTCAGTCAAAGACCCTCTACGTTTGCCTTGACTTCAGAGCAGTATATTCCAAACAAGAGAGGTCACACTACTGAGCCCTGTGAGACACCACTGGTAACAGGACTCTTTGTGAAGGTGGATTCCCTCACCCTAATTTCATGTGTCCTGTTTGAGTCATTCGGCTGTCTATTGGGTGACATGGGTATTCTGGAGAAATTCACAAACTGAGACATAAAATCCCTGACTAAGGTATTGTGTCAAATGCTTTTGCAGGTCAAGATAGACAATATGTGCCATTCTGTCTTTATCCATGGTTCTAGTGACCTTCTCAAAGAAGTCCACCAAATTTAGTAAAGCATTACCTGCCCTTGACGAAACTGAAACTGGATTGGTCCAATGTCTGAAGATTTCATATGTCTGTTTATCAGATGATTCTTTCCATGGCCTTGCATATGCAGCTAGTCAAACTTATGGGTCTGTAGTTCCCTGGGTTTGTTGATGTCTTTGTGAAGAGAGATGAATGTTGCAGTCCTCCAGTCCCTATGGAAGAAGCCTGCCCGGAGGCAAAGCAAATCTACAGACCTGAGTACTGACTAACACTACCATGTGGGAACTTATTTCATACAATACCCAGGATGAATGAGGTGGTGTTATGGAAACAGGTGGATGTTCCCTCTAAATTGAGGTAATATTGTGTATTACAAATAGGTACTCCACATTCCACTCCCATTATGCCAAACTTGGAGGATGTAAAAACTTGGAGGATGTAATAGTCCTGACTCTCTACCTTTAGTTCCTAAAAAGGCAGATGGATTTGTTTTCATACTTCATGTCTGACCTTGCTGCTATGTGTACATCTTCACCAGCTGGAAGTAGACTTGATTTCCTCCATTCCTTCCCTTGTGAATAAAGGAGGATAGGGTTTACACAAATTTAGTCAGAAAATATTTTCTTCTTCCACTTTGGCATACAAAAGTTTATTTAAATTTGTGTAGACAGTTTGTGAGAATTGTCTACTACACTTCCTCCTGAAGGTAGTTCCTATCTGAATTCCATTGTTTGTAATATCTGTGATGTATTAAAATGTGTTAGAATGTGCATGGTTGTGCAGATACTGTGTCTAGGGCCACTGCTACAATGTTGATTAGATGTGCCTGGGTTTGAAATCAGAAGTTTTTGGATTAAGTAGAGTCTAAAATGTTCATTGTAATGTAATTGGTTTTGTTAGGCCCATCTGCTACTCAGTTCCTCAAACAATTTGATGAGAGAGGGATGTTGATACAATGTTTTGTTTGGTTAGGGGTCGCCACAGCAGATCACCTGTCCGCTCATGATTGGCAGTGGAGTTTTACGGTGTTGAGTTGCCAGCCCAGCGCCCAACCTTCCACAGAAGGCACACACATGCACACACTCACACCTAGGGCCAATTTAGAGTGTCCAATCCACCTACAGCATGTCTTTGGGATGTGGGAGGAAACCCACGCAACCACAGGGAGGACATGCAGACTCCACACAGAAGGCACCCCAGCTGAGGATCGAGCCAGAGAACCTCTTCCTGTGAGGCAGCAACGCTAACCGCTGCACCACCGTGGCTGCCCTGAACAGTCAGCTGCCACTGAAAAAGAAATAAAAAGGCATCTTCTGAATCTGTTTCTCTCCAGTCTCCTACAGATGTCTCCATCAGGTTAAATGAAGAACCAGAGGACTGTCTGGTGCTTATGTCACCTCCCTTTGTTGTGCCAGAGTTGGAGGTCTTTTCAGGGCTGCTTACTCCTGCATCTTCTGAGACTGTATTTATATCTGTTAAAGATGTGAAAAGGGAACTAAAGCTGATTATATCAGAGGGTCCTGGGGGGATTCCCCAGGTACTTGTGAGGGAAATAGTGCCTGGTATCCTCACTGAATCTAGACAGGGCTGTGACCATTTTGGATTGGTTAAAGATGATGATCCATTAAAAAAAGAAATGGAAGGCCAGATATGGCTCCTGTGACTAAGGATCCTCACCAAGAATGGCAGGGTTTCACTCGGACTTTTCAGTACTATTGTGGCTATCAAGCCCCCTCTGGCTTTTCTGTTCCTTGGTTCCCCCTACCTCTTCATAGTATCCTAGAGAATCTGATGCTTCTGAGGATGAGGAGATTTTAATTCTGATGACACGTCATTGGCCTACTCCTCCCAGATCCATTCTCCTCTTGTCCTAGGGTCTGAATAGGAAGAGTCACCATCTCCTGATTCCCCTTTGGAATAATTATCCTGTGGGTATACTGTAGTTTGTTTGATAAGGTGGCCATGGTGGTGCAATGGTTAGCATTGCCACCTCACAGCAAGAGGTTCTCCAGTTCGATCCTCGGCTGGGGTGCCTTCTGTGCGGTGTCTGCATGACCTCCCTGTGGTCACGTGGGATTCCTTCGGTTGCTCCAGTTTCCTCCCACATCCCAAAGACAATGCTGTAGCTGGATTGGACACTCTAAATTGGCCCTAGGCATGAGTGCTTGTGTGTGTGTGTGTGTGTGTGTGTGTGTGTGTGTGCGCGCCTTCTTTGGAAGGATGGGTGCTGGACTGGCAACTCGACCCCTTAGAACTCCACTGCCAATCATGAGCGAACAAGTGATCTGTGGTGACCCCTAACCGGGAAAAAAGCTGAAAGAATAAGAAGATACTGTAGTTTGTTTGATGAAACACTTTAAGTGGAATTCTGTCTGACATTCAAAAAAAAGGTACTGTGAACTCTTGCAAATAGATTCTTCCAGACCACCTGCAGTCTCCCAGAACTGGATGCCCCTCCAGACCCTTTTTCTTGAGATTCTCAAGCCCCTGATGGCCAACCTCCTGCTCTTCAAAAACCTGTCACATTCTCTAAAGTCCCTGAAGCTCAAAATGTTTTGTATAAAAGCCCTTCCTCTGTCCCAGCTGTCATTTCTCTGGGTACTGATAAACCATCTAAGCTGATGTAGTCTTGTAAGCTTTTACCTTCTGATAAGGACAGTTGTGCATTGGACAGGTATGGGAAAAAAGTGTACACTTCTGCTACTTTAGCTTTCTGAGCTATTAACTACCGGACCCATGTGATCAGCTATGTACTAAATCTTCTGACTAAGCTTGGGGTCATTCTGACTACTGTGCTTGATTCTGAGGCAAAGAACTTTAAATTTCCTTTAAATACTGGATGTTATGTGATCCTATCTCGCCTACATTCTGACTGATGGGTTCGGAGCCGATCCCTCGGCTCCGACTCGGCACGCTTATGCCAAAGAGCGAAGTCTCTTATTGGCTAAGCTTACTATATCCCAGGATGCACCACTACCAGTCCCCCAGATCTCGTTTGCCGCTAACTTGCGAAGACGTGGTCTCGAGCTGGCTGAGCTGAGTAGTATTTTTACTAACTTTTTTCTGTCAGAATTTTGCTGTTCTTGTCATAAAAAGCTGTTTTAACGGCTATTCTTCACTTTTGTGTGTGTTTGGAGTTTTGTGAGAAACTTTGTTGTGTGATTGGGCGTTGATTTTGATTTTAGGCCTCCTTCATCTTAGGGCCTTCCCGGTCAGTCAACCCCCCTTAAACCTTAGAGGGTTTCAAAGTACCCTTGAGTTAATTGTTACGGATTCTTTACCTAATCGGCAGCTGTAAACCGATTTTTAGGTAGTGTCAGTAAATCAGAAAGTCAAGTGGATAGTGTTGTTTTTCTGTCAGGGATTACCATTTTTTTGCTATAATGTCTCAGAATCCTAGGCCTTCGGGCTTTAAAAAATGCACCAAATGTAATTTCAAGATGTCTATCACAGACGATCACTCTCTCTGTGTGTATTGTTTGGGTGCAAAACATTTACAAGAGTCATGCAGTGTGTGTCACGCTTTTTCCTCAAGGGTCCTCCAGGAGAGGAAAAATAAACTCATTCTTAAAGGTTTAATAAAACCTTCCTTTGAAGAAGCTTTGGCATCCTCTCCTTCTCCAGCTAAAAAGAAAAGGGCGTCGGCTCCGACCAGTCCATCGGATCCGACCGCCAAAAGACATAGGCAGGCTTCTCCTTCGGCTCCAAGGACTTCGGAGCCGAGGGCGGAACGGTCTTCCTCGATGCCACCAGTCTCGACTCCTCTGGCTTCGGAGCCGATGGCTGGGGCATCGAGAGGCGGGTCACCTTCGTCGGCTCCACTGGTCTCGGAACCGACAAAGGTTGCCCGCTCAGACACTTCCTCCTCGGCGCCGAAGTCCTCCTCGGCACCGATGGAAACTAGTGTAAGTATTCCTTCGGTGCCGATAGTCATCGGGTCGCCTCGGAGCCGGTCCCCTAGCCCTTTGGGGCCGTTGGAGAGGCCATCTCGAACCCGTTCAGTATCCTCTCGGTCATCGAGGATGTCGGATTCGGATATAGACAGGGTGCTCCAAAGACTGTTCCAGTCCCCAGTCTTTCAAAAATTTGTTTCGGCTCCGACCCAGTTGGCTTCGGAGCCGATAGCCCATGCCCATCCCATTGCTATTCCTCCTCCGACCACTTCGGCTCCGTCGGAGCAGGTGCTGTTGGAGCCGGTGGAGATCTTAGGGTCGGCTCCGACCCTTACTCCAACCCGGGCCTTCGGGTCCGAGTTTGGTACACGGACTTCTTCGGCTGGACCGGGGTGATGTTTCGGGACCTATGCTATCGGTTCCGAGCCTCCCTCTCGGTGCTTCGGCTGCGGGACTTCCGTCGGCTATCATGGCTCTGGGGACCGGACACTCCCAGGATTCTGGGGGTCCGGCTTTCAGAGCTATGAGGAGTGCCTTGGCCAAGTCTTGCCATCTCTCCGGCTTTACCGGCACCTTCCCTGGGCGTGGAGACTGGGTCTTTGGCAGTTCCCTGTCCGTAGGCAGCGGAGCCCCTGGGCCTGAGGTTACCCCATTGGGGTTCCCCTCCTGAGGGTTCTTCGGAGTTGTCTTCAGAGGAACCCCCAAGGAAGAGATCGTGCAAGAGGAAGCACGTGGACTCCCCCGAGTCTATTACATCGGACACTGATCTTGATGATGCGGAGGGATCCCAGTCGCCCTCGGATGATGTCTCATTTGCAGACATCTTAGAGATCCTCAAACAACGAGGCGGCTGGATATCCAAACCCCCCTCTGCTGATGAGTCAGTGCTCCTCAAGGCCTTTGGGGCTCAGCCCTCCACCTCCTGGGTGTCTCCGCCCATCGACGAGCTCCTGGATTTAGTTTGTCGAAGGGCGTGGGAACATCCAGATACCGTGGAACCAGTCCCTTCTCGTCCTAATAAATTTTTGTCTGCCCCACCCGAGAATGAGTTCCTCACTAAAGGCGTGGCTGTAGATGCCATGGTGGTGGCATCTGCTACACAACAGGACGTGGCAGAGGCTTCAACGTCCGTCCATCCTCCTAATAAGGAGTCTAGGAGCATGGGCAGGTACGGGAAGCGCACCCTGACTTCAGCGGCCTTTACTTTAAGGTCTCTGAATTATTTGGCACATTTTACCAGGCTTCAGAGGGATTTGGTCAAGGAGCTGTCAGATTCCCTCTCGGGTAACCTACCTGAGCAGCTAGCCCAGTCGGTTAGCTCTCAGTTGGCTATCCTTACGTCAATTTCTAACTCGTCCATGAGGCTCATTCCGTATGCGGCCGAAGGGGCGGGTAGAGCGGCAGGCACAGGCGTGGCTCTACGGAGACAAGCCTGGCTCCGCTTGTGTCAGGGAGGCCTTCAAGTCTTCCTTCGCCGACGCTCCCTTTGATGGGTCCTCTTTGTTTGGACCTAAGGTTAAAGACACCCTTACCCGCTGTGAACAAGAGGGAAAAACTTTATCTGCCGTAGGTGCCCGTTATTCCACTCCTTTCTGCCTTATCCCAAGGCTAAAGGAGGAGGGAAGATGTGGTTCCGTAAATCACGTAAGTTTTTTCCTCAACAGCAGGAAGATTCCCTTCCAGAGGCAGAGGACGGGGAAATTTTTCTGGGAGACGCCGTCCCAGAGGCGGCAGAGGGCCCCGCAATTCTGGAGACCGCGAGTCCTTTCGTGGCTCTTCAGCCTCCCACACCTCGTGAGGGATTGCCCGGCTGTGCTGCTCGAGCCAGACGGGTGCCGCTTTGCCAAGCACCTAAAAGCCTGGGAGTCAATCACTCAGGACAGATGGGTGCTTCGGATCATTGCCGGAGGTTACACCATCCCATTCACATGCTCACCCCCACCGTCCAAAAATCCCGGACCCACCACCCAGTCAAAGGGAAATTGCAGCCGCAGAAGCTTTAAAGCTGCTAGAAAAGGAGTCATCCAACCGGTCCCCACAGACCAGATCGGATCCGAAATTACTCGAGGTTCTTTTTAGTGCCAAAAAAGACAGGGGACCTGAGACCAATTTTGGATCTCAGCAGACTAAACCAATCCATCACGAAATCCAAATTCGAATGGTCACGTTACAATCCATTCTCCCATTGTTGGAGAAGGATGTTTGGATGTGCTCCATAGACCTCAAGGACGCCTATTATCACATACCGATACATCAGGCGTCCAGGAGGTATCTGCGCTCAGCCTGGGAGACAGTCATTTCCAATTTTGTGCACTGCCCTTTGGTCTCACCACAGCCCCAGGGTGTTCACCAAGTGTTTGGCAGTAGTGACTGCTCACCTGAGGAGTCTTGGATTCCAAGTGTTTCCCTATCTGGACGACTGGCTCCTGACTGCCACCACCAGGCATCTACTAATGGACACCCTCAAAGCCACCATCTCCTGGGTGCTACCCTGGGAATTACATTCAATTGGTCAAAGTCTGTCTTGCTGCCCTCTCAGCGCATAAGATTCATAGGAGCAGAGATAGACTCAAGATTGATGCTGCTTTCTTCCGACCGAAAGGATCCAAACTTTACAAGGCCAGGTTCAAGCCCTGATTTCAAGATCCAAAGCCCCAGCCAGGATGGTCCTACAAGTTTTAGGTTCGATGTCTGCCACGGTTCTTCTAGTTACTCTGGCAAGATTGCACATGAGGATTCTTCAGTGGCTATTGTCAACTCAATGGTCCTTTCAGGACCTTCCCCTCAATCATCCCATTATAATTACAGAAACATGCAAACGGGACCTTCGCTGGTGGCTTCAGACATCCAATCTAAATCAAGGAAGTCCTTTTGTTATTCCCTCTCCAGTGGTCACCCTGACGACAGATGCCTCCCAGACAGGGTGGGGGGGGCATTGTCTGGGCAGGTTAGTTCACGGCTCCTGGCTTCCAGACGAAACTCTTCTCCACATCAATGTATTGGAGATGAGGGCGGTACTTCTATCCCTACAGGCCTTACACAGGTTTCTCCCTCAGGGCATAATCGCCATCCACACAGACAACATGTCGGTGGTCTGGTACCTAAACAAACAAGGAGGGACCAGATCTTACCCCCTTTGCAGAGAGGCCATGAGGGTGTGGGAATGGGCGGTAGCTACCAGCCGTTTCTTGGTAGCGACCCACATTCGAAATCAAATATACTGGCAGACAGATTAAGCAGGACAATTCTCTCTCCTCACGAGTGGTCCTTAAACAAAACAGTAGCAGCTCAGGTTTTCCGGAGATGGGGGACCTATTTGCAACTCCACTAAACACGAAGTGCAAAGGTTCTTCTCCTTGACTCCACATCAGGGAGAAGCAGCTATGGATGCTCTAGCACAACCTTGGCCAACAGGGCTACTTTATGCCTTTCCTCCGATTCCACTTCTCCCAAAGTCATTCAAAAGCTTCTCAATTGGGGTCCGAATGATACTGATTGCCCCATACTGGCCTCGTCAGGTATGGTTTCCTTACCTGAAGAAACATGCGGTGGACGATCCGTGGACTTTAGACCTAATTCTGGATCTGTTAATTCATCAGTCGGGACGACAGCATCAGTCCCTTCACTCCTTGAAGTTGACAGCTTGGCTCCTCCACTTCCGACTTTAGTCAGAAGTCACACATTAGACCCGGAAGTTATTCACATTTTATCTTCGGCCCACAAACCCACCACTAAGAAATTGTACCTCAGTAAGTGGAAGAGGTTTGCTATCTGGGCTCAACTCAGGGGCTTAGACCCTATCACTGCTCCAATCCCAGAGGTTTTGAAATTCTTAACATCCCTGTTTAATCAAGGATCTTCTGTCTCTACTATTAAAGTCCAACTAGCGGCTATCTCTAAATTCCACGAGTCCATGGATCCTCCATTGATGAGCAGCAGACTATGCAAAACTTTCATTAAAGGTGCGGGCCTGTTAAGACCCCCAGTTTTTCATCCTGTGCCTCCGTGGGATCTTGATTTGGTGCTTCGTGCATTAACATCTTCCCCTTTCGAACCGGCTGCTACATGTGAGTTAAAATATCTGTCTTGGAAAACGGCCTTCTTAGTTGCAATTACTTCTGCAAGAAGAGTTTCAGAGCTTCAAGCCCTGTCTATCAGACCACCGTACTTGATTTTTCACAAGGATAGAGTATCACTTAGGCCTAATCCATCCTTTGTCCCAAAGGTCTGTTCTAATTTCTGTCTCCAACAATCCCTAGAGCTACCAGTTTTCTTTCCAAAATTCTCCAATGAAGCAGAATACACTCTCCATAAATTGGATGTTCACAGGCAATTGCGCTTCTATTTAGACAGGACTCAACAAATTGTAAGTCAGACCAATTGTTTGTGTCCTTCTCAGACAATAAATTGGGCAAAACCATCACAAAAGCTACTATCTCCAAATGGATTAGAGATTGTATAACTCAGGCTTATTCTTCTTGAATAAGCAACTTACAACATCTATCAAAGCTCACTCTACCAGAGCTATGGCTTCTATTGCTTTTCATTCCACGCTTGCTATCTCCGAGATTTGTGCTGCGGCTACTTGGTCCAATCCGCACACTTTCATTTCCCACTATAAATTGGATGTGGCATCTAAAGGGCGAGCATCATTTGGTTCCACGGTACTCAGGAGTGTTTTCCAGTGAGCCACCCAGGATTCAGGTGCTAGGGACGCTGTCCCATCAGTCAGAATGTAGATAGGATCACATAACATCTTTTAGTTATGTACTCACCATAACTTCAGATGTTTGGGATCCATCTCATTCCTAATACCCACCCTCCTTCCCCCTGCCTTGGAGATCAGAAGAGATTGAACGGTTTTGAGTTCTACTGTTTTATCTTGTTTCATCTGACGATGTTATATAAGCAGAGCGTGCATGTGTGCATGTATGCGGACAAACTAGATCTGGGGGACTGGTAGTGGTGCATCCTGGGATATAGTAAGCTTAGCCAATAAGAGACTTCGCTCTTTGGCATAAGCGTGCCGAGTCGGAGCTGAGGGATCGGCTCCGAACCCATCAGTCAGAATGTAGGCGAGATGGATCCCAAACATCTGAAGTTATGGTGAGTACATAACTAAAAGTTCTCAGCTGTCTCATCATTCTATTAAGTGTAGCTATGATACTGATGCTTCTTTTAGGGTTGCTGCTTTGTGTTCTGTGATGAGGAGGTAATGTTGGCTGCACATCCAGGCTCTCCCTGTTGACATATAGGCTAAACTGCTTGATTCCCCCTTGTGGACAATCAACATCTTTTTTTGCACTATAGTTGCTGACCTTTTTAAGGCCCTACAGGATAAGGGTAGTGTTATGCAGGATCTCACAATAATTTCTTTCTTCTCTTCCTAGATTTCAGAGGAATTATCCTTCTAAGCCTTCATTCCTTTGTATGAAGGCACCGTAGACAGCCTTCTCATAGCAAGCATTCCTCCAAGAGGGCCTATCCTGACAAGAATTCCCATGGTGCAAAAAGCTAAAAGCCTTCCTCCCCTGACAAATCTGCTTTTATTTGACATTCAGTCTCGTCTATCTTTTGGCCAGATTCCACTGTCTCTCAGGTTAACTCAGTCTCTTCTATTTTGGCAAACTTTTCCATCAGACTCTTGGATTTTTTCCATTATCCAGACAGGTTATTTTATGGTTTGGAAGGCCCTTCCACCCTTCTCAGGCCTTCCCAGGCTTCCTCCTTGTGAATGCCCTCATTTTCTTTTGGTCCTTCATGATCTTTTGACACGGGATCATCCAGCATGAATCCCCTTCTCAGCAGACCACAGGAGTATATACCAGGATGTTTCTGGTCCCCAGAAAGGGGGATCTTTGAGGTCATTCTTTTCTCAACACTTTTCTAAAGTTTCCTTCCTTCAGGATACTCTCTCTACAGGTGTTATTTCCTCTGCTGCTTCCAGAAGCTTTTCTGGTTTTCCTAGATTTGAAGGATACTTACCTTCACATTTTTATTCACCCTCTGTTCAGGAAGTTTTTTTGTTTCCTCATCTCATTGTCAGTTCCTTGCTTTACCTTTTGGTCTTTCTACAACACAAAGGGTTTTTAACAAATGTCTGGCTTCAGTGGTAGCCTTCTGCAGACTTCAGGTGATTCAGATCCCCCTCCCATACTTCAGGGGATTCAGTTTTCCCCTATTTGGACAGCCTTTTGATTCAGGCCATTTCCCAGTAGATCTTGCTTTGGAATTTTCACTTCACTATGGGTTGTCATCACAGTACGGGGTTCAACGTAAACCTCAAAAGTCTGTTTGTGTTAACCCCCTCCCAGAATCTGTTTGAGTTGCAGGACTCAAACCATGCCTATGTTGGTTTGCCTTCTACCTCCAAAGGGTTCTGTTTTTGGCAGTTTATTTTCAGTCACTTCTCCCTCTTCCAGTACTTTCTGCAAGCTGTTGGGTACATGGTATCTCTTATTCCTAAGGTTTCCTTGGTCAAGCTCCATATGGGAAAGTTTCAGTGATATCTCAAAATTATTTCGCTTCATCAGAGCCATCCTCTACATTTTCCTGTGCCTCTGCCTTGTCTCAAGCTCGAACTCCACTGGTGTATTTGTCAGATGTCCCTAAATCCAGACTTGTCTTTTCAGGTTCCTCTTTCCACTTAGGAGCTGTACAAAGATGCTTCTGACCAAGGTTGGGGAGCTTCTTCCAACAACCTCAAGGTTCGGAGTCTCTGGTCCCTTCAAAAACTAACAGACCAAATCAATATCAAGGAAATTAGAGCCCTGATTCTGGCCCTTCATGCTTTTCACTCCCTTTGGATTCCAGGTCCTCGTTGCATCTTCACAGACAATACCAGGGAAGTTAATACTATGGGAAGAAATAGGCAAGGAATTGTTATGGCTAGGCTTGTATAGGCCCTAGGGCCAATAGCCTAGTACCAACCTATGAACCACAGTTATGTAGTACATCAACAAACATGGGGCCACAAAGTCTTACTTCTTGCAGGCTGGCTCTTCAGGTTTGGGATTTTACAGTCTGTCATCACTTGTTTCTTCATGAGGTTTACATCCCCTCAGAGCACAGTCTTGTGGCAGACACTTTGAGCAGGTCTGGGGCAGATCCTCATGAATTAATGGTTCTCAGAGAGATGTTCCTGGGTATTGTACATCAGTGAGGTAGTCCTCGAGTAGATATTTTTGCCTCCCCTCTCAATAGACAACTTCCAAAGTTCTGTTCCAGAATGCTAAGTCCTCTGACTTTGAAGGTGAGCACCATGTCTTTTACTAAGAATATTTCTGTATGCCTGTTCCCCCCCTCTTTCTCTGCTGCCAAAAGTCCTACACAAAATCATGTGGGACATGCCCAAAATCTTGCAAATGAATCTCTTTTGGCCCAGACAACATTGGTTCTTCCTTCTGTTTCATGTGGTCAAGGGCAATTATCATAAGTTAACTCACAGGATGGATTTAATCATGCAGGACAAGGGATCTCCTATCCACCCTCACTTTTTTCCACTTTTCAGTTGAGACTGAGTGAGAGGGTTTTGATTCCTTTTCAACACCTGCTTTATGAGGATGTGCTTTGGGTTTTCTGGAGACCAGAAAACACACTACTAGAAAAATCCTTTGTGGCTAAATGGAAGAGTTTGTTGTTTGGTGCCTCAAGCATGACCTGGGTCCTTTTTCTGTGGGTATTGCTATGGTACTTGTGTGAGTTGCTTACTTCTGGTCTGGCATATTGATCGCTTAAAGCTCATTTGTCAGCCAGTTCTGCCTGTCTGCCTTTGAATCCACCACTTTCCTGGTCAACAAATGTTAAATAAATAAAGTCCAACTAGGACAGAGCCTATTTTCAGTGGAGGCCCAGGGAGAAACTCTCCAGATGCATGTCTTTGGAATGTGGAAGCAAACCCACGTGAATGCAGGAGGACATGCATACTTGACACAGAAGGCACCCCAGCTGACAATCGAACCAGAGAATCTCTTTCTATGATGTGACAATGTTAACCGCTGCACCACCCACACTTGCTTCTTGTTTTGCAGTAAAACAGTATTCTTCATATTAGGCCTCGAAGAAAGCATATGCCTCCTACTTAGGACCTTAATATCATTCTTGAGAAATTAACTCAGTTTCCTCTTTTCTGCAGTGTACTTGGAGAATGGTACTGTTAGTGATACTTTCTTCTGCCAAATGGGTGTCTAAACTTCAGGCACTTATGGCAGTCCTACCCTTTTGTTTTTTCACAAAGGAAGGGTTTCTCTTCATACTAATCCTTCATTTATGGCCTAGATCAGTGATGGGGAAACTATGACACACATGTCAAAGATTACACACGCCACAACATTTTGGGTGACACATCAGCGATCACCAACACTCGAGTTACCAAAGACACTGTTTTTGCATTCATTGCTCATGTGAAGTGCACTGAATTATTTTGTGTTGGGAGCTTTTGACATGCCAAACCCAAAAGGGTCGCCATCACTGGCCTAGATGGTTATTGATTTGTCCTTGAATCAATCAATTCATCTGCCTTCTTTTTCCCCCCATCTTCACAGATATGCTAGTGAGAGGATTTTCCACACCTTGGATTTACATGGGCAGCTCAGATATTACCTAGCTAACACAAAAGTCAGAAAATCTGAGCAGCTTTTTGTTTCTTTTCATTCCAGGCAACTGGATTTGGCTGTCACAAAGCAAAGCAGCTACTCCTGGGTCTCTAAGGCCATTTCCTTTTGTTATTCTTTTCATGGCAACCAGCTTTCCTGTTCTGTTCGTGCTCATTCTGCCAGGGCACTTGCCACTTGTGGTGATTTTTCAATGTTCTGGATATGATATCCAATTTAGAAGCTGCTGCTTAGTCTGTACACACATTTACTAAACATCACAAGTTGGATGTGATTTCTAGGGCTAGTGTTGATTTTGCCAGGGGCATCCTTCATGGGTTTTTGGAGGGCTCCATCCTGTCTAGTAGGTTTTATTTTCTCCCAGATATAAGGAATACTGCAGCAGTGATAAGGAAAGACACAGTACAGGTATGTAAGAACTTACTATAACACTAGATGTCCTACTTTTCACTGTTGCAGTATTCCATTCCACCCTCCTTTCCACGGTTGTTCTTGGTTGCCTACTTTTTGACTAAGGGGGGCCTTCTTACTCAGTTCATTTTTTTAGTTCCTTTCTTCCTCCTCTTCCCTTCTTGGATGTATATGCTTTTATTCCTCTGGTTCTTCCAGACAGTTCAGTTAAGAGGATTAGGTGCTCATATGTCACATATGTACCTTTTGCCTTGGACGTAGGACATTCGGTGCTTGGAAGATATAAAGGCTTTGGTATGCTGGCTAGACAGTCATCTGTTCTCTGCAGGATAGTCCAGATGTAAAGAATACTGCAACAGTGAAAAGTAGAACATCTGCTGTTTGTGGTAAGTTTTTACACAACTGTACTTTCTAGATCCTTTTTTTTTTCTAACTCTCTGTATGATACTATCAAAATGCAGGATGTTGACTCCTCAGACTGTTACCTGTTATTGCCATAGGGAGTTTTATGATAACATTAGAGCTAAATGATTAATGTCATCACAGTCCCATAAATAGAGGCTTCAGGAAATGTTTCCTTTTTCTTGTGTCTGGGACACAGTATTGGTGCTCTCTGTTGCCCTTTGGGTCATCTGCAGCCCAAGGTTGTTTACAAAGTTTCTGTCTCCAGTCCTAGCTCATTGCAGACCTAATGACATTCACATATTCCCTTACTCAGACATTTACTCATCTTTACAGAGTCTTTTCCGACACATCAGGTCATTAGAATGGGTTTCTTCTCTTCTAATGAATTTAGGCTTCCCTATTAAATGTTCAGGAATCCTCTTTGTCAAAGTTACACAGGATTGTCTTAATAGGGTGTTGTATCAAAAAAAGCCTTTTACTGCAGGGTGTTATAAAGAAGTAGGTGGATTTGTATCTGGAAACTTTCTTGAGCTTCTTCAGTCAGTCTCGGATTTGGCCAGAGAGTATGTTGCTCTTCTAGGGTACGTGGCTTCTATGTTTCTCATGATTACTGTTGCCAGATTACACATGAGAAATATTCAGTGGTGTCTTAAAAAAAAAAAAAACACATGGACCCAACGTTTGCATCCTCAAGAATTTGAGGTTGCGGTTTTGGGCTTTGTCAAAAAGGAACTGCAATGGAGCAGACTACAAATAGAAGAAAATCTAGTTCTCCTCTTTTTTCCTCAAGTCTTAAGCCAATCTGTAGCCACAGACTCCTCAGATTTTGCTTGGGGGTTAATATGAAAGCAAAGCTGCAAGGCCTGTGGAACTCCTCAGCTGGACAGACCAAAACACACACACATGTCAAAGAAATGTTAGCTTTGATCCATGCCTTAAATTTCTTCATCATCTATGGTCCCCAGGACCTCTTCAGTTAATTACAGACAACACTATTGTGATGTGATACATAAGCAAACAAAAAGGCACCAGGTTGTACCCTTAGTTTAAACTAGCTATCATGGCTTGAGAGGTAGCTCTAAAGCATTCCATAACCCTCCAAGCATCCTACATTGAGCAGGACCAGGATAGACTCTTACAAGATGAAATTGATTGAGGGTCTTATAGTGTCATACCTGAATACTAGGCTAACTGCCCTGAAGGGCCATTTTAAGATTAGCCAACAACCCAAGATCAGAATCCAACCTTGTGTCTGTGAAGCAAAGATCTTAACCATTATGCCAAACCCATTCAAGGAATTGATCCATTTGTAGGGAACACTTCAAATACTCCTGTTTGTATCCTTTCAAAAGACAACTAAGCAAATTCTTCTCCAGGAATCCTTGCAAACAAGTCTGGAAAACAGATGCATTTTCTTAACCGTGGTCAGGAATATTCCTTTATGCATTTCCACTGACATACAGAGCAGTACTGAAGATTTAGAAGGAATCTTCAGCTGTCATTGGCCCAGGCAACATTGGTTCTCCCTTCATATGGAATTGGCCAAGGGCTTTTACCACAAGCTACTTCACAAAATGAACCTACTCACTAAAGGTGAGGGGAGTTTGATCTATCTGAATCTCAAACATGTTCAACTAACTGCTTGGATGACTCAATTCTGGTTCCTTTTAGGCCTCTTTTTTGAGCGGTTGTGCAGCAAGTACTAAAGTAGGCAATGAAACCTGCTACTAAGAAATTTTATGTTGGCAAGTGGAAACAATTTTCTGGTTGGTGCCTAGATAATAACCAGGGTCCAATCAAGGATTATGTACCACCGATGTTTAAATATTTGAGTTACTATCCTCTGGCCTCTCTTATCCCTCTGCCGAGGTACAATCTTGCAGCCATTTCCAGTATGTCTGTCCATAGATCCTCCACTTTCTTTTCTGTTTTTAGTGAAATTGTTTCAGAAAGGAAGGTTACATCTGAGACCTCCTCACAAAGAGGTTGCTTCTTATTGGGGTCTTAACTTTGTGCTGGAAAAGTTAAGTGTCTCCATATAAACTTGCTTTTCGAGGTGGATTAAGGTTTGTAATGTGGAAAACTGTTCTTATTGCTCCGACATCTGCAGGAAGAGTGTCTGAGTTGCAAGCTGACATGGTGGGTAAGAACATCTGGTTTTTCATAGGATAGGGTCTCGTTAAGAAGAAATCCTTCATTCATGCCCAAAGTGGTTTCAGAGTTTACTTTGAATTAAGCAACCAATCTCGCAGTGTCCTATTCAAATCCTCAAAACTAGGGAGAAAGAATTCTGCATATTGGACGTGCATAGGCAGCTCGGGTACTATTTTGAAAGAATGACGTCCTTGAGAAAAGTAGATCAACTATTTTTTCTTATATTGGGATCAATAAAGGACACCCCTTGTCAAAACATTGCATTTCTAGATGGTTGCCCTCAGCTGTCGCCTTTTGTTATTGCCATCATTGTAAATTAGTTCCAGGCAGTATATTCTCATTCTACCAGCACCTTGGCTTCTTCAATGACATATCAGAAAGGGGTGGACTCTGTCTTCTAGAGACAGCTACATTCTCCTTTGTGCATACTTTTACAAAGCATTACAAACTGGATTCCTTGTCCATGTCCAGTTCAAGCTTCACTAAGGCCATTTTCTAGGGCCTCCTAGACATATGCTTTCTCTTTTCAGGTTTAATAGGCTTTGCTAATCAAGCCCTGTAGCTTAAAGTCTACATTTTTATAAGCTGCACTTACGCATAACAATAGATGTTTGAATTACTTGCTGCTGCAGTAGCTGCACCGATCCAACATCCCCAACTTCAGTCTATAGTTAGTACTTAAGATATAAAGTTATGTGCGGTTACATGTATCTTTTGGAGATTCAGTATTAGTATGCTGCTTTTTAACTTTAGGGAAAATAAGTCCTGAAAAATCTCCACTCTGGTTGCTGCTTCCTCTTCAAAGGACTGTCCAGTCATCAGTCTGAATGAAGGTGTGGAAGAGATTCAGACCTTTTGAAAGCTGGCTTATTGTTGGATGATTCTAGAAAGCTGGCCATATAGTCAAAATGTTTCACCAGCAGTGGGGAATATGAACATCTGCTGTTATGGATAAGTGCAACATACATAACTGTACTTTCTTCTAAAAATCCAGGAGGACTGTCCAAAAATTGTAATGGTGGCCCCCTTTTGATGAAGGTAACAGTTGGCTCTCCCTTCTTTTCAATTTGGGCAATTATCATAAGGTTCCTGACATATTGGATTTATCCACACAAGAAAAGTGGAGTTTGATATACTCTAATCTCTAAAAGCTTTACTGTCTGAATTATGTAATTTGGATACTTTTTCTGAGGACATACAGTAGGTACTTACGGAGGTGAGAGAACCTGTCTATAAGACATCATGTATGGATAATTAGGAACGATTTTCTGGTTGGTACCACTTTAAGAGCCAAGACCTCAGCTGGCTTGGATGCCTCTGGTTCTTGATTATGTGAGTTACTGACCAATGGTTTGTCATAATCTTCTGTCAAGATACATTTGTCAGGCCCTTCAGCTTGTCTGCCCATAGATCCCCCTTTCTACAATGCCTCGAGTAAAACAACTTTTGAATGGGGTCCTGCAAATCCATCCACCTAAGAAATAAGTGGCTCCTCCTTGGGATCTCAATTTTGTGCTTCAAAAGCGTACTTTGTCTCCATTCAGTCCAGCTTATCAGGCTGGTTTGAGGTTCTTAACATAGAAGACACTTTTACTCATTGCTGTGACATCGGCTAGGAGGTCGTCTGTTAAAAGTTCTTATAGTGAAACAACCCTATGTTATTTTTCGCTAAAACAGAGTTTCTTTGCGAACAAATCCTACTTTTATGCCTAAAATAGTTGGAGTTTACTTTGCCAGACCATTAATCTCTCATTTTCCTTTCCTGAACCTAGGAACAAGACAGAATTTTTCACATTCTGGAATGTAAACAAGCAGCACAGTACAGATACTACCCAGACAAAACTCAACCTTTCTGGAAAGCTGATCAGTTGGGTGTTTCCTGTAAAGGCAAGAGGAAAGGACAACCAGTATCAGAGTTGACTATTTCTTTATGGTTGACTACTACTATGTTTTGTTACACTCATCACAACAAATCACTTCCAGGCAGAGTTACAGCTCATTCATCATGGCCATTGACTTTTTATGTGGCTTTCTGGGAAGGGAAGATTCAAGCATTCTAGAGGCAGTGATTTGGCTTTCAATACATACCTGTGCAAAGCATTACAAACAGGATTCCTTTTAAAAGTCCAGAACTGGCTTTGCTAGGACCCTTTTCCAGGGGCTCCTGGAGTCTTTGGTACTGGCTTGTTCTCTGCTTTTCTATGCCTGTTTAAGCTGTGGTAATTTTCCCACAGAACTTAGGCTACTTCAAAAGTGATCATTTTGAACACAGGACAGCTGTGGAAGTAAACTTGCCAAAACAGTACATATTCTAATGCATCACAATTGCAATAGCCATCCACCCCTCCAGTCCCCATTTCTCTGTTGTTCCCGATATGTTGCTAAGATGTGGCTCCTTTCATCCTTTTGCATACAGATTTTAGTATCATTTTCTTTGTTTGCTAGCACATGTATTCATGGTTGTTGCCTTCTTCCTGAGTAAAAAAAGGTGCTCTGAAGCTTTTGGTTCCTCTTCCTGCCTTTTATAGGAGTGCTCTGCATAATGCTGCTGGCAAAAGGAGCACTTGGAAGGCCCCAAAGTTTTTGGAAGTTGGCTGGTGGAGGTGAGTGAACCAACCCACTTAGTTTAGGCTATTACAATGTTGATGCATTAGAACATTATAGCAGTAACCCACGCCTGGGTGTGGGTAATGCTGGATTTACCCACGGTTGGCGTGGTTTGGTCCCGAGGGTGAAGCCCGAGGGACCAAACAAAGACAACCGTGGGTAAATCCAGCATTACCCACACCCAGAAGTGGGTTATTGCTATTATACAATGACATTATTTAAGAAAACAAATAATTACTTTTCTTAAATAATGGCATTGTATAATGCCTCTTTGCTGCCCTTCCGCAGCTGTCTGGTGTTCCGCGGCAGTTCTGATGTACTGCGCATGCCTACGCAGTACATCAGAGCTGTGGGCAAAAGCAACGGAGAACGCAAGATCTCCGTTGCTTTTTACTGTCTCGCTATGTTAAACTCATTTAACATAGCGAGACAGGTTTAAAAAAAAGCAACGGAGATCGCAAGATCTCCGTTGCTTACATTGTGTCGCTATGTTAAAGGAGTTTAACATAGCGAGACAGCTTTAAAAAAGCAACGGAGATCTGCGTTGCTTTTTTTAAACCTGTGTCGCTATGTTAAACTCTTTTAACATAGCGAGACAGTGTTTTATACTAACGGAAAAAGTCCGGGCGACCGGACCTTTTTCCGTTAGTATATTGAGGGATTTACAAAGGGCACGCTGGTTGGGCTGGCCAATCAGCGTGCACGTTTTAGAGGAGGCATTGTATAATAACTGTTATGGTATGTTTACTTGCGCAACTGTATTTTTCTAGAAATAAGGTATACATTTTAAGCTTATCAGCTGGCTGTTAACAGTGCATCTTAAATTTTTTAATTGTACAATGAGAGTCTTTTAATATTCTGCAGTAGACCAAACTCCGTGATGCATTTTGTTGTAGTTTTCTCAGTTTTTCTATTTCTTCATAATACATTCCAGTACTGCCATACATCTGTATCTGAGATAAGCATATAATGTGTGGACATCTGTTGTAGTATGTAGGACAAATGGACATATGAAAAGATTTATGTCTGTTTATACATGATTACTGTTGGGGCTTTGTGTAGGTATAATTTTTTTCTGACGTTCTGTGTAAGTCCATTCTGAGCTTTGAAACTTGTGCAGTTTCTGTATTAGTCTGTCATAAGCTGCATGACTAATGATGATGTCTTTCTCCAGCCATGCATGTAACACACCATTTCTCTCCTGGCCCTGTCATCTTTCATCTGTATTTGGCAGCAGTTAAATATGTAGGAGTCCTGCATTCTTTCCTAGGAAAGAAGAGTAGCATTGGAGTCAGTGTCGTGCTCAAATCAGGGTCGGTTGCATGTGGACAGAGTCATCCACGGTCTTGGCAGTCTGTACCAGAGATGCATAATAATTCAGTTGCACTGTATTTTAGATATGAAAATAGATTCATAGTAACCTTACAAAAACACTACATTTCATTTGCAAAAAATGCAATATAGAAAGCTTTCTACAGTTGTGTACATAACTGTCTGTATGTAAGGAAGTACAACCTTAAGTCTGACAACACAAAGGATTAAGGATAAAATCTGTTAATGAGTTGTTTTTGTAGTTCAGCATGTGATGCCCTCAACCTCCATTTTGCCTGCTTTATGACTCTGAGCCTGTCACTTACCCAGATTCTGTGGTGCTCGGTGCCCGTGAAAAAGGATTTTTGTGTTTAGTGGGGTTATCTGGTTAACAAACAAGCAAATCTAAATAAATGTTACTTGATTGTATAAAACGTAAATAATCAGAATTAGCATGGTGACAAGTTAGACACTAGAAACCAGTCAAATCAAAAAAACAACCAGTGTCCTGAACCATGAGCAGGTTAAAATACATTTAATGAGTTCTAAAGTGACAAACACTTCTCACAGAGTTCTGTAAAATCCTGGAACTCATTAAATGCATAATGTATGTAAACGACTGACCTTGATAGTTTTAAGTTCTAGCTCTGGTCTGTTAAGGAGACAAAAATATTTTATGTTCTGAGAATTCTACACCCCACACTTTTCCATTCCTGGCACCAGTGCGTACACCTGGAGTGGGTATTTTTTTTATCCTTGGATTGATGCACCCAGTCATATGTCAGTGTTGTCTTGGAGAGAGTTTGTAAGAATAGTGTCCACCATGTGATGGACGAATTCAATTCTACTGATGCTACTCTTTCTTGCTGATTCCATCTCTCCATTTGGATCCTATTTATGGTGATGGAGTAGTTAATGTCTTTAAAGAGTAAAATTATGTCATGTAAGCATGTACATCTGAGATGCTTTCATTTTTTTTTTTTCAGATGGAAAATCTGTCTCTTTGTCAGCAGTTGAATCTCAGCCACACAGTCCTCGATACACAGCCTGGAGCCAGCGAGAACGTGATAGTTTGGAGGTGCATGTACGGGAGATTGAGGAGGAAAACCGATCTCTGCGTAAACAGCTCAGCATTGCACAGAGGAAGGGCCCAGTACATCATCACAGCAATCATTCCAAAACATATTCAATGGAAGAAGGCACTGGTGATAGTGAGAATGTGCGTGCTGCTGTGATCACAGGAAATAGTTCTGAATGTGGTCAAAGGCCGGTTGTGGAAAAGTGTGAGGTACCTATCAGCTGAAAATAAACTTAAGGTGACAAATGAAATTTAACTACTCAGGATAAAGTTAAAAAAAAAAAAATATATATATATATATATATATATATATATATATATATATATATATATATTTCTTTATTTATATATTTATTTCTGAATCACGTTCTTACCTTACATATGTTGTCAAACCAAATTTTCTTTTTTTGTATGCTACTGTGGCCAGAGAGTTATTTATCTGTCTCAAACACTATTTATATATGCTGATGATCATGTATATTTAGATGGAAGATGATATACAAGTAAAAAGTTTGTTGGTTTCTGCTGTCCGGGATATGGTTTCCTAGGCAGCATATCTTTTTACCTTCATTCTTGAATATAGATGAACAGATCTAGTCAGTAATTACTAAAAGTTTGTACATTTGGGTTTTGTGTCCAAAATTATTTCCTTTGTTTAGTGTCCTGTGAATAACAGCTATTTCAAAATGCCTGCAGACATAGCCTTGGATAGAAGGGCATTTACAGACATCTGAAAATCAAGTGTCAGTGGAACATTTTTAATTGCATTTTTGCTTTATTTGAAAAGGCAGTATTATTCTGCAGTTATGAAGTTGTTTACTGGTCATTTGGTATAGTTGTTGATGGTAGTGATGTTGCAGAATGCAGCTTAGTCTTGTTTATTTTGCTGTTCGTATACACTGTCTGTTAAAGGAAATTTGAAAAATAAGAAGTGTTTCTTGAAAAAAAACATCATTGATGCTTAGAGTGCCCTTTTAAACTTAGTGCGTATTGTAACTTTTTGCAGATTGCTTTCATTTCCGTAATGTTATTGGCCTTATCCCATTCCACCAAATTATCTCCAAAGCCTTTACTGTTTATTCTTTTAACAGTTTCAAGCACAGCTGTCACTGTGCCCTAATACCATATCTGCCCCAAGTAATACTTCTTTACTTGTCCTACAAGTCTTGGTAGCCCGAGGGGTAGCTGTTAGATACCTGCATACACTGCTCTTAAACTTATCAAATGATGCTGCTACACAGCACAGTTATAGCCTTGTCTCACTTCTCCAAGTATGATTTTGTAGCAGTGTTGCATGACTGGTCTATACATCATCTAGCCCCACTAATTGTATACTCCATGTGATAGATTGCAGTTTGTTGGTACTGTGGAATGTCATCCAGTTATAGTCTACTTCCTAGTTGGTGGAATTGGTAGGTTTATATGCGCTAATCACACCAGCTGTCTGTGTCACTGTAAAGTATGCTAGGAAAGGATGCAAGGTAATATTGCAGTTTTAGGTGCAATGTATGTAAACTCTTTTCAGGGTTGTGAGGACCTTTGGTGAAGGTAAGGAGCTGATACTACTTTGAAATAAATGTAGTCATGGGATACAAAACTCCTTTACTGTCATTGTAAACCATTCTCTTTGCTTGTTGGCAGTTCCATGTGCCATCTGCACTTAATTGTACATTTGTTAACCAGGGTACAGTGTTGATCCAGCCTGATCCTTTTCAGGCTCTGCTGGGGCTTTACACTCGCCAGTACTCATTGGAAATACTGACATGGATAAAACAGTAAGGCAAAACAGTTTGTATAAAGTAAATATAATGACCTGTAAGTTATTTAAAAGATTCAAAGTCCTTTGACAGAAAAGGTTGCACATACTATTTGAATGAACTATTCTTTATAGATGACAAGTAAGTAAGGCTACAGTTGTACTGGGGGTAAGTAGTGGGGGTAAGAATGAGCTGGTCCAGAGCATTGGAATTGATGAATTCCAGGAAACGTTGGGCAAGTGTGTTGGTACACGAATAGTTTTCCTATTTAATGAAAGGATAGTTGAAGTCACCCAATATGAGAGTGTTAGGTTGAACCATAATATTCTCCAGGGTGCTTAGGAACTTGGAGTGTGAGTATTGGGACATGGTTGGGATACCAGTCTATGAACTGAATCACTGTCTTACCCGATGTTAGCTGCACCTAAAGTACCTCTGATGCGTTATGTTGGGCTACCAGTCTGTAGGTGTGCCCATGCTTTATGACTATGGAAACACCACCGTCTTTGGAGCTTCGTCCAGGTTCTGGGGCTGAAAGGTGTAGAATGAGTTATAGCCTGGTAGTGCAGGGGTGCTTTCTGCTGCTTTGAACCAGGTCGATGTTCTGTATTTTAAAGAGTGCTTTGAGCGAGTGCATTTTGAGATTTAGACTTCTAGCATTGAGCAGCATGACTCTCAGATTACATTTATTTGTAGCTGTCATGGTGGTAATTTGGTCTTTGGAACACTGCCTAAAAAAGACACTATAGGGGTGGCAGTATCCGGAAGCCCAGCGGTGACTGATGCAAGCCATCTCTGGCAAAAGCGTCAAAGTCTGTCAGTCATGTCATCCCAAGCAGACAGATACTGGCTCCCCTTGGAATGATACCAGAAACATAGCCAAGTTGAAATCAATCATTTTCTGCTTGTACTGTGGTATAATTCTGGGTGATGGTAGGATGCTGTTCAGAGCTAGGGTCATACCCACCTGAGCTACATAATCCGAGAGCTCCTCCATGTCTCTCTTCATGTAGTCCAGGGAGGTATGTCTCAGGTCATTCACACTCACATGTACAGTGACAGAGTCATATTTGTACCTGTTGTTGAGGGACCTGAGTGCATGCATTATGTGGCGGATCCTGGCAACTGACAGGCAGCTGACTTACTTTCTCCTTATTCAGCCTAGTGTGTGGGACATCAGTGTGTCGCATGAACGAGTCACCTATGACTAGTGTGTTGGGCATGCTGTTTTGCCTTAGGGGCTTTCGTTGAGTGGCACACTGTTTAGGAGATTTATGTGTCTCGTGATTAGTGTTATGTTGTGGTGGTCGAGTGCGTTTCTGCCTTAGAGGCCTCTGCTGTTTGGGTAGCTTTTTATTGAGAGCCTCTGCGAAGGTGGTTGTGTGGTTTGTGTTTTTATGCGAAGGTAGTGCTGGTGTGTGTTCTGGAGGACTATGTGTTTCATGTGGTGTGGTGCAAGTGTTGACCTTCTCCTGTTAACCAGCTATTCCTGTCTTGGCTGGGGAGTTTGAGGCTTCCAATTTGGATATATAAGTATATCTCTCGCAAGTCTGAGTGTTGAGAGGTAAGAAAAGAGGGTTATCAGTGTACATGAGGCAGAGAACTGACCTTTAGACATGCCTGGATGGGTGGGCCTTAATAATAAGTACTTGTGGGCCTTAATAAGTACTTTACAAAAATGTCCAAGATACTTCAGTTTCTCTCCAACGCTTCAGCACATGTATGTGGTATAAATGTTCTGGTTTCCTTTTTTCTAGTAGTCTCACCCTTTAATTTATTCAATTCATATTTCTACAATTTCTAAAAGTCTTTGCCATTTTGAATGGTATTTATTTTCAGCAGGGAATACTAACACAAGTACTTTATTTACTGGTTTAAATTCCCTGAGATGATCATTTTTGTTATATGCTGTCAGTTGTTTCTGTTGTGCTGTCTCCATATGTTCATTTACTATAGACATTATAGTTCTTAACCTGCGTTGCTGTATAAATTGCTCTGTCGTGCTTTTAATGGGGATGTTTTCCTGCTCTCATGTTTCTTTTGCTGTATTTAGCTTGGTTTGCAGACATCTGTCCTATAGCAGTTCAGAAAAAAGCAGTAGTAATTATTTTGCTATGGACTTCCGGTAATTCCTATGAGGACTTAATGCAAACGGCTCACTTAACACCTAACTACTTAATCCACAAATTAATATTCAAACCAGAACAAAGCAAAACCCTACAAGACTTATTGCATACACCCCTGCTAGGCCACCTTGATCTGAAAACAAAATGCTCCTCACTAACTACAAACCAAACCTGTCTACAGGAACCTCTTTCTTTTCCAGCTCCGTAGCCCAGTCCTGCAGCTCATTCTCCTATTCCCTTAGACATGCTAGCAAGCTTTCCAATTTCAAGAACAATCTAAACAATATCTTGACACCTGAACATGGACTTGCACAATCCTCAAAACAGATGCTTGACCACCTACTTACTATAACAATGTATTTCTCACGCCATATCTATTGGGTAATAATGTCCTGGCATCAAAAGAAGCTCTCACTTTAATGATACCGTTCTACTAATGTATGCTCATTTATCTCGTCAGCTGACACGTACTACAATTTATGTCCTGTCTGATGTCCTTTCATAACATTCTCATTACTCCAGTAATCACCTCTATCTCCATGTCTTTAAATTTCCTTCCTGAACATTGCTCCTAGTCCTCATCTCATTCTATTACTCTGTTTTGGCAGCAGAATATTCTAAAATCTCTCACCTCCATGTATTACTACAAATATAGTCAATATTTTGAATAACTACATATTATTTTACTTGACATGGGATATCTACTTCTCCAGGGTCTTGCTACTTGAAGTACATATTTTATTTATTTTTTTTTTGGGAAAAAAAAACACCTTTATTGAATTATCACTTGTGACACTGGCAAACTTACATTTATATAAAAGTAATCAAACCATATCAATAAGTTCACATTTACAAACATCAGTAGTTGAGCTAGGTTGGGGTAAGACTAGCAATTGTTCCTGGAACAAAGTGTTGGGGGAGGGGGTGTGATCAACCAATCCCAATATCTCATTAATGCAATACTGGGTTTTAAAAACCAGTATTTCATTTGCAGACCTGAGTGCTGTAGCACTCTTGTGTGGTCGAAACGGTAACAACTTACGGCCTACAAAAACTTTTTTTTTAAACTAAAACCTAGATGCTGCATGCAGGGTATAAAACTGTAGCAAACAAGTGGCTACAATTTAGTTGGAGACAGGACCCAAAAATGGGATTTGAATGGCTGGGGTGGGGATGTTGTCATCTGGCCACTTGACCTGGTTCCGCCAGTAGAAGAAGGTCCTTTTTTGTGCTTTTCACTTGAAGATATGAGGGGGTGGGTTGATGGTCCATGGTACTGTCACAGGGTGTTGGTCAGGGCCAGATCCAGCATAAGGAACTGTCTAGGGCCCCATGCTAGCTGGAGAGAGCCATAAATGTTGCCAGACAAAAACAATTCACTTTCACTGTCTCCACAATACAAACATCACCACCTTCACTTGACTAGTTGGCTGGTCGGTTTTTGATGTGCAAAATTCTAGGAAACCTCTTTCATTGATTCTCATGTACAGCCATGCAGCCAGTGATAGAGTGTCATCCTGGAGCTTCAAAATGACTGGTATTTATCCTGGCATCTGTTTGAGAAGGTTTTGAGCTTTGAACAGTTACAAGGTTCATTTTCAATACGGTTTCAATATACTGGCTAAAACAAGTGTGTATGTATCCTGCCTATTTTGCTTCTACAGTACAAGTTCAGTAATCTTCAGACAATTTCAAGTTCCATTAGTTTCAAAGAGCAGTGCTCCGAGATTTGGATTGCACACTAGCATCAAATTGAACAAAAAGGGACTGGGATTGCACACTAGCTTCAAAGTGTTACACATCCAATAATATAGACTGTGAAGTTGTTAAATCTTGGCGTTTATTCTCACTGATGAGTTCGGAGCCGGTCCTCGGCTCCGACACTGCCTATAGCAAAGCTCAAGGTTTGCCAGTAGCTCGAGACTAAGCCCCTTATCCCATGATGCACTGCTGGAATTACCTCGGATCTAGTTTACCGCGGCACAGATCTTGGTGTTCCAGGTAGCTCGGAACATTATTAATCGATAGATTCATCTATTTGCAAGTTTAAAAACTTTTTTTCTTGACTTCTTCATAAGATAGTATATATATATATATATATACATATATATATATATATATATATATATATATATATATATATAGTTTTAGACTTAGACTTAGTTGTAGATTAGTGCCCTGTGTTGGCTTCTGTTTTTCTATAGTGTTGGGCCTAAGAGTTGGCCTTGTATTTAACCACATTCTTAGGTGTACTTTGATAGATATTTTCTAAGTGTGTTGTTTCAATTCTTTAAAATTGTTTAATCTGATAATAGAGATGTCTGACGAGAAAGAGAAGCCTCATCCAAAATCTGGCTTCAAAAAATGTCCGGATTATGGACAAAAAATGTCAGTCACTGACGGTCATGTTTAATGTGTTTATTGTCTGGGGGCTAAACACCTCCAAGGCTCTTGCAGTATATGTCACTCCTTCTCCTCCAGGGTAATTTTGGAGAGAAGGAGGAAATTAGTAGATAGGGGTTTACTTCAGCACCCTTTCTCCAAAGCACTGGGTGACCAGGATGGTGCTAGTAGATCCTCAAAGTCTTCCAAATCCTCAGGTGACTCGAAAGCATCAAAAAAGACTAAAAAAATGGAGGGTGTAGGGTCATTGGTTCCACTGTCCTTGAAACCGAATGTGCCTTCTGTTCGGAGCCAGCTCACAGCTTTGGAGCCGGTCTCTGAGATTTCCTCATCTCCTCTGTCCCATTCAGCACCTTCGGTGCACTCCTCGAAGTCTTCTGTCAGCCTCTCAGATATGGATATGGACCGGCTAGTGCAGAAGCTTCTACAGGCACCAGGCCTTGCTAAATTGTTGTCGGCTCTGATGCCTTCGTCCGAGTCGAAGACCGGTGTTATTGGTTCCATCTACCCGGATGTCCTCGGCGCCGACTGGGGACTCTAGGAGCCGACACTCTCCTGTCGGGTCCAGAGAGGATAGTTGTACCGATTTGTCGGTGCTGACTCTTCCTCTCGGGGCTTCGGCTCGGATGAGCTCAGCTCCTTCCTCGGGCTCGGGAGCCCATGGCCTCATTGCGGGAGGATCGGACGGTCCCTTCGGATCCATCTACCCCTTCTCGTCGGAGCAATGGTGCGTTCGATGCCATGAGGAGAGTCCCCATCTCCAAAGACATCATCAGCATCAGGTCTGGCTTCCTCCTCCCCTCAACGCCTGTGTCCGTTCCTACTTCTACTGGTCCACCCAAGCGTAGAGACCCTGAGCCTGAAGTAGCCCCACAGGCACCCCCTGCTCTTCTGAGACCTCTCCAGATCCCCCCACTGAGGAGGTACCCAGGAAGAGACTGTGCAAGAGGAGGCACTTGGACTCCCCACAGGAGTCTTTGACATCTGACACCGACTTGGATGAGTCAGAAGGGTCCCCTCAATCCCCCTCTGAGGATCTCTCCTTTGCGGAGATATTAGAGATCCTTAATCAGAGGGGCGGTTGGCAGTCCAGAAGCCCTACTGAAGATGAGTCAGTGCTCTTGAAGGCTTTCGGGTCTCAACCTTCCACTTCTTGGAATCCCCACAGGAGTCTTTGACATCTGACACCGACTTCGATGAGTCAGAAGGGTCCCCTCGATCCCCCTCTGAGGATCTCTCCTTTGCGGAGATATTAGAGATCCTTAATCAGAGGGGCGGCTGGCAGTCCAGAAGCCCTACTGAAGATGAGTCAGTGCTCTTGAAGGCTTTCGGGTCTCAACCTTCCACTTCTTGGGTGTCTCCGCCTTACGATGAGCTCATGGAGCTGATCTCTTGTAAGGTGTGAGAGTCTCCGGAGGCCCTGGAACCTGTCCCTCGGAAGCCAAATAAGTTCATCTCTGCCCCAGTGGACAAAGCCTTTTTGAGTTAGGGAGTGCCTGTTGATGCCATGGTGGTGGCTGCAGCCACCAAAAAGGAAACTTCTGAGAGGTCCTCATCTATCCATCCTCTTAACAGATTCTAGGATCATGGATAGATATGGGAAGCACATGTTTAGTTTAGCGACCTTTTTCCTTCGATCACTAAACTATTTAACCCATTTTGCAAGACTTCAAAGAGATCTGAAAGAGTTAGGAGATACTCTCCAGGGTACGGTAGCTGCAGGGGTTGCTGACAAAGTTAACACACAGCTCGCTACCCTAAGCTCGATTATGAACTCGTCCATGCACCTCATATCTTATGCAGATGATGGTTTGAGTAGAGCCGCTAGTTCAGGCATTGCTCTGCGTAGACAAGCCTGGATGCGTCTCTGTTCCTTTGCAGAGCCTTTTAAGTCTTCCTTTACCTACACCCCATTTGATGGCTCATCCTTGTTTGGGCCCAAGGTAAAGGAAACTCTAACCAGGTGTGAGCAGGAAGGCAAGACTCTATCTGCCGTTGGAGTCCATTTTTCTACCCCTTCTCAGCCCTATCCCAGGGGTCCTAAGGGCAGAAAAATGTGGTTCCAAAAAGCACAGGGAGCCTTTCAGGACACACGTGGAGAAACCCCCTCTAGAGTCAGAGGAGGGGGTTATAATGGAAGACGCCACCCACACAGCAGGGGGGTCTGCAACAGCAGGGTGGCAGAGGCCAGTTCTCTGGTCAGCCCTACCAGCGCTCCTGAAAGGAGACCTGGTTGTCCGGCTCTGGAGGCAGTCGGGGGTCGCTTATCTTTGTACCCAGAAGCCTGGCTAAGCATAATGTCCGATACCTGGATACAAAGCATCATTTCCGGAGGGTATTTCATGCCGTTCTCTTCCCCTCCTACTCTTGTAAACAGAATCCCAGATGTTCCACCCAGTCTCAGGGAACAAGCAACCATAGAGGTCCACAAGTTGCTAGAAAAAAGAGTCATCCAACCAGTCCCAGCAGACCAAGTTGTATTAAGAACTTACTCAAGATTCATTTTGGTTTCAAAGAAAACCGGGTACTGGAGACCTGTCTTGGACTTCAGCAGACTCAACCAATTTGTAAAAAAAGAGAAGTTCCGAATGGTCATGCTTCAGGCCATTCTTCCCTTTCTAAGGAAAGGCGATTGGATGTGCTCCATCGATCTCAAGGACGTGTACTACCACATAACGCTCCAGAGATCACCTGCGGCTAGGAGCCAATCACTACCAGTTTTGAGCCCTGCGCTTTGTTCTCACTACAGCCCCCAGAGTGTTCAAATGCATGGCAGTGGTCACGGCTCACCTGAGGTGTCTAGGATTCCAGGTGTTTCCATATGTAGATGATTGGCTCCTCACTGCTACCACCAGGCATCAATTGATTCAGGCAACACAATCTACTCTAACACTCTGCCACCACTTAGGTATTACAGTCAACTTCGAAAAGTCTGCCTTGTTGCCATCACAGCATACCATCTTTATAGGAGCAGAGTTAGATACCTCAACCACCACTCTACATCTTCCAGTTGAAAGGGTCTCACTTCTTCGCCAACACGTCAACTCATTGGTGTCAAAGGACAGAGCTATAGCCGCAGAGGTCTTGAAGGTACTAGGTTTGATGGCGGCAGCAATTCTAGCCATTCCACTGGCAAGGATGCATATGTCAATTTTTCAATGGCTCCTGTTCGCTCAGTGGTCTTACCAGAAGTTGCCAATGAACCACATGATTCTCATTACAAATTCTTGCAAGTGAGACCTTTGGTGGTGGTTGACGTCTCTTCATGTCACAATAGGAAGACCCTTTGTGCCCCCCCCCCAGTAGCCACTGTGACCACGGACGCTTCCCTGATACGGTGTGGGGGGGGGGGCATTTTCAGGGAAAGACTGCCCAAGGCATATGGACGGATCAAGAGTCACATCTGCATATCAATGTTCTGGAGTTCAGAGCAGTACTTCTGGTATGGCAGTACTTCCAGGACTCTCTTCCTCTAGGGACAATTGCAATTCAGACAGACAACATGTCAGTGGTCTGGTACTTGAACAAACAGGGCGGAACCAAGTCTTACCTCCTTTGTCGAGAAGCCCTCAGGGTATGGCAATGGGCTGTGTCATCTCAGCGTTTTCTGTTAGCAACGCACATCCCAGGGAAATCCAACGTGATAGTGAACAAGCTGAGCAGGGCAATCCTATTGCCTCACGAGTGGTCTATCAACGAACATGTTGCGGACTTGATTTTCCGCAAATGGGGCCAGCCTTGCTGTGACCTCTTTGCCAGTCACATCAATACCAAATGCAGAAGCTACTTTGCCCTAATACCACCTCTGGGACATCCCCTGAGAGATGCACTCGTACACGATTGGCCTCCGGGTCTCCTATATGCATTCCCACCTATTCCATTGATGCCCAGATTTTTACAGATAGCAAAATCACTGGAAAGGACTGTTATTCTCATAGCCCCCCATTGGCCTCGACAGATTTGGTTCCCTTTCCTTCACAATCATCTGCTGGAGGATCCATGGATCCTGGACCCAGTTCCAGACCTCCTGACACACCCGTCAGGGGACCTACATCCTTCATTGCAGTCTCTAAAGTTGACTGCTTGGCTGATCCACTTCATAGGTAGGTACTAGGCTATCAGCCCTGGGGCCTATACAAGCCCAGCCCAGCCTGGCTCTTGCCACCCAAGAAAATTGTTTTCCTGTGCCACTGTCGAGCAGAGTCACAGAGGTGATCCCCGGGGTGAATTTCCTATTTCCCATCCAATCATTAAGATTTTTCTTGAAGAGTGCTACTGAGGAGCTTTGTTTGATGTAGGTAGGTAGTTTATTCCAGAGTATGGGAAGTCTCTCGAACAGGAATCTATCTCTTCGGCATGTTCTGTTTGTTGTGGTGACAAGGTTTAGGTCCCTAGAGCGTGTAGCTTGGAGGGATTGGGATTTCTTTAAGTGGAGCATGTCCAACAGCTCTGGGTTTGACATAGCTTTGTATGTTAGGCAGAGATCACCTATGCGACAGAGTAAAACTGGAGTTTTTTGAGACTGTTTGCGTAGGGCATCTGTTTGAGGCCGGTAATCCTCTTTGTGAGGTATTTCTGCGGCCTTTCCAGTTGTTGTAGATGTATTGTGAGGTACATACCAAAAGGGGCATTGTACTCTATAATGGGTCTAATGAGTGATGAGTAGAGGGGAACAATGACCTCTTTTTTTCTGGATGAGAAACCTTTTGTGATGAGGTGTGCCACGTAGAACGATTTCCTGATTACTGTGGCTATGTGATTATCAAAGGAGAGACTACTGTCCACCTGTGTCCCAAGGTCTCTTATCACACTTTTGGTGTTAAGTATACTACCGCCTATGTTGTAGTTCATGGGTACAGAGTTTTTACCAAAGGGGATGACAATGCACTTTTTGGCATTGAGCTTGAGGCCATGGCTTTGACACCAGGCATCTGTCTCAGTGAGGCCCTTTTGTAGGATGTCCACATCGTTAGGAGTTTCGATTATGGCTCCTAGTTTGCAGTCATCTGCGAACTTCATTAGCCAAAGACCTTCTGTGTTAGCCTGTACTTCAGAGAAGTAGATACCAAACAGGGGAGGACCCAGCACTGAACCCTGTAGTACTCCACTTGTCATTGGTCTGAAGTCAGATTTGGAGTCTGCTACTTTCACAGTGTGGGTTCTGTCACTGAGCCAGTTGGCAACCCATCTTGTGACATAGGGAATTATACCTAGTTTAGTGAGTTTATCTATAAGTCCAGAGTGGGGGATGGGGTCAAAAGCCTTGGCAAGATCTAGATAGGCTGTGTGAACCACCTTACCATTGTCTACGGCTCTGGTGACTGCTTCAAAGAATTCTATCAGGTTTAGGAGACATGATCTGCCTTTTACAAACCCGAACTGAGTGGGGTCCAGAGTTTGGAGATTACCAATGTCTTTGTTTATAAGTTCCATGATGATACGTTCCATGGCCTTGCAGACCAGGCTCATCAGGCTAATGGGGCGGTAGTTCCTGGGGTCCGTGGTGGCTCCCCCCTTGTGGAGTGGGATAACCGTCGCTGTGCACCATTCACCAGGCGCAAAGACTGAGGTGAGGCTGTGATTGAACATGGTACTTAGGTGGGGTGCTAGTTCGTTCTGTAGTTCGTGTAGAACGCAGCCTGGGATGTTGTCTGGTCCTATGGATGCTGTGTTCTTGGCTTTGGAGAGTGTGGTTTTTACCTGTGCAGCTGTGATTACAGGAACTTTGCATTCTTCCGGTATAGAGATGGGCTCTTTAGGGGGTGAGAGGGGGGTAAAGTTAGCACTGAACCTATCTACCAGGATGTTGGCAATATCAGTTGGGTCTGTATATTTAGTACCGTTGTCCTGTAACTCAGAGCAGATCTGAGTGTTGCCATTGAGATTCTTGACATAGCTTTAGAATGCTTTGTGGTTGTCTTTAGAGTCAGTGGCGATTTTGTTTTTGTAACTAGCTTTGGAGGATTTTATCAGGGATCGCAGCTTCTTACTGAAGCTGACCAGGCAGCTCCTCCACTCATGGGATTTTACTCTCTTTTGCAACAGTTTCTTCCTTCTGTTGTACAGTTCGTTTATGGCAGGGGACCACCAGATTGGCTTCCTTTTTTTGGAGGATAGCATCTTGGTTCTGTTTGGGATAGCATGATCCATGCACTCATGTAAGTGCTTATAAAGTGCAATTGTGTAGGATTCACTTGTAACTTTATTGTCCATCTGCATGGGTGTCATGAAGTTCACCACTTCTGTCTTAAGAAGCATGAAGTTGGCTTTGGAGAAATTTTTTACCATGGTTTCCTTAATGGGGGTTGGGGGCAGGATGTGGATATCTAGGGTAATTAGCTTATGGTCAGATCTGACCAATGAGGCATTGACTTCAGGTGTGGAACACCGGTCACTCATGTTGGTAATGACTAGATCTAGGATATTGTTGCTCCTGGTGGGGGTGTGGATAAGTTGATTCAGGGCATTGGAGTTTATGAATTCCAGAAAGCGTTGAGCAAAGGAGTTGGCACATGAGTAATTTTCCCAGTTAGTGGTGGGGTAGTTGAAATCGCCCATTATTAGGGTGTTTGGTTGAACCCTAATATTTTCCAGTACATCAAGAAAAGAGGAGTGGGAATCCTGGGGCATGGTAGGTGATCTGTAGCAAGCTACAATTTGGGTTGCAGTTTTGCCCAGAGTTAGTTACTTCCCCAAATAGCCAGGCTTCATTCACTCTCAGATGACACAAGACAAATTCTGTTGTCTTCTCATAAGCCATCCACCAGAAAACTATATCTCAGTAAGTGGAAAAGGTTCTCAGTTTGGGCCAGTATACAAAAAAATGACCCTTTCCGAGCTCCTCTGTCGTCCATTTTAGAGTTTTTGACAATGATTTTTAAGGAAGGAGCAGCAACTGCCACAGTTCGGGTTCAATTAGCCACCATATCAAATTTCCACTTTGGATTCGATGGTTTAAATGTTATGGCCCATAAGTTATCTAGGGTTTTTCTTAAATGCGTTTTTCACATGAGACTTTCTGTCAATATCCCTTATTCTCCCTGGAATTTGAATTTTATGCTGTCTCAAATAATTCTTCCCCCCTTCGAACCAGCATCATCTTGTGATCTCGAGTTTTTGTCCTGGAAAACTATTTTTCTAGTGGCCATTACTTCTGCCTGCAGAGTGTCAGAACTTCAAGCATTGTCTGTCAGGCCTCCTTACTTGATTTTCCATGCTGATAGAGTATTTCTCAGAACAAACCCCTCCTTTTTGCCTAAAGTCTGTTCCGAGTCCAATATCAATCAAGTCATTGAGTTGCCAGTCTTTTTTCTCAACCATTCCAACAAACTGGAATACATGCTGCACAAACTTGATGTACATAGACAGCTCAGATTTTATCTTGATAGAACTAAGGAGATTAGAATCTCGTATCCTTTTCGGAGGCCAGAAAAGGTAGACCAGTGGCTAAAACAACATTTTCAAAATGGTTATCGGATTGTATCTCATTTGTTCATGTAAATGCTAACATACCTTTGCCACACAAAGCAAAGGCTCATTCAACCAGAGCCGTTTCTACGTCTTCTGCTTTTCAAGCTAAATTGCCCCTTGACAACATTTGTGCTGCAGCCACTTGGTCTAAGCCTCATACCTTTATCACTAATTACAAAATAGATAAGGCTTACAGGGACAGGTTTTCTTTTGGTTCCACGGTCCTGAAAAATGTACTCCCGTGAGCCATCCAGGATTGCGGGTGCTAGGGACGCTACCTATCAGTGAGAATAAACGGCGAGATTTAACAACTTCACATAAAGAAGTTATGTACTCACCATAACGTTCCATGTGTTGTTTATCATGCCTTTATTCTCACATCCCTCCCTCCATTCCCCTCCTGGCTGACAGTTGACCTAGAGGCTAGTATCATCCTGGTTGTTCAATACTACTACTTCCTTCTTGGGGAGTGCTCCCCTTACAGGAATATATATATATATATATATTTACACACACACACACACACACACACACACACACACACACACACACACACACACACACGCAGCAAACAAGCTTGGTCTCGAGCTACTGTCAAACTTTGAGCTTTGCTATAGAGCGTGTCGGAGCTGAGGATTGGCTCCGAACCCATCAGTGAGAATAAAGGCAAGATAAACAACTCACATGGAACATTATGGTGAGTACATAACTTCTTTTTTTGAGTGTGCATGTGCATGTTAGTATTGCCTCCTGCCCTTTTTTCCCACATCATCCAGAAATTATACTTCTTGCCCAGTTCTCTGGTTTTCCCTTTGACTAGTCCAGTTTTGAAGCACCATGTTTCCTGGTGATTCCAGCACACTTTCAACACTTAAAAATCCTTAAAAATTAGGCCCTCCAGTACCCTTCCCTTATGCAGCTGATTTGTTCAAAACATTTTATCTGATGCTGTCAGTCTTCATATAATCCTTGACATATGGGTTTGGTTCCAATATTGGAACAGATTCTGCCATTACTATGGCTTGCACAGGCCAAAAACTCTCGAGCTTCATCCTTACCTACAAATCCCCCTGTCCCAGTTACCTCAGATCTCGTTTGCACCTTTTCCAGACAGATGCTTTTACCTCAGCTCTCGAGCTAAAGCAATTTTATTAATACTTTGGGTTTATAATCTCCATTATCATTTTAATTTTTTCTTTTTGTACTCTGGTGTACCTTTACTGTCTTTTGACTCTTTCCCATACACTGCTGTGTCTTTTACTGTCATTGTTGATAGTGTTCTCCCTCCCTTCCCATGCACTTCAGTGTAGCTGATGCTGTCATTTTTGCTAGTACCCTTCTTTCCCTTTTTTCTTTTTAATTTAATAATAAGTAAAAGTCCTTTCTATAGACTGTGGTGTATAGAGTGTAGTGTTTGTCTGTCTAGTCTGTCCTATCATTATGGCTGACAAACCTGTAAGGACTGCTGGTTTTAAAAAGTGCCAAAAGTGTGGCCAGAAAATTCCCCTTTCAGATTCTCATCTTTTGTGTGTCTGTTGCTTGGAGGCTGTCGATCTACAAGGGAACTGTAGCATTTGTCAAAGCTTTAGCCACAGAGTGCTCATCGAGAGGAACAATAAATTAATTTTGAAGGGCTTAATTCCATCAGCCCTTGGGGAAGCCATATCTTCTGCAAAGAGGAAATTTGATATTTCTTCCTCTTCACCTTAGGAAAGTCTAAAAAGAGGAGTTTGTCGGTTCCATCTTCCCCCTTGGAACCGACTCACAAAAAGCATAAATCATCGGCTCCACAAAGCACTTTGGATCTGATGAAAGGTCAGTTGAAATCTTTGGTGCTGGAGAAGAATTTATTGGTACCAACATCTGTTATGGCTCCTAAAATTTTGACCAGAACTTCAACACAACAGGAATGGAGTCTGTGTACCTGCAGGCTTTTGATACTCACCCATCTATCTCTTGGGTGACTCCGCCTGCTAATGACTCCAGAGGGATATAATCAAAGAATTGTCACATACTTTTGCAGGAGCTGTTACTGAAGGAGTCCAAGACAAGGTTGCTTCCCAGTTGGCCACCCTGGAGTCCATGTCAAATTTGGCCCCAAGGCTTATTGTGCATGCAGCCGAAGGCACTACCTGAGTAGCAGGTTCAGGCATACCCATAAGGAGACACGCCTGGATGCACCTTTGTGACTTTGTGGAACAATTTGTCTTCATTCATCAATGCTCCCTTTGACGGATATTTTTTTTTCACTCAAAAGATAGAGAGGCTTTATCTAGGTGTGATGGATGGTAAGACCCTTTCTGCAGTGGACGTATCTTTTTCCACTCCTCAAAGATCCTTTTCCAGGAATTAGAGGAGCTGTGAAAAAATGTGATTCAGGAGATGCCAGGGGCCTTTCCAGGACACGTGGTACCAGTTCTCCCAGGGGCAAAGGGGGAACTACAATGGAAGGTGCCATCCACGCAGCAGAGGTGGTCCACAGAATCAGAGCTTTAGGAACTCCTTCCCAGATAAGCCCTTTCAGTGCTCCTGAAAGGAAGTCCAATTGTCTTCCTCTGGAGGCAGTCAGTGGTTGCTTATCCTTGCACCCAAGTGCCTGGCAGCATATAACAGATTCATAGGTGCAACGGATCATATCCAGAGGTTATACCGTACCCCCTTCCAATCCTCCCCCCATGTTCCTCTCAGTCAGAGGGGAACCAGCAGTTCTAGAAATTCAAAAGCTGCTAGACAAAATAGTTATCCAAGAAGTCCCACCAGACCAGAGAGGATCTGGAATTTACTCAAGATTCTTTTTAGTGCCAAAAAAAGCCAGTGGATTTTGGATCTCAGGGTGCTGAACAAATCTGTTTGACAAACAAAATTATGGATGGTTATGGTACAGTCCATTCTTCTCTGTTTTTTTAGGAAAGGACAATTGGATTTGCTCAATAGATCTTCATGATGCATATTACCACATAAAAATGGACAAATACGCCAGGAGATTCTTCCACTTCCTGCTGGGAACCAGTTATTACCACTTCAGAGCACTGCCCTTTGGCCACACCACAGCCCCTGGGGTGTTCAAATGTATGGCAGTAGTAGCAGCTCACTTGAGACTGCAGGGATTCTGGGTGTTTCCATACTTGGACAACTGGCTCATTACCACTCCGACCAGGCTTCAATTGATAGAGCAAGGGATTACTTTCTCAAGATCTGTGTGTACCTAGGAGTAATGGTAAATCTTGAAAAATCCCAACTGACTATAACTAAGAGGTTAGAGTTTATAGGGGCAGTATTTTATGCGACTTCAACTGTGGCATCCCTTCTTCCAGCGAGACTTCAGAAAATTATAACTCAGGTTCAGAAGATAATCCATAGAAAGAAAGTACCTGCTTGATTAATCTTGCAGGCTCTAGAGTTAATGTCAGCAACAATGAATTAAGTTCCCCTAGCTATATTTCAAATGAGAATTCTTCACTGGCTACGGGCATCTTAATGGTCCTTGCTATACCAACCCATGTTGGACAAGATTCAAATCAATCATTGCAGGAAGGATCTAGCTTGGTGGATTCATTCCAAAGAAATCCTCCTGGGCTGCCCCTTCGTCTTCCTGGAGCCCAAGGCCATAATGACTATAGACACCTCCCGGGTGGGGTGGAGTATTTTCTGGGCAAGACTGTTCAAGGCACTTGATTCCCCTTAGAAGTCAACTTGCATATCAATGTTCTGGAATTAAGAGTGGTGCTTTTAGCATTGCAAGCCTTTCAGTCAGCTCTTCCTCTGAGAACAGTTGCAGTCCAAATGGACAATGTCATTAGTTTAGTACATAGACAGGGAGAGACCAAGTCTTACCCCCTTTGTTGAGAAGCTGTCAGAGTGTGGCAATGGGTGATCTCTTCCAACCGCTTTCTAATAGCAGTGCACATTCCGGTGAGTTCCAGTGTGATGAGAAAGACTGAGCAGATGTACACTTCAGCCTCATGAGTGGTCTGTCACTGCAACAGTGGCAGAAAGGATTTTCCATCAGTGGGGCCAGCCTTGGTACGACCTGTTCGCCCCTACCCTAAACAAGTGCAGCAGTTACTTTGCACTAATTTCCCCCTGGGGAGGTCACCAAGAGACTTTCTTCTTCACACTTGACCCCTTGGACTACTGTATGCCAACCCCCGATGCCTCTAATTCCAAAATTCTTACAGAAAGCACTCAGGCTGAAGAGCAAAGTGATCCTCATTGCACCTTATTGGCCTCGACAGATATGGTTCCCCTTTCTTTGGCCTTATCTGATTCAGAGACCTTGGATTCTGGACCCAGCTCCAGACCTTCCGTCACATCCAGATGGACTAGTCCATCTAGGCATTCTGAACCTCAAGCTGACATCATGATTCCTCCAGTTCCACTAGTTGCAAGTGTGTTAACCTTTCTTCCTCAGTTCACAAAATTCTCTTAGCTTCTCATAAGCCTTCCACCTGGAGACTGTACTCTTGTAAATGGAAGAGATTTACCATTTGTGCTCATGAAAAAGATACTGACCCATTCACTGCTTCTACTGAAAATATTTTATATGACTTAGCCTCCCTTTTCTATGCAGGAGCTTCCCCTTCTACCATGAGAATTCCACTAGCGGCAATTTCAAACTTTTATGATGGTTTGGATGAACACCCCTTTGCTTCTCATAAACTTTGTAAGGCATTTTTAAAAGGGACAGTATTGCTAAAGCCCCCTTTCAAAGATCCTACTTCTTCTTTGGACCTCAGCCTAGTGTTGCAAACCATCATACATCCTCCCTTTGAACTATCCGCAGAGTGTGATTTAAAGTTTTTGTCCTGGAAAACCTTATTTTTGGTGACAATAACCTCCACTAGAAGAATTTCAGAAATTCAGGCCCTATCATGTAAATCACCTTATCTGATTATGAACAAATCCCACGTTTCTACCTAAAGTGGTGTCAGCATCTAATATTAGTCATTCTATTAATTTGCTGGTATTCTTTCCAAACGTTTTGAACAGAGATGAATGCCTTTTACACTTTCTAGATGGTCATAGACAACTACACCTTTAACTTAACAGAACTAAAGATATCAGAAAGTCTAATCAACTATTTGTGTCTTTTTCAAGTGCTAGTTTTGGTAAACTTGTCAGCAAAGTGACCTTAGCCAGATGGCTCAACAATTGCATTTCCTTTTTTATGACAAAAAGAAAATTGCCATATCTAGGCCTGTGAAAGCACATTCTCCAAGATATGTAGCCACTTCAGCAGGTTTCCAATGTAGAGCTTCAGTGGATGATGTATGTGCAGCAGCTACTTGGACTTCTCCCCATACCCTTTTTTTACTCCTTACAAATTGGATTTGGTCTCTAGGGGAAGAGCATCCTTTGGTTCAGTGGTGCTCAGGAATATCCTTCCATGAGTCCTCCCAAGATCTAAAGTAGCTGGGAACTCTGTCAAATATCTCAAGGATAAAATGAAGATTGCATCAGATAAAGAAGTTATGTACTTACCATAACGTTCCATCTGTGTTGTCCATCTTCATTTATCCTCGACTCCCCTCCCTCCATCCCCCAGTCTTTGAAGATTTTTTGGTGGAATGGATACTTTCATAGTAGTGACCTGTATTGAAGCTCAGCAGGTATGGTTTCCATTAAGGCATCCTTAATTATACTTTATTTCTAATCTGCAAACATTATGTGAGGTAACTGGGACAGGGGGACTGAGGGTAAGGATGAAGCTTGGGAGTTTTTGGCCTGCATTAGCTGTAACAAGGGCCTAGTTGGTTCTGATATTGGAACCAAACCCATATGTCAAGGATAAATGAAGATGGACAACACAGATGGAATGCTATGGTAAGTATATAACTTATTTTTAGCTTGAGACTCTGCCAGTGAGAATTAAGTAATAAATACTGTCGTCCCGTTAAAGTTTAAAAAAAAGCATGGTCTTCCCTTGGCATGTTTGTTTATCATTATTGTTATTATTTTTACTACTACTTGTATTGCCAAAACTCTATGCCTGCCTAATTCTTGTTCAGGCAGACATATTCAACATGCATAAATAAAAACTTCAGCAGGTTGGTACTCTCTTTGTAAACACCTTCATTAAATTAAAGACATAGGCACACTATCAAGAATTCTTGAGCAAATGAGTCGATAATTATTTTGGCCTGGTCTTTGTAAAATTTGTGGCTTTCTGCCAAATTGTTGTGGAATGCAATCACTAAATGAGAGGCCTTTGAGTTTGACTATGTCTTTCAGAAAATGGTTGCTAATGCAATACTTGTTCTAGGTATTCAAGAAAAATATTTAAAATCTGTTCCTTATTTTTGAGTCTTTGTATCAGATTCTTGATATTAATGGTTGGGAAGTTATGGGGAGCAGTGGGTTGCATTGTATGGTTGTCACAACAGTGAGTTGAAATATATTTCTCTGTCATTGTTTATGTATTTTCTCATTTCCCACGCAAGCACTATTTTCTCATTTCCCACTCAAGCATCTAAAGGTATACAGTTGTACAAAGGGCAATAATTGATGGGCACATCTGTATGTATATAAATACTTAGTTCTTGCATACCTGAGTTGCAAATGAAAGAATTGATTCCGGTAAAAAGGAACATGATCAATCACTAAGAACATGATTCATACGATTTTTAGTTTCCTTATCTTGTTGACTGTTGACAGTGTATATATTAGCTGGCTGTGTAGAAGCTGGGCAGCATGAGGTGTGCAAGTTTAATGTTAAAATTTTAACTATGAATTCAGTTTTATTTAACTTTTTTTAGGTGTATGTGTGGGAAATGCATTGTATTGGGCTACAACAGTCTATTAATTAATGCAGATGACTGAGGCTATAAGCTGCATCCTGTAGTGCAAAGTTTGTTTCCCCCAGCTTTCATTTGTCAGGTATATGAGTCACTTCACTGTGTCCTAAACTGCCCCGAAAATAGACACATTGTTTTGAATTCCTACATCCTTTAGATAGCTGCTGATTACTGATTCATTATATACTATTTGATTTTGAATCCTTGCATGTCTGTCTCTGTTTACTGGAGTGCCAGATGCATGTGTGTTTCAAAGGAAGAGAAGTTTAGTGTTCCTGCTAAATCTGTTTTTTCAGTGTGAGTATGTTGTCTTTTGTTCAAGTGGCTGTAGTGATTTTGCTGCAAAAGATTTAGCACATTAAACTAAATAAAAATCTTTCGGAATAATTGTGAAAACAAAGGAAATAATATGTACACTAACGAGTTTAAACAGTGTTTTGTGGTAACTGGGAGAGACAGCCAAGTAATGGGATGTTGGAATGGTTGTGAGGTGGGGTGATGTCTTAGTTACCCTGCCTAGGGACCTATTTCAACATGATCTGGCACTGGTTGAACAAGCTACATTTCTGACAAACATTATACATCAAGTATGTTCTATGCAATATAATTAGTACAACATTACATAAAATGTGACTTCTCTTAAACCTCATTCCTCCTCCAAAGCATTTTTCTGCATGTATTGTTCCCACAATTTCCATTTTTATTCTATGTAACTTACTCCTGCCCTTTTCTAAAGATCCCACCTCCTGTTCTTTTATCTTTGTTACAGTATTCACCATATCAAGTATGGTTGAAAACTTTGATTTGCACTTTCGAGTAATTGATTTTTTGACAGTCACCAAAATTAAACTTAAGAAGGCCTTACTGTGTATAGACAATTCAGATCCCGTATCCCACCTCAAAGTAAATAAATAAAATTCCTTAGACTCATTTGCTTGCTAAGTATTCCTGACAGAGTACTCTGTAGAGAATTTTTAAAGTCTGCCAACTCATTACACTCTGAAAACGTATGCTCCCAGGTACTGCTTTCTTCCCCATTAAACCTTCAATATTTACCATATACCACAAGAAAAAAAATTCGAGTCTACTTTGGGTACAAAAGTAGCATAAATCCTAAATCTTCCAGACTTTGTTGCATATTTGAGAGCCATAAATATGTCCTCCCATTGTTTCTTTGTGAATTGCTTATATAATCTCTCTTCTCAATCTTTACTGACCTCCTATGATTGATTCCTATAGTTATTGTGCAATGTTTTATATGCCCTACTAATTGTCCCTTTAACAACAGCTTCTGTTCTAGAGTCAAATAAAAAAACAACCAGTGCATGTCTTTGATTTATGATTACCATATCCTTTTCTTTTTGCCTATACTCTATCGGTCCCTGATAGAGAAGGCCTGCAGTCCAAGTGCCTTTTTGGCCACTTCCCATTTATTACCTTTCCCTCTCTAATATTTGTTCCCAGTACTTTGTCCCCTTTGCTAACTTCCTCTAATGAAATATAGCCACCTCATGTGTAGTCTCAGTACCCCTAATTTCAGTTATTCCTATGGGCAGAATCTCCTTTCTCCATTCCCATGTTGGCTTAGTTCTTAATATATTTTCTACTACGTTATGAATATTATATTCTATATGACTGTTATTCTCCTTAAGGATCTGCATCCAAAATTATTATCCACAACTTCTCCTCTGGTTGATGAAAATATGCCTGACCTGTGTATAAAACTAAAGGGACTGAAAACATTTTACTACTTCTATCTTTCTATAGATTTCCATAGGCAAGAGCTTCCTGTTTCTCAGTTTTTGTATTATATTTTATTTAGTCTCTTCCCACATATCCTTAGCTGCCATAACAGCATCCTTTTTAACTTACACTCCTTACTACTTTTATGTCCCCATAAATACGGGTATTACTGAACCAATTAATGTATGGGTACATTGTTTACAGCTATAGCCTTTGTTTTTTCTTCTTTGATTTTATATCCTGTAAAAAACAAGAAGCGTCTCAGAATGTTCCACAAAACTGAGATGTCCCTTTCTGGTTTTATCAGGTGTAAAATAATAATATCAGCAAATAAAACTTTTCTTAGACACCATACCAGTTGTATCCTTGAATTTCTGAGTCCTTATTTTCTGAGCCAATGGTTCTAAATATAACACAAATAACAAAAGGGGGAATAGTCTGGTCCCTCTGTTTAGACACAACCTATCAGAGAGGAACCCTCCCATTCTGATTTTTGCTTCTGATCCCTCATGTAGCCTCCTAATTGACTGTATTATTATATCAGGAAATGCAAATGCTTTTATTGCCCTACTCATAAAATCCTAGATTACTCCGTTGAATGATGTCCTTCATGGATGCATCTGCAGTCATAACAACTGGGTTGTCCTGTCGTCAGGCAGCCCTTCAGTCGTGATGTCGCACTTCACCCGGTCATCTCTGTTGGTCTTCTTCAGTCTTTCTTGCGGCGTGGCGCCCGAAGAAAGCTGTTTTCAGGTGGGGTCGGGTGGATCCAGAGATTACTTCTTTCTTGCCTCAGCCGATGTCAGAAAAAGTTAATTGTTTAACCTGTGGGAAACAAATACCTCATAAAGATTTCCACTCTTACTGCCTGCCCTGTTTAGGCCCAGCCCTATGCCGCCGGACCTCCGACTGCATTCTGCCAAACTGATCAAACTACACCTGAAACTATCACTACAACTGAGGTCCCTGCTAACACTCTTGAATCGGCCTCAGAAATTTTACCCACTACGGTGCTTACCACTGACTTATCAGACACCATTCCCTTGGATGTCTCTAGGTGCTGCTAGGCCTCAGCAGCCATGTCCATTAAGGCCGCCGCCAGGCTAGCAAGCCAAGACTACTAAAACAGTGCCTGTTAAACCCCCTTCCTCCAGGCCCTCTGCCAGTTCTCAAATGCTTACCTTGGCAGAAGATTTAATTTCATTAATTAGAGGATCTCAATCTCACCCAGACAGGGCCTCTCAGCCCCCAGAAAAGAGACCTAGGGCAGAGCCCCCTGAGCCAGTGTCCTCTGATGATTCTGCTGATGAATCAGACATAACTGACCAGCCAGAGGCTCCTTTCTCCAATTTTGAAGATTCTGATGCTGAAGAATCCATTCCAGCTGCTTCCCCCAGAAGAATTCTCCTTTGAAACCTTGCATGCCATGCGAGAACAGTTCCAATGGCAGCAACAGGATTTTTCAGACTCCAGGAAAAGACTTAGGACCTTTTGCACCTACCACAGCACAGGCCCTTAGCTATCCCTCCTGTTCTCTCTGTGGTGGATGATGCTTTCAATGATGCCTGCTCAGCTCCAGATTCTTTACCCCAGCCCCTGCCAAACCAGACAGATTTTACAGGGTGCCAGATACTCATCACCACCTCTACAAGGCCCCTCTTGCAGACCCGAAACTATATCCCAGGGTCCCAAGGCAGTAGCGACTATAGCTAAAACCCTGTTCCTTCTGAAAGGGAAGCAAGGTCATTAGACAGATGGGGTAAAAAGTTTACACTTCAGCCACTCTTTCAGCTAGAGCTTTAAATTGTCAGTTTCACATGATACAATACCAAGAGGTTATGCTTGATCAGTTAACTAAAAGCTAACCACTGATGAATCTCTTGATAAGAATTATGTATTAGAAATGGTAAATAACATACAGCAGGTTAGTAACCATTCTTTAAAATGTGGCTATGATGCACTGGAGGCTTCATTTAGATCAGCCATGACTGGCACAGTAATTAGAAGGCATGCATGGCTAAAGGAGCAAGCTTTACCGGATCATGTTAAATCTAAATTGCTTGATGCTCCTCTGGATAAATCAAGTTTGTTTGGTACACCTGCCCAGCAGGTTATGAAGAAAATGGAAGAAAAGGCAAAATCAGTCCAGACAGTTAAAGAATTCTTGCAGGTTCAACCCCAAGGTTTAGCAGGAACTGGCCTGCCAAAAATTGGTCCTTTCCTGACTCCACAAGACCTCAAAGGGGCAGGAATAGACGCTCCAGAGGCAGAAACCAATCCAGAGGAGGTGCTGGCAAGGTAACAACAGAGGCACAGAATCAACACCTGCCTCTACATCAACACAGCCACAGTGACTTAAACCTAAACCCGCCTGGGAACAAATAGCAGCTCCTCTAGGCGGAAGCTAACCTTATTTTCAAAAACTGGCACCACATAACAAAGGACAAGTGGATTTTACGAACCATAGATCAAGGTTACCGGTTCCACTTCCACACTTTACCAGTCAAAAGAGGAATGCCAAACCTACCTCCAAATCAAAAACAGAGGCTCTACAACAGATAATGGAATTAGCAAACATGAGAGCTGTGGAAAAGTGCAACAGCAGCAGAGCAAGGAAAGGGGTTCTCCAGACTATTCCTAGTTCCAAGAAAGGAAAAAGTTGGAGACCAATTCTAGACCTGTCCACCCTAAATACTTACATCATTGTCCCAAAATTCAAAATGCTGATGGTAACTCTAGATCTCCAGAAGATACCTCAGATTTCTTGCAGGATCAGAGCACTATCAATTCTCAGCATTGCCGTATTCACAAAATGCCTGGCATCAGTAACGCCCATTGAAGACTACAGGAAATTCAATTTATCCATACCTGGACGACTGTCTGATACAAGGGACAACAAAAGCAAGCTGAAAACAGATTTACAAAGGGTCATTTACTTGCTTCAAGCACTGGGATACACAGTCAATTTACAAAAGTCAAGGCTGATACCATCCCAGACAAGGACTTTCCTGGGAGCGGAATTGGACACAGTAAGGCAAATGGCATTCCTAACTACAGAAAAACAAAAGAACTCCCTCTTTACTTCTTGGCACTAACAAATCTGAACAAGTTAACAGCAAGAAAGGTACTGCAGGCCTTGGGTTTCATGGCATCATGCATAATCTTGGTTCCATTTGCCAGACTACATATGAGAAAGCTTCCAGTGGTACCTAAAATTTATGGTCCCAACACAGACACAGCCTAGAAACGGAAATTCCACTAATACCATGCTTAAAACAGGAGTTCGTCAAACCCAGGCCTGCCCTTTCAAGCAGTCAAGCAAGCCAGACCATCACAACAGATGCTTCAGACCTGGGATGGGGGCAGATATGCTGGACAAATGCGTGCAGGATTGTGGACACAGGACCAACTTCACCTGCACATCAACCTAAAAGAAATGCTGGCAGTAAAACTGGCAATCCAAAAGTTCAGACCATTTCTCAAGGAAGGCCAGTTGATGATAAGGACAGACAACACCACAGTCATGTGGTACATCAACAAACAGGGAGGCACTCATTCCTACCCCTATGCAGAATGACTTTGGAGCTGTGGACCCTGGCACTCAGCTACAACATCCAGTTACAGGCAATATTTGTACCAGGAAAAGAAAACTCTAGCAGATATGTTAAGCAGGACTACATCGGATGTCCACTAATGGCAGCTGCACCGGACATCTTCAAGACCATCTCAAGAAATGGGGAATGCCTCAGATAGATCTATTCGCATCACCTCTCAATCACCAGCTCAAAAATTCTGCACAAGGACATTCCACCCACTAGCATGGAAAGTGGACTCGCTCTCCTTCAGCTGGAAAGGACTAACAGCATATGCATTCCCACCTCTTCCCTTGATACACAAAGTATTACTAAAAATCAAGGAGGAACGTCCAGGATAATCCTGATAGCTCCAAACTGGCCAAGACAACATTGGTACACACTGCTGAGGAGAATGACTCGAACAATATGTGGCCAATACCTGATGCCTTTGATGCTAACTCAGAACAACTACAGCACCATGCATCCAAACCTAAAAACGTTGCAACTGACTGCATGGAACATCACATAGCAGCTGCTAATCCACAGCTTTCACAAAGAGTTAAAGACATTATTCTTGAAGCACGCAGACCTTCAACAAGAAGAAACTATGCTGGGAAATGGAAAAGGTTTGTCATTTGGAGCTCAGAAAGAGGTAAAGATGTATCAAACATAGATATGCCCAACATTCTGGAGTATCTGGCGAACTACTTCATTCAGGCCTGTCCTATTCCTCCATCAAGATTCATGCATCAGCTATTTCAGCAGAATACAGCTTTGATCCACCTGTTTTTCACACACCTTTGCTCAGGCAGTTCCTCAGAGGAATCAAGAATGTAAAACCTCCTAGGAAACCACCATTACCAGCCTGGGACTTGAACTTTGTGCTAGAAAAATTGACTCTATCACCTTTTGAACCAGCAGCAACAGCAGACCTGCAACACCTGTCATGGAAAACTGCTTTCCTACTGGCAATTACTTCAGCAAGGAGGGTTTCAGAACTACAGGCCTTAATGGCAGTGCAACCCTTCTAATCTTCCACCAAGATAGAGTGTCCATGAGGACTAATCCTACATTTATGCCTAAGGTGGTATCCAGAGTGTCCTTAACCAGGCAATCCACCTCTACCTACCTTCTTTCCCAACCCACAAAACAGAGGGAAAGAATACTGCATACCTTGGATGTACATAGACAGCTACGCTACTATTTGGACAGAACAAAAATAGCAGAAAGACTGACCAACTTTTCGTAGCCTATGCAACAGGAAGGGAAGGAAAAGCTATTTCCAAACAGACAATCTCCAAATGGATAGGAAATTGCATACGATTCTGTTACTCCTTCCATGGAAAGCAAATTCCACAGAACATAAGACCTCATTCTACAAGGGCAACAGCCACTACCACAGCCTTCTTTGGCTACCAAAGACATTATTCTACTTGGACCTCCGTGCATACATTTGCCAAGCATTATAATTTACCTCTATATTCCAGATCCCGAGCAGGGTTTGCCACTGCTGTTCTGCAGGATCCTAAACACACCATAATCTACCTTTATCCTCCTCCCTAGTTGGCTATGGTATTCTACCCAGTTTTATGACTGCAGATGCATCCATGAAGGACATAGTACAGTTTTGTACCTACCATAAATGTAGATGTCCCCTCCTTCCCTCTGTGGTACTCCTAGGGTGTTTACCCTTCTAATAGCTAGCTAGTGGGGACTTCTTTCATGGTGTATTTGTTTGTATTTATGTACATACATGCTTATTTTTGTGTTTACCTCTATCTTTTGGAAACATTGGCATCTTTCCAAAATTTTTAGCCTTCTAGAGGGCTTCTGGCATCTGGGGCAAGAAACACTGAAGAAAATGGCGTCGGCTGATGCTTATAATACAAGACCAACAGAGATGAACTGAAGGGCTGCCTGACGACAGGACAACCCAGTTGTTATGACTGCAGATGCTATCCAATTCGGACATCTACATTTATGGTAGGTACAAAACTGTACTTTTTCTCTGCATCAAGACCTGACAGCAGTATTTTCTTACATTTTCCTTCCCTTTGGATCATCATTGTTCTATTAATATTGTCAAATGATTGCCTCCATTCCACCAAACCACATTGATCCATATCCTGTATAAATGTTTTCATATCATCAACATTGAACATATGTCATATTTTACAAGACTTTTTGTTTTAATTTAAGCCTTCAAACAAACAATTACATCTGCAGAACATCTCCTATAACCTGTTAACTTAATAAAAATGCGCAAAAGTATGTACATCTTTAAGTAATTTTAACCCTCCTGGTAGGAATTGTTGCAAGTAGACAACTGCAAACAGAGGCCTTAACTAACCGAAAGTTGGTTATCCAAGCTTAGATGCATATTATTGCCTGTACTTAAACTAATTAGTGTCCATTCTTTTTTATCTTCATTCCCCTCCCAGATGTAAAATAACTTGCATGCTTTCAGCAAACGTTATCTTTTGGCCTTGAAAAAAAACATGGTTTGGCTTTTATTGCCCTGTAGTCTTACTGTCTCCATGGAAATGTAAGAGAAAAACTGTAGCCCTCAGCTGCAGGCTTTTTAAGATGAGCTTAAATCATTTATTACTAAAGGAAAACTTTTCATTATATTTAGTGTTCTCTTATTTACTTGTTTCCACTTAAAACATGATAGAGTAAGCCAAGGGTCTTAATCCAGATATTCACCTATACAAAGGTAAGAGAAAACATATCATTTATATATATATATATATATATATATATATATGTATGTATGTTATGATCGCTGTACTTTTGCACCACATCCCTCACATCAGCAACCCACAATTACAGATTATTAACTTAAACCTGCTTTGTCTAGCCCTTTTTCTTTTTTTTGCGTTGTAATGCCTAAATTTCTTAATACTAAAAAAGAAAAAAAAGGCATCCGTTTACTTTAGTATCTTTATCACATATAAACTGAAAATGCTTTACTATAAAACACACAATTTGTCATGAAAAGTTTCATAGAAATACTGTTAAGAACAGAAATCATTTTACTTCATCTACCCCTCCCTTCAATGTCCTTCCAAACATTAATGACATAAAGTGAGGCAAATGGCCTTTCTTTTTCTCACAAGTTTAATAAAGTCAGCAAAAGCGAGCTCTTTCCATTTTTCCTTATACAAAAGTATTTCACAAATGTGATTGATGCTTTGCATTCTTGCATTTATTCACTAATTTTCATGTCAATAATCTTCCTGTTCCTCTCCCAGTTTATCTTCATCTACCAAATCCAGACCCTGGTTCAATTCCAGGGTACTCCCGATTCTTCTAGTCATCTTCTGGTCAACTCCAGTGCTTTTTTCTCTCTCACAAGCATTTTCCTTTGTAGCAATGGAAAAGGTTTCAGTGGCAGTCTGTCCATGTGCTTTATTATCAGAAGAATGAGAAGCAGAGTCCCTTTCTGCTCAATAGTTACTTTTTTGTTGGACAAACTTGCGTGTTTCCTCCTTAGCCCATTCTGCATCAAAAAATGACTGATCCCCTGGGAAAATCTTCTGAAGACAGCTGGATGTAGCAGCTTGAATCTCATACTTATCTTTTGACGTTCCCTGATTGCTGGAATAAATGTATTTCTCTTCTGCTTGGTGTATAATGAATAATCATTTTCTACAAACATTTTACTTTCTCCAACTTGTAATACTTTGCCTCTTTGTCACAGTTTTGTCAGGATCAACTCTGTCTGCTTGGTAGGTTTACATCTTTATTAATACAGATCTTTGCTGTTTTCTCATGGTCAGATTTGGAGTATACACATGGTGTGTCCTTTCAGTTAACAGTCTCTGTTGTGGAATACCAGTTCAGTTTCTTATTTGTGCCTTCAGAAAATCAATGCGATCTCTTCCTTCAAGTTTCTCTAGTACAACAAAAAATCTTAGATTTTCCCTTTATGCTCCGCCCTCTAATTTTAAAATTTTTTTAAACATCTCTTCTTGAGTAGTCTAATACTAAGCAAGCCTTTTCTTCTTTTTGACCACTGATGTTTGCAGTTTTATCAGCTCATCCGTTTATAAATTTTTCCAGACTTTTATTTGAGTTGATATACTGTCAGTGTTTCATTTATTTTAATATATTCTGAGCACATTTTACTTATTTTTTCCTCTAGATTAGTGGAAAGAGTCTTGCCCCAAAGCTGTACCTTGAACTGTTTTTATTTTTTTTTTTTTTTTGCTGAACAGGTGCAGTATTTTTCTCAGTCAGTGTTTTCTCTTCACTTTTTTCAGTTGAGTGTTTTTCAGACTCTTAGTTTCTTCTTTGCTGACATTCAGCAACTGAATTTAGTCGGTGACACAATTCCTGACCTTTGTTTTTCAGTTTCTTTGTTCACACTGGGAGAGTTTAAGTTAAGCTGTTGATCAGTGTGCAGCCATTCTTGGAAAAACCTACATAGTGTATTTTGATCACAATTTATCCTAGCAATATCCTGTAAATGTATTTCAATCTGGTGTGTTTTATCTGTTGTAGTGATTTTTCTCCCATTGTATATAATTACTTATCTGCTATTGTAAAATAGTGTGTGTTTTATGGAGCCTTTCTCCCAACTCGTTATAAAATATTTAATCTTTTCAGAAGCCTTTTCTTTCCCTTGCATGTAATTACTCATCAGCTACCATTGAAATGTTTTTAAATGCTTTTTTTCCCAGGGCCTTCACTGGAAATAGGCCATTAGCTCATTCGGACATTTGCAGTTACCAATAAAATAAGAGTACTGCTTCAGGAAATTTTCTTGCATGTTCAGTGATTACCAGGATATTCTGAAGCCCTTACTTCATTTTACAAGTGGACCTACAGTGTCCTTTCCTATTCATTTTTGTTTGAATTCCATGTTATCAGAGGTGTTTTAAACAATGAGTTGGGTGCTGCCCTTAAACATTCTAGGCAAGATAAAAGATTTCTCCATCCTTCATAATATGATGTCAGAGAATTAGCTAAAATCCTAGTATTTGTATTACTCATTCCTTAATGACTACTCAAAATATGGCCATATGCTAAATACATCACAAGTATTAACTGGGTCAGTATCTGTTGTTTGTCTTTAAACTTGGAAACCACCCACTCTACATGGTCGCCAAAGTATAGGTGAAATGGTTCCTTTGTTTCAACATCTGTTCATACAGTGTTCTATCTGGCTCAATTTACCATATTCTTTTCTCTCTGGGCCTTTAAAATTGACTGTTCTCATCTGGATATAGGCCATATCACTTAGTATTTTCATCTGTATTCTGTTTTGCAATTCCCTCCTTTGACTAAACTTTTGCTCTTTCCACTTAGAATGACTAGGTTGCTCCATATGATCATAAATATTTCCACTTGAATTGTTAGTCTGTCTTTAATGTTTCTTCTCCACTGATGAGTAAAATATCTAATGCTGGGAAGCACTGTAGCCTTTATCTATACTAGATGCATTTTTTTAATTTTGCAAGTCAGTGTTTAGCATGCCCCTAAATTAGCTTTTCCTGAATCCTTTTATGAGAATTGAAAAAATTGTTTACTGTCACACAAAGATCAGAGCTGAACGTTGAAGATATGATTAGGCAAGATTTTAAAATTATGTGCTTACCATAATTTTTAATATTGCTGAATGATATCCTTTTACACTTCCAGCCTTACTCCTCATAGTCTGACAGGCATCTCCTACATTATGGTTTGTCATGCTCTGAATTATTAAGTAAACTGAACTGTTCATCCTCAAAATTACACCTAAAAATCCACTGCAGCTTTTTTATGTTACAGAAAAGAATGGTAACACCTATCCTGGGAGATCATAAGTTAAAGTATCACAAATGTGGATTGTACATGCCATACTACTACAGAAAGTGTCTGCTAGATGCAGTAACCGAGTAAGACTGTAGTTAAAAGCCAAGTATGGCAAGCCATGTTTGACTTGTGCCAGAAAGTTGACATTCATCTCCGATTTTTTGGAAGTTCTATTTTGAGTCTGCAGTTCCTGTGAATAACTATATTTGTTGTGAGCACTGATATTGCTTAAGAAGTTTGAAACTGCTGTGCAAGAGGTTATATTATGTGAGAGAGTGTGTGTGTGTGTGTGTGTGTGTGTGATATGAACTGTGTTTGTGGAGCATGAAGAAGCTTTTGTGCACATAATGGGGCAGGTGGGGAAGGGGGTCCATTGAAAATTTTCAACCATTACATGGGCTCAAATTTATAATTAAGAAAAATGTATTTATTGTCAAGTTGTAGCCATCCTACTTAGCGAAGTGGTAACTGGTGACTCCCCTTATGGTCCAAGAAGACATCAGTGGTGTTTTGAGTGTTGTCTGGAGGCCTGGTAAAGATTGTAATATAATTAATAAAAAGACATTGTGTAGCTTAGTATTACAAACTGTCTAAATGTAGCGGCTATGGTAAGCTGGCCACTCTGCTTTTTCATCAAGTGAACATGCTGTTTAAGCTTTGACTCATTACCTTTGTAAATGCCAAGGTTGTTCATGGTGTGTGTGCACTTTATATGGGTTCCCTGCTGGAGGCAGCCACAGATATGTTTTTAGCTCTTAGGCTGTTATGCTTTTACTGTGGGAAGGCATCCATTTTATTGTGCTGCTTTTATTAAGTATTGATCCTGATTTTTTTTTTTTTAACCCTGGTTTGGGATTACAGAAGGCCAGTTGTGGGGTTCATTGCAGTTCAGTTCAATCCTTGTTTTTGATTTTTTTTTTGTTTGTTTTGAACAGTTTTTAATCATCAGTGTTCTGAATGAGGTTATGCTCCTTAGCATATGCCCACATCAGTCATTAACATTGACAAAGAAGCCAACCCAATATTGACCCCTGAGGTGCACAGGATAATAGGCTGAAAGGCTGTGCTTCTGTGATATGGAATATAATTGTCTGACAAACTGGTGTGTGTGTGTGTGTGTGTGTTTTGAAGATAATTTTAGAACCAGGAGAGGAAACACAAAGTTAGACTAGAATATGGAGGTTTATGGTATTGAATGTGTTGAATGCGCTGAATGCATTTTTCAAAACAAAAAAAAAACATGGCAGTGACAACACTGCCACAATTTAGGTCAGATATTGTATATTTTCTTATCTGATGTCAATTGGATCCAATCTCGGTGTCTTTCAGAAGCTGTAGATCTAGGGCTCTGACTCCTCCCCTACCCATAACCCCCCTTGTCTCCCAATCATCTCAGGTCAAGTTTGCCTACTTAGCAGCTAACAGAGTCTTTTTATCACTTCATAGAATATAACAAGTGAATCCTGTACCAAAAAACCTGGAGAAAGAACAATCAGTTGAAGTTGTGAGTTGACAAGGTTCCTACTTAGGTCCAGTTGATCAAAGAAGAGCACCAAGAAAAAATTTGAAAGGGGAAGGAGGGAGGGATGTTGAACCTTACAAAAGGAAGAAAACATGAATCTAGCATTGTGGTAAGTACATAACGTTCATTTCCAATGTTGTCTTTTTATCTGCTGATTCAATTGGAACAGATTCCATAGTTGCCACAATATTGGGAGGTATCAAGGAATGATCCTCAGAATGGTGGAACCAAAAGCCGTACATGACCTTGAATGTATATCAAGTTTATAATGAGTAATAAATGTGTGGAATGTAGACCAAGTTGCTGCAGCACGGATTTCATCTTTTGGAGCTGTGTGCATAAAACTAGTTGAAGCAGCCACAACCCTTGTTGAATGAGCTCTTGGTTTCTAAGCTAGAGAGAGAGTTCCAATTTTTCAACTACAAATGCTGTACAGACAGCTACCTGGATAGTGTGACTTTCAAAACATTCTGTCCTAGCTGTGCTTTAGAGAAGGCTACAAAATAACTGCTAAGATTTTCTGAAATCCTTAGTGCTATGGAGGTAAAATCCAAGTTGTGTGATATGTAATAGATACAGAGTATATTTTCCTTTGTTATTGAATCATGGATAGAATACTAGTAAATTAATGGTTTGATTAATGTTCATTTTCTGTGTACTTTTGGGATGGAGGTAGGATTTGTTCTCAATGAAGACCTATCCTTATGAGAAAACCAGGTAACCCCAGGTACTGGACTCAAATTAGATTATATTGAAAAGGAACTGCGCAAACTGGATCCAAACCAAGCACAGGGAGAAGACAGAATTTGTAACAATGACCTGAGAACACTTCACCAAGAACTTACAGTGCCAGTATATCTGTTATTGACTAGGACATGTAAATATGGGGCGATCCCTCAAGATTGGAGACATGTTCTTATTAAACCTGTTTTTAAGGGAAAGGGGAGTCAGACAAATCCAGAGTCATATAGACCCTTAAGTCTACTTTCATGTTGTGAAAAAATAATGGAGAAGGTAATATTGGATAAGTTATTGTCAGAACTGGATAGGTTGGGACGTGAAATCATATATCAGCATGCATATGTTGAAAACCGATCTATTACCACCAGTAACATGATGTTCTATAACAATATAATCGCTATGAATGAAAAATTGTACTGTGATGTAATTTATATAGATATAAGTTCAGCATTTGACAGGGTCATACACACAACACTGATCAATAAATTAGTATGACAAGGTATTGCTGTACTCTTGATAAGATGGATAGCTGCATGGCTTATAAATAGGACATGGCAAGTATCATACAGCAACTGGAAAGGCAAAAACCTTGGTTACAGTCAGGGTGTCTCACAGGGCTCTGTCCTAGGCCCCTCCTTATGTAGATTGTATCTTTCAGACCTTACTTTTTCATCTGAGGTGTTCTACAGTCTATATGCAGACTACCTGAAATTGGGTAAACTGATTTACATGTGTTACAGATAAGGCATGTCTGCAATATAACTTGCGTAAATTGACAATCTGGGCACAGGAGAATGCTATGCTTATAAAGACATCAAAAACTAAGCATATGAGATCTGGTAGGCATAAATTCAAAGGTGAATATTTAATACAGCACACAGTGATTGAAACTATAGACTCATTTAAGGACCTGTGTATATGGATAAATTCATCTGAGTTTTTCTAATCATATCAACCAATTGGTTAATGATAATTATAGAACTATAGGTTATATAAAAAGATTTATAAAGTCTAGGAAATCAAAAATAATGAAGTCATTGTTTGTTAGTTACATTAGACCCAAACCTGAGTGGAGAATAACAATATGGAAACCCTATAAGAAAACAAGCATGAGTAAACTGGAAAGAGTACAACAGAAATATACCAAGGGTATCCATGGATGTGAAAATTTAAGTTATAATGAAAGACTAAAATATCTGAACTTGTACAGTGTCTCTTACAGATATCTAAGAGGACATCTTATTCAGGTATATAGGGCATTTAGTGACAACTACTTCTGGGAATGTTTGGGGTTAACAAAAAGTACTAGAGAATCATCCGACAACCTATGTAGAAGATTCTATAGGAATGAGAAGTGTACTAATTAGTTCTCTGACAGAGTAGCAACAACGTAATTCCAACAATAAGATACAGGACGGCACAACAACTCCTCGGCTTGAACAGGTCACAATTTATTGACAAAACCCAATTGAAATCACAAATGAAGATGATAAAATCTCGATGTAACAGTTAACAGTTAAGCGCTTTCATCTGACCAAATGCAGACTTCTTCAGAACTGCCATCTTTGTTACATTGTCAGTCTTTATACACGCTGTTTTGGCGCCAAAAACTGTTCGACAATTTTTAAAAAGATATTCTCTAACAACAATATTCAATGAAAACACAACAACAATAACAAAGACAGCAACTCAACAAAGACAGCATTCCGTAGATGAGAATCGCTCATTTCACCAAAAGTTGTTGCAACGTTGTAGAGACAATAATACAAGCAAAAACTCATTTAATGAGTTTACTTTTGATTTTAGCATGTTTCATGCTTGTAGTGAGAATGAAAGGTTGGGGGCGAGACCAAAACGCCCCATGACTTTAAAAACTTATGCTGGTGTATCAAAGGCTCCAGAGGACAATTCTAAAGGTATTGACTGTCATGTTAACAATTCTAGTATTAATATGTGTAAAGGTTATAAGAGCAGTAATGCTAACCCGAACGACAACAACCCAACTAAGGTGAAACCTATTAGAGGTACAGCTGGTGATTATTTAGAATGTTTTTTAAAGGATGACTATGAATTTACTAAATACAATAGAAAAGACAATGTGGTTTAATATTGTACAAAAGACTCTAACGTTACCATTAAAGATAACATTTATTTATTAGGGAAGAGGTTATTGTCAATTAAAAATTTAAAAATAGAAAATGCATATTTTTCTAAATGCATTTCATTAAAAATTGTACCTAAAGGTATCAGATTTTTTAAGATACCTATGGGGATCGAATTAGATTTTAATACTAAGAATGATTTTAATGTGTTATTTGACAGCTTTGGGTTTAATTATATGAGTTTGTTAACCAAGAAAAATGATGAGAAAATAACATATTTAATACAAGAAGTTGATAAATTAAATCAGGAAATCACGATGGATGAACATTTTAGACAATGGACTGATTTATATGAGAAACAATTTACCCTAGCTGATAACATATACAATAGGAAAGGAAGGAAAATAGTACGTGATATGGAACAATACACCAATCACAGGGCGTACATTTGGCCTAAGGCTAAAAAGGATGGAGAAAGTGACAGGTATCATAGACCTGATGAAGTTTTGGGAGAAAGGGAAGTGAATTTTCGTGGTGGGAGATTTTTTCCCCCACCAAAAAATTAATTTACACCCTGGAACAGGAGAAAGAGGTATTAGTTATTAACAACAATAAGGTTAATGTTCGTGATAAAAATGTAAATTTGAGTAAAAATACACATTTAGTGGCTGCCTTAGATGTGAATCAAATGCACGATGGTGGACATGATTTGGTAACATTTGATAGAGTGGGTGATGTTATTTCTACATACAAAGGATTTAAAGTATTCAACTACACGAATCAAGTTATTTCTGATGATTTTTACAAATTATTTTCCAAGGGAATGAAATTTATACCTACAGTAAACATAAATTTAGTGGATAATATTACTGAATTTAAACTTTTTTGTCATAGATTAAATTTAGCCATTCAGTTTGGAAAAGAGGAAGCTGACAATACCAAAAGGAATGGTCATATTCTTAAGAAGAAAAGCACCTATATACCTACTAGTAATCCTGTTATAGCGAGTTTTGAAAAAATAGGTAGTCGATATATATATAGAAACAACAAAGACTATCAGTGAGTCCCAGCTCTACCTTCCAATAAAAATTTATTTCGTTGAACAGTTCTTTCTCTAGCGCCTCGGCCAACAGCCTTTACAGAGTAAAACAGTAAAACTCATAAAACACTTGCAATATATACAAAAAAACAAGTAATTAATCAATTATATAATTAAACTATCAAGTCACATATATTAGATATATTTAAAGTCATAGTCTTAAACAAGACATTGCCAGTTACATTCTCTGTTCATTCCATATGGATGTAAAGTCCCAAATTTCATAATCAGAATGCATTCCTTTTGTCTTAACATATTTTTTGCCTATCAACATCATTATAATATAATGGAACATGTTCCAAAACAGACACTTTTATATTCTCAATATTTCCATGATGTACAGAATTAAAATGTTCAGCAATAGGACTAGTAGTTTTATTATTTTTAACATCTCTAATATGTTCTTTTATCCTATCTGCTAACATTCTTTTGTTTCTCCAATATAATATTTATTACAATCACAAAATATAACATAAACAACACCTTTGCTTATACATGTATATTTAGCTTTTGTAACAAAAGTTTTACCATTTATTTTATTCACTTCATTTACAACATGTTTGCATATGGCACACTTTCCACAAGGGAATGTTCCCAGATTCTGCACAACATTTAATCCATTAATACAGGGCTTTTATAAATACTGCATCAAAAGTCCTGTATACTTTTCCCGTTTCTATATGATGTCATTAGTTTTATATTTTTTAATGATGCTACATCTTTTTTAATAAAGTTCCAATATTCCATAATCATTTTATTACCAATTATAGAGAAGTTAGTGTACTTTGTAACAAAAAACATTCTCTCCTGGTCAGTCACATATTTATTACTACCTTCATAGTTATTTTGTCTAATAGTGCCTTTACTCTGTTTAAAGGCTCTATATAAACTATTTTCTACATTATCTGGGTTATACCCTCTAATTTTAAATATCTCGCCACTTTATAGGCCTCCTATAAGCCATATCAATATCAGAGTTAAGTCTTTTTATTCTCAAAAATTCCCCATAGGGATAGCTGACAATGTATGGGGATGGCAACTATCTCCCACATTTTCCAGCTTATTTCATCAAATTTTCTATGAATGCTGGTATGTATGGGAAAGCCATTATTGCCCTTAAGCGAGATATCCAAAATTAACCTGATTTCCCTGCTGTACATCACTAAATTTTATGCCAAATCTGTTGTTATTTAATTCATCAATGAAATTATCTGATGTATCCTGGTCACCATGACAGATGAAAATTAAGTCATCAATAAATCTGTAATATCTTAGAACATTATTTTGAAAAAAAGGCAACCTATAAAGATGTTCATTTTCAAATAGCCCCATAAACAGGTTAGCATAGGCTGGCAAACGCTGCCCCATAGCAGTACCTGTAACTTGTCTATAAACAGTGCCATTAAATTCAAAAATTATTTTTAAGCAGAATTCCACCAATTCCAAAATATAATATGTTTTAGGGCTATCATTCAAAAGAATTTTATGGCTTCCAAGCCCAAAGTATGTGAAATGTTGGTGTAGAGACTCTCTACATCCACCGTAATAAAGTACATGTTTTCACCCCAGTGTATATCCTTTATTTTCCTAGAAAATCATATGAGTCCTGTATATAGGAAGGTAATAACAGAACTTTTTTTATCAATATTTCATGTAACATGATGCAAAGATTATAAGTAAAGTATCCAAAAGCTGACACAATAGGCCGACCAGGTGGTCGGTTCAGATCTTTATGAATTTTGGGTAGGCAAAAGAATTTTGCAATTTTTCTGTTCTTCACATTTATTTTTCTATTTATATCCATTTGACTCAGATAGTGTAATCTCACACCTTTCTGTAATAATATTTCAAAATCCTTTTCTGCCTTGCGTAACTGACTAATGTTAGTTTTGCAATATATATTGTTGTTATCTAAATGTTGCATGCACATACCATAATAATCATGAGAATCTAATATAACAAGTTTTCCCCCTTTATCTGCTTGTTTAAAAACTATATTACAGTTTTTACTCAGTTGTTGCAATTTTTCCCATTCCAATTTTGTTTTGAAAAAATAGGTAGTCGATATATATAGTTTTTCAAAGCCAATAAAAATAGAGACAGAAAAGGTATTGAATATAAAGATAATTTGACGGTAGGTGAGCGAGATTGCCTTAATTCTCTCACGAATGATAAGGAAGTGAGGATCATGAAACCCGATAAAGGGGGTGGGATCGTTATTTACAACAAACTTGATTATACAAAAGAAATTTACAACATATTATATCAATCTGGTAATTACAAAGCCATTTCCCTTAATGAAGTTAATATCGGATACAGGCGTATAGACCTTGCCTTAGAAGAATATTTAATAGATCATAGAATCACCTATGAGACATATCAGTTTTTGAAGGTGGAATACCCTACTTTAGCTACAATTGTAGAAATTCCTAAGGTACACAAGAACTTGGAAAATCCCCCATTTAGACCCATCATATCTGGAAGCAAGTCCAAAACCTTCCCTTTGGGAGTGGCTATGGATAGATGGGTTAAACCAGTATATAGTAATGTACCCCATTTAATTAAGGATTCCTGAATGTTTCTCAGTAAACTAACACTGCAAATTTGGAACAGAAACCTCATTTTTATCACTATAGACGTGATAGATTTTTTATTTTGCATTCCTAAGGAGGTTGGTCTGGAATATTTCAGTAACATCTTAAGGAAATTTTCTAATTTGGTATGGGACAAGATTTGTCTCATTACCGACATGATGGGCCTGGTATTAGACCACAATTACATTTACTTTGAGAATTAATTTTTTAAGCAGACTATGGGTGTAGCGATGGGGGTGTCTTGTGCCCCCATTTTTGCAAATTTAGTAATGCTTGAATGGGAGACCGAATTTTTGTTTAACAGTAAGTATTATGAATATGTAAAATATTATTCGAGGTTTTTGGATGATATATTTATATTATGGGATGAGCCCATTGACCTTATAGATTCCTTTATTATATATCTTAACAATACAACAGATTTTTTAAAATTTACATATAAGTATAATGAAAAGGGGATTGATTATTTAGATACTTATATTAGTCATGGGGATGACGGTTTTGTTTCTAGTATATATAGGAAAGAAACATTTTCAAACGATTATTTGGAATTTAGTAGCAATCCTCCTAAATATGTCTTTAAAAATATATTCAAGGGGCAGTGTATAAGGGCTGCAAGAATGTCATCTACTAAGGACATTATGTCTCATGAGATACAGTTTATCAGGTCAATGTTTAGTACAAGAGGCTATCCTGATTATTTACTTGAGGATGTAGTAAGGTACATCAGTTCTGAATGGGATAGGAAGTACAAACCTTTATTAGGTAATTCTACATATGTTTTTCCTCACAGAAAAACAACGATATACAGGACCATACTAATGGGGTGTGTGTATTAATGTATTCACCAGGAGTAAAATATATAGAGAATATTATAAGACAACATTGGCAGTTGATTATGATGGATAATAGTTTAGTATTGAAAGTAGGTACATTTCCCAAATTTATTTACAAGACAGGTCCAAATTTAAAAAGAATAATGGAACGTAACACACAAGATGTTAAAAATAAGAAAAAAGGAACCGTGAAATGCGGAGCATGCAAACAGTGTATTTCCATAAATGAGAAAGATGGATTTAAATTAAAGAATTTTAGTGAGACAAATATTAAAAGTAGGACAGGAAACTGTAATACTAAATTTGTGGTTTATATGGCAACTTGTGAAGCATGTTCCGCGTTTTACATAGGAAAGACGGAAAGGCAGTTAAGACGTCGCATTTATGACCATTTGTATTCCATTAGAACCCAAGATAAAAAGAACGCATTAAATAGACATATTTTACAATATGGGGATCAACACAAGTTTTAATTTATTATTTTGGATCACGTGGATATCATGATGAATGGTGGTAATAGGCTATGTTAGCCATGAAAGAGAGTAAATGGCAAATCATTATGTGAAACTGTACGGGAGCGCTAATTGCAGTAGGGTAGAGTTACAATGTCCTGTCGTTGCAGTTTTCTTGGCTTTGTTTTTCTCGGTAGCCCCCTCCCTTGCCTAGCTTCCTGTGGTTCCCAAGACCTGACATCGCGCTCATCTGGACCACAAACGAAAACTAAACCTGCAGCCTAAACTCTTCTTAAAACTCAGGGTAAACTCAAAGAATTATTATCCTACTCAGAGAGAATTATACTGTTCTTGTTAAGAACCTGACACTCTCACTTGAAGACTTCAATACTACAAAGCCTGGAAAATTGTATTATAAATACCAGCACAAGTAACTCCTCTGTGTTGAGTTATACTAGTGGCTATTGTTACCTCTAAAGACCCTGCAAAATCTCCTGGCGGTGTAGTGTATGCTGACATCAGGAAGTTTATAAATCATCCTGCTTGCTCACCGCTAACTGCAAACTGAATCTGCATTTTGTTCTGTCTCTTCTCCTGCCCGGTCGCCTCTCCTGGCTTACAGGTAGCCCCCTCCCTTGCCTAGCTTCCTGTGGTTCCCAAGACCTGACATCGCGCCCATCTGGACCACAAACGAAAACTAAACCTGCAGCCTAAACTCTTCTTAAAACTCAGGGTAAACTCAAAGAATTATTATCCTACTCAGAGAGAATTATACTGTTCTTGTTAAGAACCTGACACTCTCACTTGAAGACTTCAATACTACAAAGCCTGGAAAATTGTATTATAAATACCAGCACTAGTAACTCCTCTGTGTTGAGTTATACTAGTGGCTATTGTTACCTCTAAAGACCCTGCAAAATCTCCTGGCGGTGTAGGCCCCGCTCCGCTTCGCCCTCGCTTCGCTCGGGCTCCGCTCCCCTCCCTGCCCCCTTATCCCACCCGCCCCCAGTATCCCTACTTTTATAGCAACAAATAGTCCCTCCCACTTTCCCACTTTACAAATCCAAGGCTTCCTTGTCACACCCCATTACTCCTCCCACCCTAAGGCCCACACCCTTTAACAAATCCCACACAAAGTCTCTTCCCTCACTAAATACCCTTTTCTTTTCTTCAGTATGGCCAATTTCACCTATACTATTACCCCCATTATAGTTATACTTCTCATCACCACCTATAGCCTAACAATATATGAAAACCAAACCCTTATGGGTATCTCTTTCCCTAAGTGCCACACCAACTCCCAATACAATCTCCATGTCAGTTATATTCCACCTTCAATCTACCAGGACAAAAATGTATCCCCAAAATAGTCCACCCCACACTTCAACACCCTAAAATTCCACATAACAAATCTAATCTCAAAATCCTATTTAAATTACAAAGATTTTTAGTTTACTTGAAAAATTGTATTAACATCGACGGAGATATTCACCCAAACCCAGGTCCCACCACTATGCCAATTTCTAACCCCATAATATAACCCGAAAATCTACTGACTCCCTTCTAATACTACACCTGAACCTAAGAAGCATTAACAATAAAATTCACAACCTTCACGCCATCATAGCTACACAGTCCCCTGACATCATGTGTCTAACCGAAACATGGCTAAAACCCACTACTAAGAATGAAGAGATCCTCCCACCCGGGTACAATATACTCAGGGCTGATCGTGCAAAGAAAAAGGTGGAGGAATAGCTATTATGTTTAAAAATGCCCTTAACATCCTTAAGAACCAAGTACAACCTCCTACGATCTCAAACCTAGAAATTGTAGCCCTACAGATCTGCCTAAACACTCAAAAACGCATCAACCTTATTGTAACCTATATCCCACCAGGGAAGAACACAGAAAACCTGGAGCATACCCTGAGCTGGCTAGCCATCAACTACCCACAAGAAACCATAGTACTTGGAGACGTCAACATTGACTGGTCTCTCTTTTCTACCCATATAACTCCACAACCTATTAACCTACATGGTTTTTCCCAAAATATCCTATCCCCAACCAGAATAGGCAACTCACTTCAAAAAGAAAGTATTATTGACTGGATCCTTACTAATAGGGACTCTAATAACTACACCACTGGTACCCTTCCCTGTGACCTCAGCGATCACCTAATAACTTATATCATTAAACATAAATGCCCTACTTCTAACCCCCCCTATATAGACTAATCAGAAACAAAAAAAAATTCATCCCTCAACTATTTCTTGCCGACCTGAAATCCTGCAACTGGACCATATTAAAAACTCTTTCACTAGAAGACAGTGTGTCCCACTTCAATGACACATTCCTTAAGATACTTGACTCACATGCCCCACATAGACAAATTAGAACCAAAACTCGCATAGCACCTTGGCTAACTAGTGATACTAAATCCAAAATCAAACTCCGTGACCAAGCCTGGGATAAATGGAGAGCCACGAAACCCCCAAGACCCTCATAAATTCCAACAACTTAGAAACGCCACTAAAACTGCCATTACCCAAGACAAAAGACAATACTTCTCCAACCTCCAGCGAAAACACCAGAACAACCCAAAGAAATTCTGGGCAGGTTTTAACAACCTTCTGCACCCAGGCAAAACTTCCACCCCAACCCCCGAGAAATTGTTAGAGAAAGGCCAAGAAGTAGTAGCCAACACCTTTAACTCCTTCTTCACTGAGACTATCCAAACCCTAGCCAGTCAACTTACCTCCACTTCCCCACCTGCTGCGAAACTGCATCTTGACACCCCTACCCCCTTCAATTTAAAGCCAGTCTCTTCCTCCTATGTACGCTCCCTCCTAAAAAAACTCAAACCAACTACCCTAGCGGCTGACCACCTTCCTGCGGAATTCTTACAAATTGCGTCTGATGAAATAGCCTACCCCATATCAATCCTTATCAATAGAACTATAACTGAGATGAACATTCCCTCCATTTGGAAGACTTCTTATATCATTCCACTTCACAAAGGAGGTACCTCCCTGGAAACGTCAAATTATAGACCAATAGCCATCCTGTCCCCGATAGCGAAAATCATGGAAAGATGCATCCACAAACAACTTCTTCACTATCTGACCACTAATCATCTCTTGTCCAATGCCCAGCACGGTTTTCGCCCACACCATAGTACAACTACTGCCCTCCTTTCCTTTGTTGACTCAATCAACAACAATCGTAATAACAAACTCATATCCTCTGCCCTCTTTCTGGACCTATCAAAAGCATTCGATACGGTCAATCATCAATTCCTTCTTAACATCCTTGAAACCCTACGTCTGGACACTCCAGCACTAAACTGGTTCAATGCCTACCTCACTGGTAGGCAACAAGCTGTCCTGTGGCAAAACAGAATATCAGGACTGCTCCCTAATACCATAGGTGTTCCTCAGGGCTCGATACTGGGCCCACTTCTGTTTTCCATCTTCATAAATGACCTTCAATCAGTCGTCCCTAAATCCACCTGCATCCAATATGCCGACGACTCCACCTTAATCTGCTCCGACGTCTCCTCTCGAATCTCCAAAGCGATCACACAACATTGTTTTTCACTAGTTGAAAAATGGTTCACTGGCTTAAAACTCCTACTTAACCCAGCTAAAAGGAAACTATTACTTTTCTTCCCCAACGTCTTCTCACCTCTAGGTAAAGAACTCCCAAACACTAACAACATAACCTTCCATATTAAATCCAATAATGGGACCCTCATAACCCCTGTCACCAGTACCAAACTGCTAGGTGTTACTATTGATCATAAGCTCAAATTCGACATACACATTACCCAAACAGTAAAGTCTGTTAACAAAAAACTAGGATCTATGTACAGAATTAAAAACTTCCCAACTCCCACTACCAAATTAACTATTGCCCGTACCCATCTCCTCTCTTCCCTCCTCTATGCTTCCCCGATCCTCTCTTTTCTCAATAAACGTGAACTTAACATGCTCTCTCTTGCCTACAACCACATTGCCAGATTTATTACAGGTTCCCCTTATTGAACCCATCATTGCCTTAACCTGAGGAAACTTGGATGGTTGGAACTGCCAAATCTCCTCAAACTTAGCCAACTCGCCAAGCTTATAAAATAATCAACCATCCTGATAGAACTCCCTCACTGTGCAGAATTCTGACTCCATATACTAACCTCAACAGTCTCCGATCATCAAACAGCATCCAGATCCTAACTATTAAAGCAAAAAACTTAGGTGGGGATGCCCTCTACGCCAATTCCATTGGCAAGCAGTGGAACTCCCTGCCAAACAACCTTAGACTTACTACTTCGCTCAATCAGTTCAAATTTAACCTTAAAGAATATCTCTCCACACAATGGATATGCCCATGTTGTGAACCTGACTAACTACATATCTCATACCTTCTAGTCCCATATCCCTAGCCCATTTCCCTAATTGCAGATCTCTAAAATCTCTCTTTCCTTATAACAATTTAGGAAGATTCTCCGATTTCAGTCTATTTTCCAGTAATATAACAAAATCAATGTTTTGTGTATAACCTCCTGTCTGTCCTTGTCTTATATAACATCTATGTAATTTTTCATTCCTGCATATGTAATCTATATTCTCTTTGTAGTAACTATACTTTGAATTTTGTAATTTAAACATGTACTTCCATTTTGTATTGGAGCTTTTCTCCTCGGGCCTGTACTGAAAACGGATATGTATCCAGCTAGACCAGCCCGGTTAACAAATGTAAAATAAATAAAATAAATAAATATTAACAGATGCCACTAGGTTTCCAGGGATTAATGATTATATTAGTATAAAACCATTTTTATGCTTGGCATAAGAATTTTTTATAGAAGTCTTTTATAGAAGTTTATATTGCATTCAGCAAGTAAAAACTTTTCAATTTTTATGTTATTTATATATTTATATATCAATTACCTATGATAGTATATAGTTTTTTATTGTTCACCATTAGTTGGGTACATAAGCGTAAAAGTCATATATTAGTTTTTAGTTGACTCTTGTACTCATATACATTCATTTATATTATTTTATATTATTTGGTATTCTGAGTATCAATTTTGTATCTGTTTTGTTTGTGTCTGGGCATTGGGTATATGTGAAGCACGGCGCACTTTATTATTATTGTTGTTGAGTTTTCATTGAATATTGTTGTTAGAGAATATCTTTTTAAAAATTTTCAAACAGTTTTTGGCGCCAAAACAGCATGTATAAAGACTGGCAATGTAACAAAGATGGCAGTTCTGAAGAAGTCTGCATTTGGTCAGATGAAAGCGCTTAACTGTTAACTGTTACATCAAGATTTTATCATCTTCATTTGTGATTTCAATTGGGTTTTGTCAATAAATTGTGACCTGTTCAAGCCGAGGAGTTGTTGTGCCATCCTGTACCGTTTTGTTGGAATTACGTTGTTGCTACTTTGAGTATTTCATACATTTGTGGTAGTAGGTATGGAGGGCTCCAATGACTTTCTTCAGGCTGTATCGGACAGGGAGGAATTTTCTAAACTACAATCAGAAATTACTGAACTAAAGGAAGAAAGGTCCCATTTGGCAGCTTTGGTTGGGAGTACCTTAGCAGCATTGGACACTATTGAAGCGGGTAAAACAGTGGACAACCAGCCGGAAGTACCGGCGAGATTTGTAGTACCTTCTGTAAATAGCGTGGAGACTTGTTCAAGAATAGACACAAGTTCACCTTGTGATATACCTAATGGACAAAGGCAGCATTCCATAGATGAGAATCGCTCATCTCACCAACAGTTGTTGCAACGTTGTAGAGACAATAATACAAGTAAAAACTCATTTAACGAGTTTACTTCTCATTTTAGCATGTTTCACGCTTGTAGTGAGAACAAAAGGTTGGGGGCAAGACCAAAACGCCCCATGACTTTAAAAACTTATGCTGGTGTATCAAAGGCTCCAGTGGACAATTCTAAAGGTATTGACTGTCATGTTAACAATTCTAGTATTAATATGTGTAAAGGTTATAAGAGCAGTAATGCTAACCCGAACGACAACAACCGAACTAAGGTGAAACCTATTAGAGGTACAGCTGGTGATTATTTAGAATGTTTTTTAAAGGATGACTATGAATTTACTAAATACGATAGAAAAGACAATGTGGTTGAATATTGTACAAAAGACTCTAACGTTACCATTAAAGATAACATTTATTTATTAGGGAAGAGGTTATTGTCAATTAAAAATTTAAAAATAGAAAAATGCATATTTTTCTAAATGCATTTCGTTAAAAATTGTACCTAAAGGTATCAGATTTTTTAAGATACCTATGGGGATCGAATTAGATTTTAATACTATGAATGATTTTAATGTGTTATTTGACAGCTTTGGGTTTAATTATATGAGTTTGTTAACCAAGAAAAATGATGAGAAAATAACATATTTAATACAAGAAGTTGATAAATTAAATCAGGAAATCACGATGGATGAACATTTTAGACAATGGACTGATTTATATGAGAAACAATTTACCCTAGCTGATCTAAAAGCTGTAACATATACAATAGGAAAGGAAGGAAAATAGTATGTGATATGGAACAATACGCCAATCACAGGGCGTACATTTGGCCTAAGGCTAAAAAGGATGGAGAAAGCGACAGGTATCATAGACCTGATGACGTTTTGGGAGAAAGGGAAGTGAATTTTCGTGGAGGGAGATTTTTTCCCCCCACCAAAAAATTAATTTACACCCCAGAACAGGAGAAAGAGGTATTAGTTATTAACAACAATAAGGTTAATGTTCGTGATAAAGATGTAAATTTGAGTAAAAATACACATTTAGTGGCTGCCTTAGATGTGAATCAGATGCATGATGGTGGACATGATTTGGTAACATTTGATAGAGTGGGTGATGTTATTTCTACATACAAAGGATTTAAAGTATTCATCTACACGAATCAAGTTATTTCTGATGATTTTTACAAATTATTTTCCAAGGGAATGAAATTTATACCTACAGTAAACATAAATTTAGTGGATATTATTACTGAATTTAAACTTTTTTGTCGTAGATTAAATTTAGCCATTCAGTTTGGAAAAGAGGAAGCTGACAATAGCAAAAGGCATGGTCATATTCTTAAGAAGAAAAGCACCTATATACCTACTAGTAATCCTGTTATAGCGAGTTTTGAAAAAATAGTTAGTCAAGATATATATAGTTTTTTCAAAGCCCATAAAAATAAAAATAGAGACAGAAAAGGTATTGAATATAAAGATAATTTGACAGTAGGTGAGCGAGATTGCCTTAATTCTCTCTCACGAATAATAAGGAAGTGAGGATCATGAAACCCGATAAAGGGGGTGGGATCGTTATTTACAACAAACTTGATTATACAAAAGAGATTTACAACATATTATATCAATCTGGTAATTACGAAGCCATTTCCCTTAATGAAGTTAATATCGGATACAGGTGTATAGACCTTGCCTTAGAAGAATATTTAATAGATCATAGAATCACCTATGAGACATATCAGTTTTTGAAGGTGGAATACCCTACTTTAGCTACAATTGTAGGAATTCCTAAGGTACACAAGAACTTGGAAAATCCCCCATTTAGACCCATCATATCTGGAAGCAAGTCCAAAACCTTCCCTTTGGGAGTGGCTTATAGATAGATGGTTTAAACCAGTGTATAGTAATGTACCCCATTTAATTAAGGATTCCTGGATGTTTCTCAGTAAACTAACACCGCAAATTTGGAACAGAAACCTCATTTTTATCACTATAGACGTGATAGATCTTTTTTCTTGCATTCCTAAGGTGGTTGGTCAGGAATATTTCAGTAAAAGCTTAAGGAAATTCTCTAATTTGGTATGGGACAAGATTGTCTCATTACCAACATGATGGGCCTGGTATTAGACCACAATTACATTTACTTTGAGAATTATTTTTTTAAGCAGACTATGGGTGTAGCGATGGGGGCCTCCTGTGCCCCATTTTTGCAAATTTAGTAATGCTTGAATGGGAGACCGAATTTTTGTTTAACAGTAAGTATTATGAATATGTAAAATATTATTCGAGGTTTTTGGACGATTTATTTATATTATGGGATGGGCCCATTGACCTTATAGATTCCTTTATTATATATCTTAACAATACAACAGATTTTTTAAAATTTACATATAAGTATAATGAAAAGGGGATTGATTATTTAGATACTTATATTAGTCATGGGGATGACGGTTTTGTTTCTAGTATATATAGGAAAGAAACATTTTCAAACGATTATTTGGAATTTAGTAGCAATCATCCTAAACATGTCTTTAAAATATATTCAAGGGGCAGTGTATAAGGGCTGCAAGAATGTCATCTACTAAGGACATTATGTCTCATGAGATACAGTTTATCAGGTCAATGTTTAGTACAAGAGGCTATCCTGATTATTTACTTGAGGATGTAGTAAGATACATCAGTTCTGAATGGGATAGGAAGTACAAACCTTTATTAGGTAATTCTACATATGTTTTTTCCTCACAGAAAAACAACGATATACAGGACCGTACTAATGGGGTGTGTGTATTAATGTATTCACCAGGAGTAAAATATATAGAGAATATTATAAGACAACATTGGCAGTTGATTATGATGGATGATAGTTTAGTACTGAAAGTAGGTACATTTCCCAAATTTATTTACAAGACAGGTCCAAATTTAAAAAGAATAATGGAACGTAACACACAAGATGTTAAAAATAAGAAAAAAGGAACTGTGAAATGCGGAGCATGCAAACAGTGTAGTTCCATAAATGGGGAAGATGGATTTAAATTAAAGAATTTTAGTGAGACAAATATTAAAAGTAGGACAGGAAACTGTAATACTAAATTTGTGGTTTATATGGCAACTTGTGAAGCATGTTCCGCGTTTTACACAGGAAAGACGGAAAGGCAGTTAAGACATCGCATGTATGACCATTTGTATTCCATTAGAACCCAAGATAAAAAGAACGCTTTAAGTAGACATATTTTACAATATGGGGATCAACACAAGTTTAAATTTATTATTTTGGATCAGGTGGACATCATGATGAATGGTGGTAATGTAAAGGCTATGTTAGCCATGAAAGAGAGTAAATGGCAAATATTACCAGATGCCACTAGGTTTCCAGGGATTAATGATTATATTAGTATAAAACCATTTTTATGCTTGGCATAAGAATTTTTTTATAGAAGTCTTTTATAGAAGTTTATATTGCATTCAACAAGTAAAAATTTTTTAATTTTTTATGTTATTTATATATTTATATATCAATTACCTATGATAGTATATAGTTTTTTATTATTCACCATTAGTTGGGTACATAAGCGTAAAAGTAATATATTAGTTTTTAGTTGACTCTTGTACTCATATACATTCATTTATATTATTTTATATTATTTGGTATTCTGATTATCAATTTTGTATCTGTATTTGTTTTGTTTGTGTCTAGGCATTGGGTATATGTGAAGCACGGCGCATTTTATTATTATTGTTGTTGAGTTTTCGTTGAATATTGTTGTTAGAGAAAATCTTTTTAAAAATTTTCAAACAGTTTTTGGCGCCAAAACAGCGTGTATAAAGACTGACAATGTAACAAAGATGGCAGTTCTGAAGAAGTCTGCATTTGGTCAGATGAAAGCGCTTAACTGTTAACTGTTACATCGAGATTTTATCATCTTCATTTGTGATTTCAATTGGGTTTTGTCAATAAATTGTGACCTGTTCAAGCCGAGGAGTTGTTGTGCCGTCCTGTACCGTATTGTTGGAATTACGTTGTTGCTACTTTGAGTATTTCATTCTCTGACAGAGTAGCTGATCGATGGAACAGACTACCAAATTACATTAAAGCAAGTACTAGTTTAGATTTTTTTAACGGCAGCATGGCTATTTATTATGGGAAAAAGTGTTTTGGTATATTGCCAAGCTAGAAGGCCATTAATGCCCGTGCTTGAAATATTTATATGTATGTATGTAACCAAGTAAAGAGATTTATAAGGGAGCGCTTGTGATTCAGAAATCCTTTTAGCTGAAGTGATTGCCACAAAAAAAAAAAAGTCTTCCAAGGAAGGTACTTTGTCTACTGAAGCTGCGAGTTCAAAAGGAGGTTTTGTTAATACTTAAAGCATGACATTTATAGGTTCATGGGCTGGTACTAGGTAATCGTCCCTAGGGCCTATACAAGCCTAGCCATAACAATTCCCTGGCTATTTCTTCCCAGAATATTTACTTCCCTGGTCCCCTGTCTAGCGGGGCGCGACTGACATGATCCCCGGGGTGAATTTCCTATCTCCCATCCAATCATCAAGGTTCCTTTTGAAGAGGGCCAAAGAGGCGCTCAGCTTGACATGTATAGGCAGTCTATTCCAGAGTATGGGGAGCCTCTGGGTCAGGAACCCATCACTCCAGCATGGTTTGTTCATTGTGATGAACAGGTTTAGATCCCTGGAGCGTGTGGCTCAGAGGGATTGGGATTTCTTTGTGTAGCATGTCCAACAGCACTGGGTTTGACATGGACTTGTATGTTAAGTAGAGATCGCCACTGAGTAGGCGATATGTGACAAAGTATAGCTGGAGTTTTTTTAGATGGTCAGCATAGGGCATTTGCTTTAGGCCTGTGATTCTTTTAGTGAGGTATTTCTGTGGCCTTTCCAGTTGTTGCAGATGTCTTGTGAGGTACATACCAAATGGGGCATTGTACTCTATAATGGGTCTAATGAGGGATGAGTACAGTGGGACAATGACCCCCTTTTTTCTGGATGAAAAGCCCTTAGTGATGAGGTGTGCCACATAGAAGGATTTTCTGACTGCTGTGGCTATGTGATTATCGAAAATGAGACCACCGTCCACCTGTGTCCCTAAGTCCCGTATCACACTTTTGGTGTTTATTGTACTGCCACTTATGTGGCAATTCATGGGTACATGGTTTTTCCCAAAGGGGATAACTATGCATTTCTTGGCATTGAGCTTGAGCCCATAGCTCTGGCACCAAGCATCTATCTCTGTAAGGCCCTTTTGTAGAATATCCACATCATTTGGGGATTCATTAATGGCTCCCAGTTTGCAGTCACCTGTGAACTTTGTTAGCCAGAGTTCCTTAGTGCTAGCTTGTACTTCAGAGAAGTAGATGCCAAACAAGAGCGGTCCCAGGACTTAACCCTGAGGTACTCCGCTTGTCACTTGTCTGGAGCTGGATTTTGAGTCGGCTACTTTTACAGTGGGTTCTGTCAATAAGCCAGTTGACAACCCATAGAGTGACGTAGGGATTAATGCCCAGCTTAGTAAGTTTATCTATGATTCCAGAGTGGGGGATGGTGTTGAAGGCCTTGGCGTGGTCCAGATAGGCTGTGTGGACTGCTTGACCTTGGTCCACAGCTCTGGAGACTGATTAGAAGAAGTCAATCAGGTTGAGGAGACAAAATCGTCCCTTTACGAAACCAAACTGGGTGGGGTCCAGCATTTGAAGGTTGCCAATGTCTTTGTTTATAAGTTACATGATAATGTGTTCCATGACTTTGCAGATCAGGCTCATCATACTGATGGGACGATAGCTCCCGGGATCCAAGGTGGATCTCCCCCTTGTGGAGTGGGGTAAGTGTAGCTGTGCGCCACTCATTGGTCATGAAGCCTGAGGTGAGGCTATGATTAAACACTACACTTAGGTGAGGTGCTAGTTCATTTTGTAGTTCCTCCATGTCTCATGGAGGAACAGGATCCCTTATAGGAGGTCTCAATAACAACATTCCTTTTAGAAATGACTTTGAAATCTTTTGAGAGGCTATAGCCATTTGATTGTGTCCAACATGGAAAGTAGAAATGGCAGCTAGCTGCACTTTGTAGAAAAACTCGAACATTTTTGAAAGCAATCCAATAAAAAAAAAATCTAGGATATAAGAAAGTGGAGCTGAAAAGAGATTTATCCCATTAGCTGCTGCCCAAGTACTGAATCTGCTTCATTTGCTGAGGTAAACTTTCCTGGTACTCAATTTTTGATCAGCTATCAAAATATGAACCACTATACTGGAAAGCCTGGCATCTCTGGCCGCCATTAAAATTGGAGGAACCATGCAGTTAGGTTCAGTGTCAAAGTATTTGGATGAGACTGCCCAAATGGGTGTGCCAAATGATCTGGAAGGTTGTCCATTGTCTAGGGAGGGAATAGTAGATGAGTCCAGAGGAAGGGGAAACACATTTACTGAAGCTAGAAAGAGGCAATGAGGATTACCTTGGCCTTGCACCTTATTGCTTTCTGAACAAAGTTTAAGAGGAAAGACATATAGAAGACCCGGATGCCAACTGTGGACTAGAGATTTCCTCTGTGATTGTCCCTGTTGAGGGATTAGGGCAAAGTAACTGCTGCATTTGTAATTTTGGCATGAGGTAAAAGGATTATAGAATGGTTTTCCCCAGTGGCTGAATATCTGATTCACCATTGTTTGAGAGACTACTCATGAGGCAGTAGGCTGGATCTGCTCAACTTGTCCTCTACTACATTGGAAGTCCCAGTAATATGAGTTGCTGTCAGAAACCAATTGAAATACAGTGTTGCCCTTTGCCACACACACATTGCTTTTTGGCACAGAGGATATAAATGTGTTCCACCCTCCTTGCTGATGTACTTGCTGATGTACTAGACTACTGACATGTCCTGGATGGAGATCACACTTCTGGGGAGAGTGTCCTGGAAGGCCTGCAATGCTAGGACTGCCCTTGTCTGCAGGACACTAATGTATAGTGTGGCCTCTGTGTTTAACTATAAACCTTGAACAGTCCTCCCTTTGAAATGCCTCACTCCCAACCCAGCAGGGAAGCATCCGTGGTTACTACAGCCATGGGGGATGTGGGGGAAAGGGATGACCTCCTAGGAAAACTTTGGAGGTCAACTATCATATGATGAGACTTGCAAAATGTGGTTAGGAGAATCTGCGCATGAAGAGGATGAAGGAACTGGGAACACTGTACTGAAAGTGTCCACTGAAGAATTCTCATGTCGTACATGGCTAAGGGAACTTACATTATGGTGAAAGCCATGAGACCTATCAATTGAAGCACAAGTCTTGCAGGTGGAGAGGGGAGCTGAAGAACTTGCAAGGCTGTCTGCCATAGAGAAACTATCCTGGATTCTGGTAGAGTAGCTATATGGCTGCTTATATTCAAGTGGCATCCGATGAACTCTTTTTTTGCTGGGTGGGTATCAGTTTGCTTTTGGAGTAATTGAGTGTGATCCCCAAATATTGAAGACACTGGAGCAAGATGTCCCTTTGCCTGAGTAGAATGTCCTTGATTGGTGCAGTGAGGAGCCAACCATTTAAGTATGGGAACAGCCAAACCTCCAGGAACCTGAGATGAGCTATGACCACTGCAGTGCACCTGGTGAACACCCATGAAGCTGTGGTGAGAGCAAAAGGAAGCATTCTGAATTGGAGTTGGTTGGCTACCAGCCAGAAAAGTTACCTTCTTGAAATCTTGATATAATGGCAGGCGTCTTGGAGGTTTATCGAGCACATGAAATTGCTGTTCTCAATATAGATAGAATGAACTGAACCATGACCATCCGGAACGCTGTCTGTTTTGCACACTGATTGATATGACTGAGATCCAGATTTGGCCGTAGGTCCTCTCTCTTCTTATAACTAAAAAGAACCTGGAATAGACTCTGGATTCTAACTGGTGTTTGGGGGTCCTGTTAGATGATTCTTTTTTTTTTTCTAACAGCTTTTAAGATGGCGTATCGTGTGGATTCCAACTGATGGGGTGGTACTGTGGGAATCCTCTCTCCTTTCAAGGAGGGAAACAAAGGGTATTACTTAGCCTCTGGTGATTATCCCATGAATCTGATGTTAAGGCCTGCCAGACTTGAGCATGCAAGAACAAGCAACTCTTTTAGAGCCCAAGATCCACAGCTTCTAAAAGGAGCTGAGGTCAAATCCAGTTGAACTGGACTAAAGGAAGACAACAAGGATGTATTGCTGTGGTGAATACATAACTTTTGTTTGCACTGGATTGTGCATTTTTTACCCTATTCCCAGTAGATTGTCTGCTTCAGTGTAGGTTTGTATTTGCTTATGAACTAATTTTCTATGGCTTTCACTAAGGCTTGGGAAGTTATTGGTAGGGGGGCTAACTGCTGGTACTCTGGAACAAGCTACCCATCTGTGTCAAGCAAAGTTCCTCATTAGCACTCTTCAAGAAAAATCATGATGAGTGGATGGGAAATAGGAAATACACCCCGTGGATCACCTCTGCAGCTCTGCTCGACAGAGGCACAGGAAAATAACTTTCTAGGGTGGGGTAATCCCGGGAACCTTGTTGGCTAGGCTTACTTAGGCCCTTGGGCCAATAGCCTAGTACCTAGCTATGAACCTATGATAATATAGAGAAGTTGACATTATGTAAAGGTGGACCAGGCTAACCGGTAATATTGGTTGGTTAACAGAGGCTAAAAGAGCCATCTCAGTAGCAAAGAACAAGATGTCAGAGGCATTCTACCAACTTCTTTAAAGCAACTTTGTAGATGGTACAAAGAAACTCTATCAGGTTGCAAGGCAAAGGTAGGAAGGTAAAGAAGATAATCCTGAGACCACATTCATAAGCGATGTCATCAGCTATCTATATGGTATCAAAAGTAGATGAAAGGAGTGCTTTTCAGTAATTTCTGAAGAAACTCCCACAGAAACTGTATTGTCCCAAGTGGCAGGCTCGAATAAAGGCACATCAGGTATGATCAAGATGTTGAGTCAGTTACAGAGGAGATGGCTCCTGATGGCACTCATGTTATGGAGATGGAGCATATCAGATGACTGAAGAATAATTGTTCTAGTGCTAATATACAAACACAAAAGGGACCTTCACAACTATGAGCAGTACAGTGGTCTCAACCCTATCACACTGCAAGAAAGTGCTGCAGAAGGTGATTTCATAAACAGATGTATAGAATAGCAGAATCAAAGATAGGAGATGAGCAGTTCGAATTCTGATCAGGATGCAGCACAAATGATCTGCTGTTTACAGTGAGACAGATACTGCAGAAGAAGCTGGAGATGAGGAAAGAGTCCAAAGTCCAACAGTGTATTCCTAGACTTAGGAAAATCATAAGTCAAGGTCCCAAGAAAGCTGATTTGGGCAGTCCTATGATAGTTCAGAGGCCAGGAAACATTGATAGAATTAGTGCAGGTTATGTACCAAGGACCCAATGACACAAGAAAGAACAGTATTAGAACTGAAAGGGGGTTCCCAGTGGGAATCAACAGAGTTGGTTTATACAAATGATGTGGCATTACCGACAGACTCTGAACTAAAATTTCAGCAAAGGATAGGGGAATGGAATGCAAAACTGAAGGCACATGAGATGAAACTGAGTATAGATAAAGACTGTTGTCATAACTGCATATGGAAGAAATCCAAAGGGGCTGCAAACTGAGATGGAAGTGAAAATAATGGAGCAGGTTAATAGCTTAAATTGTCTGAGAGTGTTGGTTGAAAAGAAGAGAAATCTGAATGAGGTAAAAGCTAGAATCAAAGATGTTGCAGCCAACTGGTACAGTGTCAGGGATATTATGTAACAGAAGAATGCCAAAGAACCTGAAACGTAAGGTGTACAAAACAGCGATGTGACCAGTACTACTGTATGGTAAAAAACCTGGGCAGTGAAGGCAGAACAGTTGAGACAGGTGGTAGGATGCACACTGTGAGACATAGGAAGAAATGACTCCATCAGAGCTCCAGTTGCAGAGAAGGACCCACAGTACAGATCACATTGGTTTAGACACATGTATTAAACTAGAAGGTGGATTGGTTAGGAAGATTTGGGAACGATGAGGATGTTCAGTCTGTTCAGCCAAGAGATTGAAGGGTTACATGATGGAAGACCTATGATAGTCCGGCATGAGTGCTGAAGAAAGTGTTAGTGGCACCAGATCAAGACAGGTGGTGATAGTTGATGGGCCACCCCCACCCCATGTAGAAAACAATGGAAAAATTGGGTTATGTTGATTACCATTACGTAATGCTAAGATGACAGATTATTTCCATTTTGTGGATACCAAACCACTTTGGTGCTTCTGTCAGTTTTGTTGTGATTGTGAAAATGTCAGTACCTACTGGAGGAATAACTTGGTACAGTGTGTCAGGGGTATTGTGTGACAGAAGAATGCCAAAGGGCATGCTAGCAGTGGTTGGCTGCCTTGCCTGAATATCTGACTTTGCTTTAACTGTATTATAAGTTTTGACATATTTTTTCATTCTGCTTTTCAGACTTTAGATGAGCTGATCGGGTGTGCTGTGCTGTTGGTATTAAAATTGTGTATTTTTTCTTTAAAATACTTTATCATGTGGCTAAGCTAACTGAGAACTTTTGTAAGGTATCATCTTAGCTGTCCATTTAGTAGTCTGACAGGTCTCGCCCTTGTCTTTGACTTGCCTGTGTCTGCTTTTTTCTTTTTGATTTTTTTTTCTGGAACAGCAGTGTCTGGAATCATTTTGTAACCTGATTTTCCATTTCTATTTCCACAGATAGTGACAGAATCCGTTATTCAGCAGATGAAGTACCTAGGTTTAATTGTAAACCAAGACTTAAAATCTAACACTCCCAGCAACCTTTTCAAAGTTAATAGGCATTCTATGTAAAAAATGTCCACATACCCTACAATTGAAAAATTCAAAAACTTTGTAGCCATTTTTTTTATTGAGCTGTCTTCATCCTGTTTCACTAAGTTAGAAACAAAACTGGATTACTGTGGGAGCTGTGAGCTATCAGCTAATTTCTAAAAATTCAAAATCCTCAAAGCTACATTGTGCAATGTACTCTTATGATGCAAGATGGCCCCTTCGTTAAAAGGAGAACAACCAAACTTGGGTTGATGCAATCAGAGTTTGCTGTATTTTGACTAGCACTTCCGTAAAAAAGTCTTCATCAGATCAAAGTTTTCAGTGATAAATACAAGATACTACAGTCATTAAAGAGGCTTAATTTAGTGGGTGGTACACAAGGGAACTGTCTGGTTGCCTATGGTAGGCTAGTTGCAGTTTAGGAGCTGGCTTTCTGGCGACTGGATAGGTGTAAGCTCTTTATTCTAATTAGAATATTAGCTGCATGCCACCTATCAGATTGATGGAGGGTCCCAGTGCACAACCCTTTCAAAGTGACATGTTGCAGTGCTGCTGTGGTTAGTCCTCTTCATGTGCCATTAGCACATACTTTGTACCATCCTAGAGTTTAGTCAGTCAGTATATTGTCTTTGCACCAGTTCTGCTTCAAAAATCATAAGACTAGTCATGATGAACCAGAGTTGTTTGTACAAGGTCAAAAAACACAGGATTGAAAAAGTAAATTTTGTTGTACAAAATATCCAAATTAGCTCGTTCATGTAATTTGCTTGTATCATATGTGTGTGTTTGTGGCAAGAAAAGGGATCAATATAATCACAGGATTTAGCTCTTATTAAATTGGTCTTCAGAGTTAAGTATAGATTTTGTTCAGAATTAAATACAAGCTTTGTGCTAACCTGCTTTTACTGGGCTCAGAAGATGAATGCAAGATAACACTTCTGTTCACATTTTCACCTTTGGCTTAGCCTTTTTTTCTCATTCCGTGAATTTCTTGCTTTTCAATTAGTCTTCAGGATTCGATACAAGTTTTCTGCTAGCCCGCTTTTTCAAGGCTCTGAATAAAATAAAGGAAACTGATTATTCTTCTTTTAACAAAGGGGCCTTCTTGCAAGGTATTTGTACTTTGGACAGAGTACCTTCAGGGATTTATTTTTCTTTTTAAGAAATTAGCCAATAGCTTGCATTTCTGCCACTGATACATTTTTGTTGTTCTTTTTATCCTAGCCACTTCCCAATGTGATATGACTAGGTTGGATTTCAGATATTGGTAGCCCAGGTATTTGGAGACCTTGGCAATTCTGTAACCAATTTAGGTGTCACCTGTAACATGACTGGTAAACAACCAAGCCCTTTTTCAGTAATCGCTTTTTCTTAGCTTTCAGTCGTATCAACTAGCCTACCATTACCAAAGACCTTCAAGCTGCCCAAATTATAATGGTTTACAAACTTCTGTCCAGTAATTAATGCTCAGCATAACATGCTGTTCTAATTTCCCTCCAGTCTTATGAAAGCTGAAGAGCTTCCTCCTCTTTAGCTTGGGCTATCGGGGGCTGTAAAAACAGAAAACCACTATTGCGATGCTGTGTGCTCTTATCAGTAGCCATGGAATGAGCTTCCACCCTGTATTTGTCTAGCTTTTAACTGCTGTTCCACTTACCCCTCTTTTTCAGATTCCTACTGCTGTGTCACCTAAACTCACTCCACTTGTCCCTGCAGCCTGTCCAGGCTCCCTCTGCTGTATATTGAAGATCTCCTACAATGTTTTCCTTACTTCTTCTCCCTTTCCATAATCTCTTCCTTTCTGCTGCCAGTATGTGTGCATATATGATTATTATTGTCATTCTACTTTGTGATGTTTACATTGAACATGGAAACAGAAATATGTATTCCGTTGGCTCGTTTGTTTTATTAATACTGCAAGTTATGCATTGTCAGTTATATATTAGTCTTACTGATAAACTTTTGCAGTCTGAACAAATACGATCTCTGTACAGTATTTTCTACATTCAGTAAATATTAATTTTTGAACATTTGTTTTGTTAGAGTAATCAGTATGTACTACGTCTACCTGCAATATATTTCTTTTCATATGCATTATCTTTAAGTATTTTTTTTACACTAATATACATTTTATATATGTATTCTGACTTGTTTGATGTTATCATTCATGTTAATATTTTCTGTTGTGTACTGCTTTTATAATGTCTTTGTGAACCCTTTTCCCCTGGGCTAAAACTGAAAAAGGACTTTTCCAAGTTGGCCAACTTGATTAATAAAAAAAGTAATTATTTGAGAATTGTCACTTCAGAGCTTCTCTGTGAATGCCTTATAGGTTTAATATTGACTCATTGTGGAGTAACTGTTGGATGATTGCAATGTCTTAATGGGTTGTGGCTTCATGTTTCATCTTTGGATTTTGCCTGCTGCTCACTGATGATTATTTACTGGGACCAATTTGTTATCTTCGTAGCTATTGTCTTGTTCATTTTGGTGACTGTTTTTCTTTATCAATAAAAAAGATGGTGGCATTTTGCATTTAATGACATTTTGCGGTTGAATCGGGGTGTGTTTATTTGAGACCCATCCATTGCATGTCTGCTGTTTATTTTTAGATTTCTTCAATTTTCAGTTTACTTCTGACTTCTTATTCGAATGCTTTCTTTATCGTGTCTATTACATCTTAACTTGAGACTTATTTAATAATTGCCTGTTCTACTTCAGTATAATTTCATCTCTTTTTGTAATCCTGTTTTATTTTAATAGATTTTTCTTTCAGTTTTATTTTTATTTTTTTTGTATTGTAATTTCCTCATTTTTAATTGTACAATGATTACTTATAAACATGTTAATAAACTTAAAATTGAAGAAAGGCTACATCCAGGGATGGTACACTGAATGATTTTAGTTTACAAGAGATTATCTTTACTTCTTTACTTCTTTAAAAAAAAAAAAAAAAAAAAGTTTTGGGCCAAAGTTCCTGATTCATTTCATGAGTACAGTAACATTAGCAATCAGGCTGGTTTAATCTGGAGTTGCGTTTTGGAATTTTGTTTTGTTTTGGGGTTTTTTTTGTTTGTATAATTATGCATTAAACTCATTACTGACATTGGAGTAGAGGTCATGATGCAACTGTCCTGATTGTAGGAGATCTCTGATAACCTAGACCACCTACTTCAGTATGACTGGTTGGCAATGCCGGCACCAACTTGGCACCATAGGGATTTACCTAGATGAAGCCCCTCCCTTAAATCCCATAATACTGTTAGGCCTTCCCTTTTCCAGATTTTGTTGACCACTTTATATGCTGAATAAGATTCCTGGCAGCTGAAGTGTATTTGATCATTTTTTCTAAATATTGCTATATTTCCTTTCTTGATGTCAACCCGATTGTTTAATTTGACCATTTGTCATACCATTATTTTTTTTATGTAATCCTTGTTCTTTTTTTTGGTGTTTTTCATCCCCTTTCTGACAACTGTTGTTGAGACCAGTTACTTTGATTTCCCCACAGTCCTTGTGCTTTGCTGTGCTTCAGTACTTAAAGTTGCACTTTAGTGTGTTTTTTCTTTTCTCTGTTTTCCAGATAAAAGTGAACTGTTATTTTATTAATACTTAAGGTTACAATTTAGTGTGGTTTCCTGTGTTTGCAGTATTGTCCAGATAGATGTGAACTGTGAATGGAATTATTTGGGAACCATTCAGTTGATTGCTGGTGGTTGCATTGTCATTGCTGTGGTATGTTGGTATTTTTTCCACACTTATGGACAAGGACTGCAGTTTCCACAATGCTCTAAATGTGAGCAGAAAGTCCCCCCCAGGGCACACACATGGTGCATCACATGAAATTTGTGACATATGTAAAAATATTGGGCAGAAGACCCTTCCAGAGAGGAAAACAAGTTAATCCTGAAAGTTCTTCTCCCTGCTGAGGAGCACAGAGAGGATAAAAAAAGATCAACCCAAAAAGGAGGAGGAGAAGAGCTAAGTAGTGGAGTGTCAACCTAAACAGAAGGATAAGGCCACCTTTTTCCCAAAACAACTAATAAGGAAGCTACTCCTCCTATGTGGTTTCTAGTATTTCAAAAAATCAGGACTACTAATTAAACTCATTCCTGTAAAGAGACATCAGTCGATAATGACAGACTAGGTAGCGTCTCCTCAGGCAAGGCACTTCCTATATGTACTATGAGAGTCAGTTACCTTTGGCCATGTCTATTAGCTTGACTAGGTGGAGTGGATCCCTTATTTGATTGTGGATTGCACCTGTGTCCCTGCTGGACAGGGGCATTGGGTGCTGACTTGTCAGAACATGGGATAAATTCTTGGTTAGGCTTGTAAGGGCCTCAGGAAGTTCCTATGATTCCATGAAATATAATCAAGTAAAATGTGCATTTCTCTCATAATTGTTGCTACATCAGTTAATTGCTACTGTAAAGTGTTTGTTACTTTCTGTTCTGTTTTTAATGTGTGCAACTTGCAGCCTCTTATACTTTTTCCTTTGTGAATTATTTCACCCAGGCAGTACCTGCAAATGGTCAGTCTTGATGAGTATGCTATCACGGTAAACAAATATAAAATTAAGCAAAATTAAAAAGAAAAGAAAAAACTTACAATCCACATCTTTTTGCCCCAGGCCCTATTTTAGCACCAAGAGGTTGAGCTTTTACTGATCCCACTACCTTCCAAGTTGGCGACCACAGTTACTGCTATGCTGATGCCCTTTTTTTCCAGTGCCATCAGTGCTAGTGTTTTTGTTGCTGTGGACATCAACATCATAGCCTCAGGCCGTGAGCTGGCTTTAGCTTCTGTGCTGGCATTCTTATTCTCACCAACACTAGCATCGGACCTTCTGTGTCCAGGGTTTTTTATTTCCGTGATCCATTCTGGTTGGTGTTGACCACTACTGTTTTGATTTTGTATTTGGTTTGTTTAGCTTCAGTATAGGTTAGGGCAACAATGGTGTCTGCCCTTTGTGTGAAGGCCTTGGTTTCTTGGACACTCAAATTTTAAGGCAAACCATAAGGTTAGTAGATCCTTGCAAAGTATCACACATTATGGCTCCATCCTATGATATAACTGTTTAGATCTTCAGCTTTGTCATCTTTGTCTCATTGTGAACCAGAGCTGAGAAGCATCCATAGGGGCAGTATTGTCTGAGGTAGATTTTTCATTGAGTAGCTTAGAACATTTCCCTCCTAGTATTCCCAGGAAGATGACGTGGAAGAGGAGGCATATTGACTCCTCTTTCCTAGAACCTCCTGCCCCAGATGTAGATCTTGACACAGGGGAGGTGTCCCACAATCCAAATCCAGAAGACCCCAAGTTAATGTGTCAGAAAGGATTGTGGCTCATAGACCCTTTTGTGCAGTTTTTTTTTATTTTTAAAAGTGTTGAAAAGTCAGCCTGCCACTGATCATAAAATGAATTACACCAGATCTAAAATTTCTTAGTCATTGTTCATACAAGAAGGTAATTATCTGTCTTTGGCGTTTTATGTTTTTGTGGGTCACTTGATTAATGATGGAAAAAAAAGAGAAGTATTACAATTGCTTGGTGCATTTGCATCATAAATAGATGTTATGCAATCTGTAAAATTCCAACTGACTCGACAGAAGCAGCAAGTAGAGGTCAAAGCTAAAATGTTATTGTTACAAAGATTCATAGTTTCATGGATTCTTTGCTTATGGGTAAGATCATCAAGAGGTTCAGACATCACCTAGTACTACTGGGTGATTAACATTGTCCCTCATTAAGCATATTTTCCTCACATACCCAAGTTGAAAATTTGCATTTGCCCATTGTCATCCACACTGATTTTAAATGTTGCTAAAGAAGTACTCCACTTGATATGCTAGGGCAGCCTATTCCACAATGCTGAATAAGTTGGGTTAGGAGACTGTAGCACCATTTGTGATGTTGATGTGGTAGCATACGTTTAGATCTCTAGAGTGGCTGTTTGGTTTACCTTGGGTTCTCTTTAGGTTAAGGAGTTCAAAGACTGCTGGGTCATTCATAACATGGAAGGCTAGGTAGAGATCTCACCCCTCAGGAGTCTATATGAAACTGAACAGAGGGACATAACTTTTAATTTATCACAATAGCTAAGGGTGCTGAGGTCCAGTATATTTTTGGTGAGAATATTTTGAGGTCTCCAGGTGCTTTAGGTTCTTAAAAAGTTGCATACTAAAGGGCACAGTGTATGCAACAATAAGCCTAACAAAGGTGTAGTTAAGTGGGAATATAACTTGCGTGGACCTTGAGTTGATACTATGATATCACAAAGGATAAATTGTGTAAAGTAAAAGGACTTTCTAACCACCACAGAGCATGGTGTCTACAAAGGTACCCAAGTCCTTAATGACCAATTCAGGTTAAGTGGAACATCATCCATAGGGTAAACAAAAGTAATGCTAACTTTACAAAAAAAAATAGACCACATTTTTTGACATTGAAAGGTAAGCTCATGGTTAACACATCAAACATTTTTAGCGTAGCTCTTGCTAGAGAATCAGAGTATAAAAAATTGGATTTTATAAATGTCTCCAGGTTTTAGTCATTAGAAAAAAATTGGTTAGCCATAGTCTGATATCCACTTTCATGCTAGCTATAGCTATCCATATATACATAGCAAGCAGGGGCCTGGGAAAGAGTCCTGTGTGACATTGATGTTGATACTTTTGTGTCTTGAGCAAACACCCAATATTAATGGTATGGGTTCTATCAGATAGCTAGTTACATACCCATCAAGTTGTGAATGGTTATTGTGTTGGGAGACTATTAATAATCCCAGCATTGGGGATACTGTCAATGACTTTGGCAAAACCCAGATAGCATGAATATATGCTGCTTATCAATTGCCTCAGTAACATTTTTGGAACTCAACCAGGATGAGAAGGCATAATTCTTCTTTTTCAAAGTAAAACTGATGCAAGTCCAGGAATATAAAGTCATCTATATTATTGTTTATTAGTTCAGCTGTTATACTTTCCGTAAGCATTGCATATATTGCTAATGATATAATAGGCCTGTAATTATTGGGGCCAGTAGAAAGGACACTCTTATGTAAAGGTATCAAAATAGATGCTGTCCACACATCGGGTATGTAACCAGTGGAGTTACTTAGGTTAAAGAGGTGTTGGAGGAGGTTTTAATAAAATAGAATTAACATTTCTCAGCAGACACCCAGGGATATTAAAATTGATTGCCTTTAGGATTATCTGATCATTTGTCTTTCTCATATGCAATAGTTGCTAAAGGTAAAATGAGAGTATGGATCAAACATTGTAATTATGGTCTAATTGATTATTATCAGTAAAATAATTTTCTATATTTGGATTGGCTAGATATCTTTTATTGGGGGTTGTGGTATAGAATCTGTGTTGCACAACAGTGTTGTTGGGATAACTTCCATAGAATTATAGTAAATTCCAAAAATAAATTAAATGATGGGATTATAACCTGAACAGATTACATAATATGAAAAAGAGATTTTATTGTGATTACCATAAATTTCCAAATACGTTTACTAAAAAGAAGTTAAGGTTGAGATGTAAGGGACTTTAGTTAAGTATAAGAAATGAAAAAATAAAATATAAAAAGTTGTTGGCAAATAACACAAACACTTGTAAATTAATTCCTTCAGGAATGAAACAGATAATATTAATTCTAGTTTTGTAGATGGGTCAAGGATTAGTGATCATGAATCGATAGCTAATGTAATGAATATTGTACTGGTTTTGGCGTTGATACAATTGTTATTTTCACTTCACAGAATAAAGAATTTCTTGTAAGACAAAATGTTCTATTATTATTGAAGAGGTATTAAGAGCCTTAAATAAAATAAAATTTGATACTTTGTGTGGACCATATTGTATTCATGGAATTGTGCTGGTTAATATAAAAGATTATTTAGTGAGTTTATTGACTAGGACATTTAATTCTGTAATCTATAATGGATACATACCAGGTTCTTGGAAAGAATAAATTAATTGCTTCATTTTTTTAAAATCTGGAGACAAGATGACAAAATTATTGTCCAGTAAGTCTAACATCTGTGCAAATGGTTTGAGAGTTGTATTAGTAAAATTATATTTAAAGAAAATAATCCTGTATTGCTTGATATTTTTCAATATTTTTAATAACCATTCTACACTCACTAATTTGTCAAGCTGTTATAATTACATCTCTAGTGTCATGGAGATGTGAATTAGCACAGGTGTAATCTGATGGATTTTGCCAAAGCTTTTGACTTGTCATTCCACACTACTGATTTGAATTTGGAACATTTTAAGGTTAATCAGTATTTATGTAGCTGGATTAATCATTGTCCCAGAAGCGGAACCCAAGGAGTTGTTTTTCAAGGAAAAAAAGCATCCAGCACTGGTGAGATTTGGTATTCCTCAGGGATCTGTGCTGGGGACTTTAATATTGTTTTTGCCTCTATGGTTGCTTAAGTACAGTGATTTTGTAAAATTGTGCCTTTATTGCTAATAATGAAGTTGATTTCACTAATATTAAGCATTTAGTATGTCAGGTAAGTGCGCTACTAGAGCTGGTCTCATTTAGTTAGAAAAAAGTGTAATATGTATTTTGTCAAATAAAAATTGAGGAGCTCTGTTACATTACTTACATCTGTTGGAAGTTAGTGAATATAACGATCTTGGTGTACTGATTGTTCTTATTGTTCTGAAGACATGTGAGAGGCATCTGTAATGAGCCCATGAGGCACATGGGTTTGATTCTCAAACTTTACAGTGAGAGAGATTATGATCTCAGCAAGTTTATTTAAGGTATATATGAGATTAGTTTTGGAATACAGTATAGTGTTCTGCACTCTTAATAATCAGCAGTTTAATTGTATAGAATTAGTACAATGTAAATTTGGACAAAGAATGCCAGATGTTAACCTGTTATGCCGTAAGGATAGATGTGTTTCAGTGTGTCTTTATACCCCCCATTGTAGATCTATCAGGGGTCAACTTATGTTTACCTAAAAGGTATTTAATGACCCTCTCCTTCAGTCTTTATTGGGTTTGGAAGTGTATAGACATGTAAACATCATAGTTTAATGTTCTGTTTAGCTTTATGTAATAAAAAGAATAGGGCCTATTTAACACACCAGATGCCACAATTATGAATTCGGTTATTTCAGTATATATCAGAGGTGTGAAGAGTCTAGGTAAAATTTAAGAAGTAATTGGATGATTGGGCTGGGGCTGTGGTGTTTGATCCAACAATTACGGAAGCAGTGTTCCTTTAAAGCTATAAGACTTGAACATTTTACCTAACTTGTGAATTTAAAGTATATGTAATTATGAAAAGAATATCAGTTCAGTTGAAAATATGTAGGATTATCTCCTGGTTTTTGCTGCTGTTTATTAATAAGCTGGCATTGTATTATGTTGTCCTACAAAGTTATTTTTCTTTGTTTTTGTTTGTTTTTTTTGTACTTTTTCATGTAGATGTATGGAGTTCTTCCTGGGCCACTACTGAAAAAGAGGGTTGCTTTTGGTGACCTAGTTGGACTATCCCGGTAAACAAACATAAATAAATAAATTGTCAAAGCCAGTGGAATTGCTACTTATAATTTTGTAAAGTGCTAAAGTGACTTGCTGTAAAGTGATTTCAGGAGGGGGGGAGGTATGAGGGGAATTGGGGGTGGGAGAGATGAGAGAGTGGGTGGTGTGAAGTTGGAAGATAATTTGTCTACAAAAATATTAGCAGCATCCTTAGGCTAAGAGAAGGCGTTACTATTAGATAAAGTTCAGTATTCAGAACTTTTGGTTATTTCTAAGCTTCCTAATACAGCTGAAAAAGGCCTTATGATTGTCCTTAGAATTAGCTGCCACCCTAAGTTCATAGTTGTCCTTGTGTTTGCTAATGAACTGGGCATATGTTACAGATGGCCAAGTGCTTACTTCTTTTCCTTACGTAGATTATTGATGTGGCAGTGACATGCTGTGGGTTTACTTTTAAACTTGTAGTTATCTCAGTACATCTCTCCAGGAGGGAGTAAAATTTAGAGTAGTAGGCAGCAGCCTCATATACAAGGTTTTCTCAGGTGGTGTGCCATTTATGATTATCAATACGATTGGTAAATATTAATGATTTTGGAGTAGTCTCTGAATGTATGGGAGTTACTACAGGCTGCAAAGTAGGACTTCAGGGAGAAAGTCAGTAAGGTTGTCAGATTTAACTAAGCAGGGTGGTTAATAAGCAATGTGGTACAACTAGGGAAGGCATTTATGAATGCAAGATCAAGAAGATTAACGCTTCTGGTAGTTAAGGAGAAGTTTGGACAAATTCATTGTATTTACAATGTCCAGAAATCTCTCACATTTGTTGGTAGTATGATTGCGAGTTTGTGTTGAGAGTAGAACTCAACTTGTAAGAAAGGAATTTGGATTGATGGTTAGTTTTTCTAACCAGTTAACGCAGTCTTCATGCTCCAAAGGGTCATAGATGGGGTTCTGTAATTAACTATAACGTAATATTTAATTTTAATGAGTTGTAACTGTGACTTCAGCCATTTCCAGATTTGAATCATGTGGAATGTGGTGAGAAAAAATAGGGCTATGAGTAAATATGGGTACTACCTTGCAATTGCCAGTGGATTTGAAAGTAGGACAGGAATTGTACCCTGAAATAGAGCAAGTGCTAACACTATACTGGAATGGCTGTAACTGCACAAATGTTGATGTCTGTAAGGCCAAGGGAGGCCTCAAGTTCAGAGGTTTTGTTTAAGTTGCTGGCATTCAGCAGTGTAACCTTTATATTATCCAGATGGGAATTTACTGTTTGCAATGTTCTTCAGGCAAGCTCTGACTAAAACTACACTATGGTGGTAGCAAATATTTTAGTCAGTATGTAAAAACTGAAGGACAAAGGGTGCAGGTCATCAATGACAGAGCAATGGTGGGGTCTTTTGACCATTTCCTCGCATGCAAACCTACACTGAATCCCCCTAGTATAATAGTGTCTATGTTAAATCAGCAAATGCTTATTTATCGACCTTCTTTAAACAAAAGCTTAAAATCGCGAACACTCGGAACAGCGATTTTTTTCCCAGGGATTTAATATAGACCCATATAATACCAATTTACTAGGCAGTTATTAAAGGCAGTTTAGGTATTATTTGGTAAAGATAAAATGCTGTTTATTGTCTTGGCTTTGCCTTTTTTGAAGAGATGAGCTGAGAGCTTGGCAGAGTCTATCTGCATCACTCCAAGGTACAATACTCAAGACTATTTACCCCCGCATGAGTAACTACAGAGCCATAATAACTTCTTGGGTTGTGAAAGGAACTTAGGGCCCTAGTGACATCCCTAACCCTAGCATCAGAGAGGCAGTTGGCATCTTATCCTGTGATAACCTGAAAAGTGTTGTGTCTGCATGTCTTACAGTGGAGTCTGCAATGACTGAAATTCCATTCTAAGTCTTAGTGAAATATTTAGATTGTAATGATTCTTGAAAGAGCATATCTATTAGGAAGGTGGGTGATTGGCCACTAAGTGAATGGATAGGTGTGCCACCAGCTGTGGTACTTTTTGATGCTGAGCAAGAGCCGAGACTGTTTTGTTTTTTGTCAGTACTGAGGTCACTATTTGTTGGTTGGGATTTTCATTGATGGAACATGTGTTTATGAAGATCGGTGTTTGAATGTGTGAAGCACAGTCATCAGTGAACTCTTCTTTTACAGTTTCAGCAGTAGTCTTAGAGGTGGTATGTTGCAGTGTATCATCAGATAGTTTGGGCACAAAGCAGAAGTGTATAATCAGGCATTGACCGTTTTGCCAGCACTGGTGTGCAACATTAGGATTGCTTTCCAGCTTTTGGGGGTTAGAAGTTGCAACTGAACAAAAGAGCAGCAGAGGGCATCATCAGTTAACATAGCAGCATCCCATCCTCTGTCACCATAACCTGTGAAGATTTTGAGATTTTGATAGCTGAAGGAACTACTGTTTCATTTATGTGTTTTAAACAATGTATCAGATATGTAGAATACATTTTTATTATATGAATGAAATCAAACCTGCTGCTTCATAGTGCAGTCAGTTCAAAGTCGGGGAACCTTCATTGTCATGGTGAACTGTTGTGGATTGGGTGACATACATCTGGTGTATAAAAGTAGAAGGCATGCTAGCTGGTCATTAACTGCTGAGAACAAGATAGGATTGTAAATGTACACCATGCAGGTCTGTTGGTAGAAAGTTCCTCTTGGCAGATGACTGAATGTTGTCCAGAATTCTTACAGTTTTGTGTCGAGAATCACAGATTGATATGCACTACTGATCCTTGCTGCCCAACTGGACTGTATCTGCATCTCTGGCTTAAAAGAGGAGCATATTGCTGAGGAAGTTAACAGCTACAGAGACAAAACTGTAACACTTAAGTCATAGAGGTGGATACTACAGAGCAAAGGGGTGATCTAGTGTGTGCGCTCTTCTTTTCTTTTCTTTTTTTGTTTCTCTGATCCTTTATTGACCAGCAAGACTCTCTTCCATCCACCCGTTTCATTCCATGGGTGGTGAGAGCCCTGTGGCCTAGTGATGCAGTCATTGTCTTGAAGAATGGGGGGGGGCAGGTGCTTTAAGCCTTTAAGCTGTAGTTGTTCCCCTGCACATGACCAGTAGTTTGTTTAGAAGTCTGTCTGCAGTAGGCCTCAGCAAGGACGTTACCCATTTTTGAGTGTGGTATAACTTCAAGAGTAGCAGGCCTTTTGAAGAAGAATACATGCACCTTTGTGAGGTCTCTGATCTCAGCCTTGGACTGTCGCACAAAGATACCCTGGATATGCACTCTGTACCCTTCTGAGAGACATTTGGTATTGCCTCATCACTCCTCTTACTCCCCTTTGCCAGCTGCTCCTTTGCTGAGGCTGCTAATCAAACTTGGGCCAACGTCATCCAATTTATCATTGATCTGGCATTGCCAACTGATGTGAGTACTGATGCAATGAGAAATTAAACAGGTGGGTAGCAACAAGAAAGCAAATCACATCTTATTCAGAATGCAGTGCTTAAGAAAACAAAGTGGCATTCTTATGTGTATTTTCAGAATGTCTACTTCATTGCTAGATGTAGCTTTAACAGTATATAAAAATAAATGCATACAAGTTAAAATAAACTGCAGTAGCTTAGTATTGTGATACAGGAGGTGTTTTCAGATCAGCAGTTAAGTGGAAAATGAGATATAATATCTGGAAACTTAGTAGTAAAGTGAAAGTTCTTTTGCTCCATGTGTGTATGGAAACTACTCCATTCTGGATAATACCGTACTGCAGTGCATCATGTCTGTAAGTAATGTCTGTATATGGCACTGTTTATTCAAAATAATACTTCAGACTGGACAGGGGTCTTCTGCAGCATGCAGCCTGGACTGTGGGTAGCAGGTAGGTGGGAAGATATTGTTTCACAGTCCACTTAGGAATGAGCTGTCTGCAGGTAGAGACTTGCTAAGTATTCAGTCTGTGATAGGTAGGCACAAAGCTCAGTGTTTTCAGTTTTCTTAGTCACCTTTGAGTGTTAGCCAAATACCTGATGCATTTACCAGCACAACTAAAATTACACCTGCCTCCTATCCTCACCACTTTCATGCTGCTCCCATCCTTTCTTACAGGCATCATAAAAATCAAAACATGAAGAATGTAAAGTGGCTAAATTTACAACAAACTGCCCTTTCAGAACCTCCCATTCTGTAGCACTAAAAAGCCTAAATTGGTTAGAACTGTTCCAAAAACTAAGGTATACAGAGCTTCTTACCACCAATAAAATTATCCAGCATCCATCTTCTTGTCCAGTACTAAATACAATTCTGCATAACTATGTCCTCAATTGGCCATTGAGTTAAAACTCATTTCTGTCCACAAACCTATGAAATCTGCTGGGCATGGTCTGTACTCATACCATGTTACTAAGGCCTGGAACTCCTATCCTGCGTCCATCAGGTCAGTATCCTCCCTCCAGTCCTTTAAAACCATTCTGAAAGACTTCCAAGCCAAAATTTTGACTCTGGGATAAACTTGAACATATATCTATTCATACGTTCCACCTTTTTACTCACTTCCTTATTTCAATATATTTTTCTCCCTTGACACTTACTAAATATTTCATACCCTGTTTTTCTCTTCCTTCATATTGCAGTTCCTCTTTTTATTATACTAATTTACCTTTAATTTCTTTATAAAGTGGATACAATTTCTCTAAATATTAGATAATTGTCATATAAGTTGTACATATTTTTAACTAATGTTTTCACATAATGTCTAATTTCATATAATTTGAACTGTAGAGGTTTTGCATTATTTTTGAAGATTGTTAGAATGTTTTTGTAATACTTTGGAGCCTTTCTCCTTGGGCCTTTGCTGAAAATGTGCATCTACCCAGTCAGACTTTTCCCATCAGTCAAATGTCAGTAAATAAATAAAATAAATAAATTAGTTCATACAGTGCTTTTAGAATGACTGTGAGTTTTAATGACACTTGAAAAGCCAGCAGTTTAGAAACTGGTATAGCTGTATGTTTTGTAATCTGTTATCATTTGAGATAACTTTACGTCGCAGAACCCTAAGTTTAGACTACATTTATCATGTACTTTTTTCATCCCCCTATGCTTTCCTAATTCAATCCACTTCTTTGCCACCATCCATCGCCAAGTGTACTGCTCTTTCCTCCCCCTCACTTTTTCGCCAAGAGAGCTGGAACCGATGGAGATCTTAAGGGTATTCAGGGTGAGGTGCCAACTTGTTCTAATGCAGAGGGTGGTGATGTTACAGTTTCCATACTTCTTCCCTGCATTTGTGAACATTGCTTGAGAGCTACTTCTCTCTATTGACCACACCTCCTCTTGGCAACCATCTTCATCATACACCTTTCCCTGGGATGGGCACATACATCCCTACCAGCTCATTAGATGTCTGAGCCGCTACCCTTTACACCACTGTACTGGTTTTACTTTTACATTTTAATAAGTCTACAGTGATTTGACTAGCTGGATCTCCTCAATGACTTTTTGTAGTGAGTTTGAAGTCGTTTATTATGCAAGGATTTTTTATGTATCGTTCATGGATTTCATTGCGATAGTACTGCTTAGTTGAATTAATACCATCAACTAAGCAAGAATTCCTATTTCTTTCTATTTTTTTTTTTTTTACGCTACATTTAGCTCCCTCAAAGCTAACCGTCAGCAGCTGTCTGTTCCTGTCCTCCATTGCCAAGTCTATTAACCCCCCCCCCCGACTTTCTGCGACTGTGGAATGGGGTTGTTGAGGAGATGGAGGCATCCTGGAGCTCTGTCCTTATCTGTCTTTTCTCTCTCCCCTATTTTTTGCCAGCACCATCCTTAGGATGGTTGGTGCAGTGCCCCTTCTGCATTTGGTTGATGTCAGCAGGATGCCATCCCATCACTGGGCAGCACCATGATGCTATTTACCTGGTCACCATCAGAGAAATCAATCCATGTGAGTGTGCACACCCTCTCCACAGCATGAGCACTCTCATAATCTCCGCCTGTGCTGTCAGGCACCCAAGCTGCCATTCTTAGTCAGGCCACCTGTACTGTAGTCACGGATGCTATCCATCTATGCCACCACTGATGCTTTTCTAGTCTTTTTTGCATTAACATTTATCCAGTATTTTGCATATTGATTTCAAAATGCCAGCACTTCTTTTAACTTTTTTGATCCATTCCACTTCTGACCATCAGCTCTGCCACCTGGATGTCCCCACAACCCATTAATTTTCCATGTGCCGTGATGGTGAGGATTGGGTGAATTTGGAAGTAGAGCCATCATTTTTCTTACAGAATGGATTTTTCTACTAAGGCCTTATCTCACTGCCCTTTTAATGATAATGAACATGGGGAGTTAGACAATAAGGCTTTAGTGGAAAGTCTTATTGTCTCAACTGCCCATGCTGATCATCATTAAAGGGATGCAGTAGACTTTGCGCATGTCTATGTTGTCACATGTGATGTGATCAAATGACTCCACCACCTTATTGACAAACACATATGCGTGAATTGTAGCCTCCACTGGAGATTCTGTTGTGGACGTGCTCCCCAAGCATATCTCTCCTCTCTTCCACCATAATAGATGCAAGCAGACTGAACCTTTTCATTCTTCTCCTCCCCTACACCTGCTACAACAGGTGGCTGAGTTGCTAAGCCGAGGTTTAGTTGCTTAGGTCATAATCAGGACTTTATCCCTCTGTGCCAACATAGTTGGCTGTACTGCTTTTTTATCCCTTGAGTTGAATTGTATAGTGATGTCCTAGCAGTATATTTTATTTGTTGGCACCTGAAATGGAAGGCTAGCTTGTGTTTTGTGAACTGAACTTTTTTTTTTGGCCTGGAAAGGAGAGGTAGTTGTGTCCTTTTCATTTGCTGGACATAAAATCAACTCTGCTTACTACAGAACTGTATTGGCTACTTCACAAATTAAACAGTACTGCAGTTACACTTATTTGTAAATGTCTGCACACCTACTAAACATTTTCAGACTATCTTGATCTGTTTGGTGGAGCTTTTTGAAGCAGGAGTTGTATTGCTATAAACTTTTCACTCCTCTTATACTACTGTTACACAGTTAATTACTGGTTCAAGAACATTATCAAAGGCATGTTTATATGTAGGTAAAGTTGTATTACAAAAAGGATGTCTGTTACTAATAGTCCCTATCTATCTTATCCAGTCATACTTCCAACTATTGTCTCAAATTAGTAATTTTATGTACCTGATAGTTTTACCTATGTGGTAGAACAGTAGAGTTCATGAAATTATAAACTACCCATAGGTGTGCATGCAAGTGTATATATGTGTGTGTGTGTGTGTGCGTGTATCCTGTATCCTGTGATGGATTGGCATCTTCAGTCTTGTGTATACTGATCAATGGTCTACATTCCTTTGCTCTTCTGCCAACCTAAATGGGATAAAGTGGGTATTCTAGAATTAATGCATGCTCATCTTTAATTCCTTAATGTACTGAGATTATCCACTAAGTGTGTCTCAGCTATGCTTTTGCTAGTGACAGTTTTATCACTGCTTGAGGAATTACCCTGTTATGAGTATTCAACATAGGAATGCAAGGTGTAGTTGGACTCATCTGTAAAAGCCTTGCTTAAAAGGGTTTAGGAAATGTGCCAAAGAAGTTCAGCAGTTATGATTTGCTATAAGAGTTATAAAGATGTGCCAGAAAAGTGTGGGGATTATAATCAACTACTAGTCCAGTCTGCTGTAGCAGGGTCCTCTACACAATTTGTTTAGAAAGGCGGAATTTGTTTGGTGATAAGCAAGACCTTCATTCTTTGGTAATTTAGGCTTGGTTAGTAAAAGGCTAAGTTTAATGTTAGATGCTGAAAAAATGTTTTATTGAGGGTGGATTTTAAAATTCATTTGTAGTTTGAATGCATATGTTGAATATAAAGAATTCCTTACAGCATTTGTGTAATAACTTTTCTTTAATGTAACCAGAAAGAAGATTACTTTTTTTAGGAAATGTTTTTATTGATCTGAACAGAACAGAAATTTAACAATGATTAAATATCAACTTTAAATATATTCAAGCTACTTACAAGATAACACGATTTTGTCTGACGCCAGTCCTGTAACTGTTGAACTTACAGGATCATGTCAGTTTCCATCATCATCTTGTCACTTTTCATAGCACAGTTCCCCATATCAGTATATGTGTGGTATATATTATTACTGTTCAGCTTTGTGTAATATTTTCCTTCCTTATGCCTTGGTCCCTTTCAAGTAAACATGCCATCCCACTCTGGTAGCAATCACCACCACCACCATTACTAACACACCAATGCCCTAGAAAATTTCGAAGTCTACATAAATAAACATTTCTGTAGTCCTCATAGTATCATATATATATGTCCTGATCATTTTACCTTGAAACACTGGTGAATACCTCTTACCGAAATGGCACACCACTCATACCAACAAGACTCAGTATGTGTGACCTACCCAAACATCTCCCATTGATATGCTTCAAATTCTTATTTTCCACCAGGAAACCCTGACACTATCAATATGAGACTTCAGTGCTCAACACCAGGCCATTGTATCACATCCATAAGGCTTTGCTCCATGGTGTTTCCACTACAAATTCTTCCATATATTAATATATATTATTGTCTAATAATTTCAAATGTAGTAAATAGAAATGTTATAGATTGTATAGCTTCTCTGACACAGTAATTTAAAATCAAATTCTGATATAGAAGACTAGGGTCTGTTTATGTTGTTAGGAACTGATGTAAATTCTAATAAGGCACTGATGGTCTCAATTAAAATGTTTTGAGTTTAAGTTATAGCATCACTGAATTAGTAGATGTAATATATTACAGGATACCACTGAGAAACAACTCTTTGATTTACACTGAGTGAAGATATTATAAGCTTTTCTGTTAATTGTGCTTTTTACATATTTCTTATTATATGTCTGTCAAATACCAATGCCTTGTGTGTGTGTTCTGTAGTATTGTATTATAAATGTCATATATGGTTTAATAGTACTGATGATGTTTGTTCTCTTTTTTTATTAAAATTTTGCCTCTAGTATATTATCTAACATTTTTATTCTTATTCATAGATTTCTTTGATATGAGATTAATTTATTCAAATCTGTTTCATAACATTTTTAATTATCTCAAGACTGCTAATAGAATAATGTTTACTTTTATTGTTAATCTTGACTTCCATTTTTGGTAAACAAGTAGATTTCATTTTATGGATTAATTTATTTAGTAAACTTTGAGAAAAAAATTAGTTTTGCAAACTAATATTAAAGGTTAGTATAACTGTATAGTTGGTATATCCATTAGATATTCTGATATACTAATTCAAATGAATCTAATTAGAAACCATTCTCTCATTTTATTGAAATATGATCCTGACAGAAAATTGATGGGGCTAAATTTGATGGTTTGAAATAGTTAATAGTTTCTTAGCATTTACTGATTAATTTACAGATGAAATTTAATACATTGTATGAATAATATATTAATTAATAAGATATTAAGCAATTAATATACTTTTGTTATGCCATTTTTTTGGAAAGTATTTGTGACACTTCATATCTAAATATTCTACTAAAACTATATTAATTTTGTTTTATTCTGCAATTTAACTTTCTCAAGGTTTTTTGAAAATAGTCTAAAGTTATTTAATTTTATATTTAAAGTGAGTGGTTTCAGGTATTTATACACGTAATATCAATGTTTAATAACTATAAGTTCTTTATTGGGGATTATAACATTCTGTTTGAAAGTACTTTGGGTGGAAGTGGTTTGTTTCGGTTGTAGTCTAACTTCTAGTAGGACAAGGAACTAATTCAAGATAGAGATTTTTTTTTTCTCTTTATTACTTATTTAATTTATGATGTAGTTATGATACTTATTTGTGCTCGAAAGTCCTTACCTATTATTTTCATATGTTTGTTTGTGTCTTTCGGCTTTTCCCGGTTAGGGGTCACCACAGCGGAACTCCGGTCCGCTAATGATTGGTAGTGGATTTTTATGTACCGGGTTACCAGCCCTGACGCACAACCTTCAACGAAGGCACGCCCCATTCATGTATGCCTCTACACAGAAGACGCTCTAGCTGAGAATCGAACGGGACAACGTCTTGCTATGAGGCGACAACGCTACCGCAGCACCACCACTGCAGTACCTATTATTTTCATATAAAAAAGCAAAATGGGCATTCCTTTGTTAAAAATGTTAATGAAACTTCCTTCTTGACAAATTTAAAAAAAGATATATAATTATTTCCTTTAAGTTATAGTATTTTTAAATCTATTACAGTGTTAATGGGCTGAACAACTGCCATAAAAAGGGAGGACTGATTAAATATCTGAGGTTGAATAAACCTGATATTCTTTTTCTTCAAGAGACTCATTTATTACAGGAGGCAGGTGAGAAGTTTAGATTATCTTCCTGTGAAAACTTGGCATTAGCATGTTTTAAATCTAAATGTAGAGGAGTTGCAATTCTTTGGAAGAAGAGGACATTGATGCCTGGAATTAAATTTAGTTTTGCAGATAAAGAATGGATGTTTTCTGTAGTATTTAAAATTTAAATTAGACTAATCCCCTTTGTAAATATGTACTAGATACCTTGATTATGAGTTAAATATGCTAGAAAATATCTGGATATCATTCTTACAAATATCAAAAAAATAGTTTTATATTAGGTAGTGGTTTTATTTCCATGTTACAGTCATGTCACACTACTACTACAAAAGTTCCCAGATTATCTGCAATAGATAAAATATTTAATAAATGGCTGATTTAGTAGGGTTAAAGGACGTAGGTGATTTACAGGAACCTGATTCCTTAAGGTATACTCATTATTAATTCCATTATGGTACACACTTGAGAATTGACTGGATATATATATATATATATATATATATATATATATATAATTTTTTTCCTCAAATGATTTAATGACTAAAATCAAAACTTTTGTAGTAATCGCTTGTCCTTTATCATATCATGCTTTAGTTTTTTTTAATTAAAACATTAATTTAAGATATTTTTCTATTATAAATGGAATATCATCATGTATATTGAAATTAAAAGATTTTAAGAATTGGATTAATAAAGAAGTGGACTATTTTCTAGAATTTAATGATAATGGGTGTACTAAAAATCTATATTATAGGACCCTTTAAAGCTTATTTATATGGAATATTACTAATTGGAGTAAAAACAAGATAAGGATAGGATAACTATTCGATATAAATGATCAGTTACAGTTAACAAAATTGAAGGTTCAAAAAGGCGAACATAAACATTTAGATTCTTACAAGTTACTTTACAGCAAATATCATAGGTTCATAGGTAGGTACTAGGCTATCGACCCTGGGGCCTATACAAGCCCAGCCAAAGAGGTACCCTGGCTTTTACCACCCAAGAAAATTATTTTCCTGTGCCACTGTCGAGCAGAGCCACAGAGGTGGTCCTGGGGGTGAATTTCCTATTTCCCATCCAATCATCAAGATTTTTCTTAGAGTGCTAATGAGGAGCTTTGTTTGATATAGATAGGTAGTTTATTCCAGAGTATGGGAAGTCTCTGGGACAGGAATCTATCCCTTCGGCATGTTCTGTTTATTGTGGTGACAAGGTTTAGGTCCGTAGAGCTTGTAGCTCAGAGGGATTGGTATTTCTTTAAGTGGAGCATGTCCAGCAGCTCTAGGTTTGACATAGCTTTGTATGTTAGGCAGAGATCACCTCTGAGTAGGCGATATGCGACGGGAGTAAAGCTGGAGTTTTTTGAGACAGTCTGCGTAGGGCATCTGTTTGAGGCCGATAATCCTCATTGTGAGGTATTTATGCGGCCTTTCCAGTTGCTGTAGATGTCTTGTGAGGTACATACCAAAAGGGGCGTTGTACTCTATAATGGGTCTAATGAGTGATGAGTAGAGGGGAACAATGACCTCTTTTTTTCTGGATGAGAAACCTTTTGTGATGAGGTGTAGAAGGATTTCCTGACTACTGTGGCGATGTGATTATGAAAGGAGAGACTTCTGTCCACCTGTGTCCCAAGGTCTCTTATCACACTTTCGGTGTTAAGTATACTACCGCCTATGTTGTAGTTCATGGGTACAGAGTTTTTACCAAAGGGGATGACAGTGCACTTTTTGGCACTGAGCTTGAGGCCATGGCTTTGACACCAGGCATCTGTCTCAGTGAGGCCCTTTTGCAGGATGTCCCCATTGTTAGGAGTTTCGATTATGGCTCCTAGTTTGCAGTCATCTGTGAACTTCATTAGTCAAAGACCTTCTGTGTTAGCCTGTGCTTCAGAGAAGTATATACCAAACAGGAGAGGATGCAGGACTGAACCCTGTGGTACTCCACTTGTCACTGGTCTGAAGTCGGATTTGGAGTCTGCTACTTTCACAGTGTGGGTTCTGTCAGTGAGCCAGTTGGCAACCCATCTTGTGACATAGGGATTTATACCTAGTTTAGTGAGTTTATCTATAATTCCAGAGTGGGGGATGGTGTTGAAAGCCTTGGCAAGATGTAGATAGGCTGTGTGAACCACCTTACCCTTGTCTATGGCTTTGGTGACAGATTTAGGAGACATGATCTGCCTTTTACAAACCCGAACTTGGTGTGGTCCAGAGTTTGGAGATTACCAATGTCTTTGTTTATAAGTTCCATGATGATACGTTCCATGGCCTTGCAGACCAGGCTCGTCAGGCTAATGGGGCTGTAGTTCCCGGGGTCCGTGGTGGCTCCCCCCTTGTGGAGTGGGATAACCATCGCTCTGCGCCATTCAGCAGGCACAAAGCCTAAGGTGAGGCTATGATTGAACATGGTACAATAGGTGGGGTCCCAGTTCATTCTGTAGTTCGTGTAGAACGCAGCCTGGGATATTGTCTGGTCCCATGGATGCTGTGTTCTTGGCTTTGGAGAGTGTGGTTTTTACCTGTGCAGCTGTGATTACAGGAACTTTGCATTCTTCCGGTATAGATATGGGCTCTTTAGGGGGTGAGAGAGGGGTAAAGTTAGCACTGAACCTATCTGCCAGGATGTTGGCAATATCAGTTGGGTCTGTATATTTAGTGCCATTGTGCTGTAACTCAGAGAAGATCTGAGTGTTGCCATTGCGATTCTTGACATAGCTATAGAATGCTTTGTGGTTGTCTTTAGAATCAGTGGGAATTCTGTTTTCATAACTAGCTTTGGAGGATTTTATCAGGGATCGCAGCTTCTTACTGAGGCTGACCAGGGAGCTCCTCCACTCATGGGATTTTACTCTCTTTTGCAACAGTTTCTTCCTTCTGTTGTACAGTTTGTTTATGGCAGGGGACCACCAGATTGGCTTCCTTTTTTGGAGGATAGCGTCTTGGTTCTGTTTGGGATAGCACGATCCATACACTCATGTAAGTGCTTATAAAGTGCAATTCTGTAGGATTCTGTAGCCATAACTGTATTGTCCATCTGCATGGGTGTCATGAAGTTCAACACTTCTGTCTTAAGAAGTATGAAGTTGGCTTTGAAGAAATTTTTTACCATGATTTCCTTAATGGGGGTGGGGCAGGATGTGGATATCTAGGGTAATTACATTATGGTCGGATCGGACCAATGAGGCATTGAATTCAGGTGTGGAACACCGGACACTCATGTTGGTAATGACTAGATCTAGGATATTGTTGCCCCTGGTGGGAGTGTGGATAAGCTGATCCAGGGCATTGAAGTTTATGAATTCCAGAAAGCGTTGAGCGAAGGAGTTGGTACATGAGTAGTTTTCCCAGTTAATGGTGGGGTAGTTGAAATCGCCCATTATTAGGGTGTTTGGTTGAACCCTAATATTTTCCAGTACATCAAGAAACAAGGAGTGGGAATCCTGGGGCATGGTGGGTGATCTGTAGCAAGCTACAATTTGGATTGCAGTTTTGCCCAGAGTTAGTTCCACTTGGATAACCTCTGCTGCATTATGCTGAGCAATTAGCCTGTAGGTGTGGATATCCTTAATGAATATGGACACACCTCCACCTTTGGTGTTCTGGTCCATGTTACATGGCCGAAAAGTGTGGTATGAGTTATAGCCTGGTAGTGCAGGGGTGCTCTCTGGAACCTTGAGCCAGGTCTCAGTCACTGCAAAGATATCAATGTTCTTCATTTTAAGGAGTGCCTCAAGTGAGTGTATTTTGAGATTTAGACTTCTAGCATTGAGTAGCATCACCCTCAGTTTTTGCTTGCCTGTTCCTGTTACGGTGGTGAATTTGTCATTTGAACCTTGCCTAAAAAAAGCACTATAGGGGCGGCAAGAACCTTAGCCAGTATCCAGAATCCCAGGGGTGACAGGTGCAGGCCATCACTCGCAAAGCTTCATGGTCTGTCGACCATGTCACCCCAGGCAGACAGATACTGGATCCCTTTAGAATGGCACCAGAAGCTTAGCCAATTGTTGAAGTCAATCATTTTGTCCTTGTACTACGGCATCATTCTGGGTGATGGCAGAATGCTGCTCAGGGCTAGGGTCATACCTGTCTGGGCTACAAGATTGGAGAGCTCTTCCATGTCTCTTTTCATGTAGTCCAGGGAGGTTCATCTCAGGTTGTTCACACCAGCATGGACAATGACAGAGTCATATTAGTACTTGTTGTGGAGTGACCTGAGTGTGTGGGTTATGTGGCGGATCCTGGCACCTGACAGGCAGCTGACAATAACCTTCTCCTTGTTTAGCCTGGTGAGTGAGACATCAGTGTGCCTGACTATAGAGTCACCTATGACTAGTGTGTTGGGTACGTTGTTATGCCTTATTAGCTGTGGTTGAGTGGCACACTGAGTCTGCGGGTTATGTGTCATTTGGGTTGTGTTGGGGGGTGGAGGTTGCTTGCATTTCTGCTTTGGAGGTCTCTGTTGCTTGAGCAGGTTATTATTGAGAGCCTCCGTGAATGCTTTTGTGTTTCTATGTGTGGATTTTGGTGGTGTAGATTTAGTGAGACTATGTGATGAGTGTGGTGTGGTGCAAGTGTTTACCTTCTCCTCTTGACTGTCAAGTTCGGTCTTGATTGGAGAGAGCTTTACCTCCAGTTTGTCTAGATAAGTGCATCTCTCACAGGTTGTAGTGTTGGGTGGTAGGAGGAGAGGGTTTTCTGTGTACATGAGGCAATTTCTACATTGCCCCAAGATGCCCAGATTCATCAGATAGACAGGAGAGAACACTGGGAGCTGACCCTTGGACATGCCTGAATAAGAAACTATTTTCCTCTAGATAAGTGAGGAAAGTGAGTACAAGAGCAGTTTTTCTCTAAGCAAGTGAGGAAAGTAAGTACCAAAACTGTTTTCCTCTAGGTAATGAGGAAGGTTGAGTGCTGTAGTAATTAGTAGGTTATTTAGTGCTTACAAATTCTGAACAAGTGCTGATCATGAATAAGCAAATTCAGTTGCTAAAATTAAGAATCTGTATCTGGACTAAACTAGTTACAGGAAAGGGGGAATCAAGTGCAAATGCGGGCTTTTAAATCAGAAAGTTGAGAGAGATGGAAAAACTGCCCAAACGACCAATAACTACAATTTCTGGGCCAGAACCACTCCTTATGTGGTAGGTAGGTTGCCTAGTGGTTACCACTCCCACTGATAAGCTAGAAGGCTTCCCTTCAACACAGAAAGCTTAGGGGGCTCAGAAGATTACATACAGTCCTGGATACAGCAAATCTGAATCTGGACTACACTAGTTACAGGAAAGGTATTTATATATATATATATATATATATATATATATATATATATATATATATATATATATATATACAGAAAAGTAGCTAAAACAGCAGTAAAACAATTCAAATGCAGTGCAAGCTAGCACACTTGAGTATACACCTTGAGGTTGGAAGTCGGAAAATAATGACAAGTGTTTGAGTTTCATACTTTATACCATTCAGAAAATTCAGGCTAATGGAAACCCTGTTATTCTATCAACTTTTTAAGTTTCTAAGAGCAATACTTAAAAATTGTCCCTATTTTTGGGCCTTTGTCCCACCATTATTTATGCCTTTGTCCAGAATTCTTGCTCCAAGAGGTTGAGAGGTATGTGTTTGACTTTTCGGAAACTCAATCATATGATCTCATCAGTATGACTTTCGAGTTTCTGAAAACTCAATCATCTGACATAACTCCATATATATATCTATCTATCTATATATACACACACACACACACACACACACGCACACGCGTGTGTCGATTGTGAAGTTTTGATTGAACGTAAATTTGTTAGATTATGTTAAAGCTGGTATTTTTAACCAAACGTTTGAATAATTCAAACATATGTTAGTGTGAATGCTATATTTGTCTAAGTAGGTAAGTGTGCAGAACTCACCTGCATAGACTTAGTAATGCATGCTAACCATACGCCTGACCTTAAAAAAAAATTCCATAACACTACCACTCTTCAAGCAGTTTTGGGTCTAGTGTTATGGAGGCATCTTGGTTTGAAGATAAGAAAATGCTTTCTTTTAAATTCTTTTTTAGTTTGGTGTTTGTTGTTTTTGGTAATGGGTTTGCAAACTTTTTTGATGGTGTTTCTGCATTTGTATATATATAAGACATACATGTGTATATGCATGTAATACATGTGCACACTCGTTTCAACATCCCAGGAATAGTGACAACAGAAATTAATATAAAAAAATGAACCATGCTTGTTCTTTCTCCACCTGTTCACCTTTAAAGTAGAGCTAAAGCTCAAAAACTTCTCTGACAGTTCATTTAATTAGCTGATCTATAGCTAATGTAATATCATAACCCTTTCAAATAAGTCATGCTTCATACCCAAATACTGCAGCATCCCAAAACAACAGAATATATATACCTTGGCAATCAACCATTTTCCAGTGTATACCAGCCTTTGTATGAAATGTACATTTTACCTCAAAACAAACATTCAGCTTATAGAAAGAATTCTCAATGTCCTTTTATTCAGTGTTGCAGTATTCTTTACATACAGGTAGTTTTCCACCCATACAACAGTTTTAGCTACTGCAAATATATGGGACATTGCAAATATGTTCTGACATCATCCATAAAAGGACGTCTGCACTTACAGTCCTCTGAACTTTTCTGCCCCCATTTGGAAGATTAACTCCTACTTCTGTCTTGAGTCGGATTCCATGTGTTGCTGCCAGCTTCATATAAGTGCCCCACTGGGGATTTATTTCCTTGCTACTGCTATTTATTATTAGTTCATGTCATCCAGGAAGGGCACATGTAGGTGTGAAAGGCAGATTCCACATAAAGATAGCTGTGACCTTTGTCTTTCTGGTTACGGCCTAGTCATGACTATCAATCCTGTTCCATTTGTCAGGCCTTTATGGCTAAGACCTTGCATAGCCGACTTTCAGCTTTAAATCTTTACCTGGAGAATCAGCGGCTTAAAAGTCTAGCTAAAGATGTTATGGAGAGTTCCAGAGGTCCTTCAGCTGAGCTTAGTTTGAAGAGGAAGGATAGCAAACCTAGACATGAATTCTCTCCGGCTGCACTTCTTACCTCCAATGTATCCCTTCAGGTTAGTGAAGACCTAGTGGCACGTTCAGAGATAAGGTCGGGTTCCTCGGCGTGTGCCTTACTGGAAGCCACTAAGGAATCTGATTTCAGCACATCCACAGAGGCAGGATAGATGTCCGTTTTAGGTGGAATGGGGGGAACCTCAGCTTGTTGTGCTTGAGGGCCCCACGGATGTTCCTACGGCTTCGGCTAGGGATCTGCCTCAGACTACTCCGGACATTAGGCCTGTGTCAGTTTCTCTACATCTCAGACAGAGAGCCATACAAAGACAAACAGAAAACAAGACTTTCTCATGTTTCCTCAGCTCCTCAGTCTGACTGAGATGCTTTCTCCCAGGGTCTTATCAAGGCATTGATGGCTCTGAAGCCTTCTTCGGCAATTTCTGTTCCTTCCTTTACTTCCTTCCTTGTAACATTTCAGCTTACAGAAAGAATTGTCATGCTAACCAATCCAGCAAGTTCATCAAAATGCCATCAACATAGTGTACATTCCAATATATTTCATGAGGCATAGTCACTTGCATCAAAATGTATCAACATTGCTTTTCCATACATTTGAAAGTGTGAATATCAGTAACTGAGTGTGTAGCTAGCAAAATGTGTTCTTACTAAATTCAGCCAATTTAAATATGACCCCCTTTTAAACTCTGACACAGTCTTCAGAAGGCATTGTTTTTTTTTTTACAAGTAGCATAAAAGAAAAGCCTGACACACTGGCTAGGTGCATCAAGAAACCAACATGGCAGTTCCAGAAACAAGGCATATTGTGCCACAGTAGTAAGAGAATTTTATATGTACTGTGTACAGCACCGCATTATTTTTAAAACCCTGTATCTATTACCCAAGGACTTTTAACAGCAATATCCAATAATTTTAATCTATTTTTTCTTAACACTGTTATACAGTCATAGTAGTGCACTACCTTGCAAGGCTCCCACTGTGTCTGCTGTCTAGACTGATGTTAGTCAAAACATTAGTGTGTTCCTGCATATTTGCTTAATGTAGATAATTCTATATTATTCAAATTTAACACATGAATTTAGCACTTTTCATGTAAAGTGCATTTAATGCCAGCATGCAACTATAAATGTGATGTTGTCCTATCTTGGTTTCATTCTTAAGTGGTTGGATTTGTAACCAGTCCTCGCTTCTAACTCTGCCTTATACAAAAGCTTGAGTGATTCCACTAGCTCAAGGCTGAAAACCAATTGTATCATGCCCTAGGACAACCCACCAGATCTTGTTTGCTGATATAACAATAGGTACTACATGTAGTAACTAATACCTTATAGAGCTGTGAAGAAGGTCAGAGAACAATAGTTAATAGTTGTATCCGCTGGGTCTTCCAGGAGCCAAAGCTGGGGAAAGGAGGGTGGGATGTAAGAATGAAGGCGAGACGGACAACTCACATGGAACGTTATGGTGAGTATGTAACTTCTTTATGTGACGTTGTCCTATCTCGCCTTCATTCTTAACTGGTTGGGACAGCATCCCTATTATCACCTTTCTTGGGTGGCTCAAGGGAGAATATTCTTCAGAACAGTGGACCCAAAAGAGGCCGTGTTCCTAGAGGCCAAATCCACTTTGTAATGAGTGATAAAGGTATGAGGTCTTGCCCATGTTGCTGCAGCACAAATGGTATCAATTGGTAGTGTCGCCCGAAAAGCAGAAGAGGTTATGGCTCTTGTAGAATGACTTTTTTACCTTTTTGGGGAGTTCTTTGTTTTGAAATTTGTAAGTAAACATAATACAATTTGAAAGCCATTTTGAAAGTGTGACTTTAGATACAGGAGCACCTTTCTTGTGGTCTGAAAATGATACAAATTGGTCATATTTTGTGAAGTCCTTTGTCCTATACAAGTAGAAATTTAATTGTCTATGTACATCTAGTTGGTGAAGCATATATTCTGCCTTGTTGCCGTAGTTGGGGGAAAAAACTGGTAGGTCTATGGATTGGTTCAGATTAGATTCTGAGCATACTTTGGGTAGAAAGGATGGGTTTGTTCGTAGAGATACTTTATCCTTGTGGAAAAACATGTAGGGGGGCTTTATTGACAATGGTTGTAGCTCTGAAACTCTTCTAGCAAAAGTGATAGCTATCAAAAGGATTGTCTTCCAAGTAAAAAATTTTAGATCACAGGATGATGCAGGTTCAGAAGGGGGAAGAATCAAACAGGTAAGACAATGTTTATGTCCCATGATTGTGGAGGGGCTTTAATGGGTGGTCTTAATAAAAGAGTGCCCTTTAGAAAAGCCTTGCAAATTCTGTGGGACATCACATTCGGCCTCGATTCACCTATATGGAAATTAGATATCACTGCTAACTGAACTCGAATAGTAGCTGCAGCTGCACTTTCATTAAATAGCTTTGTCAAGAATGGAAGCTATAGGGGCAGAGAAGGGATCAGTGCGGTTATTTGAGGTCAAAGAAGAAAATCTCTTCTATTTGCTTATATATAACTTCCTTATTGAAGCCTTATGAGACAAGATTAAGATATGTTTCGCCGAAAGGTTAGGGAGCCTGGCTATGTGTGGAATTGGAGCAGCCAAGCTGTCAGTTTGAGAGTTTGAAGGGAGGGGTGGAGCATCCCTGATGCATGAGTCAGAAAGTCCGGAACTGGGTCCAGAATCCATGGCTTCTGCTGGAGATGAGGCCAAAGAAAGGGGAATCAGATTTGACGAGGCCATTATGGAATGACATTTATCAAAGTCCTTCCCAAGTAGCTGGCTTTCTGAAGAACTTTTGGAATTAACGGAAAGGGGGAGAAGGCATAGAGGAGACCCGAGGGCCAATCGTGTACAAGTGCATCCCTTGGTGACTCCCCCAAAGGGGGGATTAGGGCAAGATAGCTGCTGCATTTGGCATTCATGGATGTAAAATACAACCTATTTAACATTGACTTAACCCACTGTTCAGCTGCTCTGCATTTGAAAAGTGCTGGTTTTGCTTTGCAATTTTTGATTCTCTTATAATGCAGTTATAGCCATTCGGCATTGTGGTATACATACCTCTCAACTGTACAGATTTTCACAGAATGCCCAGATTTTTGCCTCATATGTTTGGTTTGTTCCTCATAAAAATTGTTTGACAAATCACTGGGTTGATTTAAGGATTACAATCAATAAATAATTACAATCATTTGAGTTTCAGACTTCATATCCTTCAGAAAATGTATGGTAACACAAATCCTGTTGTTCTAGCAACTTTCTCAGTTTATAAGAGCAGTATTTAAAATGTGTCCATATTTGTGGGCCTTTGTCTCTCCCCATTTTGTCAGGCTTTGTCCAGATTTCTTGCAGTAAGAGGTTGAGAGGTATGGTGGTATACGAGTCAGTCAAGTCACTGCTCTGAAGGCAAAAGGGAGCCATTGAGGGTGCATAGAATTTGTACAATCTCATGCTGCTACTAGTTTTTGCATCACTGTAATACTTTCAAAAAAGGTATTGCATGGCACATTGAGCGACAGCAATTGTTTCAATTTTAAAGAATGCCGCTATGGTTTTCATCATGGTTTCCTTGCTTTGTCAATTGAGCTGGGAGTGGGATGGCTATAGTAGTGCTGTTGCTGGGCTGCTGACTGCTGCTGGAAGCTATAACTTTGGATTTTTTGTTCCTGTCTGATTGTTGGCTGTTGAGGGGTTGTGGACTTGTGTTGGAGCTGCAGCTGCTTTGTTCAGAGGTAAGTGGCTGAATGTGTACACTCTGTGGCTCTGACAGTGGTAGGGTTTGTCTGTAAAAGTTAGTGTCTGCATCTGGTTATTTTTTTTTTACTTTTCCTTTTTATTTATGCATTTACCAGTCCCTGATTTTGACTCTACTTTTACCTCTGTCCCTTTTAATCCTTCTTAAAACTGATGACTTTTAGAGAAAAGATTGTGAATTATACTTCAATAAATTAGAATTATAAACTTCTATTATTTCAGAAAATGTTTATTAATTCACATTCTGTTCTGTCAGTATCTCAAGGTAATAGTAGAAATATTTAAGTGTTCCTAGATTTGCCCCTGATTCTGCTCAGATTTGTCTAGGTAATGGTGCATATTTGGGCAGTGCAAAAATAGGGTGTTCCACATTCTGATTGTCGTACATTGCTTGGGTCTGTGCTCCACGTGGGCCTATTAAGAAGGTGAGACCTACACACACACGCGCACACACACACACACACACACACACACACACACACACACTTGTCCTTCTCATTTTTACCCAGATCAGAAGATCTCTCCAAAATGATCACTTAAACTTCTGCTGAAACCAAAAATCACAATAATTGTGCTAAATACACAAGAAAAGAAAAATAACCAACAGGGATTTATGTAGTTGCTGAAGAAAGAGAGCAGACTCATGAAGCACTGTGAGGCTTTGCTCTAGACAAGATGTTTCAGTATTACACTGTGAATGCCACATGTAAAATCATTGTGTCTTGGTAATAATCTTTAATACATGCTTTCATTATTTTTCCTTCTGCATTGCATGTCTGTTTCTTGCTTCAGAACGTTTTTTCAGTGTATTTATTTAATTCGTAATTAGAAAGCTGGTCATTTAATTGTGGTTAATAATAATACTTACAAAGAAGAGGAATAATAGAAGAGACTTGATTCTAGTGATAGTTTGTTGATGCATGTTTTATTGGCAAACCAAAAATAATCTGATGTATAGTGCAGTCTTACTGTAGAATCTGTGTTATTTTCCAGCTATTCAGGTTATACGGCTCAAAGAAAAATATTTATTATCAATAACATTTTAATATTTGTTAAATGAGCATAGAGCATGTTTTCTCATGGTCTACATACTTAATCCGAATAGCAGTACTTCAAAGTAAATTGTTTTTCATACTCCATAAATAAGTATGTAGTCATCTGAAATGCAATTAGTCATTTAGAGAATACACAGTTCCATTTGCTTGAAAATGTCACTTGTCTACAGGGGGAACATGATGAGGATCTTTGCTTGTTGTTTGAAACTGAAACAGCAGTGTAGCATCTGTAAATATGCTGCTTAGGTTCTGGAGCAATGAGGTATACATTATTTGAAGCTGCATCTAATTGGTGATTAGCTACTGTCTCTTAATTACATACTTCTAAGATGTCACTATAGGAAAAGAAGTGCGCTTCGCTGTACACCAAAATACATTTCTTGTAATAATCCTTGGATCTGCAGTATGACATTTTTTTCACCATGAAGACAGTTTTAGCTGCATTTTACTATTCTGTTAGCATTTAAATAGTGCAACATCCACAGTCTTTCCCAAGTAAAACGTGTATCAGCTTTTAGATAAATGTTAATACATCAGAATTTAACATTTTCTTATGAAAGTATGGACTTTTGGAACTCTTTAAGAGGAAGTTAATGTTATGCCTCTTTTAAAAGACGAAGTTGCTTATAAATATTTTCATACGTATTACTTTACACATTTTTTGTAGTCCTATTTTGTCAAGAAAGATGAAACAGCAAAGACAGAAAAAGGTGCAAGTTTGTAAACAGTTGCTAGCTGTTGGCTGCATGGTGCAAAGGGGTTGAGGCCTGTATGTGACCAAGATAAAAAGTCTGTGTCCATTGGCAGATTACCTGTCCCATGGGAGGGAGGCAGTTTGACACACTGTATCACTGCATCTGACAGAGGTTCAAAGATAATGTACCAACAGAGATGTCAAGAAACGAGTGAGGCACTGTCAGTTTGTAAAGTATTGCTGCGTGCAGCCACTGGGGATCAGTGGATGTGTGAAAGCACCAGCATACCATAAGGCCCTGCTACAACAGAAAGTATTCCTCACTGCTGAGGAAAGTGGGTAGGGTAAAAAATACCCCATCAAGCTGAATTATGGCCCAGTAAATTACATCTCTTATCCTTTCAGGTTGTTAGAATGAAAAAGCTGATTAGATGGTCAGGGAAGAGGAAAAATCGTCTGTAGTTATTCCTATGAATTATTTGACTAACTGGCCAGTGACTACAACTCTTCCATTTTATTCCTTGTTGGGAAAGAGCAAATCATGGGACCTGGCACAACCATCATGAGATTCTGTGATACTTGCTTGCCCTAGTGTTCTCTTCTGTGCTTTGCATTCATAGTGGGAGATGTGTAAGGCCATTACCCACTTCCATTAGTAGCAGAGCCTGTGCAGCATCCCTGCCCTCCATCTCAAGTAGACAGTTCCTGCTAGATCTTTGATTTGCACTGAGAATTATTACGAAGAGATATACCCCCCCCCCCCAAGAGAGGCGGCAAACAGATAATGATTTTACATCCCTCTTCATCCCCATCTGTCTCCTTAAGCTACTACCCAAATCAAAGTCATTATTAGGGCTCTTTCCCACTATACTATGGTGCCAGTCAACTGTATGCATTTCTTAAATGCTGAAGGAGTCATATGCTCCAGCATATCAAATTTTAGTGCCTGAGTATTCAGCTGTCTCACCATATTGTATCTTCATGCTGCACTGCTTTGTATTGATGTACTGTATCACCATATACTTTTTTCTAGGTATCCTTTTTTGTTCCGTTTACCATAGTTCTCAAAATCTCTATACTTTGTTGTGCTTACCTAGTTGTCGAGTAAACATACACACACTGTCCTCCTGTATTTTTCAAAGATGGATGTACACTGATCAACAACTTAATTTTAGCTCTCCCAGTGTGAAAAAAATGAAACATCAATATCAGCTTGAGTAATATTGAGTTACTGACTAGTGAATACACTGTCTGTATTACCACAAAGAAAACATTTAGAGAACCTGAAAAAAATCAGCCATTAAAAGTGAAGAAAAAACACTGGCTGGGAAGAATCCTGCAGCTATTCAATTATAAGCAAGTCAAGCTTCAGCTTTGGTACGAGAAATGGCTTCCAGTAATTTAGAAGAAAAAATAAATCAAATGAACTCAGTGGTGATTAAAGTAAAAAAAAACGTAGAGAGAGTATATCATCTCAAGTAACAAAAGGCTGGAAAAAATGAAAGCTGTAACTACCTATTCAGATTGAACTGATAAAACTGCAAAAAGCAGAAGCTGGAATGAAGAAAGGGCTGGATTAGTATGACACTTCTCAAGAAGTGACAAAGAAGTGCATTTGGAGCATTTCTCCCAGGGCCTCCACTGAAAATTGGCTTCATTCCAAGTCAGACTTTCTCGGTAAACAAAGGTTAAATAAATAAAGAGCTCTTTCAACAAGTATAGCATTAGAAGATGGTTTGTGCAGAGATTTTTCTGCTGTACTAGAGAAGTTGTAAGGAACAGACTATTGATTTTATGAACTCACAAATAAGTAGTTGGACTGTTATTATACAGCTGTATTTGTAAACTAAAAGGGCACATCGAGTGCATGCACCAAACCTTTCCATAAGAAAGCAGCTAAGACTTGTATTAGTAAATATGCATTCATACCAGCAGAAAGAGTTGATCCTGACAAAGTTGTGGAAGAAGGAAAAAGCATAAAAATACTGGAGGCAACAGAATGTTTGTGGAAGATTATTCACTGTAAACTGGGCAGAAGAAAACAAATTTATCCCAGCCAAAAGGGAATGCTGAGAGGTAGATTTAAGATTCAAGCTACTGTATCTAGCTGTCTTTAAGAGTATATTTTTTTTGGAGGATGAAAAACATATTTTGATGCAGAACAGGGTAAGGAGGAAAGAAAAAGCTTATCAAACAAAGTGAGCTAGCAAACAGAAGGGGAATCTGCTTCTTATTCTTCTGACAATTAAGCTCATAGGAAAATGCTTGAAAGACAGAAAAGCACAGGAGATGACTAGAAAAATCAGGAGCACCTTGGACATGACCAGCAGACAGAAATTGGTTAATAAATGGGAGCCTATAAAGTATCAGTCACATTTGTGAAGTACAGTTTTGCAAGAAAAAGTGGCTGAGAGAGACTGGACTTTTGTTGACTTTGTTAAACTTGTGGGTGGACTGTAAAGCATATACCTCACTTTGAGTCGTTAATGTTTAGGACACTAAAAGGGAAAAAACTGTAAGCAAAAGAAGTTTTGTTCTTACTAGTATTTGTACAAAGTATTTTTTGATGTAAGCTTCATATTAAATATAGTAAAACAATTTTGTGTAGTGTGTATTCAGGGGTATTTTAAATGTAGGGAAGTCTTTTCAGTGACTGTATGTGTTAAAGGTATAAAAGTGAACAAGTATTTTAACTGTAAGCAATGGTCTTTGAAGTAGTACAAGAAAAGAACGACTGGACAAAAGCAATTTTAATGCTCATATACTGTGATCTTAGGCTGCTGGGGTGTGGGTGGGGTATAGCAGTGAACTAGTTATATTATGTATAGAATTAAGATTGGTTTTCTTAATTTTACAAGGGTGTGTGTGGACTAATGCCCTTGTAAGCTATAAACAAGTGTTTTTTTGTAAGTAAGTAGGCATGAAGAATAAGGCTGAGAGCCATGAAAAATGCTGAATTTCTTGCATCTGGAAATATATTTGATTTTTTTAATTAGCAAATGTTCAGTGGGAGTCCAGAAGTCTGCAGCTGAAGGGAGTTGCACATTCTTTTCTGAGTGAACTTTGCAAAGTTTCATTGCTGACTACTTTTACATGGCGACGAGCAGTCGGCAGATGTAGGCAATTAATCTTAAGAGTCCTGAACATTCTTTGCTGTTGAAATGCAACATTTAAAAGTACAACAACAAGCTATTCAGTGAAAAATAACTTTTGAAATTTTGGGAAGTGAGTAAGAGATAGTAGCCACCCTATAGCACCCTTAATACTGTGAAGCATGTAATAAAACAGTGTACAATTTAATGTTGTTTAAAGATAGCCAGTACACTTTTTTCTTAGGGAAATATGATGTTTTCTGAAAGCATACCAGCTGCTTTTCACATCTGGGAGGGGAATAGAGATAACAAATTTACTGACCTCAATCCGTGTAACCAGGGACATTGGCTGCATTATCTACTTAGCATGGGTAACCTTTATTTTAGGTTAAATAATGCCTGTGGGGGCTGCTGTCAATTTGGGTCAGTTCTAATTTGGAGGATTAATCTTTATTTTTTGAAGATGTACTTAAATTTATGCATTTTTTTAAGATAATAGGGGATGAGGGTGTTCTTAAAATGTATTTATTTATTTTTTTTGAGGGCTTTTATTGAACCAAAAGTCTTGAAAAAATGTAACATGGGTTGAAATGGAGATGAGAAGAAACAATTGTATAAAAGATCAGCTTGCCAACTTTAGTGTGTGCATGCAACACAAAAGTTTGAAATGCACGTTCAGAAAAAAATGTTATGTATGATTGATGGGAACAATAGATTTTTATCATAACGGCTATGATATCCCTATTATCTTGGAATTTAAATGGCCTTACAGGTATTGACAAAAAAGAAAGATTATTCAAGTATGTTAAGAAATGCAGAATGGAAATAGGAATGCTACAGAAGATGCTTTTGAAAATAAATGAGCATGTGAATTTGGCAAAGAAAGGATTTCAGGTTGGATGGTCAACAGATTATAAGGTACAAAGGGAAAGGAGAGTTATTACTTCTTGTTAGAGGGTCTTCAATAGTGATGGAGGAGAAAAGGCAAAAATGGCAGAGCTGTGGTTATAAGGGGCTGTTGGCAAGGTAGGAGAAATATGCTGGTGTGTAGCTGTATTCCACCAAAACTGCTATTATGAAGTTTAAATTTTGGGGGAAATCAGCTTTCAGAAGGGAATATTCATTATAGGTGAGGACTGGAATTTGATTTACAATTGTGATGAATTAGGGGAGCCTAAAATGGAAAATATAACAAGTGGGTAGATTTCTGAATTAATGTATGATAGACATGAATGCAGTAGTAGGAACTCTGACAGAATTTACATATTTTTCTCCAAGGTATAACTGTGCTAGACTAGATAGAAATATTTCAGAGGAGCATGTACATTTAACCGAAAGCTTTGACATACACCTGATCACTGTTTCCAGTCATGCACCAATAAAAACTAAGGTAAAATGCAGGGTAGTAAAGTAAAAATGAGACATGACACTTTCCCACCTACCTGTTAAAAATAAAAGAGGAATTTGAGGAATGGATAGTGGAAATTATTAGAGAGTTATTAGGAAAGATCGAAATTTCTTCAGAAGTTATAGCTAGTGAGTGTGATAAAATGCAAATGACGTTTACAAATAGGGTAGAAATAAGAGAGAGATATGATTACAAAGTAAAAGGAATTATTTATAGGGGCTAACAAAATTTAAAGTATTGCAAGATGAGGAGAATCTCACAAAACAAAAACAGGCACAAATGCAGAGTGCTAAAGAAGACAATAAGGGAGTATCTGGATGATGATACTTGGAAAGCTTACTGTTAAACAATTAATTTTGATAGTAGTTCTAGAGCACAAAAACTTTTAGGCAACAGAAAGAAAGCAGAAAGGGTTGTCGTCAACCTTAGGAATCTTATAAAAAGGAAAATAAGTAGACATCCTGTAGAGTAAATAGAAATATTTCAGAAATCTTATGAACATTTATATAAAGTAGAGAAATGTGGAAATAAAGAAAGAACACAAATGGAAATATTTATGGATGGCTTAACTCACTCAGACTTAAAACATTTTTTCTATGCTTCCAGTTCACACCCATACTGCCTTATGGCGTTTAACTTTTTTGGGTCTGATTTGCTTAACTAAGTGATTTACCAGCTAATAATAGGTAGTATTAGAAAGAGCAAGGAATTAATAAAATGACATCAAGATTACCAGTCAAGGTTGTCCTGCAGTGGAGAAATTAATATTTGCCACGTATTATTAATATTTTCATAACCGAGAGGCCAACATTTTGTTGAGCTTGTATGATGTGAAACATCTGTGTGGGATGCAGGACAATTCACTGTCAATACTGGTTTATAATTAATAGTTAACTATAATAATAATACATAATAGATAATCTCTCCCAGCTAGGCATCAACCTGTATGTTACCAGATGGGTAGCTAACTGGCTCACTGATAGAACCTACTCAGTCAAAGTAGGGAAAGCCACCTCTAGTAGTACACCCGTAATGAGCAGTGTACCCCAAGGATCGGTCTTGGGGCCTGTACTGTTTGGGATATACTTTCTGAGGTGCAAGACAAAACTAGTGGTCTGTGGCTGATGAAGTTTGCAGATGGCTGCAAGCTGGGCACTGTCTTAAATTCCCCTAATGATGTGAACATCCTCCAAGAGGGCCTTACCCAAACTAATGACTGGTGCCAGAAGCATGGCCTCAAAAAGTGAATGCTAAGAAATGCATCATTATCCCCTTTGGGGAAAATGTCATTCCCACTAATCACATTAATAACATACTAAGCATGCAGTCAGTCATGAGGGACTTGGGCAACCTAACTTTTGACCACCGTGTTGTCTCCATTGTATGGAAGGCTTTCTACATGGCCCACCTCATAAATAAGGGTATTTCATCCAGGAATAAGGAGGTAATAACATCCCTGTAATCCTTCCTTATCAAACCCATTACTGAGTACAATGCCCCCTTTGGCATGTACCTTGCCAAGCACATGCAGCAGTTGGAGAGATCACAGAGGTTCCTGACCAGGAAAATCTATGGTCTCAACCACCTAAGTCCTGTCCGTCTACTCAGTCTTATACAGACTGCTCAAAGGTGACCTGTGTCTGGCATACAAGGCCATTTCAGACCCAGCCATGATGGAGTTGCTGCATATCTGTAGGACAAACTCCATTCTTGCAACCAGCACACAAGGCCTTAACCTGGTCTGTGACATTAATAGAACTTGTTGGCGGGATAGATTTGTGTCATAAAGACTCCCCATCTGTGGAATAGACTCCCTCTCCATGTCAAGTAGCGTACCTCTCTAGCCCTCTTTAAGAGGAACCTGGACGACTGGATGGGAAACGGAATATATACCCCCTGGGATCCCACCTGTGTCCCTGCTGTACAGAGGAAACAGATGCTGACTTTTGAGGAACATGGGTGAAATTTTGGCTAGGCTTATAAGGGCTTCTAACCATAAGCTGGTATCATCCTTGAACTATATGAATTGAAAACAAACATGCATAGCTATAGAGAGAATTTGAAAGCTATATCTGCTTAATAAAAATGTTCCAATAATATATGTATAGGCTGTACAGTTTTCAAGATATAAAAGTGTGAAAGTTTACAGAAAATATAATTTGGGACTTGTGCGCATTATAATATACTATAGTATTTATGGAAAAGAGTGTGAATGCATGGACTGATACCTCTGTAAAAAGTACTTGCTGATAACATTGCTATTTGAACATTTTAATAGTTTCTATTCATAAAATATTTGTATCTGTTTTACCTTTTGCTTTTTAAGTGTATTTTTGAAAAAAATAATGCTCTGAAATGCAGGATGGGTGTAGGCTGATAGAGGTGTGACATTTTATACCACATATGAGTTAATTATTCCAAAGTTAGAGACAGATGAGGCTCAACAACTAACAGAAAAAAACAGTGATGCATCAGCAGTCTTATGGAAAGTCTCCAGAAACAGATGGTTTCCTAAGGAAGGTTGGAAGTTAGGAGTGAAGAAAGTGATAAAGATCAACTGTATTGTAAAAGGAGGGGAAGCAACAACATCTTGGAAGAAAGCTGTAGTTAGCTGTATTACCTAAGGATAGTAAAAACCCATCAGACCCTGCCTCATATAGACGCATTTCAATTTTAAGCCATGATCATAAAGTGTTTACATCTGTATTAGCTAAAAGAATGGCAAAGGTGTTGACAAAATTGACAGATATTGATCAGTGTGGTTTTGTGGAGGGGAGGCAAACATTTTTCAACATTAATAGAACAATGATGATCTAGGGGGAAGTGAAATGTAAGAAAATACTGTGGTTGTTGGTGGGTCTTGATACAGAGAAAGCTGAGATTTTATGAGCAGGGCAATGGAAGCATTTGCATTCCCTGATACAATAATACAATTAAATCAAACTGCTGCTTGGCGTCCCTGTCCGTAGGTGTACTCACCAGCCCCTAATCTCTTCTCTGACTTCTTACCCTGGGTGTGCAACAGACGGGACCCTCCAGGCAAACTGCCGATACTGTTAAATCCAACCACCTTTTAACCTCCAACGGCCATTGCAAACTAACATCCCCTAATCTCTTCTCTGACTGCTTACCCCGGGCGTGCAACAAACGGGACTTTTGAAACCCTCCTGGCAAACTACCAATACTGTTGAATCCAACCACCAACGGCCATTGCAAGCTAACATCCCGTAATCTCTTCTCTGACTTCTTCGGGCGTGCAGCAAACGGGACTTTTGAAACCCTCCAGGCAAACTGCCGATACTGTTGAATCCAACCACCTTTCAACTTCTAGCAGCCATTGCAAGCTAACATCCCCTAATCTCTTTTCTGACTTCTTACCCCTGGTGTGCAACAAACTGAACTTTTGAAACCCTCCAGGCAAACTGCCGATACTGTTGAATCTAACCACTTTTCAACCTCCAACAGCCATTGCAAGCTAACTTGTATGTTCCTACTGAATAGAGTTGCTGACCATTACTTTGAACTAGCCAAGTGTTTTAATTTTGACTGATGCTTTCCTGCCTATAGAATAGGGACGCCAACAGCTCAAACAATCCTGCCCCATAGCTTCTCTGGTGCTTTTTATACCCTCACTCCTCTCCAGCCTTGCTCTTAAAATACCCCTTACCTTACCTCACTCCACATTTATGGTGTATGAGCTGAGCTTCTGCCTGTTGGTAAGCAGCTAAACTTTAGAGTGAGCCTTACTTTTTCTGCAGTCAGACTGGTAAGTCTCCAACCTCTTTCTGACTGATTGCCACCAGTCAGGAGAGAATCCTTGGTGGTACTTCCGCTCCCCTACCCTGCTCCCAATTCCCAACTGCCCCACTACTCCTACACTTATTGTAGCCTCATGTCCCATCCCCTTCCAATTAACCAATCCAGTTACATCTCAACATTATCCCCTCCCTTTCACCTCCTCCAATACTTAATCACCCCTCCCCCATTCCAACCCATAAGGTCCCATAGTCATTACTATACTCCACCCTGTTACCATCTCATAGCCCCCTATAATCCTACTTCCTCCTCCACACATACCTTCCAACCATTCACATATATCTAAATCACACCATGTCTCCTCCACTGTCTCATATCCTTCTCTCTCTCACCGTACTTCTAATTCCTCTATACCGTGCTACCTCTTATTCCTTTCACAAACTATCCCCTTTTTTCCTATCCCCCACCATCTCCACCAACTCCCATCCTCATCCCTCCAGATCCCACTTTCACACCATATCCTCCTCTCTACTTCAACCAAACCCACTTCACTACATCAAGCTAAAACTTTTTCCCTCCCCAATAAAACGTCAAATATCTAAAGCTATTCCCTTTTAACTGCCTATGCTTAGCAGGTGACATATACCCCAACTCAGGCCCTACTACCAGCAACATTCCAACTCCCCTTACTGCTACCAATATTACCAACCCTAAATTTCTAAAACTCCTAACCATCAATGCCCAGAGCCTATAAAACAAAATAGCCCACTTCTATGCCTGGCTATACCATACCCTTCCTGACTTAGTAGCTGTCTCAGAGACATGGCTAAAACCCAGTATTTCTGTCTTGGAAGTCCTTCCCCCTGGATTTCAAGCTCTCAGATATGACCGCCTAAATAGGAAAGGTGGAGGAGTAGCCTTAATCTGCTCTAGCCTACTCTCCCTCACTCCCTACCAAAACCCTGTTCCTCAATTCAACAGTGCTGAGCTAGTCATAGGAATACTCAAGATAAAGAACTGTATAAGCATTTGCATTATAGCCCTCTACATCCCCCCCCCCGGAAATAATACTTCTACACTCGAAGATATTCTACTATGGGCCTCAACCAATATTAAGCTTGAGACATGCATCTGAGGAGATGTAAACATTGACTGGAACAAAATTAATAACAATAATCCCACCATCTCAATCAACCTATTTAATTTCAGTCAGCTTACAAATGCCATTACCAGACCCAATAAAACCAACCCCCCAGGCTCCATACTTGACTGGATCCTAGATTCTCACCCAAATAAAATCTCCCATAGTGGCACCTTACCAGACTCCATTAGTGACCACTTGCCAGCTTTCTCCCATAGTGCAACCCCCACCACTTCTCACCAACACCAATATATCCACACATGAAACCTCACAAACTTTAGCCCCAAAACGTTTTCTAATTCTCTCAAACTAATAAACTGGGACAATCTAAAAACTCTTCCTCTAGACCATGCTGTTGAATTCTTCAACTCAACCTTCTTAGATGGCCTTAACTCCCAAGCTCCCCCTAGAATAAAATGTATAAAAACCAATTCAGCTCCTTGGCTTACTAAAGACACAAAAATTCTTATGCAACAAAGGGACAAGACCTGGAAAGTTTACCATCGGAATAAGCACCCTGACACCCTTCTTAAATATAACTCCATAACCTAGCCAAAAAACATATTATACAGGATAAAAAAAATCATACTATACCAAACTCCAATCAAATCACTCCAAAAACCCCAAACAATTCTGGAATTCCAACAACTCTCCTCTCAACCCAGGTACCAAAACAAATCCTTGCCCTGACACTAGTAAGTATGACCCAGAAATAGCCACACTATTCAACTCCTTCTTTACTAACTCCATAGCAGAATTCACCACGACCTTCCCAAACAACAACTCCTTTCCCCTACTCAAACCCCCTCCCCAAACTACCATCCCCATCTCTTCTCCCATCTTTCATCTCAAACCCATTTCCACCTCATACATAACAAAACTCCTCTCTAAGCTTAAGCCTTGCTCCAATGCCCCTGACAACATGCCCTCACTTTTTCTAAAACTTGCAGCAGACAGCATCACCATCCCCATTAGCATTCTCATTAACAGAGCCATACAGGAATCTTATGTCCCCAAACTGTGGTGTGCAGCCTTTATCCTATCCCTCCACAAAAGAGGCAAAAATAATAGCATCTCCAACTTCTGGCCCATAGCCATTCTCTTACCTATTTCAAAGATACTCGAAAAATGCATCCACCTCCAACTCATGCCTTTCCTTACAAATAACCATCTCCTCACCTCAACTCAACATGGATTCCATCCTGGCCACAGCACAATAACTGTTCTTCTCTCTTTCCTAGACATAGTAAACCACACCCGTGACTCTGGAGAACTAGTATCCAGAGTCCTCCTTGATCTCTACAAGGCCTTTGATACCGTCTCCCATTCCCACCTCCTAAACCACCTTTCCAATCTTAATCTCTCACACCCTTACCTGGTTCAGCAGCTACCTCTCTGACCGATCTCAGGCCGTGAAATGGAAAACTGGCATCTCAACCTTCCTTCCATCCCCAACCAGTGTACCCCAGGGATCCATACTCGGCCAAATTCTCTTTAACATCTTTATTAATGAATTACATGCAGCCATTCCTAGCACTAAGTTCAATACCCAGATGACTCAGCTCTAGTTTGCTCTGCTCCTAACATCCCTGAACTCCAAACAAAAACTCTAACTGCTTTTTCTACTACTGAGAACTGGATGCTTCAAAATCACCTCTTTCTAAATGCCACCAAATCCAAAATTTTGCTATTCTCTCCCTCTAAATCTCTCCCGCTTCACAAAACTTCCTTCAGTATTATCAGTCATGCCAACTCCACTATAGAAATTGTTCCTTTTGCTAAACTTCTTGGGGTCACTATTGATGAACACCTAAAATTCGATACCCGTATTCAGCTAAATATTAAGAAAACACATCAGAAACTTGGCATGCTGTATAGAAACTCCCACTTTCTCTCCCCTTCCAAAAGACAGACCCTCGCCATTACCTACTTACTACCATCTCTGATGTATGGTGCCCCCCTACTAACCAACCTTTCTTCCTCTATCTCTTCTATACTGGAAACCTGTTACAACAAAATCTAGAAATTCGAAACCAAGTCGAAGTACTCTACCCACCACTGCATACCTCTCCACCAGCTGCAATGGCTAGAACTTCCCAACTACCTGGGCTACCTCCAACTCACTACAGCCCACAAGCTTATTTTTAAAGCCTACTAAGTGCCCTGCACTAACAAATGTCTTACCACTATACATCCCTCATAGAACTCTAAGATCTGCCCACCAAAATCTAATTTCTGTACACAAACCAAATTGTCTCCCAGGTCAGCTTCCTCTATCCTTTTCCTTAGCCAAAAAAATGGAAAAATCTTCCTCCTTCTCTAAGAATTTCTGAAAACTTCGATCACTTCAAAACCCAGCTCCATTCTTACCTCGCCAGTAACAGGAAATGCAGTTGTACTCTACCTACCTAATCCTGCCTAATACATGCATACACCCATACAAATAAAGTATCTTTCCACCTTAACCAATAGGAGATCAATCTTGCTTACTGTTTTCTTACTAATGTGACTTTAATACCATTCTCAGACGATTTAAAACCTCAATACTATGGTGATTCTGTATTAATGTTCTCTAATGTACAAACATGTAAATATGCATTGTATATTATACTATGTTGCTGTTTTAATTTACTTATGTTCAGCTTTATAACATGTACTACTTGCTTAACTATTACTATGTCTACTATGTTTTATGGAGCTTTTCGTCCTGGGCCTCCACTGAAAACGGGCTCCTTGAGCCCAGTGGACCTCCCCGGTCATCAAACTGGAAATAAATAAATTAGGAGGATATATGAATGCTGAAGGAAAGAATTAAAGTTGGAGGGTTCTTGTTTGATAAGTTGTTTGAACAGAAGAACTGGACGAGGGTGACCCTTTCCCCTCTGTTAATTTGCTTTTTATGTAGAGCCATTGGCAAAGAAAAGAAGGGACTCTGAAATGCAAGGATATAATTGGTATGGTAATCAAGAAAGGTTGGCTTTATTTGCAGAAGTTATTTTGCACCTGTTAAATGTAGGAAAAAGACATCTTTGTGTTGTGGAACATTTTGAGACAGTCTCTCCTCTTTTGGGGATATAAAAAGAATGCAGATAAAACAAAGGCTGTAGCTGTAAATGATGTGCCCACACACAAACTGGTTAAGCAGTACCCATGTTTATGGAGACAAAGTAAGATAAAGTATTTAGAAATATGAATTAAAAAGGCTTCAGTTTCCACAGCTAAGGATATGTGGGAAGAGGCTAAGTAAAAGATAAAAAAAACTGATAAACTGGAAGCTGTGGTATATGGATAGTATTGTAAGATGCAAACAGTGAACATGTTTTTAGTCCCTTTAGTTTTATATACAGGTGAGGCATATTTTATTAACCAGAGGAAAAGTTGTAGACAATAATAGAGTTGACAGAATTTATCTGGGAGGGGATGAGGGCAAGAATTAAGTGGGAAAAGTTGATTCTCCTCGTAGAACAAGGTGGTTTAGGAGTACCTGATATGAAGGGACATTTTAGAAGTAAAATGTTAATGCTCATATACATAACACAAGGCTGTGATTCAAAATGGAAAGGGATGATGATGAAGTGGGTGAGGGGGGCAGGCTGTTCAAGAAATAGAGAAAATGGGGTTTTGGATGCAGATCCTTTAGGAGAATAATTACCACTATACAGAATATATTCAAAAAATGTAAAAAGTATTCTAAGAAGTAAGCCAACACATAAATGGATAGAGGAGATTTTGCCAATGGAGATGACTGCAAGAATGGTTACAGAAAATCAGTAAAATGGGGCTGGAAGTTACTGGAGAAAAATGGCAAAGGAACAGATATATTAGGAGCAAGTAACTATAGAGGGAAAGGTAATAGAGTGGGAGGAGGCCAAGAAGTTTGCACTGCAGTTTAGAGACTGCCTTCCATATTCGGTATTGATATCACAGTGTAAGCAAAGAGAGAGAAGTATGGGAGTCCTTAGTGAAAGACCTGCTCTGGTAGAGTTTTTAGTCAAAACGGTGTAATTAGTAAGGCATATAAAATATTGCATGAGTAACTATAAGAATCAACCAAATGAGATTAGTTTCCCAGTCTCTCTTCTCAATCTTTTTTAATGTACAAGAGAACAATGGGAAGACATGTATATGTGTCTGCCAAGTATGCTACACAGTCCAGAAGATTTAGGATCTTTACTTAAAAGTGTTTGCATTGTTATTTTTACACTCCACACAGACATCAAATAATTTTTCCTTTTGTAGGCAGCAGATGTTGGAGGTGTGATTAGGAAGAAAGACGTAACTAGGAAATGTTTTGTGGGCATGTAATCAATTGGCAAATTAAAAAAAATTCCCTACAGAGTACTGTCTCAAATACTGGGGGAAGAAATTGCTGTAACTAAGAAAATGATCATTTTGAAATGGGATGCAGGATCTGACTTGTCTAGACATAGTAAGGCCTTGTTAAGTTTAATTCTCTTGGCTGCCAAAAAAGTGATTACTAGAAAATGGAAATCAAAGTCTAAACTGATTGTATTTGAAATATTATAAAAGAGATAAAATAACTAGAAAAAGGATCCTTAGGAAAGGGAAGGAGCAAATTACATAGAAATGGAATTTCTGGGGAAAATACATGCAAAGTAATGTTGAGGAGGAATGAGGTTAAGGGAAAGCAGGAATTCAGAAATTTATGTAATGTTGGACTGATGATGGCTACAAAGAAAGAAAAGATATGAAGTGTATAATATATGTAAATGGAAAATGTTGATGTGGTTTGTTTTATTTTGTGTTAATGTATTTTTGCCTGTTTCTTAAGTGATGATTTAATGAAGGTATTTAAAAATGTGGTACTACTTACCGTCACTGACAAGAAGCTTCTTTGTGTAATCTAAACAGGTCAATCACACTTGGATGGGATGTGGTTTGAAGATCACATGCCATCTGTGTGGCATGAGGTATTGCCCTGACCATGGACTGAAGTTTGATTGTTAGTCTAACCACTAATCAAGTCAGACAGAAATGGTTGTAAAGGAGCAACAGTGGGTGGCATGTCCCTCTCACGAACAGGGTTGGTATGCTTCCTGCTGCAGAAGTGACCTCTGTAGGTTAAATTACATTCATATTTGTAAGAATGGAGGATGCAAAACTATCAGCAAAAAAACAGTGCTTTCTAGATGGGTGTAGTTGGATATATTCAGTCATGCATCTGTATTGGAGACCAGCATACAAGGTTTTGCACATCATCTGATAGGCAGTGGGAGAGGAGTTAGAGACAGAAGCAAAACTTTCTTATCTCAGCAGGTTAACTACTTACAGTCTGTCACATTCATCTCCTATGCTTATTTTTCCTGGACACGTGGAGGGGGTGACAAAATGGGCCATTGAGTACAAGGCTCGATAGTCATGATGAGAAGCGGATGCCAAATACAGCATAAAATGGGTCAAAGAATCCTTATGTCATGGACAAAAGTGAAAAACAAACTTGTAGTTACTCATGCAAGAGCAGTTGCTTCTGCTGAATTCATAAGGCCTAGTGTACTCACCAACTTAAGTCTGTGCTGGTCTACAGTCAAACTACCCACTTGTGTGCACATTGAATGTGTATGCAAACAGCTGAAAAAACATTGCACAGTTGTCCTTATTATTCTTAAGCGTAACATAGTAGGAAAGTGCATTTGTTTTACTTTTCTTATTCCCATTCTGTTGACGATGTAGAAGTTCATGTTGGGGAATAGTTTTGCAGTTTAAAGAATTATCTCCAGGAGTTAACCAAAGTTAGACCTCTGCCCTTTTGGTCTGTCTTGGAGTTTTTGCAGATGTCCTAAGTGAACTGGACTCCTGTCTCAGGTCAACATTTTGGCCTAATGCGCATCTAAAAGGAGGTGAAGCTTGCCTTATTTTTCAGTTCTTTTTTGCTGCAATAAGTTCATTCTGGGTGGGTGGTTAGCGTAATGGTTAAGTTATTTGCCTTAAAAACCAAAGGTGCAGGGTTTGATTCTCACATGGGGTAATTGGCTAGGCTTAAAAATGGCCCACAAAGGCAGTTAGCCTATAACTAATATATGAACTTATAAATATTTGATTTCTTCCAGGTGACTTCCAGAGAATGATAAATTGCCATTTTGAAGCCTTTTTCTATTGATTGTGTTATGTAGAATGATGGGGCTTTGCTGGAAATTTTTGTTAGCATTCTTAGATAAAGTACCTCTTGAAATTTAACTAATAACTCTGTTTGCCTAAACTTCCAACATGGTTGCACATTGGGTGAGCTGAATCAATGTGAAAACAGAAACAAAGAAAAAGTGTCATTGAAACTATTATTTAGGTAAATTTCAGTTAATGGCCAATATGTACACTGCCTGAATGACAGCAAAAAAGACATTTGGAAAATCTGAAAGAAACTCAACCAGAAAAGGTGAAGAAATAAACCCTGGCTGGAAAGGATCCTGCATATGTTCAGCAAAAAGCAGTTCAAACTTAGCTTTGGTTCAAGAGATGGACTTCAGTAATTTAGAGAAAACATAAATCAAATGTACTCATAGATGATTAAAATAAATAAAACATTGAACGACTATATCAAATCAAATAAAAGGCTAGAAAATAGCTAGCTTATTCATATGAACTGATAAAACTGAAAAAAAAGGTTGAAATTCAGAAAAGGCTGAGCGCATAACTGCTCAAAAAGAGCCGTTTCAAAAATTAGAGTTAGAAGACGGAGTATGCAGAGTAAAGATTTTCTGCTGTGCCTGAGGAACTGGAAGGAACAGAGTGTATGAATATGAAGAAAGCACAAATAGGCAACCTTACTGGTGCCCCACAGCAGGATTTGCACATTGAGTGTATGCTCCAAACCCAATGATGAGAAAGCAGCCAAGACCTATATTATTTTTACCCAGACATTTTTATTAATTTTTTTCCATATCTTCAAATAGTTTGAACCATAAATAGTGAAACATAAAATAATATAAAGACCTATATTACTAAAGATGCAATCATACTCGCAGAAACAGTTGATACTGACAGAACTGTGGCAGAAGGAAAAAGTATTAAAAATTTAAGACAGCTAAGTGTTTGTAGAGAATTATTATATACTGTACTCCAGCCAGAAGAGAAGCAAATTCATCCCAGCAATCAGGGAATGTTTGAGAGCAAGTTGTGCCTTTCAAGCTGCTATATCCACCTATCTTCATAGTATATTTTTTCTTGGAGGATCAAAGACATCTTTTGATGCAGAACAGGCTAAGGACGAAATAGTTTACCTAAATCTTGAGCTAGCAAGCAGAAGGGGACCCTGCTTCTGATTATTTGACAGTAAATCTCATAGAGAGACTTTGTCAGTGAAGACATTTCCATTGTTACAAAGGAAAATGCTTGAGAGAGAGAGAAAAACACAAGAATTTGCTGGAAGAATCAGGAATCCCTTGGAGTTAAACCAGAGTCTCTTAGTAGGAGAGGGAAACGATCAGAAAAAAAAAAAAAAACTACACTGAAATTCGTGAATACATGTAAAATTATAAAACCTCAGTCACATATGTGAACTATGGCTTTGGCTTTGCAAATTAATGTGACTGTGAAAAGAGTGGACTTTTGTTAACTTTGTTAAACTTTTGGATGGAGTGTTAACCATTCACCCCACATTGTCTTTAATGTTTAGGAGGACAATAAAGGGAAAAAAGTAAAACAATATTGGTTAGCATTTGTATAAAAGATTACATGAGATAAATTGAATGTTATATTGCAGAGTGGTTTTGTATAGTGTGGAGTCAGGTATTTTAAATGGGGGGGTCTTTTCTATATCTGTTGTATGTGTTAAAGATAATAATGTAAACAAGAACTGTTTTACTTATAAACAAAGGTTATACATCATAACAGGAGAATAAAGGCTGAACAAAAGCAAGTTTAAATTGATATAATGCTGTGGTCTTGGCTGATGGGGTGGTGATGGGGTATAAATGTGTACAGATTATATATTACATGTAAAATTAAGTTTATAATGTCCCTTTTTTAAACAAATAGGCTTAAAAATATGACACAAGGATGAAAGCCATGTATTTGTAATATTAGCTTTTTCCCTATTAGCAATTGTCTTAGTCAGAGATAAGACGTCTGTAGCTGAAGGCTGTTAGCCAGAGGAATTCTGTACATTCTGTTGCATGCGAAATTTGCAAAAATTCCTTCATACATCTGTAAGTTGATAGCTGTTTCCTCGTTGCCTGTCTATTTTTACATGGAGACAAGCTGTCTGCAGGTGCAATTAATCTTGAGAGTTATGCGCATTCTTTGCCAAGGAAAATGCAAAATTTAAAGGTACCTTTTCAAGTGGTTCAGTAAAAAATAGACATTGAGAAGTGCAGAAGAGATAGCAGCTACCCCAACAGCCTTAATACTGTAATGCAATTAATAAAACATTGAATAATTTACTTTTATTTAAAAGTAGCAAGTACACTTTTTCTTAGGACTTAAAATATTTGTCTTCTGAAGGCATACAAGCAGTTTTTCACTTATGGGAGGGGAAGAGAGTTAAAAAATATTAGACAGCAAAGTGGCAACCCAGGCTGTACAAAGAGCTTTAAAATTGATAATTTTACTTTTTGATTAGGTTATGCCTGTGTGTTGATTTGAGGCAATTGTTCTTCTCTGGAGGGTTAAACTTTTATCAAAATGTACATAGTTCTGTGTGTTTGCTCTAAGTTAGTAGGCTCTAACTGTTATAGAAGTGGAGAAAGACACTGGTAAATTTGGTATAGTAAGGAGCTATTTGCAAGGGGGAGAGAGAAGGGAGTACTCTGTATGTGTTTATATTCCTCCAAAAACTGCTGTTTTGGAGCTTAACCAAACTTAGTGAGAAATATTCAGCGTTCTGCAGAGAATATTACTTATAGCTTGAGACAAACTTGGCTTGCAATAGTGAGGATGTGTCAATGGGACCTAGAAAGGAAGATATTACAAAAGATGGTAGATTTCTAAAGAAATGTATGAAAATGTGTGGTATGGAAAATGTGAATTTAGTAGTAGGAACTGTAACAAAATGTACATATTCTGCAGGGTACAATAATGCAGCTAGACTGCATAAAAACTACATTTCTTAGGAATATGTATATTTGAAAGTTTTGACACGCATCCAATAACTATTTTAGGTCATGTACTGGTAAAAATTAAGATGCAAATGATGAATAATGACATGAAAGTGAGACATTGCTGCCTTCTCTCTTACCTTTTAAAAAAGAGAGGAATTTAAGGAACGGGTAGTGGAAAATATTTGAGAGTTATTAGGAAGACAATTTCTCCAGAAGGAATAGCTAGTGAGTGGGATAAAATAAAGTTTAAAAATATGGTAAAAAATTAACAGAAATGTGTTTTTTTTTTTCCATTCTAGTACTATACACGTGACTGAATCTTAGGTAATGTTGTAATAAATGTGTATAAAAAATAAGTATGCTTGCAGGAGGTAGCATCTGCAGAAAGACTGATCCGCGGTATCTTTTGCCTAGAATTGGAACATCAAGTATCGTCCTGCAGACCTTGCTTAGAATTCAGAGAACAGATACTCCTAAGGTGGGTTAATATTATGAAGGCCTACCTAAACCAGAGCAAGCTTGAGATCCTGGTGTAGTTATGTGCCCAAATCGAAGTGCAGCCATCCCTTGGTAAAACCTAGTAGTCACCCAGAGATGGAGGGAGGGAGACAAAGCTGGAATGGGTAACAAAAGCTGGTCATTTTGTAACTTGCAGCCAGGGATCATGAGATCTTTATGATGCTCCCAATTACACTGAGTCCTGAGGACATTAGAACTGAGGTATTTTTCTGTGTGACCCACTCATGTGGCCAGTTTTTGCTCAGAAGGGTGAAACTTTCCCCACCCTCCGGAGGTAGTGCGACCATGTCTTGAGCTGCTGCTTTAGGCATCCATTGAGGAGTTTAAAATGTCTAGGATGCCAGCTAAGAGGTGACCATGGTAGATGTCCATCAACCAAATCAGATATGGTAGCTGCTTCCCTTGAATTATGCATATCTGCAGACATGCTGACCATTTTAATTTTTGAGGTACAAGAAAATTCCTTTTTGATATAATTCTTCCTCCAGATGAGTGGGATCATCACAGTCCAGTAGAGGAGACCCAACAACCAGGAACCAGACATTGGCCATATAGCCATTCCATCTCTACTATGTTTGCTTTTAAAACACTTCCAGAGAATTAAATGGTGTATTGGCAGGCCATTATCCCCTAGCCATGTCAGTCTTCCATCTGAGGAATTTTTACTCCTCCCAACAGGAGACAATTCCCTCCTCCACGCTCCAGTTTCCAAGAGGAGGAAGAGGATTGGGTGCAACTTCTCATTTTGTGTGAAGGTGCTAAAGCGTTGGGAAGTGTAATTCAGGGGTAGAAATGTATTTTGTTTGGTACTTGCATACACTTCATGACAACTTCCTTCATTTCTTGTTTTTTATGTGGACTTTCACACTGATCACTGCTGCAGTTCTCTTGGCTATATGGGTAATATCCCAAGGATATAATAGGCTTCCATCTTCTTAAACCTTCAGGGTACCTTCCATGTGCCCAAACTGTCTTGACAACTTCAATAGAGCTGACTAAGACATTTGGGCATTTGGGTGCCAAGCCCTTCAGAACTTTACTGCTAACGAAGAGTGTATTCCTGTGGCTTTTGAGCATCAGTGGTTGGATTGTGCTGTTCATTGGTTGGTCAGATAAGTTCCTTCTCTGTAATAATTTTGCTTATTTATATTTTCCTCTTCAGGAAAGTTATTTTAAGGCTAGGAGTTTGTGTTTTAATGGACTGTCATGAGATTGTACTGTACTTTTAAAAAGAAGTGCACTTCTTTTGGTCAGTTTAAAAGCTGTTTAAAGTAATGGAAAAACATTTTTTCTGTGAAGAAATGTTTTTGTGGTGCTGACATAGTGTGTGCTTTTTCCTGTGTTTGGGGAAAAAAGTGACTTTTTAAAGACATTTGTTGCTTTTTCCCCTGGAAAAGTCACATTTTTGGCATGAATGGAGCAAACTCTCAGTCCCAGGATCAATCCTTCTTTCAGACAGAAAAAGAAAAAGTTAAGCAAATATCCTTTGCCACCACAGCAGGCTAGCAATTTGGTTCAGCCATAGGTTAATTGCATCTCAGACTGCTCATATTTTACCCGGTATAGCAACTACAGCCGCTGTGTACTGGGGGTTAGCCATATCCTCTTCAGCTGTAGGGAAGCTGCCGCCACTAATAACACTGTTTATCCTATTTTTCTTGTCAAAAAGAAGCAGAAAACTAAGCAGGTGTCTTCTTCTCAAATGTCCTTAGACAGGAGTAATGTATTGGGTGTGGCTGTGGGTTTAATTATTGCTTATTGATCCTTCTTGTAAGGTAGATTCTAGTACAAGTCCTGAAGTGATTCAAGGTTCTGAATCTGGATAGGGGATGAAAGAACAGATACAGGGTTTTCTCCTCAGACATCTGATTCAGACTGAAGAGTAGAGCTCAGTTTATGATTCTCTGTATGGGGTTTCCCATTCTCTGAGACTATTTTAGAATGTGCCACTCTTTTCAGTGGGAGAACGCTGAGGTTTCTCTGTCCTTCAGAAATTGCTATGACATATCACAGAAGGAATTTCCAGGACCTGCACCTCTTCCTCCAGTTTTGTCTACCTTGGAGGATGTGTGTTGCTGTCTTCAATTTTCCTAACAGTCAGGCAGCTCTTCCTAATGGATAGATAGGATGTAGAAAGTTACTCAATTTTTTTTTTACTTTTTACTGTGTACACTCTTCCAAAACCTGACTGAGCATATGTATCTTTAGTAAATCCTTCTGCTGCTAAACATTTATTAAATTCTAGTCCTTTTCTTTCTGATAAGCGTGCTTCTGCAACTTTGATTTTCAAAATTTTTAATTGTCAGGCGTATATGTTACGGTTTGTCTTGACTAATTGTGAAAGTATGAGGAATATTCTGTCTGCAGTTTCTTCTTGTAAAGAAAAATCTGTATTAAATAATTTAATGTTTTCTTTAGTTCAAGTCACTACCCACTGTATACATCTTCAAAGGCTATGGCCATTGGTGCTGTTTTCTGAGGAGGTTTGCATGACTGCATTTTTTAGAACCTCCCATATGATGCTAGAAATGAGATGGTAAATTCTCGTCTGGAGACCGATTTTTTGGCCTCTCTGCTTCAGAGGTTATCAGAAAGTGTGATGAAATGCATAAAGCATATACAGGGAATACCAAAGATTTTTCATCCTTCCTTTTTAAAATTTTCCAAAGGATTCCGTCCAACTCCTCAACCAGTTTTGGTAAGAATCAAAATAAGCAGTCTCAACAAAATGCAGGTTAAACAGACATTTAAAAATGGCAAGGGGATTCCAAGAAGATTTCTGGACATGTTCTAAACCAATTACAGCCCAGTAAGTCAGAATGAGTTTTTAAGAGAGACTGCCCCTCCCTCTTCCGCAACATTTTTTTTCTTCCAGAAAGTCTGAATCTCCACTTTTCTCTTTGGCAACGGTTAAAGACAAATGGGTTATGAAGATTGATCATTAAGGTTACAGGTGACAGTGGGAGGAAATCCCTCCTTTCCAGGGGGTAATTCCTCATCCTCCAGACCAGACTCTCTTATTTTTTCATGTCCTTCATCGCACGCTGTCCCAGAGAGTGATAATAACCAGTCCTCCCCCTTTTCCCAGGGGGGAAGGGGTTTTATTTAAGGGTCAAAGAAGTAAATCCATTGTGTTGGACAAAAGGCATAGCACATGGACGTTCAAATATTTTATCAACACAAACTCATGCAGTTAAGCGCTTTCGACCAAAAACAAAGGTCTTTATCAGAACAATTGTTACAGAAAAACAATACCAATATATAGTGAAATGCCCATACAATTATCCAATACAAAATATTCAAGTTTTGATAATCAACATTGTGAAAAACAAAAAAATTAAGTTACATACACATGTAAAACATACCAAAACAATTCATGTAAAACATCCATATACAAAATAAAAATATTTGTTCATTTGCATTTATCTTGGTGAAATCTCCTATTTAATACTACTTTGTAATTCACATTGTTGTTCAACCCAGGGGTGTTGTAGGCATTAAACAAGATCTGCCATTTAAATTCTTTAAAATTCAACTCACCCTTCCTGTCCTCATTAAAATCACTTCATACAAAAGCAATTACTCTAAAATAATACTTCTTATAATTTTTACATATTGAAGCATGTTTTGCCAAAGCATTGTCCATATTTCCCATTTTTATGGTGTGTAACGGTTCATGCATCCTCTTTTTCAATTGCCTATTAGTTTTTTCCTGTATGAAACACAGAACAGGATGAACATTTAGCTAAATACACCACATAAATGGATGCACAAGTAAACATTCCCAGTACATGCCATACTTTGTCACTTATACTAACTTCAAAAAATGGTCCCTCTCCTACATGCCTACAAAAATTACAGTTGCAACATTTGAAAGTACCCCTTATCCCCCCTCTACTGTCACTATAATCCCTCTCTAACAATTCTTTAAAAATCCTTCCTCTGTTATTGATAAACAATGGGGATGGTCCTAAAAATGACCTTAAATAACTGTTCAACTCTAAATTCTCCAGTTGTTCCTAATAATACTTTTAATCCCACCACTATCCACTGTAAAAAGAAGGGCATAGAAATAGACCAATCCTGTGGGCTCTGATTGCTAACAATATGACTATGCTGAACAGTTTCACTTTGTGATATATCTATGGTAAAGGCCATGGGATAACCTCTTTTTTAAATCTCTCATTTAGCTCACCCACATAACTATCTAAAATTGTTAAATCTGTTGTCAATCTTTTTAACCTTACTAATTGTCCTTTTACAATGTTATATTTAACATAACTAGGATGTATACTGGAATAATGCAGTAGTGTATTACTGGCCACATTTTAACTAATCACAGATCCAAAGGTAAAATACAAAGGACAAAGCATGTATCCACTCCTAAAGAGGCCCCTACAGATTGTCAGGCCTTCTCTCAAAGCCTATTTCAGGCCTTCATGGCACTCAAGCAGCCGCCTTCTCAGCCTGCTCCTACTCCAGCCTCTCATCCTTCTCAGAAAAGGATTAGTGACCGTGACTCATCTGATGAATTCTCTTCAGATGAAGAAGAATCTGACTATTCCACACAAATTCCCTCTCCTCAGGAATATGTCTGTCCTAAAGAGGAGTCAGGGGATGCAGAATCCTCTATGGAAGAAATTTCCTTTGGGGAAACCATTCTGAAAATGGGAGAATACTTTAAGTGGGATACTTCAGAAATTTCAGACATCCATAAAATGTACTACCAACTCCTGCAAGTTGACCTTCTCAGCTCTTCTGCAGTGCTACCATTGCATCCAGCCTTTTTAGATGCCTTTAATAATGCCTCCTAAACAACAGATTCTCAGGCCGTAGCCCCCAAGAGGCCAGATCACTTCTACAAAGTTCCTGAGGATTTGTAAATTCCTCTTTAGGTTCCCTGCTGAAGACCCATCAGTCATTTCTGTTGCAAGTGATAAACCTTCAAGAATGCTCCCTTTCACCTCCCTGCTTCTTTCAGACAAAGAGCATAGAACCCTTGAAAGACTTTGGAAAAAGGCCTACACTTCAGCGACTTTGCTTTCAGGGCCATCAACTATCAGACACATATGACAAAATACTCTCTAGAACTGCTGTCCCAAGCATCATCTTCATCAGACCTTCCAGACTGAGGGTAAAAACATGGTGCCGTGTCTCTCATAGGAGCTTCTTCCCAAGTGGCAAGCCACTCCATCAAATGCGTCTGTGATGCTGGTGAGGCTTGTGCTAGGGACAGCTGCAACCAGGACAGTCTCCAGAAGATTCTCCTGGCTTAGCCTTCAGGATGACTTCAAATCCAAATTAATGGATGCCCCCCTGGACAATACAGCCTTGTTTGGTCCAGCTGCAACTTCACTTTTTAAATCCCTGCAGGAAAAGTCTAAAGAACTTAAGGAGTTGAAACATTTTCTAGTCGCTCATGTGCCTAGGTTCCATAGGAACTTCCCTTCCAAGCCTGTCTTTGTTCATAGCCACTCTCAGCACCATCCCAGTAAAGCTTCCAGAGGAGGTAAGAGACCACAGAGGACTAGGGCTGTTCATCCCAACAAAAACAGCCCTTTCCTGACAGAGCCGGCAGTCTGTGACTATCCTGCAAACATCCCATCTCTTCCTCCACCTCTCAAATGCTCTCAGGACCAGGGAATGTATTACCCAAGACAATTAGATCCTCTACATAATCAAAAAAGGATACTTTATGGTTTGGCAATCCCCCCCCCCCCCAACAACTGCACCTCTTTCCAGAGCTCCTCTTGGAGTTGTGGCAACATGACTCTATTCAAAAAGCTCCTTGGGAAAGGATTTTACTCGAGTGTTCGTAGTGCCCAGAAAGGATGGTCCCTGGAGACCAATCCTGGACTTCTACTTCAACACATTCTTAAAGGTTCCCTCCTTCAGAATGTTAATTCTCTAAACCCTTTTCCCTCTGCTACTCCCACAGGGATTCATGACCACTCTTGACATAAAAGATGCTTACCTCCGCATACCAATTCACCATAGGTACAGAAAATATGTACATTTTTCTGTGGGTTCTTGGCATTTTCAGTTCTCTGTATTGCCCTTTGGTCTCCCTACAGCCCTAAGAGTTTTCACAAGATGTCTGGCTCCGGTGATTGCTCACTGGAGGCTTCTGGGTTTCCAGACTTTCCCATACCTGGATGACCTGCTCTTACAGGCTCCAACCCCACTCATTTTTGTAAGGAACCTACAAAGTACCATTTCTCTCCTGGGAAAACTGGGATTCATAATCAACTTCAAAAAATCAGTCCTCACCCCATCTCAAGACCACATTTTCTTAGGTTGTCGAATCCAGACAGATGTAATGAAAGTGTCTCTGCCACCCCAAAAGGTACAGGACCTGCAGTCCTCCTTTCACTCTCTCCTTCTTTTAAACCACATCACGGCCAGGGAGTTCCTCAGGGTTTTATGGCCTGAAACCATTTCCATGGTACCCCTGGCAAGACTCCACATGAGGAAATTCCAGTGGTACCTCATATCTTTGTGGACCCAACACTCCCATTCACCAGAATACCACATTCCCTTCATCCCATGTGAAGAGGGAACTACTCTGGTGGATCCAGCAGGTCAACCTAAACCCAGGACTACCTCTACATCCTCTCTCCCCAGTCCAAGAACTCTACACAGATGCATCAGACATGGGCTGGGGTGTGGCCCTGTAGAAATTTACAGTTCAGAGAAGGTGTTCCCCCTCACAGGAAAAGGAACACAGCAACATAAGGGAAATGCAAGCATTGCTGCTAGCCTTACCATCATTTCACTCCCTCCTTTGCCCAAGCCCTCTCAAACTGTTCACTGACAGCATGACTGTACTGTGATATGTAAACAAGCAAGGGGGAACCAAATCCTACCTCTTCTGGTACGGGAATTCCTGCCCCCCAATACAACATGACAATTCAGATAGTGTGCATCCCCTCCAACAGGAATCTTATGGCAGCATCACTGAGCAGGTCCTGGACCCAGTCTCACGAATGGATGCTTCACAGGGATGTATTCCTGGACATAGTCCACCAATGGGCTACTTCACACACACATTTATTTACCTCCCCACTGAATAGACAACTTCCAAAGTTTTGTGCCAGAGTCCCAATTCCTCTGGTTTGGAAAGTGGACGCCCTTTCCTTCTCATGGAAGGGGATGTTTCTGTATGCATTCCCTCCCCTCCTGATCTCGAAAGCCCTGCTCAAAATCTGACAGGACCAACCAAAAATCTTGCTGGTGACTCCCTTTTGGCCAAGACAGCATTAGTTCCCCTTTCTCCTGTATCTAGCCAACAGCCATTACAACATGTTACCCCACAGAGTGGACCTTCTCACACAGAATAAAGGATCTGTGATTTATCCACACCTGTCAACACTGCAACTGACACTGTGGGTGATAGGATTCTAATTCTTTTTAGACACCTATTCTCTGAGGATGTGCTCAGGGTTTTGCAGGAGGCCAGAAAACCCAATACTAGGAAATTGTACATTTCCAAATGGCAAAGATATTCACTATGGTGTCTTTCTAAGATCTAAGACCCACTGACAGCTGGAATCCTGGTGGTTCTGTCCTAATTGTGTGCATTGCTCTCTGCTGGCCTGGCTTATTTGTCAGTTAAAGCTGACATGTCAGCTATTTCTGCTTGTCTGCCTTTATCTAGCATCTAGGTTTGAGGTGAAACCATTTCTTAAAGGTCTCCTCCACATTAGGCCTCCTCTCTCCTTTTTGGGACCTTAATTTTGTTCTAGAGAAATTGACACTTCTCCCTTTTGAGCCCACTTCTCCAGCCTCTCTTAAGCATTGCTCTAGGAAAATAGTATTGGTAGTGGCCCTGACTTCAGCTAGAAGGGTGTTGGAGCTTCAAGCCCTCATGGCTGTTCCCCACTTCTTGGCCTTCCATAAGGACAGGGTATCCTTGAGAACTCACCCCTCCTTTATGCCCAAAGTGGTTAATGAGCTGTCTCTTAACCAAACCATTCAACTGGCTACCTTATTTGCTTCTCCACAAAACCACAGTGAGAAGATCTGCATCCCTTAGATGTTCATAGACAACTGAAATTTTACCTGGTCAAGACTAAAACTATCAGGAAATCTGATAAACTTTTCATTCATTTTCATCCCAAGGCTCTTGGTCTACCTACTTCCAAGCAGACTATTTCTTTTTGCTACGCTCTCCATGGGAAGAACCTTCCCTCACATGTGAAACCATATTCCACCAGAGGTATGGCTTCATCCAAGGCATGCCTCAAAGGATTAGATAACAGTGCCATCCTTGAAGTAGCCACTTGTTCTACTATTCATACCAAACATCACAAGCTGGATGCTGTTTTCAAATCCAGAACTGGTTTTGCTAAAGCCATTTTATGTGGCTTCATTGAGAGCTGCTCTGCTTCTTCCTTCACACTTCCTTGAGCTTTTGCACTCTCCCTCAAGTGAACAACACTGCAGCAAATGAATAGGAGGATATAGGAAAGTTGTGTAAAATCTTACCATACCCATAGATGTCCTTCTCTTCACTGCTGCAGTATTCTATCCCTCCTGCCTTTCCCACTGCTATAGTGTTCTATCCCTCCTGCCTTTTCCACTGGCCTCTTGCTTTTCCTGCATGTTCTGACCACTCAGATTGTTAGTCTGGCATTCCTCCTGGCACATTTAGTTCTGAGGATGGTACACCCATATGTTCCTTTTATGGCCTACGTCCAACCGCAGCCTAAGTGCGATGTACCATGTACCCAACAGTAGTAAAGACTTTGTATACTGGCTGACATTGGGTCACCTTCTGGCAGAGGATATCCCTCAAGTGAAGAATACTGCAGCAGTGAAGAGAAGGACATCTATGGGTATGTTAAGAATTTACACAACTTTCCTTTCTCTGCCTTACCCTTTGGTCTGTCCACTGTACCAAGAGTGTTCTCAATGTGTCTAGCTCCAATTATAACTCATTGTAGGCTACAAGGGTATCCACATTTTTCCATATTTAAATTACTTACTTATCTTTGCAGATTATTTTTAGTGTCAAGAATCTCTCTCCGTCTCTCTCTCTCTCTCTCAGGTGAGAGATCTCTTATGCAAGCTTGGATTGCAAGAGAACAAAAGTCTTCCTCGATTCTTCATGGGATTATGGTTCTGGATGCTGACTAGACCACAGTTCAAAGAGATTTTCTTCCACGGGGGAAAATAAATCTACATCTAGATCTATTTTTAGCATTTTCCACTTAGACTTTGGGCCCTTTGAGGGAATACCTCAGGATTTTGAGTCTCATGACTTTCTGTGATTCTCATGATACCCCTGGCAAGATGCCACTTGATTAATTACAGAGATAGCTGACATTTCTTTAATCCCAGCACCAACTCTTCAACTTTGTCTTTTGAAATCCCAGTGCTGGAGTTTCTCAAAAGAGAAATCACCTGTTGGAAACAAGATATCCCTAAAGCCAGGTCTTCCCATCTCCCTCCATGTTGTAAAGCAGTCAGTCCCCACAGACACTCAGAACTTGCTTGAGAAACCAGACTGTGTGTATTTTTATTTTTTTGTTCTTACTAGCATTGCCCTTTCAGGGCTCAACCTCCATCTCTCTGTTGGCAGGAAAACACTGAAGGTTTTGGTGCCCAAACTTGTCTTTTTATCAGATCTGCTGAAGCTGCCTGACAGTTTGGGCACGTGGAATATGCCCTGAATCGTTGGTAGCTGCCTTAATGTAACCCATATAGCTAAGGCTACTGCAGCAATGATCATTCAAATATCTAATGTTAAGGTAAAATTACTTAAACTATTTTTTTAACATTAAGGACAATGTACTTATTGCTCTGACGTCACAATCTTTAAGGCAAGCATCTGAATTATAAGCATTAGTAAGTCATTTTCACAAAGACAGGTTTTTTAAGAACAAATTCTATTGTTATGTCTAAAGTCATCTAAGAGTTTAAGCCAAGCTGTTCATCCCCTGGTTGTCTTTCCTGAACCAAAGAACAAAGGAAGGAGGATTATTCACTCTATATGTGCACAGGCAGCTCACTACCTAGACAAAATTCAACCTTTTAAGAAAGCTAACCGACTGTTTGCCTCCTTTGAGGTAAGAGAAAATAACTATTGTCAAAGTTGAATACTTGCAGTTTTGTCTTATGCTATTACTTTTTGTAATGCTTACCACAAAAAGAGAGGAGCACTTTCAGATGGGACTTAGATCTCATTCAGTAAGTGTGTCAGCTTCTTTGGTTTTTCTGGAAGGTGTTGGACTCTGGGCATAATTTTCCAGAGCATTACAATCTGGATTCATTTTTAGATCCAGAACAGGTTGTGCTAGGGCCATACTCCAAGGGCTCCTGCAGTCTTGGGTATTGGTCTACTCCTTTTTTACCTGCTCCTGTGTAAGTTATGGGATATCTGTTCAAGTAGCTTAGGCTACTGCAATGGTGGTGTATTCATAAAAATAGTATAGTTGTATAAATAACTTACCATAACAGGTGTTTTGTTGGTTCACTGTAGCAATAGCTGTCCTTTCCTCCAGCTCTCTTCTCCCAGTGTTTCTACACTGGGTTTCCAGGGTGTAGTTAATTAACATTATGATGTTATTCTCTTGTTTCCTATCCCATGTTGTTCTCTTTTGTTTCCTTCCACATATACCTGGGATTCTTGTCTCTTCCTAGGCAAAATAAATGATGTGAAGCTTTAGGCGCTGCACCTGAGTTTTATATGGAGTGCCCCATGTGCTCATAACTGATGGAACACATGGGAGGCACCCAAAGCTTTGTGAAGCTGGCCAGTAAGGAGGAGTAAGCACACATAGCTTAGGCTACTTTAACGGTAATCCATTAGAGCATCTACTGTTATGGTAAGTTTACATACTCAACTGTACTTGGAATAAGAATAAAACATAAAATACTGACCAAACCAGATCCAACACAAGGCAGCATGCAAAGATTTTTCATTGCAGTGAATGATAAATGTGGTCAGTGTCTGAGCTGGATCATGGTCAAATGGGACCCTAGGCAGGTTAATGGATTGGTTCCTTGCAGGCATTCCAGTATCCCATGTTTTGGCCATCTCTTCCTAGTTGCCATAAAACACTGTTCAAACCCATCAGTGGGCATACTGTTTTTGTTTTTACGTTTCCATTATCACAGAGGTTTGGATTTAATTTAAAACTGTTATTTCAAATTTTACAGCAAACACTATCAGCCATTTGCTAAGCAAAACAGTCTTACAATTAAAACAGACTTGGCATGAGTGTCAGTAAACTTCTCTTCCCTTGAAATTCACTTTATTGAAAATGCATTTTCCAGCTGATTAGACTATTTAGACGCATGCTGTGACTTGTATTTTCCATTGAAATTTACATTTATTAAAATGTATGTCTGGCAACTGGTTAAACTGTTAGACACATGATGGAACTCATATTTAAGTATCCTATAAGGAAGGAATTCAAAAGACAAATGTGCAATGACATTTGCTGAAAGCATGGGACAGCTCACTTGTTGTAAATGTCCCTTTTCAGGGTTAGAATAAAAGCACTGCCTGGTAAAATTATTTAGTCAGAGTTGGACATTAGACAAATGTAGGCAGAGAGCATCAAACCCTGCACTACAGAAGCAGCTGTTAGCCTTACTGCTGTTTAGCAAGTACCAGACAAACTGTTATGACACAAAACAGTGCACTGCACACGCCTGCAAAAAACTACAGGTCAAGTTAAAAATGTATTCTCAGTTAAAAAAAAATACTAACATTATACTTGTCAGACTCCACGTTGTCCAATTTATCCACAACCAAAATAAACACACTTTTAACTAATCAAAGAAATCAAGGATCATACACAAAGAACATGGCTGATATGATGGTATTCCTGTTTACTACAATAAATTCCTTCTTTTACACCATAACCACTGGTGGTTGCAAGATCCTAGTATTTACACACGCAACCATCAATTACAGCCACTTGCAAGACTGTACACCATAAACATGTGCTTGAGAAGAACTGAATACATTCATTCCTAAATTGTAGGCCAAAAATGTATATCAACTCACTGCTTTCAATACCATACAGTGCACCCAGTGCATTCCCCCAGCCCTCTCAACGTCTTAGCTCAAATCATAAAGACCCAAAAATCAGGCAGATTTTAAATATTTCTCCTGTATATTTAAAACATTGCTAGACTATAAAGCTTTGCACTAGAAAATATTTTATAAAGGATTCAGGGTCTGAAACTCATCCCTGTCTTTATTTAATGACTGCAATCCCCAACGATTTGCCAGAAAGCCATGCATTGTATAAGGAGTGGACAAAAATTGCCTCTCGTCATCTTTGCTCAAGAGTTCTGAGCAAAGCCAAAAATAATGAGGGGACAAAAGCCCAAACTGAAAATACCATTTCCTTTTATTTAATTGCTGATCAGGTAAACTCACTATACAAAGTGTCTGTTTTCAGAGATGACCTAAAAGAACTTAAGTGACCAAAGACACAGTATGTCAATGAGGTGGAAGGATTCAAATACTGACATTCTGACCACAGACAGCAGTCTGTTATAAGCTCAGAGTCTTAAGTGTCAGACAACTCTAACTTTAAATACATTTTCGGAACCACATCTTAGAAACTGTAATGACTAACATTACTGTTGGACAATTTTTGGGGTTATTAACCAGAAAATGAAGAAGGTGAGGACAGTCGTAGAGTTGATGCAGTGTATTAGGGCTCTAAGCTCTTAATGAGATGCTGCCTGTAGTCAATGGTATAAGGTTTGAATCCTTTCTCCCCATTTGCCTACTTTGTGACTTTGAGAAAGTTATTTAACCAGACAGTACTTCTGTAAGATGCTAAATTAAACTAAAACTATAAAGTGTTTCTGAGCAAGAAAATATCTATAAATCCAAGTAATTTACCTGTCTTTGTGTCTGTCTGGAGGCAGAAGGACAACTTTCAGTCTGTCTGGGCAGAAGTGCATTTTAACACTACAGTCATCCTTGGCTGAATGGAGAATATTGCTGATTCCCTTGTGTTCCAAAAACTGGAACAGGAATGTGATTTGTCACTCTGCATGTATCGCTAATTCTCCTCTGAAAACTGAAATGGGAAACAGGCTTCCAGGCCTCTGAAAAATTGATATGGGAAAATGTTCCTGAGCTCTGTTGAAATTAAAAGTAATAGAGCAGTGTTTTTTTTTTTTTTTTAAGGCCAGAATGCCCCCCAACCCCCCGGCAGCACTGGGCCATAGGCAGATGCCTATGTTGCCTTGTGCTGGATCCAGCCCTGGTGAATGTTTTATGTTTTGTTCTTATTTCAGCTTTGTTACTTTAATAAGAACATGTTTCAGTTCGGGTCTATATTACATCGAAAGCTCAGGTCAGTGAACACCTGTTCGCCATCCAATATACAGTGAATTGTCATTTCCACAAATGGCCACTACAGCAAATTTTTTCCTAGGGGAAAAAATCTTTGGCCCGGCAGAAACGACATAGCATTAATCTAACAAAGTTGGAAGCTGCACCCCCCACCCTCTATCTAAATATACCAACTCCGAGATTGTACTACAGTGGGGAAAGGGGCAAATTCATGGCTATGCTCAAGCAATTTTTTTCCCCCTAGGAAAAACTTTGCTGTAGTAGCCTTTCGCGGAACTGACATTTTTCTGTGTATTGGTCAACACACAGGTGTTCAATGACCTGATCTTTCGATATTGTAATGTACACCCATATCGTAATATGCACCCTTTCAGTTCTAGGGTATTGAATTAAGTGGATATTTTCCTTTTTTTTTTTTTTTTTCAAACCTTATAGTGAATGAAAAATGTGGTGTGTGTTTCAGTTTTATTTTGTTTAATTTAACTTTTTTTCAGGAGGCTTATGGTAGTGCCTGTGTTTTATGTGTGCAGTATGTATAATGTGTATACACAGACACTTCTGTAATACTTTAATATGTATGTGTCTTACTTTAGTTTTTAATAACATAAATATGCATGTATTTAAAGGAAAGTCAGCAGCTCTGATGAATGAAGAAATGTAGACACAATAGTAGGCAAGCAGTCACAGAGACCTTAAGATGCCTAGCCATAGACACGTTTAAGGAAAGGCACTTAAGTTCTTACCAGCTTTGTAAGCACTTAATTTGAGTACCAGGACTTTTACTTTGGCATTTCCCATGCATGCTAAACTTCTTGGTGAAAAAAAAACAGTCACAGCAACTCTCGAGTCCATGTTCCTTTTTTAAGTTTATTAACCCCCTTCCCCCATCACTGACCATCTTTATTTTACTTTAAAAAGTGTCTTGTTTCCACTTTGGGTTATATATACAGATTTTGTTTGTTTCAAAACAGCTAGTAATGAAGATGGTTACCGTGTTACTGATTTTCTTCTTTCTTTTTGCAGACTATACATGTTGCCATTGTGTGTGCGGGGTACAATGCCAGTAGAGATGTTGTGACACTTGTCAAATCTGTCCTGTTTCACAGGTAAAAATCTAACTTCATCTGTTTTCATGTTTCATTGTGCTGAATCATGACTTTAATGTCTTAATTTAAGAGGATCTATGCAGCTAGCTTTACATATGGCAGTCATTCATTAGTTGGATTCCTGGTTTGTATCAGTGGAGGTGGGGCTTTCTCTCCTGATTATGTCAGTAGTCAAACACTGTTAACAGAAGATATATAAAGTGAATATCCCATACTCTTCCTAGTTAATTTAGATCACTAAGTGACAATACTGGTGGCATAGATGGATAAAGCGCTGTCTACATTCCAGGTCATCAGAGTGTGAAGAGTTGCTCTGGCTTTTATCAGGATTGACAGGGAGGATTGTTAGGCTCATTCTGTGAGAAGAGAATGGCAGAACAGGCACAAAAACTGCTACTGTCCCGTGGAAGAGAGGGACATAAATATATAGAGGCAGCTTGGGATGAGCGCTAGGCTCCCAAAGAAATTGGTGGGTAGCAGTTTTTATACTGAGTGTGAGGAAGAGCAATTGCTTGGCCTGGACATTGTGAGCCACTGCAGTAATGCGATTCTCACGCCCACTTGGCGGAAGACACCCACTTGGTGGAAGTTAGGCTATCCATTTACTCTCTTTTAAAGAAGCTGAGTACAAAGCATCTTCACGACTGCCTGAATGATGATTATCTCAACTTTGCTGCAAGTGGAATCCCATTAGTTGAGGAGCAAATAGGGTTTCCGTCATCAGCCTTTTCACATTCGTAACTCTTGCAGCTTACAGTGCAAGATGTGTTTGAAAACCTTAGTTTGCATCTCTAAAAGTTAAGGCTGTCACGTAAAAACAACTGACAGCCTGAAAGAAGTGTCATATTAGCTCAATAATTTCTATTTCTATTTTCTTTGCCTTCTGCTTTTTGGAGATGTCCCTGTTTGTATCTTGGGCTATGAAGCCTGGAAAAATCTAAGAAAATCACCATACAAAGTTGTTGAAAAAAATTGTTGAGGACTGTAAATTGGGATGTTTAGCTAAAATGAAGTGGAGTTTCAGTTCATCTTTCCTAAGTAAATTGCTTTCATAAAAGTATTAAGAAAACAGGCTCTCATAGGACAAGAGGACCAAGGATAGTGAACTGTAAAGCAAATTATTGAAGTTTTGAATATACTTGGAGTCTTGGACCACTTACGTCAATGTATGTTGCAGGTGTTTTGGTTCAGTCTGACTCATCTCTTAAGTTTTCTCCTCTAGTCTTCAACAAGGGCTGTGCAGATGCCTTACAGACTGTTCAAACTCTTTTAGTATATATTTGAATCAGTGATTCAGTCTTTCAGTAGCACCCACTTCTGGATGTATAACTGATAATTTCTTGCTGTTTTGCTTGCTACTAAACCATTGTAGAGATTTAGAACTGCTGTTGCATTAGGACGAGCATGGTTTAATTCTTCAGTGCATAAAACATCAGTTAAAAGTGAGGTATAATGAAAGGAGGCTCAAAGGAGGTCCTTCTACTGTGGAAAGCATAAAGTGTGTTTGTGTGTGTTTAGGGGGGGGTGGTCAGAATTACCTCAGCTTTGCATAAGAAGAAAGGCCTCTTTACAACAGTTCCAGAATGGTCAGTGCAAATGCAAAATAAACATATAATAAAGTTTTGTCCTTTTCTGCCAGAAAGCTGTAGACTTCAATTCTGTTCTTTCTGGTAATGCCACAGCACTCCCTTTGCTGGCTTTTCTCTGATAGCAGTAGCAGTGCTAGTAACAATTTGTATACTGAGAGCTCTTTGCTTATATCGTACCATTCTCATTATTTTAAACTCAGTGCTGACTCCATATTGCAGAGGCACAGTCATATTTGATTCAGGAGACACAGATTTAAAATGAAGGCCCAACCACTAGAAGAACCAGACAAGGAGGTTGGGAGAAGTGAGGTGTTTAAATGCAGGTTCACCTACAGTTATGAAGAAGAGCAAGATATTTGCTTGGCTGAGTTCCATAATGGAGGCTAAGGTTTTAGTCTTAGGCAGACACAATTAAGATGGAAGCACAAGCAGCTCAGCTACAGCAGATGAATATTCATTGATTTCATTTGCAGATGAACTGCACTGGCATTACAGCACAGGAAGCACAGCACTGAGATTAAGGGGAAGTTAAAGGGGAAAAGCTCCCCCACCATTAGGAAGGCACCATACTAAGATGCCCCTGTATCACCTGTCAGACTTGACCTGGAAATGGAAGTGGGGCACCAGGAAGAATACAGTAGATGGAGGACAGCACAGAGCACCAGAAGCAGATATGAAAAAGTATATATCCAACCACACCATCTCATTGCAGGAATGGCAGCCATCATCAAGACTAATAGCACAATGTACAGTGTGCTTGGCGGTAACACAACCGCAGACTGTACTGTGCAGGATCTATCCTGTTAGTGTTACGTGAAAGTATCAAAATCAACAGTTAACACATTGGGGGGGGGGGGACTGGCATCCTTTTGAGTGACTGACTAGAAAGTTTCCTTATTCACTTTGTTTCTCTGGAAATTATCTTTCTTGCATAGGTGTTCCTACTGCTGATGTTGCTATACGTAATGAACACTGGCAAACATAACTACTAAAAACACAATTTCCAAGTGCTGTGCAAGAGGGTGTATAAACATTTAGTATTCAAGATATATTGTGAGTTTAAGTTAAAAAGACAACATTGTCGTTATCTTTGTTTTTTTTTTTTTTTTATTATGCAGAGATTTTTTTCAGTTGTATCTTAATCAGGGTTCGTTTACCATCGTGATGAGGTAACTGATTACTTGTTAATGATGAAGAAGCCAAAAGAAATGCTGCTGAGCTGACAGCGGTTTTTAGACTCTGTATGCATATTTTTTTCCTTTTCTTAAAATCAAATACTATTGTTTAACTGTCTTGCTGTATGGAATAAAAAGTACTGTGACGATGATAGGATTGTACCTAGTGAAACAGTTAAAAATGTTATGCTTTACCAGCAAGTCAGACTGACTTAAATCACAAAAATATAAAACAAATAACGTATACTGAAGAAAGAACACATTAAATTATCCTGCTTCACATTGTGCTGATTTCAGAGTTTCGTAATTGTAATAGTGTAAACAGAAAACATAGATAACGTAAGTAATACAAGGATATGTCCAGCTCTGACCGCTATAGTTTTTCTGGTTCTCAGGTCAAGCAGAATACTTTATCCCTCTTTCACATTAACAACCACTGTAGATAATTTGCAGCAGATATGTCACCTGTGTCTTTTTTGTGCTATATTACCCTTCGGATCTATAACAACTGCATGTTTGTGCCCACTTTTTGATATCAGTAATTCCTCTTTAAAAATCACATCACTGCTGCTGAGAAGTCCAAAGAAAAGAAGCAGAGAGAGTGTGCCACTGAGTTTCAAGCTCTTATAATACAGTGATTGAGAGTTGATGCAAAAAAAGCATTTGAGGTTGAAACCTTTTTATAGCGTCTGAGCATTGTAGAGTAAAAGAGAAGTCACAGACATTGTAGTCTGTCATTTCCTAATATTTATATGAACAAGGTGCATTATCTGCAGCCTTACCAGATTGTTGCACTTAATTTTTGCCAGATGTTTAATGCCTCCACTTAAGTCACTTTATCTGAGGTGACTAGAAGTCAATTTGACACAGACTTATATACTGTGGCTTTTTTTTTTTGTTACTGTGTCAATGGCACAGAGTAGTCCACAATGTTCATTATTTATATTTCGTTCAGGTATAAATTGTAAAAGTAATTAAGACATGTCAGTTGCAGCCTAATTTACTCTGCATTACATGGTACTGATTTTCTATACTGGCTCACAACATTGTAAAGATACTTTCACAAAAGCAGGAGTATCACCAGAAATTTCCATTTTGTACTTAACAACATAGTATTTGTAAACGAGATAAGTGGATGATCTGTTAAAACCTTTTCAGCCACGACCCAGGCCAAAGGCAGATTATAGGAGGAAATTCTATTTGGTGATATTTACAGAGCAGTAGCTGCTTAACATAGCATAATACAGAATGTTCATATAACACAACTTTGAAGAATCATGCCTCTAAACAAGAATGTTTAAAGTTCACATATCTTATGTTGGCTTAATACCATGTATAGTAATGTGGGAAGGGAAGTTACAGGTCTTTTCAGTGAAAGAAGCACGAAAGGATGGAAGCTGGAGGGAGACTGTAGCAGTTTATGCAATGCAAATGTTGGGTTTTGAGGGAGGGATGAGTAGAGTCATCTGAGGAATTGGCATAACATTTGCATTATATAGAGATAAGTGATTGAGTAAAGGAAGAGTATTTTTGTGTTTAGGTAGACTGTTCCTAAATGCAGGTATCAGTTTGGGGATAGGTCTTTCAGTAACTGGTAGAGTGAATGTTGACCTAAGGGAAATTGGTGAGAGATATAAGTGGTATTTGCGATTAGTGGTGCTTTTCACTTGTAGGAAGGGAGGGATAGCTTTGTAGACAAGATTTGCTTTGATTTATATTTTGTTTTGCCTTTAATTTTCATGTTTGTTAGAAAGGGATAGGTTTAAAGACAGGGAAACTCTAGCCGTCCACAAACTGCAGGGAGGAAAATCCAGAGTTTATCTAAACAATCATGTCTTGGGCTGTGATTTATTGATCTTTACTGTTAAAAAGAGGTCTGACTGCAAGCAATTGTTGGTAGAAGCTACTGCACGCATTCGCATGTGATGTAAAGGAATTCCAGCTTTTTGTGACATTCAGAAGTCATACAGTCTGAGCAACAACTTTACTGTACTGTACTTAATTTTGTATTTAGATTTATGTTTGTTCTTTTTGAACTGATTTTTGTTTTCTTTTAGTTTTTATTCATTTGGAGCTGAGTATGAATTCCTTAATTGAGTATGCCATCAATGATTTGCTGAAGCACAAATATTCTATACAGTGTCATAAATACTATGTATAGTTAAAGGCAACACCTGATAACACTGGTGATCTGTGTTCCTCTTCTCAAAAGCTTGATGATTTACTTACCATTATTAGTAAATTTAGATTTGCTGATGACGATTGCACTTGTGCAATTGGCACGGCTTTCAGAACTGTTACATATATTAGTAACTGAACTGGTGAGATAAATAATGTTAGGCAAAGAGGAAATATAACACATTTAAGAAAGGATGTGTCTATTGTCTGTAAAGATCACTCAACCCCTATGAAAAAAGACAATGCCCCAGACAGCTTTGGAATTCTGGATACAAGTATTCAGCAATTTAAGGATTCAAAGCATTCAGAAGGAAATTAAAAAAAAATGAAAGAAAGGAAGTTCACAACAAATAACAAGGAAGAAAGTGAAACGGATAAATGTAAAGAGAATATATACTAAAAGGACACTACTTTATGTAATACACAGATTACAGGGAACAATAAAATTTTTCTATCAAAAAGCCTTCAGTCTACGGAAAAAGGCAGCATTTCTTTAAGGGAGAAGGTAGAAAAAAGGGGCAAGGGACAGGTGAAAAGGAAGAAATCAAAATTGAACTTGGAAGGATTGAAGAACATTATTGTAAGAGCAAAGGTATGAAAGACGGACGCTGGTAGCATGGCTTAAGCTGTGGCTGTACAAAGGCCAGCTGCATGAGAACTGTATGCTTGCAAATGTAATACACAATGTAAACAGTGGGATTAATAAGGCTAATGGTGATGAAGATCATTCCTTTGTAACAACTGACAGTGTAGATTACTGAATTAGAAGTTGAAGATTCTTCAGATCTGGGCAGAAAAGATATTCTTGTAATTGGAGATTCAGTTATTAAAGGAACTGACACTTGGCATTTGCAGAGAAGATAATGAATATCGAATAGTGTCATGCTTATCAGGAGCAAAAATAGAGGATGTGAGACCAGCCGTAGAATGCCTTACAAGGAAGTATGAATCTATTTTTATTCATATCGGTACAAATGATCTCATCCGCAAGGACTCTGTTAGTAGGGAACTTTTAGCCCTCTTAGCATGACTTGGACAGGGTGTTAGAACGTATTTTTCACAAATTTTACAAATTACAAATAGAAAGGAGACTCTGGCCACAGTGAAGGAAAATATTTTTTGGGTAAACACTTACATGAAAAAAATGTCCCATTTTAAGGAATGGAAATGTGTAGAGGTTCAGAGCCTAATTTTGGGCACACATCTGTTCAGACAGGATGGCATGCATTTTCAAGATCAGGGAAGAACATTTTTGTAGCAGATATTTTGCAATAATTGACAAACTCAAAGCAGGATTTTTGCCAGGTTGAAAAATTTAATACTTCACAGAAAGCAACATTTGATGCATCTCTGATGGTTGTTAATGCTAGGAACATTAATAGTTTTTTATTGGAAAATTTGCCATATTCCCACAAGATTAATGTTATTGCTTGTGGAACATGGTTAACGAACAATGACTGGAAACCAGATGTTCTTCATTCCACATTGCTGCAGTCCTAACTATTGGGTAGTCCGCTGTCCAGTCGGCCCGAATACCAAAGTATATGGCTGACGTCGGTCAGGGCGCATTAGACTGACGTCAGAACGTCAGGGTACTAATGCGCATGACCCACGTCATATCCTCAGTCTTTTTTGCCGCATGGTCCGATGCAGAAGCAATTTTGCGAGTGCAGGTTGGCGTTCTGAAAGTTTCTGAAGTCAGAGTTTCAGACCGAATCAAAGTTGGCTAAGTACCCCGTTGGGGATTATTTTGTTTTTTTCTTGCCTCAGTATTTAACCGGATGTCAGAAAAAGTGAATAACTGTATTTCTTGTGGGAAACAGATACCTCATAGGAATTATCATACTTTGTGTATACCTTGTTTAGGGCCTGAGCACGACATTGTTGGATGCCGCTCTTGTGCTAGATTTAACAAACGCACTATTAAGAGAAGGTTAGACTGTGCCAGGTTAGTGTTTGGGAAGCGTTGTAATTATAAAATGCCGTCGGATGCTCCGGCCCTTCGCCAAAAACGCAAGGACAAAGCAGCAAAGCCTAGAGGGAAGAACCGACAGTCCCAGGCGCCGGTTCTTTGAAACTCAGTGGAGCCGGAGGTTCTGCCAGGTGTTTCTTTGGAGTCTCAGGGAGAGACTTTACTGTTACAGGATGTATCCTCTCAGGAAGTAGGCCAGGCTGAGGGGGCTTCTCAGGTGGCTGTTCTTCCCTCTCTTCCTAAGGTGGTTAGAGCCTCCCTTCTGTTTCCAAGACTTCTTTGAGAGGCAGGCCAAGTGTAGCTTCAGTGCGGGTTTCTCCTAGTGCTTCAGGGTCTTTGCCTAAGAAACATATGCTTAAAATGGCAGAGGATTTGATTACTATGATAAGAGGTTCTATGCCCCCTCCTGATAAGAGGCCTAGGGTGGAACCTGAGTTTGAGAGTTTTGAGCAGTGTTCGAGGCTTCTGAGTCTTCTGAAGACTTGCAGGAGTATCCTCCTTATTCTGATTCTGATGTGGATGATTCTACTCCTTGGCTTCCCTCCTGAGGATATTTCATTTTCAGAGACTCTGCATTCCATGAGGGAGCATTTTAAATGGGAAGGTCAAGATTTCTCTGATTCCAGGAAGAGGCTTAGGGAATTCTTGTTTTTACCCCAGCATAGGCCTTTAGCTATACCTCCTGTTTTGAATGTGGTGGACGATGTTTTTGCAGAGGCTTCCCTGAATCCTGATTCTTTGCCTCCTGCCCCAGTTAAACCGGATAGGTATTATAGGGTGCCTGAAGCTCATAAGTATCTTTTTAAGAGTCCTAGGGCAGACCCGGAAACTGTCTCTCAGGGGCCTAAAGGTGTAAAGGCCTCAGTTGTTAAAAATCCTGTCCCTCCTGATAAAGAGGCAAGGGCTTTGGATAGATGGGGAAAGAAAGTGTATACTTCTTCCACTTTAGCCATGAGGGCGTTGAATTGTCAGTTTCACATGTTAGAATATCAGAATTATCTCCTTTCACAACTGAAATCTAAGGTGGATGCTCTGGCGGAAGGTATTGAGTGTAAAGAGTTGCAGGATTTAGTTCATGTGTCTGAACAGGTGGGTAAACATTCCTTGCAGTGTGGTTTTGATGCTGTGCAGGCCTCCTCGAGGGTGGCTGCCACTGGTTCTGTTCTTCGAGGCACGCCTGGTTGAGAGATCAGAATTTAGCTGAGCATGTTAAACGAGGATTTTGGATGCTCCTTTACAGTCTGATGTGTTGTTTGGTTCACCTGTGGAAGCAGTCTTAAAGAAAATGGAGGACAAGGCTAAGTCTATGCAAACTGTTAAGGATTTTTTGCAGGTGCAGCCTCCAAGTTTAGTAGAAATTGGCCTTCTAAGGGATGGACTTATCCTGCTTATGATTCCCAGTCTAGGGGTAGGTCTAGACGTGGTAGGGGCAGAGCGCAGGGTTCCTTTAGGCCTAGGACAGGGAGTTCCCCTGCTCAGACTTCTAGTGAGGGCAGGGGTCAGTCCTTTAAGCAGACCCAATGACCTGCCTTTCCAGCTGCCAGTTCATTCTTGCCTGGCAGCACCTTTGGGAGGAAGGCTGTCTCTTTTCAAAGAAAATTGGGATTTAATTACCCAAGACAGATGGGTTCTGGATATCATTCACCACGGTTACAGGTTTTATTTCCATACCTTGCCTCCTTTCAAAGGCATGCCAGACATTCCTCCTCTACAAAGAACAGAGGCTCACAAGCAAATTTCTCTGTTGCTCCACATAGGGGCCATTCAGCCAGTTCCTGTACCAGAAAGAGGCCTAGGATTTTATTCTCGCCTGTTCCTAGTACCGAAAAAGGGGAACACGTGGAGACCAATTTTGGATTTATCTATCCTCAACACTTATCTGGACATTCCCAAGTTCATAGGCTCATAGGTTCATAGGTTCATACTAGGCTATCTGCCCGAGGGCATTTACAAGCCTAGCCCATCGTTTTGTGGCTTAGGCCACCCCTTTAGTATGGGGAACTATACCCATTATTTTTCTGTGCCTCTGTCGAGCAGTGACACTGAGGTAATCCCTGGGGTATATCTGCGATCTCCCATCCATTGGTCAAGATTTCTCTTGAACAAGGCCAGCGAGGTGCTCTGCCTCACATGTACCGGGATTTTGTTCCACAGCATAGGGAGTCTTTGGGTGATGAATCTATCCCTCCAGCACGTCCTATTAATAGCCGTGTCAAGGTTTAAGTCTCCGCCCTTGTGGCTCTGATGGATCTAGATTTTTGAGGTGAAGCATATTCATCAAATCTGGGTTTGACATGGCCTTGTATGTTAGGCAAAGGTCACCTCTGAGCAAGTGGCGACTGAATAGAGCTGGAGTTCTTTCAGTCGGGCAGCATAGGACAGATTTTGAGACCCTTTATCCTTTGGTGAGGAACTTTGTGGCCTCTCCAGCTGCTGCAAGTGTCGGGTCAGATACATTCGAATGGGGCATTGTACTCAATCATTGGTCTGATGAGTGATGAGTAAAGGGAGACTATGACCTCCCTTGATCTAGATGAGAATCCCTTCATGATAAGGTGGGCAATGTAGAAGGTCTTCCTAACTACTTTAGCTACATGGGTGTCGAATGACAGACTACTATCAACCTGGGTCCCCAGGTCCCTGATAACTTCTTCTGTGCTCAGTGGATTGCCACCTATTTGGTAGCTAGGGTAACCTTGTTTTCCCGAAGGTATGACTATGCATTTTTGGCATTTAACTTTAGGCGTGGCTCTGGCACCAGTTATCCGTTTCTGTGAGACCCTTCTGAAGGATATCTGTGTCAGATGTGTTTTCTACTATGGCCCAGTTTGCAGTCATCTGCAAACTTTGTCAGCCATAACCCTCCTGTGTTTGCTTGTACTTCGAAAAGTAGATGCCAAACAAGAGTGGGCCCAGGACTGAGCCCTGTGGGACACCACTTGTGACAGGCTTTGAGTCTGACATGGCCAGCAGCTCTGACCCTGTGGGTTCTGTCACTCAGCCAGTTTGCAACCCATCTTGTGATGTATGGGTTGACATTTAAGCTGATGAGTTTTTCAATGATACCCGAATGGGGTATTGTATCGAAGGCCTTAGCCAGATCGAGGTAGACTGTATGGACTGCCTTTCCCTCATCAATGGCTTTGGTGACTGTTTGAAAAGTCAACCAAGTTTAAAGGCATGATCTGCCTTTGACAAAGCCAAACTGGGTTGGATCCAAAGTCTGCAAATTCCCTATGTCTTTATTTATGAGGTCCATTATGATCCTCTCCATGGCTTTGCAGATAAGGCTTGTCAAGCTAATGGGTCGGTAATTTCCAGGGTCGGTGGAGGCACCGCCTTTGTGAAGTGGTACCACAGTTGCAGTGCGCCACTCCTGGATGCGTATCCAGAGGTAAGACTTTGATTAAACAGCTGTCCTAGCTGTGGGTTTAATTCCTCATTGAGTTCATGGAGCACACAGCCGGGGACACCATCAGGTCCCATGGATGCTGTGTTTTTGCTTTGGAGAGAGCAGTTCTCACTTGGGCGCTGGAGATGTTTGGGGGCTGCAATCGTTTGGTATAGATATCTCTCCTTTTGGGGGAGGGGAGAAGTTTGCACTGAACCTGTCAGCCAGTATGTTGGCAATGTCTGTAGGATCAGTAATCTTCACATCATTTTGAACTAGCTCTGAGCATATCTGGGAGTTTCCTCCCAGGTTTCTAACATAGCTAAAGAAGGCCTTATGATTGTCTTTTGAGTCTTTAGCTATTTTTCTCTCGAAATTTGCTTTGGATGATTTTATGAGAGCTCTTAGTTTTTACTTATAGTGATCAAGGGTGTCTTACCTTTTAAGGATTTTGCTCTATCTTGTAGTAGCTTCCTCCTTTTGTTGTAGAGTTTGTTTATGGCTGGGGTCCACCAGACTGGATGCTTGCCTTTGGTACAAAGAGTCTTTGTTTTGCTTGGGATTGCCTTATCCATGCAGTCCTGCAGGTGCTGGTAGAAGGCATTTGTAAGTGATTCAGCGGCTTGAGTACTGTTTTCCATGACTCGGGGCCTTAAAGGAGACCACACTAGTCTTTAGAAGTGTGAAGTCGGCTTTTGAGAAGTTCTTTACTGTGGTCTTTTTTATTTCAGGTGGGGTGGGATGAGGACCTCCAGCGAGATTAGTTTGTGGTCTGATCTCACCAGTGAGGGGTACACCTCCGGTGTTGAACATTGTGCTCCCATGTTCGTGATGATGAGATCAAGTATGTTATCTCCTCTTGTGGGGATGGTGACTAGTTGTTCCATGGCATTTGAGTTTATGAATTCCAGGAACTTTGGGCTAGGGTGTTTGGGCTTGAGTAGTGTTCCCAGTCTATATTAGGGTAATTGAAGTCACCTAGTATGATGGTGTTTGGTGATACATTTATCCCCTCTAGTGTTTTCAGGAAGGCCATGTGAGGTTCCTGAGTTTGTGAGGGTGGCCTGTAACATGCTACAATTTGCAGAGCAGTCTTGCCTATGGTTAATTGCACCTGGATGGTCTCCGATGCATCGTCGTTGCCACCAGTCTTGAGGTGTGGGTGTCCTTGATGAATATGGATACCCCCTCCTTTCTTGGTATTGTCCAGATTTTGGGGCGGAACGCATGATATGAGGTAAAACCTGATAGCGCGGGGTGCTCTCAGGAGCCTTGAACCAGGTTTCTGTCACAGCACAGACATCGATGTTCTCCATACTGAGAAGGGCCTCGAGTGCGTGCATTTTGAGATTTAGACTTCTGGCATTGAGCAGCATTACCCTTAGTTTTTCCTTTTTGTGTTCTAGGGTGGTAGGTTTAGAATTTGAGCCTTGCCTAAAAAGGCACTATGGGGTGGCAAGGGCCTTTGCCAATATCCGGAATCCCAGGGTGACAGGTGCAAGCCGTCCCTTGCGAAGCAGCGTGGCTTGGCCAGCATGTCATCCCAGGCAGACAGACACTGGATCCCCTTTGAATGACACCAGTGTTTAAGCCAATTGTTAAAGCTGATCATCTTATCTCTGTATTGTGGCATCATTCTTGGTGAAGGTAGGATACTGCTCAAGGTCAGGGTCATACCTGTCTGGGCTACATAATCAGAGAGCTCCTCAATGTCTCTTTTCATGTAGTCCAAGGAGGTACGTCTCAGGTCGTTTACACCAGCGTGGACAATGACTGAATCATATTTGTACCTGCTGTTGAGAGACCTGAGTGCTTGCGTTATGTGGCGGATTCTAGCGCCCGACAGGCAGCTTACTGTGACCTTCTCCTTACTCAGTCTGGTGGCGGGGCGTCAGTGTGTCTGACTATGGAGTCACCAATGACTAGTGTGTCTGGCATTGTGTTTGGCCTTAAGGGCTGTGACTGTTTGACACTCTGACTGTGAGGTCTATGTGTTGCAGGTGTTGTGTTCTGAGGTGGTGGTTGTTTGGGTGTCTGCTTTGGTGGCCTCTGCTGTTTTGGTAGATTTTTGATCAGAGCCTCCAGTATGTCTTTGTGTGTTTATGTGTATGATTTGAGGTTGTAATGGTAATATGTGAGACTGGGTCTATAGTGTGTGTGGTAACCTTCTCCTCCTGACTGGTCTTGCCAGTCCTATGTTGAGAGCTCAGCCTCCAGTTTGGCCGTGTAGTTGCATCTCTCATGTATTTGTGTTTTGTGGGAGGAGGAGAGGGTTGTCTGTGTACATGAGGCAATTGTAACATTGCCTCAATATTCCCAGGTTCACCAGCTGAGCAGGAGAGGACACTAGCAACTGATCCCTCGACATGCTAGAAGGAATAGACAAAAACTTTAAAAAGATTCGGGGACGTGGGTGACCGAGAAATGGGGTTGCCTTTTGGGGTACTATCTATGACAAGAGTGCCGTATCAAGGTAATAAGTACTGTAGGAGCAAGTGCTACGTTTAACAGATAGAGAATAGTCTACTTGGAGTCAAGTAGAGATGATCTTTTTAATTATAGGATACGCTGATTAGATCAGTAGTATAGTTCGAGGAAGGTAGTTTTAAGGGAAAATTTGAAGAGTGGACTTTAGGTAGCCCGAATAGTTTAAACCTGCTTAACCGGCGCTGCCCTAGTGTGCAACAGTAGCAACTCCGCGCTAAATCGGGCTAAATGTTCAAAATGTTGACGTTACAACAGCTTTTACCTCTGCTGGGCAAAGATCACTGGATGGTAACTTTAGATCTCAAGGAAGCTTACCTTCATGTGCCTATAAGACTAACTTGCAGGAAGTATCTGCGTTTTCGAGCTGGAAATTCTCATTATCAGTTCTCTGCATTGCCCTTTGGCTTATCTACTGCGCCCAGAGTATTCACAAAGGTTCTGGCTCCAGTGATAGCTTACTTCAGGCTAAAAGGAATTCAAATCTATCCTTACTTGGACGATTGCCTGATTCTGGCTCAAGAAAAGAAAGATCTTCTACAGCATTTGGAATATGTCATAGCAGTGCTAAGATGCCTAGGGTATTCTGTGAACGAAATAAAGTCCAGTCTAGTACCCTCTCAAGACATGTGCTTTCTGGGTGTGAGACTGAATACAGCAGCCCAGATGGCCTTTTAACCCCGGACAAACAAAAGAATCTTTCCAGTTACTTCCATCACCTATCTCTTCAGTCCGGGCTGACTGCAAGGACAGTCCTTCAAGCCTTTAGGGTTCATGGCATCTTGTATTCTGGTGCTTCCCAATGCCAAACTGCATATGAGGAAGCTACAATGGTATCTCAAAATGTATGGACACAGCACTGCCAGGATTTGGACACTGTCATTCAAATAATACCTTGCATTCAAAAGGAATTTTTGTGGTGGGCTCAGAATGTCACCTAAACAAGGGACTCTCTGTGACCCGGCCAGAGGCGAGTCAGATTCTAACGACAGATGCCTCAGACATTGCTTGGGGAGCTCATCTAAATGGAAAGTGGATACAAGACAAGTGGCCTGCCAGACTACAGCATCTACATATCAACATGAAAGAGATGTTAGCAGTCCAGTTTGCATTAATGGCTTTCAAGGAATTACTTCTTCCAGGGCAGGTGTTGATTCTAACAGACAACACAACTGTCATGTGGTACATCAACAAACAAGGGGGAACACATTCTTACCCATTGTGCAGGCAAGCAATGATTTTATGGGAGACTGCGCTCAGCTTGCAACTAACTCTTCAGCCAAGGTTTCTGCCGGGAGCACAGAACTCCTTTTTAAGGCCCCGGATGGGTTTTTTAACAAAAGAACAAATGGATTTTTTTTTTCCCCCCCAGGGTTTTGGGGAAAACTTTTGGGGTTTTTTTTCATTGGTTTTTTTACACTAGCAGTTGGATTTACCTCAGTGATGCTTTGAAGGGGTCTGAGTTTCGTTGGCAGTGAGAAAATCCCATGGGGGAGTATAAAGGTTGTTTATTATTGTTATTATTATGGAAAATTGAAGCATTCCACTGTTCAAAGAGTGATAGTCTGAACTGGGTGGCTGCCTGCATATGACTATTTGACCTTGGAGAGCTAACCACACCCCAGGATCTTTCTTCCTTTTTTTTTTGTAATTAATGTGTGTGTTACATATGAAGTGACAGCAGATGAGAAGATATTTACAGTAAATCGCTCTTGTAGTTGGAGGAAGATGACAAGGCATTTTTTGTTTTCTTTACTTGAAGTTATAGATGACACTACCAGCACTGTTTTTGATGTAACATGCAAGTTGTATGCATGTATAAGTATGTCGCTGGGCAGGGGAGTATAGATGCGTATCAGAGGGATGTCTGCTGCTGCTGTTTATAAAATAATTTCCTTTACATTGCTGCATTGTAAGACATGTTCCAGGCTTAGTGAATGCAAGGATGCAGGCTGCTTTAGAACATCATTAGAATGAGATATTGAATTTTAGGGCAAATATTATGCATTTATTAATTTATTTATTGTTCAAATTCACCTACAATACAGCCACATTAGTCCTCATAAACCTGGGTTGTTTTTTTTTTTTTTTTTTTTTTTTTTTTTGGTCCTCACTTGCCGTTTGCCCCCAGACCATTTCTGTTGACTCAATGCGGCCCTTGCAACTGAAAAGGTTGGACACCCCTGATATAGAGATAAGTGATTGAGTAAAGGAAGAGTATTTTTGTGTTTAGGTAGACTGTTCCTAAAAGCAGGTATCAGTTTGGGGATAGGTCTTTCAGTAACTGGTAAAGTGAATGTTGACCTAAGGGAAATTGGTGAGAGATGTAAGTGGTATTTGCGATTAGTGGTGCTTTTCACTTGTAGGAAGGGAGGGATAGCTTTGTAGACAAGATTTGCTTTGATTTATATTTTGTTTTGCCTTTAATTTTCATGTTTGTTAGAAAGGGATAGGTTTAAAGACAGGGAAACTCTAGCCGTCCACAAACTGCAGGGAGGAAAATCCAGAGTTTATCTAAACAATCATGTCTTGGGCTGTGATTTATTGATCTTTACTGTTAAAAAGAGGTCTGACTGCAAGCAATTGTTGGTAGAAGCTACTGCACGCATTCGCATGTGATGTAAAGGAATTCCAGCTTTTTGTGACATTCAGAAGTCATACAGTCTGAGCAACAACTTTACTGTACTGTACTTAATTTTGTATTTAGATTTATGTTTGTTCTTTTTGAACTGATTTTTGTTTTCTTTTAGTTTTTATTCATTTGGAGCCAAGTATGAATTCCTTAATTGAGTATGCCATCAATGATTTGCTGAAGCACAAATATTCTATACAGTGTCATAAATACTATGTATAGTTAAAGGCAACACCTGATAACACTGGTGATCTGTGTTCCTCTTCTCAAAAGCTTGATGATTTACTTACCATTATTAGTAAATTTAGATTTGCTGATGACGATTGCACTTGTGCAATTGGCACGGCTTTCAGAACTGTTACATATATTAGTAACTGAACTGGTGAGATAAATAATGTTAGGCAAAGAGGAAATATAACACATTTAAGAAAGGATGTGTCTATTGTCTGTAAAGATCACTCAACCCCTATGAAAAAAGACAATGCCCCAGACAGCTTTGGAATTCTGGATACAAGTATTCAGCAATTTAAGGATTCAAAGCATTCAGAAGGAAATTAAAAAAAATGAAAGAAAGGAAGTTCACAACAAATAACAAGGAAGAAAGTGAAACGGATAAATGTAAAGAGAATATATACTAAAAGGACACTACTTTATGTAATACACAGATTACAGGGAACAATAAAATTTTCTATCAAAAAGCCTTCAGTCTACGGAAAAAGGCAGCATTTCTTTAAGGGAGAAGGTAGAAAAAAGGGGCAAGGGACAGGTGAAAAGGAAGAAATCAAAATTGAACTTGGAAGGATTGAAGAACATTATTGTAAGAGCAAAGGTATGAAAGACGGACGCTGGTAGCATGGCTTAAGCTGTGGCTGTACAAAGGCCAGCTGCATGAGAACTGTATGCTTGCAAATGTAATACACAATGTAAACAGTGGGATTAATAAGGCTAATGGTGATGAAGATCATTCCTTTGTAACAACTGACAGTGTAGATTACTGAATTAGAAGTTGAAGATTCTTCAGATCTGGGCAGAAAAGATATTCTTGTAATTGGAGATTCAGTTATTAAAGGAACTGACACTTGCATTTGCAGAGAAGATAATGAATATCGAATAGTGTCATGCTTATCAGGAGCAAAAATAGAGGATGTGAGACCAGCCGTAGAATGCCTTACAAGGAAGTATGAATCTATTTTTTATTCATATCGGTACAAATGATCTCATCCGCAAGGACTCTGTTAGTAGGGAACTTTTAGCCCTCTTAGCATAACTTGGACAGGGTGTTAGAACGTATTTTTCACAAATTTCACAAATTACACATAGAAAGGAGACTCTGGCCACAGTGAAGGAAAATATTTTTTGGGTAAACACTTACATGAAAAAAATGTCCCATTTTAAGGAATGGAAATGTGTAGGGGTTCAGAGCCTAATTTTGGGCACACATCTGTTCAGACAGGATGGCATGCATTTTCAAGATCAGGGAAGAACATTTTTGTAGCAGATATTTTGCAATAATTGACGAACTCAAAGCAGGATTTTTGCCAGGTTGAAAAATTTAATACTTCACAGAAAGCAACATTTGATGCATCTCTGATGGTTGTTAATGCTAGGAACATTAATAGTTTTTTATTGGAAAATTTGCCATATTCCCACAAGATTAATGTTATTGTTTGTGGAACATGGTTAACGAACAATGATTGGAAACCAGTTTTGTCAGGGTATAAATAAATGTAACAGACGTTCTAACAAAAAATAAGATAGAGGTGTTATGATAGGGATTAAAGATAGTTATGAGACTGTGATAATTACATTATCAGTAATACACGATCTATAGTATTGATATTGATTAACTGTGACAATAAAGACAGTCCTGGAACATATAACAATTTTTGTAGAGTATAGTCCACTAAAGTCAAGTTCTGATAACCTAGAGGAAGAATAATAGTAGCTGGGGACTTCATTTTACCAGAAACAGACTGGAATAATATTGATTCAACAACATTAGTAAAGAAATTATTCAAAACACATATTCAGGAACAACAATTGCTTCAGATTGTAAAAAAAAAAAAATACCAAGGAATGGAACATACTAGGAAAATAAATCACGGTTACTTCATGTCAGGTTTTATCACTGTTGATGTGCAGTAATCCTGGGGTTGTAATGTTAATTTGTTGCTATATAATTCTGCCAAACTGAACTCTAAACCAGTGCACAAAAAATTAATTACAGATTATATGGAAGTAAGACAGTCACTATGTAAAACTAATTGGAGTGATGCTTTCAGTGGAAAAACTATAAAAGGAATGTGGAAAGGTTTGAAAGAGAAATTGTTTGAGTGCAAAAAAAAAAAAAAAATGCTTAACATCAGGATCTAGGCATACATCATCGGAGGGGGGGTATGTTTCCACAAGAACAAGATACCTAATTAAGGTAAGAGAGAAAAAAATATAAGAAATTAAAAAGATGTTGAACTACAACTTTGAAAACTAAAATAAGCTGGAGGCACAAATTAAGCATCGTGTCAGACAAGATCAAGAATATTTTGAAGAAAATTTATATAAAGATGTTGAGCTGTGATGAAATTTATATAGATTTAACCAGCATTTGATAGGGTCATACACAAAACACTGATCAATAAATTAGGACAAGTCTGTATTAATGTACTCTTGATAAGATGGATAGCTTCATGGCTTACAAATAGGTCATAGCAAGTGTCAGAGAGCAATTGAACAGGGGATATTTTTGGTTACAGTCAGGGTGTCCCACAGGGTTGTGTCCTAGACCCTTACTTGTTTAAATTATATCTTTTAGACCTACATTTTTCAGCTGAGGTGTCTACAGACTGTATGCAGATGACTTGAAATTGGGTAAACTGATTATATGTATTACAGATATGGCGTGTCTACAAAATAAGTTGACTAATTTGACCGTTTGGGCGCAAGAGAATAATATGCTGATAAACACATCAAAAACTAAACATATGAGATTTGGGAGATATAAATTGAAAGATGAGCTTTTTAATACACAGCACACAGTGATTGAAACTATAGATGTTAAGTTGTCTATCTCGCCTTCGTTCTTGCTGGTTGGGATCAGAGCCGATCCTCGGCTCCGACTCGGCCATCTTCAATAGCTCGAGAGCTGTTTACTGGCCGGAGGCTACCCCTTATCCCACAATGCCTAGTGATAGCTACCCAGATCTCGTTTGCCACTTCAGCTGCGAGGTGTCTGGCTCAGGCTTGTATAGAATTTTTTGTGTAATTTTTCGCTAGAATTTAACCTTTCTAGTACTTTATTGTTAGCGATAGTTTTGTTTCTGTGGTAGATAGTTGTTTATTATATAGTATCCCATTTTTTGTTGTAGAACTCGTTTAACTTAGAGAGTTCTCCCCCACCCCTCCCCCCCTTCATCCAGGTTAGCCGTTTAAGTTAGAGGCTTTCCTTCTGCTTTTTCCTTACAGGCTAGCCGTTTAAATGAGAGGCTTTCCTATTATCTTCATTAAAAAAAAAAAAAAAACCTTTATCTATAGCGTTTCTTGTAGGTGTGTTTTTTTTGTTCTTGTAGAACTGTTTAAAATTGGTTGGTTTCCTTCTAAAGGAAAGTATGTCAAAGGAATCTAAGGTTTTTGGTTTTAATAAGTGTGACCCATGCTGTCAGAAGATGTCTCTGACAGATGGGCACACTTCTTGCGTCTATTGTTTAGGCGCTGTGCACCTGCCAACCTCTGCTCCTCCTCCAGACCCTAAGCGTAGGGAACTGATGCTCCAGGACACCCCATTGGGTGTTTCCTCCTCTTCTGAGGCCTCTCCTGATCACTCAGAGGAGCCCCCTCGGAAGAAAAAGTGTAAGAGGAAGCGCATTGACTCCCCCGAGTTTGTCACTTCCGATACAGACTTAGATGATTCGGAAGGGTCCCCGAGATCCCTTCTGAAGATGTTTCCTTCTCGGACATCCTAGAAATGCTTAAGCAGAGGGGGGACTGGAATCCCCTAGCCCCTACCGAGGATGAGTCTGTATTTCTGGATGCTTTTGGTTCCCGACCTTCCACCTCCTGGGTGTCTCCGCCTTTCAATCCACTTATGACAGTGGTGGCTCGAAAGGCTTGGTCAGCTCCGGATACAGTGGAACCAACTCAGAGGAGACCTAGTAAATTCATTACAGCACGCCAGGATAAGCAATTCCTTTGCAAAGGTGTTCCTGTTGATGCCATGGTGGTAGCAGCAGCCACCAAAAAAGAGTTAGCGGAGACCTCTTCATCTGTTCATCCCCCTAACAAGGAGTCTAGGATGATGGACAGATACGGGAAGCGAATGTTCACTTCAGCGACCTTCTCTATGAGGTCACTGAACTACCTATGTCATTTTACCCGACTTCAAAGGGATCTCCTTAAAGAGCTCGGAGATACCCTTCAAGATCCAACAGCTGAGGGAGCACAAGCCAAGGTAGCTTCCCAGCTAGCGACGCTTAATTCTGTTGTTAACTCCTCCATGAGGCTCATTTCCTATGCAGCCAATGGGGCGAGTAGAACCGCAGGTATGGGTGTGGCCCTTAGGAGGCATGCGTGGATGCGGCTGTGTAACTTTGCGGAACCCTTTCGAGCATCCTTCACCAACACTCACTCTGATGTTTCCTTTCTTTTTGGACCACAGGTGAAAGACACTTTGACTAGGTGTGAGCAAGAAGGCAAGACTCTCCCTGCCGTGGGAGTCCATTTTTCCACTCCTACTAGACCTTACCCCAAGGGTCAGAAGAGTGGGAAAATGTTGTTCCGTAAATCTCAGGGAGCCTTGCCTGACACACGTAGTGATTTTTCCTCCAGAGGCAGAGGGGGAAACAATAATAATAGACGCCGCCCTCATGGCAGAGGGGGTCCGCAGAACCAGGGCAACAGTGAATCTTTCTCTGATAAGCCCTTCCAGCATCCCTGAAGGGTTGCCCGGCTGCTCACCTCTGGAGGCAGTCGGGGGAAGACTTTTGCTGTCCCCAAAAGCCTGGCAAAGTTTAGCACAAGACAAATGGGTATGGTCCATTATATCCGGAGGTTACAAAATTCTCTTCCTTCAACCCCCTTTACAGTCAAGGAAGACCCTTCCAGATGTTCCACCCAATCTGAAGGAGCAAGCAGTAATAGAAGTTTCAAAACTGCTAGACAAAAGAGCCATCCACGAAGTCCCGGCAGACCAGCACGGATCCGGAATTTACTCAAGGTTCTTTTTAGTACCAAAAAGAGAGAGGGGACTGGAGACCGATTCTGGATCTCAGCAGACTAAACAGGTCTGTGCAAAGAACAAAGTTTTGGATGGTCACGCTACAGTCCATTCTACCCTTTCTGGGTCAGGACAATTGGATGTGCTCAATAGATCTTCAGGACGCGTACTACCATATCAAGATGGACAGGCACTCTAGGAGATATCTTCACTTCCAGCTGGGGGCGGGCCAGTCATTATCAGTTCAGAGCTCTGGCCTTTGGTCTCATCACAGCCCCCAGGGTGTTCACCAAATGTATGGCAGTGGTCACGGCTCACCTGAGATGTCAAGGATTTCAGGTGTTTCCGTATCTAGACGACTGGCTCCTTACTGCTACCACCAGGCATCAACTTCTACAAGCACGGGACTATACAATTTCAATCTGTTCCCAGCTAGGCATTACAATAAATTTTGAAAAATCTGCCTTGTTGCCCTGTCAATCTATTACTTACATAGGAGCAGACTTAGACACAAGGGATATGTTTGCAAGGCTACCACTAGAAAGGGTGTCCACAATTCGTCAGCAGGTACAAGTTCTGTTGCAGAGCAAAAGGATCCAAGTCAGGTATGTCCTTCAAACCCTGGGCTCCATGGTAGCAGCCATTCTTCTAATCCCACTAGTGTGCTTTCATATGAGAATTCTTCAGTGGCTTCTGTTTGCGCAGTGGTCTTTCCAAGACCTACCCATGACTCACATGATCATGATCACGGATGCATGCAAAAGACATCTTTCTTGGTGGATGGTCTCCCCACTAGTTACTCAGGGCAGACCTTTCATACAGCCCCTTCCGGTAGCCACAGTGACGACAGACGGCTCCTTGATAGGGTGGGGGGGCATTATCTGGGCAGGACAGTCCAAGGCACTTGGCAACCTTGCGAGTACCATCTGCACATAAATGTCCTGGAAATGAGAGCTGTGCTGCTGGCATTGCAAGCCCTTCAAGACTCTCTTCCTTCTGGGACTATTGCTGTTCAAACGGACAACATATCAGTGGTGTGGTACATCAACAAGCAGGGCAGAACCAGATCCTACCCTGTGTCGAGAAGCACTCAGACTTTGGCAGTGGGCGATTTCCTCCCAACGTTTTCTGATTGCAACGCACATCCCTGGGAGATCCAACGTCCATAGCGGACAGGCTCAGCAGAGCTATCCTCATGCTTCACGAGTGGTCTCTGAATCAGAAAGTTACTAATCTTATTTTCTGCAAATGGGGACAGCCTTGCTGCGATCTCTTTGCCACCCCCTTCAACAGGAAATGCAGCAACTACTTCTCCCTTCTTCCGCTTCCGGGTCACATACCCAGAGATGCTCTAGTCCACGATAGGCCCCAGGGACTTCTTTATGCCTTTCCTCCCTTCACCCTGATACCCAAACTTATACAGAAAGCAGTATCGTTGGGTTGCAAAATGATCCTCATTTCCCCCTACTGGCCTCGACAGATATGGTTCCCGTTCCTGCACTGTTACCTTCTCGATCAGCCCTGGACTCTGGACCCAATTCCAGATCTCCTGGTTCATCAATCAGGCGGGTTGCATCAATCCCTCAAAACTCTCCAGCTCACAGCTTGGTTGCTCCACTTCCAACCTTAGCCAGGCTTCCCAGCATTTCCCCAGCAGTCCTTGAGATTATCGTCTCCTCTCACAAGTCTACAATGAGGAAAACTTATGCTAGCAAATGGAAACTTTTTTTTGTTGGGCAAAGGCTAGGAATGTGGATCCTTTTTCAGCCCCAGTCCACGAAATCCTGGAATTCGTAGCACATCTGTTTCACTCCGGGTCCGCTTCTGCTACGATCAGGGTACAATTGGCGGCCATTTCTAACTTTCATGTTGGTTTTTCGAATTCTAACATTGTCTCATAAGCTGTCTCATAAGCTCTGTAAATGTTTTTTTGAGAGGGACATCTCTTCTTAGGCCTCCAGTGAGAGATCCCCCTCCTCATTGGGACCTTAATTTAGTCCTAACTTCCTTAATTCTGCCCCCTTTTGAACCAGCAGTGTCCTGCTCTATCAAGTTTCTATCTTGGAAGACACTCTTTCTGATACCTATTACTTCAGCCAGACACGTCTCCGTACTTCAGGCGCTATGTGTCCATCCTCCCTACTTGGTTTTTCATAAGGACAGGGTTGCTCTGAGGACTAATCCGTTATTTCTTCCTAAAGTCTGCTCAGAAAATAATTTAAACCAATCTATAGATCTTCCTATGTTTTTCCCTAATCATACCAACAAGGCAGAGTACAAACTACACCAATTGGACATTCATAGGCAATTACGTTTTTACCTGCACAGAACTAAGGAAATAAGGAAGTCGAACCAACTATTCCTTTCTTATGCATTGGGCAAATAAGGTCTCCCAGTTTCCAAGGTAACCTTGTCTAGATGGTTGTCACATCCCAGTTTCCAAGGTAACCTTGTCTAGATGGTTGTCACATACTATTACTTTCATTTATCAGTTAAGGAACAAAGAGTTACCTATTAAACCGAAAGGTCATTCTACGAGGGCCTTGGCCACCTCTGTAGCCTTCCAGTCTAGGTTGCCCATGGATTCTATCTGCGCAGCTGCCACGTGGGCAAACCCTCATACCTTTATTTCTCATTACAAGTTGGATATGGTCTCCAAGAGCAGAGCTGACTTTGGGTCCACTGTTCTGAAGAGTCTGTTCCACTGAGCCACCCAGGATATTAGGTGCTAGGGACGCTGTCCCAACCAGCAAGAATGAAGGCGAGATAGACAACTTAACATAAAGAAGTTATGTACCTACCATAACGTTCCATGTTGGTTGTCTTCATCTCACCTTCCTTCTTGCATCCCACCCTCCGTCCCCCTGTCCTAGTGGACCAAGAGGAGTCTCTGTTTCACTGGCTGTGTGTTCTCTTGTTTTTTTTTTCTTCTATTGACTTAGAGGATATGGCAGGTATAGTCAACTGATTACTTGACTGGTTTGTTCTCTTGTTATGTCTGGAGTTAACCATTTTAAACGAGATCTGGGTAGCTATCGCTAGGCATTGTGGGATAAGGGGTAGCCTCGAGCCAGTAAACAGTTCTCGAGCTATTGAAGATGGCTGAGTTGGAGCCGAGGATCGGCTCCGATCCCAACCAGCAAGAAGGAAGGCGATATGAAGACAACTAACATGGAATGTTATGGTAGGTACATAACTTCTTTATTCTTTTAAGGACCCAGGTATCTGGGTAGATACAGCTTTGAATTTTTCTCATCATATCAACCAATTGGTTAATGATAGATTTATAAAGTCTTGGAAATCAGAAATTATTACATCATTGTTTGTTAATAACATTAGACCCAAACTTAAGTGTGGATTAACAATATAGAAACCTTATAAGAAAACAAGCATGAGCAAACTGGAGAGAGTACAGTGGAAATATACCAAGAGCATCCATGGATGTGAATATTTAAGTCATTATGAAAGACTAAAATATCTGAACTTGTACAGTGTCTCATACAGATATTTACAAGGAGATCTTATTCAGGTATATAGGGCATTTTGAGGCATCTACCTTTGGGAAAAGTGTGGGGTCATCAAAAGGTAGTAGAGAATCATCAGACAACCTATGTAGAAGATTCTGAAGGAATGAGCAGTGTACTAATGGGGTATCTGAGAGAGCAGCTGATGCAAGGAACAGACTACCAAATTACATTAAATCAAGCATCAGTTTAGATATTTTTAAGAACAGCCTGGGCACTTATGGGAACAATTGTTATGGTATATTGACAGGCTAGAAAGGTATTAATGCCCGTGCTTGAAATATTTATACATATGTATGTGTTTGTATAATATGGTTGCAGGTGATGGAAAGACAGAGTGGTAGGTTATGTAACACAGAAAAAACTGCTAAAGGAAAGCATTTTTTCTGTACTGAATTATCATGTATTCCATAGGCAATTATACAGTTATATAAATGAAAACAAACCATATTGACATTCTGAGTTGCAAACATTATGCATCACATATAGTATTCTGTACAGTTAGTCAATAGAATGTTACATAGCTCATTCAATTCCTGCTCTCCCTTAAACCTCATTCCTCCTTCAAAACATTAATCTGCATGTATTTTCCCCAAAATTCCCATTTTTTCATCTAATATGCTCCTGCCCTTTTCGAAAGATCCTGCTTCCAGTTCTTTTATTTCTGTTGCTATATCCACTACTTCTGTTAAGGCTGGTTAAGGCTTTGATTTACATTTTCTTCTAATTGCTTTTCTGGCATCCTCCAGAATTAAACTCAACAAGGTCTTACTATTTATGGGCAAATCCAAATCTGTATCACATCTCAAAAAATAATTCCCTTAGTTATTCCAATTTGCTCACCCAGTATTTCTGACACAGGAGTCGGCAGGGAATTTTTAGAGTCTGCCAATTCACTGCACTCCCCAAAAATAGGTTCCTATTTACCTCTGTCTTTTTTTTCAATTCGTTTGCAATCTACCTGAGGAAAAATTCTTTGGAGTCTACTTGGGGTATAAAATACCTCTGCAAACACTTCCAAGCAAAAATCCATAGTGTACTAGACTTTCTTGCATATTTAAGAGCCATACATATATTCTCCTATTATGAATTGCTCGTCCAATCTTTTCCAAGTCTTTTCTAACCTCTTCTGATTGATTCCCATAGTTATCATGTAATATTGTATATGCCTATAAAATTAAATTATCCCGTTTTTAACAGCTTCTGTTCTAGACTATTCTCCTAAAATGGATCTCCATATTCCTTTCTCTTTGCCTATACTCTGATATTAATCCTTTATAGGGAAGGCAGTCTCTAGCTTGCAGTTCAAATGTATTCTTGGCCTTTTCCCATTCTATTATATTTCTCTAATTATTTTCTCCCAGTACCTTGGGTCTTGGTCTACCAATTTTCTCCAGTAAATTCCACACCTTCTTGCCTATTCTGTGTACCCTAATTGCAGCCATCCCTACCAGCAGCATCTCCTTTCTCTATTTCTGTGTTGGCGTAGTTCTTACAATACTTTCTGCTACATATGTTTTTTTTTTTTAATTTCTCCAAGTCTTTTGGGTTTATAATACCATGATGGGACTGTACCCCATTCCTAAGTCAAAGTACGATTACAGTTCATGAAATTAGTATTGTTTCAATCCTTGATGTCAGCCAAAAGTACTCTTCACAGTACCTGCAATGTGCCCAGTAATGACTCCTCCTGCAATTCATATGGCATTACGTGTACTGGTAACATATCAAAGTTGTATCTTTCTGCTTTTCCCAGTTAGGGGTCGCCACAGTGGAACTCCGGTCCACTAATGATTGGCAGTAGATTTATACATACCGACTTGCCAGGCCTGATGCACAACCTTCAACAAAGGTACGCCCATTCACGCATGTCTCCACACAGAAGACTCTTTAGCTGAGAATCGAACAGAACAACGTCTTACTGTGAGGCGACAATGCTACCGCAGTACCACCACCGCAGCTATGGTAACATATGATTGTAAATTCTTTTTATAAGACCTATTGCCCCTACTACTACTGAAGTTGTGACAGTTATAGTAGTTTCCTTGACAGGAATTTATTCTTTGCTATAATGTCTAAAGACGGGAAGAAACAAAGCAATCAGGCTTCAAGAAGTGTGATTCGTGCTCTCAAAAGATGTCCTTCACCGATGGGCACACTAGCTGTGTGTGTACTGTTTGGGCGCTGTACACCTACAAGATTCATGTTCTATTTGTCATGGATTTAGTTCCAGGGTCTTACTGGAATGAAAAAATAAGTTGATAGTCAGGGGATTGCTGAAAGTTCCTTTTTCCGAGACACTAGAACGGAATCAGACCTCCTCTAAAATTTCTCAATCCCCAAAATCGGACAAGTCTCACAAGCTGGCATCTTCATTGGCTCCAGCTTCTGAGATGTTGAAAAAACAGGCCATAGATGCATCTGTGGACCTGAAGGCTTTCCGGCCCAAAAAAATAACTCCTTCGGCTCCACCAGTTATTTTGGAAGTGACCAGGAGTCAGTCGGGGCCGGTCCCAGGTCCCAAGCTCTGGAGCCGGTCTCCTCAGTTCCACAGTCACCTATTTTACAATCAGTAGCTGGAAGTATCAAGTCCTCGACCCCATCCACTTCATCCTCCAGGAGCTTGTCAGATGACGATCTGGAGCAGGTGGTCAGGAGGCTACTATGGACCCCAGCTCTAACCAAGATTCTTTCGAGTCCAGCCCAAAAGGAATTGAAAACAACTGTCACTGCCCCTTCTTCGATTCCTCCTCCGACCTGAGTGGCTTTGGAGCCAGAGTGCTTGGTTGTGATTGTAGTGGAACCATCGGGTCTGAGACCTGCCCCAGGTTCCTCGGCCCCGATTTCTGCTCCGAGCTCTTCAATGCCATCATCTGTCGAAGGGTCTGGGAAGCGACACTCCCCGTTGGGTCTGACTTTTGTCAGATCTGTATCTACCTCTTGGGGCTTTGGCATGGGTGAGCTCGGTGCCTACATTGGCCTCGGAGCCCACCGTCTTGGAGCAGGGGAAGTCTCCTGGCTCTTTGGAGCCTCTGATCTGGGTTGCAGTGCCTTTGAAGTCATGAGGAGTGTGCTGCCACCCCAGACGGCTCCATTCTCGGATCCAAGCACTCTTCCCTCAGAAGTGCCTGTTTCTGTCTCTCTACCATCCCTCCCCCCTAGGCGTAGAGGACCGATGCCCCAGGATGTCACATTGGGTGAGACACTCTCTTCTGAAACCTCCCAAGAGGACCCCTCTGAAGAAGTCCCTCGAAAGAAAACTTGTAAGAGGAAACATCTAGACTCCCGTGAGGAGTCTATCACTTTGGACACAGACTTAGATGAGTCGGAAGGGTCACCCTCTGAGGATGTCTCTTTCACGGACATCCTAGAAATCCTTAAGCAGAGAGGTAGCTGGAAGGCCATTAACCCAAAGGCCATTAACCCATCTGAGAATGAGTCTACCTGGAGGCATTTGTTTCCCGACCCTCCACCTCTTGGGTGACTCCACCTTTCAACCAGCTCCTTAACGTAGTCAGTCGAAAGGCATGGGGTTCTCCAGATTCAGTGAAACCTGTTCAAGGAGGCCCAACAAATTTATTACTGCCCCCTGCAATAAGGAATTTCTGTTAAAAGGTGTACCAGTAAATGCTATGGTGGCGGCGGCCACCAAGAAGGAATTGTCTGAGACTTCCTCATCTGTCTATCCGCTGAACAATGAATCTCGAACACTGGACAGATATGTAAAACATATGTTCTCTTCAGCTGTCTTTACACTCAGGTCGCTGAACTACTTGACTCATTTTACCAGACTTCAGAAGGATCTCCTGAAGGAGTTAGGAGATACCCTCCAAGGTTCTACAGCTGCAGGGGTCTCAGATAAGGTGACCACTCAGCTTGCTACCTTAAATTCCCTAGTCAACTCCTCTAATGCGACTCGTATCTTATGCAGCCAATAGAGTGAGTAGGGCAGCAGGTGCAAGAATCTCCCTAAGGAGGCATTCCTGGATTTGTCTGTGTGAGTTCGCTCAACCCTTCAAGTCTTCCTTTATAAACGCCCCTTTTGATGGCTCGTCCTTGTTTGGGCCTAAAGTAAAAGAGACTCTGACCAGATGTGAACAGGAAGGTAAGACTCTCTGCCATGGGAGTACGATTTTCTCTCCCTTCCAAACCTTACCCTAAAGGTCAAAAGGGAGGAAAGATATGGTTGTGTAAATCTCAGAGAGTTTTACTGGATGCACATGGTGACTATTCCCCCAGGGACAGAGGGGGAAACAATAATGGAAGATGACCTCGTGGCAGAGGTGGTCCACAAAACCAGGGTGACAGAAGTACGTTCTCTGGTAGGCCTTTCCAGCGCTCCTGAAAGGAGGCCCGCCTGTCCACCTCTGGAGGCAGTCAGGGGCAGATTATCACTGTAACAAAAAGCCTGGCTAGATATTACACACGACAAATGGGTACAGACAATAATATCCAGAAGATACATCATACCCTTCTCCTCCCCATCCCCACAACAAAGATTAGCCCCAGACATTCCACCCAGTCAGAGGGATCAAGCAACCATAGAAGTTCAAAGGTTGCTAGAGAAAGAGCCATTCAAAATGTCCCCACAGACCAAATTGAATCTGGAACTTACTCAAGATTCTTTTTAGTTCCAAAAAAGATGGGACTGGAGGCCCATTTTGGATTTCAGCAGACTAAACAAGTCTGTAAAAAAAATCAAAGGTCCGGATGGTAACACTGCAGTCAATACTTCTCTTTCTGGAAAAAAGCAGTTGAATGTGCTCTATAGATCGCCAGGATGAGTACTACCACATCAAAATGGACAGGCAATCCAGGAGTCACTTATGCTTTTGGCTGGGAGCCAGTCATTACCATTTTGGAGCTCTGCCCTTTGGTCTCACTACAACCCCCAAAGTGTTCACCAAATGCATGGCAGTAGTTATGGCTCACTTGAGGCGTCTAGGATTCCAAGTGTTTCCGTATTTGGATGACTGGCTTCTGGCCGCTACCACCGAGCATCTACTAGTCAAAGCAAGAGACACCACCATTCATCTGTGCTCTCAACTGGGCATTACAATAAATTTTGAAAAGTCTGCCTTGTTGCCGTCACATCATATTTCATTCATAGAAGCAGACTTAAAAACAAAGGACATGGTAGCAAAACTTCCTCAGACAGAGTTCAAATGCTACACATCAAATATCCCTCTTACTCACTCCAAACAAGGAACAGGCAAAGTTTGTTCTAAAGGTACTGGGTACAATGGCAGCAGCGATTACTCTAGTTCTCCTTGCATGCTTACACATGAGAGTCCTTCAGTGGTTACTTTTTGCCCAGTGGTTTATGCAGGATCTACCCATGTCCCACAAGATTATTATTACATATTCCTGCAAGAGGGACCTGCGTTAGTCGCTTCAATCAACCCAGGTATGTCTGGGCAGACCGTTTATCCCCCCAAATCCAGTAGGTACAGTGACCATGGATGCTTCCCAGATAGGGTGGGGGAGGCATTATCTGGGAAAGACGGTCCAAGGAACTTGGCAGGACAACAAATACCACTTGCACATCAATTTCCTAGAGATGAGAGTGGTGCTATTGGCGTTGCAAGCATTTCAGACCTCCCTTCCACCAGGAACAATTGCAATCCAGAAGGACAATGTCAGTTATGTGGTATATAATCAAACAAGGCAGAAACCAGATCCTACCCCCTATGTCGAGAGGCTTAGAGAGTATGGCAGTGGGCAGTCTCTTCCCAACATTTTCTGATAGCAGTGCACATCCAACGTGATAGTGGACAAATTGAGCAGAGCTATTCTAATGCCTCACGACTGGTCCCTGAAACAAGAAACTACAAATTAGATTTTTCGCAGGTGTGGCCAGCCTTGCTGTGACCTCTCTGCCACATCCATGAATGCCAAAAACAGCAACTACTTTGCCCTGCCCTGATCCCCCCACAGGGGGAGCCACCAAGGGATGCACTTGTACACAATTGGCCCCCAGGTCTTCTTTATGCTTTTCCACCTTTCCCTTTAATCCCTACAGTTCTACAGAAAGCCAACTTATTAGGATGCAGGTTAATACTCATCACTCCATATTGGCCTCTTCAAATTTGGTTTGCCCCATCTACAAGAAGAGCCGTGGATTCTGGACCCAGTACCAGACCTTCTGACTCCTCCTTCCCTAATCATGGCAACAAGGCAGAATACAAACTTCATTTGGATGTACACAGGCAGTTATGCTTTTACTTGCACAGAACAGAAGAATTCAGAAAATATGACCAATTATCCATGTCCTTTTCAGACAAAAAGAAGGGTGCCCCGATATCTAAAGTCACTCTAACAAAATGGCTTAAATATACTATTATATTCTCGTATACCTCTCAGACTAAACAATTGCCTGGAAAAATAAAAGGCCAGTCAACAAGAGCTATTTCAACTTCAGCTGCTTTTCAAGTTAGGTTGCCCATGGATTCAATTTGTGCTGCAGCAATGTGGGTAAAACCTCATACCCTTTATCACTCATTACAAAGTAGATGTGGCCTCCCAGAACAGGGCTTCTTTTGGGTCCACTATTCTGAAGAGTTTGTTCCCTTGAGCCACCCAAGAAAGAAGGTGCTAGGGACGCTGTACCAACCAGCAAGAATGAAGGTGAGATAGGACAATATAACATAAAGAAGTTATGTACTCACCATAACGTTCCATGTTTGTTGTCCATCTCGCCTTCATTCTTGCATCCCACCCTCCTTCCCCCATCCTTTGCTCCTGGAGGATCGAGAGGTCTTTATTAGATGTGGAATTCATGTTCTCTGATTCCTTTCTTTGTCTTGCAGAATACATGTCTAAATATACCTGGAATGTATGTATATGACTTCTGTTCTATTTAGTAATTGCAAACAAGATCTGGGTAATCTTCCCTAGGCATGATGGGATAGGGTGTAGCCTTGAGCCAGTGGAAGCTCTCGAGCTTTAGTAAAAGGCCAAGTTGGAACCGATGATCGGTTCCGAACCCAACCAGCAAGAATGAAGGTGAGATGCACAACAAACATGGAACGTTATGGTAAGTACATAACTTCTTTTTTCTTGGTTCTGCAGCTTTCCTGTTTTAATGGTTGCTTTTGCACATTTATCAAGAACAAAGGGCATTCTTGTATTATCTGAAAAAGTTTTTAACCTGTTGCAGTTGTGCTTTTTCATTTCCTCATCTGATGAACTATTCAGTTTTAAATCATCTACAAAAAGATGTGAAGTCTTTATACTTTGTTGTTTTCCAGGAGCAAAATTATAGACATGGCCTAATCTGTTAAGTAGACAGCTTAGTGGGTTAAGGGCAAAACAGAATAATAGCGGTGACAGGGAGTCACCCTGGAATATCCCCCTTTGAGTTTTATCATGGCTTAACTGCGAAGTGGTCTGCCACTGTTTCATGGTCACTGTAATGTAATCAATCCGTGTAGAGTGTATTTTATACATTTTGAAGCATTCTTTTATCCATGAAAGTGGGATACTGTCAGATATTTTTTTTGTAATCAATCCATGCCATACTTAGATACTTCCCCTTTTTACAGTTCTCCGTTATGACTTTATTTAGCAACAAATTATCCTTTGTTTCTTATGACTTTCTTTTATTACCCTTTTCTTCTGTTGCCATGAATTAATTTTCTTCTAAATGACTATAGACTCTGTCGGCATCAATTCCAGTATATAGTTTATACGTTGTCGGAAGGCAAGTTATTGGTCTATAATTTTTAGGGTAACTTGCAGGTTGACTCTTATTAGGAGCATTGTTCTTCCTATTGTTAACCTGGCTGGTGTCTGTCCTGGGTGTGCATATAAATATCTTATTCATGGCTAAATCTTCAAAGATGTTAATACTTTTAGCCAGAAGTTGGGTACTACATCTGGGCCTAAAGTTTTCCAGTTGGAGGTTTTTCTTAACTTTATTTCAATCTCTCTTGCTGTTACTTCATCTCATTTCATATCCTGTAATTTGAACTTCTTTCTTTTTCTTTTACTACATCTATCCATTTAACATCTGTGTTATGTTCCACAGGATCTTCATAGATATTTCTCCAAAATGTGTCCATTTCTTCTTTTTGGTGATCTTGTTTTCCAATTCTCTATAAAACTTGTTGGGGTCATCGCTAAATTGCTTATTTTGTACTTTTCCTTTATATTTATCTGCATAATTTTCTGTATGGTGGTTATTCTTATCCTTAAGAATCTGCATCCAAAATCCCAATCTGTCCTTATTTATTGAGCTTCCACCAGTTTCATCATCATCCTTTTCTGCTTGTGCAAAGTATAGGAGCCTTAACTGTGCAGCTATGAAATACCCCTTCAAAATCAGGTAATCTCAAGCTACCTTGTTCTATTGGAAGTATCAGCTTTCCCCATTCAACTCTTTCCCTCTACCCTACCTACGTACTCTCAACCTCTTAGTGCAAAGAATCTGTAAAAAAGCCCTAAATAATGGGGGGACAAAGACCCATAAATAGGGACACTTTTTAAATATTTGTCTTACAAACATAGAAAGTTGATAGAACAACGTGTTCTGCATTAGCATGAATTTTCTCAAGGGTATGAAGTATGAAACTTAAATGACTGTTATTTTCTGACTTCACATCTCAATGATTTGCAAACGATTTGCAGAAAACCATAATTTTATGAGAAGTAAACTAAACATATGAGGCAAAAATCTGGACATTCTACGAAAATCTGTACAGTTGAGAGGTATGCATACCTACCATTTGCTGAGGAAGGCAAAAACCTGAAAATCCATTGGGGAAAACAGGAAATTCCTTCCCAACCCCTAGTGCAATCACCCTTATGGGTCAGCAAACACCTACCTACTCGTATCAGTCAGCACTTACCACATCTCATGTTGTGCTGTTTGTACCTTTTCCTACTTTTACAAGGAAGGGCAGGTGTTTTGCCCTGTCCTGCTGTGCTGTTGAAAAGAGATCATGCCTGGCAGCCTGTGGCTTTTTATATTCTTCCTCTACTTACCCATCTACCTTTGCACAATCCCACTTCCTCATCTCAACCAACTTCCTGTCTTCCTATCCTGTCCCCCCTCCCCTATCTCATGCATGCTATTTTTTCCCAAGGTGATATAGCTGCAGCTACGATTTCTTGACACTGTCATTGCCTTTAGTTGAAAGTACACATGCACATCACTTAAACTACACCACACATCTGCTTGGAAGAAGTGGCCACACCCGTGTATTTATTATGCCAATCAGATTGGATTATGTATCAAATCAGTGCCAGATCAGAAGCCATTGCCAATCAAACCAGTCTGTGCCAACCAACGAAATTCAGATGTGCACAAAGGACAGAACTTGGAAGTAAGTAAAATCAACCAGGCCATAACATACCACCGCACTCCCTGTAAATGCTCAGCCAACACCAATGGCTGAAGGGATCTGCAACCAAACACGAACAGTTCCCTGTCACCATTCAGACAGATACCAGTGGCTGAAGGGGGATCTGCCACTTGCAGGACCCCAAGCCGTGGCCCCCAGTCTGTTACACCATGGGCGGCCCACCCAGAGAAGGGCCAAGCTGTCTGAGCCTGCACTCCTCCCCAGGCCAAGCACACTTCTTTGCAGTTTTAGTCTTTCAAGTCTGCCCTTCCATCGCAGAAAGATGGCTTGTCCTGCATGATATCTTTTCTCCAAAGCACATCTACCAACTTTGCAATTCCTATAAATAACTTGTTCCTGAATGTGACAAATGAGCTCCATCATGTCTGTACGGTTCTGGTGAACTAATATTAGTCTGGTGCAGTATCCAACCCCACTAGTTTTATTACCAGTTTTCTAATGAATTTGTTGGTCAACTTCTTTGCCCTTTCCACTACTCTGACATTATTTGCTCCTTGCCAGACTGGCCTTGCAATTCTATCTGACCACACAAACTTAATGTTCTACTCTGTCCTCCCTTGCTGTTGAACAGAGAACATGCTTACTATGTTCCTCTTCTACCTACCCATCTACATTTACACAATCCCCCTTCCTCATCCTAACCAACTTCCTGACTCTCTCCCCCTACCCATGTCATGCATGCTATTTTACCCAAGGCAATATAGCTGTGTGTACGATTCCTTGACACACTGTCAATGCCTGTAACAAATATAAATTTTGTAAATATTTAGTTAATGAATATATGTATTCATCCTACTGCTACTAAGTCTTATTGGTATAATGCTTATGTAGATTGTGACTGTTAACTTAGTTTGTTTGGATATGTGCCAAAGTTGCATGGCATTTTATGTCAGCAAAACAAATATAAAATGTAAAGATCATATTTATGAGCACTTATCAAATATTAAACACCAGAAAAATACTAATGTCTTATGTAAACACATAGCAGAGACTAAGACTAATCATATATTTAAATTCATGACACTTGAATTCATTTTAGTAAGTAGAAAAGATGGTGACATATATGGACTAGGACAGAACACAAGAGTATAAGTGGATTGTATCCTCGAGCAGATTTACATCAAGGGTTAAATGATGCAGTAAGCCTGAAGCCAGTGTTAAAGAATAAACAGATACTCAAAGTTTATTATATTTTTTATATTTATATATTCATATATTTATGAGTATGTGTATAATATATATATATATATATATATATATATATATATATATATATTTTTTTTTTTTTAATTTCTTACTGTTTTAGTAATATTTTTATAATGTTCCTTCATGTGATCAGAAGTTTATTCATGATTAGTTATGGTCAATATTTTAATAAACTTTAATTCTATTTAATACTCTAGCCAATGTGTTTCGGATTTTGATATCACATGACTAGTTTTTTGCTTTAAATATGACTCTGTATGACTAAGCCTATTGTACTTGTTTTTGCCATTGGTATAAATTTGTTTGAAAGTACCTCCTCTTTCTGGCGATTTGAGTTCATCTTTTTGGGTCATGCTTTTTATTTCTGTTTGAACTCATCCTTATCTATGGCATATTGTTCATTAATTGTGATATTATGTGAGTGCATTTGTTAACCGGGATAGTCCAATGGGTTATGGGTAGAAATGTGACTCCTTTTAGTAGAGTTCTGGGGAGAAAAACTCCGTTTCACACAAATTAAGATTACAAGTATTTATTTTTCTTAGGGAATGTACAGCTGTGTGTTTCAGGAATATTTGAGATTACATAGTTTAGTGCAGACATTACATTGTAGATATACTTATTTTGTACCCAGATTACAATGCTGATATTTTTGTTTATCTATATTTGATTTAAGATGCAAATTTACTGTCTGTATATATTTGCTGTACATATTATGTTGGTTATTCTCTTCTATGCAAAACAAGTACATTGAATGTACACTCCTTTTTCAAGTATGTGAGTTGCTGATGCATGGTCAGTTTTGAATTAAGCGTTGACAGATTAACTTCCAGGATGGCTGCAGATTGAGTAACCACTTCATTCTAGGTCTCCCAGTGCTAAAACAGAAACTCAGCAGAGAAGGTCAATAGGCTTTTGTGTTTCTGGGTAAATTTTAGTAACTGGCAAGCAAGTGCTCTGCTTGGATGCCATGAAAAAAGAAATACAGAGGACCTGAAAAAAATCTGTTCCAAAAGGTGAGGAAAAAATACTGACTGGGAAAAGTTCTGCAGCTCTTCAGCACAAAGCAGTGCAGACTCCAGACATGGCTTCTAGTAACCTAGAGGAAAGTATAAGACAACTGCAGACAGACCTGGTTAAAATAAACAAAACACCGATGGAGCATATCAATTCAAACGACAAAAAGCTGGAAAAATGGGAGATGCTTTAAACAGATATTCAGATGAGGTGATAAAACTGCAAAAATCAGAGGTCAAAATGAAGAAAAAGCTGTCTGAATATGAGACTGCACAAGAAGAGATGTTTCAAACAGTAGTAGAATTAGAGGACAGAGCACATAGGAAAAACCTGAGATTTTCAGCTGTCGTGAAGAAGCTTGAAGGAACAAGACTGTATTCATTTTATGAAAGCATAAATAAGCAACTGGACTGGTATTCCACAGCAGGAGTTATTTGAAAGGGCACATTGTGTGTATGCTCCAAACCTGGCTATAAGAAAGCACCCTAGACCTTTAATAGTAAAGATGCTATCCTACCAGCAGAAAGAGTTGATTCTGACAAAACTGTGTCAGAATGACAAAGTACTAGAAGTGGAAGACAGCAGAGTATGGAGAATAATTACTTATTATGCATCAGGCAAACTTCTGTACCCAGCTGTTTTCAAAATATTCTTCCCTGAGGGACAATATCATTTTTGGATGAAGTACTTGCTAAGGAAGAAATAAAAAAAAGTTTGTCTGAGAAAAAGTGAGCTGTGAGACACAAGGAGATTCTGCTTCTTGTTGTTCTGGTAATAAAGACCACAGAGAGATTGTGCCAGTAAAACCTTTTTCAATGGTTCAGTGGAAAATGCTGGTGAGAAGAAAGGGAGCATGAGTTGACTAGAAGAATCAAGAGCATGTTGGAAATTAAGCAGAGTTAGAATTTGGGAGATGAAGATGACCAGGAATAAAACCAGTAACTTGGAAATTGCCAAATATGGGATTACAAAGCAATAATTATATTTGTGAAAATTATTTGTGAAATAAAACAAGAAAGTCTGGAAATAGTGGACTTTTTTGGACTTTGTTGGACTTGGGACTCTAAAACGTATGCCCTAATTCATGGCATTAATGTTCAGAAAAATACTTAGGAGAGGGGAAGAGGAGGGAGAAAATTAATTTTTTCTTAATATTACTATTTTTTTAGTACATGATTTTATTTGCATGCTGTAAAGTAAAGTTTTCTCAGTTATTTTAGTGTAATGGGGATATTGTTTTAAACAGGTGTTCCTGTTTTTTTTTTCTTCTTTCTCCCTTGTCCCTTTCTCTTTGTTCAGTTTTAAGAAATGCAGGCACTGCAATGTAAAAAAAACTGGTTAAAAGAGCATGACAAAAGAAAAATGAATGTGCTTTTTCTCATTCTTGAATGTTTGGGGTGACTGGATTGGGACCTTTCACTTGATCTAGTAAGTTTTAAGAGAAAGCAAATAAATGAAAATAAAATGAATATTATAAGGCCTTTTTCTAGAAAACAAATGTATGCTTGAAAGCAGTTCTGTACCTTGTCCTCATGTCTTCATGGAGACAGTCTGATAAAGAAAAATTAGTGAGAAAAAAAAGCGAAATTAGCTAGGAGATAATGTTCTCTGTAAGCATTCAGGTGTTTTCCCAGCTGGGAGAGCTGTAAAGATAAGACAAAACTATGCTGCACCATGAGCCACTGAGAAAATGAAAGCTGTGTTATATGGATAGTAAGATACAAGCAGTTAAAATGTTTAGTCCCTTTAGTTTTATACACAGGTCAGGCATATTATCAACTAGGGGAGAAGTTGTGGATAGCAATTAATAAAGAGCTAAAGGATTTTGTCTGGGAAAGGAAGACAGCTATAGTCAAGTGGGATAAGATGATTCTTCCAAATGAACATGACAACTTGGAATTACCTGATTTGAAGATTTGTTTCAGAGTAACACAGTTAAGGCTCCTCTACATAACACAAGCAGAAAACTATAATTCACAGTGAAAATGGATGATGATGAAATGGGGGGGGGGGCTCAAGAAACAAGGAGAGACTGGGATTTTGGATGCAGACCTTAAAGGGAAATAATAATCATACAGAATATTATACTTATAAAGTAGCAGAAAGTATTCTAAGAACTAAGCCAACACAGGAATGGAGAAAGGTGATTATGTTGGTAGGGATGACTGCCATTAGGGATGCAGCCAACAGGCAAGAGGGGGGCTGGAATTTATTAGAGAAAACTGGCAAAGGAGCCCATGTACTTGGAGCAGATAACTAGAGGGGGAAAAATAATAGAATGGGAAGACACCAAGAATTTATTTGGACTGCAGTTTAGAGATTGCCTTCCCTATCAAGGATTGATATCAGAGGATAGGCAAAGCAAAAGAAATAGGGGGTCTTAAAAGAACAGGACTGGTAGAGATTTTTAGTAGAATCTACGAAAGAAGCTGCCATTGAAAAAGGAATAATTAGAGCATATGACATATTGAATGAGAACTATAAGAATCAGTCAGAGGAGGTTAGCATTGAGAAGAGAAAGATCAGATAAGCAATTTACAAAGAAACAATGTGGAGATATATGTATGTTTCCCAAATATGCAACAAATTCTAGAAGATTTAGGACTGGAAATGTTTACATAGATATTATTTATACCCCAAGCAGACTCCAGAGAATTCTTCCTTGAGTAGACAGCAAATGTTGGAGGTGTGTTGGGGAAGAAAGAGACAATTGGAACATATTTTCTTGGGTGTGTAATGAGTTGACAGACTTTATAGATTCCCTGCAGATTACTCTGTCAGAGATGCTGGGTTTGCAAGTTGATGTATCTGGGGAAATGATTTTCCTGAGCTATGATACAGAATCGGAATTGCCTAGACAGACATAGTAAGGCCTTGCTGAGTATAATTATGGTGGCTGCCAAAAAAGCAATTGCTGGAAAATGGAAATCAGTCTAAACCAACTGTTCTCATAGTAAATATAGTAACCAAGATTAAACAACTGGATTTGAGATCTTTAGCAAAGAGTAGGAGGAAATTAGATAGGAAAATATGGTATGTGAATTTTGAGAAAATACATGCTGGGCATGATTTGAATGAGCTATGAAATGTTTGACAATGATTGGGTAGATTATAAGTGATACATAATGTTTGCAACTAGAATTATGTATGTATGATTTGCAATGTAAAATGCTTGCAACTGGGATTGGGTCAGTATGGTTTGTTTTCATTTATATAAGCTTATGATTGGCTGTGTCATAAGTGATGGAAAAAAAAGGTTGATAGGTTGACTAATACATATTGGTTTATGGAAGGTGTGGAAGAGTTATGATATTGTGGTGACAGGAGGGTGAATTTGAATGGGAAAAATTAAAGAGTTTGCCAATAACAAAAGATGGAGAGTATGGAATGTATTAGGTAGGGAATAGGCAAGTATAACAGGGGTTTAAGGAAGTAAGTTAGCCATGGTTTGAATAACAGCAGTACCACAAGTCCATGAGGTATTTTTTAGCTCAGTTTTGAAGGTTGCACTGTTTGATTTGCCTGAATGATAGGGGAATAACATTCTAGATAAAATGGAAAGTACAGTAAGAACATTTATAGACAATGTGGGCAGCATAAATGTTTTTATCACATGACCTTTTATTAGTCCACTGTTAGGATAAACATGTCTAAAAGTTTCCCAATATTAAAAGCTGTAGCTCTAGTACCAAGATGATGAGACCTAGTTATGGTAAATGAAATAAGGGAATCATTTTAAGTAGGATGCCACCGTGGTGAAAAACCTGGATGTCAAAATAGAACTGAATCAATCTGAGACATTTTGGCTTTTGTAACTATTATTCGTATAAGAGTCATGGTGAGAGATTATACTTTGTACATCTGTGGTGGTGTAAAACTTCTGAAATGCATCTGTCTGCTAAATGATGGCTCGTTCAAATCAATATTCTATATTAAAGCGGAAGAAATCTTATAATGAACATCCATGACTGTCTTAAGATAATCAAGTCTGTCTGATTTGTTCTTGCTTTGAGGAACCTGTAATGAAACATCATGTCTCTATTAGTCAAGACACAAAACATTATAAATGGAATATCTAAATGAAACACAATTGTCAGGTTCAACAGATTAAACTAAAAAAAAATCTCATAAAAAGCTACTATGCAACCACTTCTGCAGGGGAAGGATACACCTGGTTCTCTGCCTCAGCAACCTTATTCCGTAGACATGTTCACCCTGAGGCCAAACAAACTGGGAGAAGGAAAATTTTTAAAAAGAAACTAAGATGTTCATGTTCACTCTTGTCTGTGCTGCGCTGGCTCACATCTAACTGCAGCATTAGTGACAAAGCAAACCCCAACATACTAATATGATGATAAAATAGGAAAGCAATGGTAGACATGTATTTAAAAAGGCAGCTAAACAGCACAAAATAAAAAGAGTATGTTCTGAGTAAGATGGAATGGAGTAAAGACAAATAGAAGGGAAACTGCTTTACCTAGTGTAGAACAGGACATATGTTGTAACTTTAAGAAGCATTTCCAAGTGTAGGCACGTGCATATAAATAGTGAGCCCGTGCAAGCAGCAATGCCATTTTGAGAGACCAGTCAGTGTGTTAACATGTATGAGTGCAGTAGTAAGTCTGTTTATAGTAAGTTTAAGTTAATAAGCCTCAGTTCTGATGTGTTTGCATAGTAAAGCTGCTTAAACTGAACCCACAACTATTCATATGTTTTATCTTCATCGGGTGAGCGACATTGTGTCAGAACCAGGATTAAGAGCGCAACTACTTCAAGCAATGATGTGTAGAGTTGAGGGTGAACGTATATTGAGCAGGTTTGTTGTTACAGTGCTCAAACGATCAAAAAGCGCTAGAAACAAACTTCAGGTAACAAAAATTTGCACAAATGATTTATTTTGCAAAGAAAATGAAAATTTGCATTTGTAGGGCACAAAACACATTATTAAACAAATGAGTAACACAAAAAACATTATTAATCAAACGAAAGGCAGAAAACGCATTATTAATTAAACAAAATGCTCAAAACTACAATGTTTAATAAAAGTATCAGAAATATTCATATGGGGTTCAGAATTGCCTCCGATTTGTACAACAAGAATGTTTAAAGTAAAACGAGCACAAGAAAAGTATAATGAGCATGATAAGAGGTTAAGTGGGCATGAGTACAATAAAAGGGGAAAATAAGCTTAAAAGGCAAGGCAGCTGTTTTTTTTTAGTGAACAGCAGTGTTTTGGCATAAACTACTATGTTGCGCTGACCAAAGCCATGCAAAGCATAACTAGAGTTGTTTGAAGTATCTCAGTGTGTGCAAAGTGTTGGCAGTGCATGCGCTTTATTATGGTGCAATTATTTCAGAGTTTGCTGTGTGCAAAGTACAGTTATTTTGCAAACTGCAGTCAAAGTACAGCCATTTTGAAAAAAGTTTCTTGTGCTGTGTACATTTCTTCACAGGAGTACTGTCATTTCAAAGTGTTTCTCACACTGTACAGAGTTTTTTTGCAACCAGCCATTTGGGAAAGTTCTTGTGCTTTGTACAGTTTATTTGCAAAGTGCTTTCATTTTGAAGTGTTTCTTATACTGATAAGGAGTGATTTCACAAAGTACTGTGATTTTAAAGTGTTCTTGTGCTATGGAGACTTGTTTGGCAAAGTGCAGTTATTTCAGAGTCTGTTGTGCTATTGGACATAATTACATGTTCATGCATATTTATGCATGTGTATTTTCATACATAATTTTAAGCACCTTCACTACTGTGAGTTGATATGGCAGAGGCATTTTGCAGACCCTTTGCATTTGTGTTTGATCACAGTATTGCAGAGAATGGGAAAGTGAGCAGGAATATGATATTTTCATACAAAGCAGTTTTTTCTGACAAAGCTGCAGGTATGAGGGCATTTATTTTGCTTAACTTAGCTGGGTCAGAAGCTATTGAAAGGGAGCGTTCATTTGTGTATGCACCAGCAGTATATGCACGAGAAGGGGAAAAACCACCATATTGTTGTACCAGCTGAATCAAGAGCAGACCCTTGGTGCTTGAAACATAAATTGGAGAAATGTGCGGCCCCCAGACAAATGTTACATTAGAGAGGCACCTATTTTATACAAGAGATCTAAAGCCAGATGAAACTTTTGCAGCTAAATATCATTGACTTGAGAAATGAAGCAAAAATGTGCAGATTTATTGATTTGAAAGATGAGTTAATAAAGGGATAGGTTTGTGTGTGGTGTTAATACTGCAGTGAGAAAGCTTTTGCTTTGTGACAGTAATTTAATGTTGAACAAAGCTATAGAGATTTGTCAAATTCATGAGCTCACAGAAAGGCACACAAGTATGCTTGCAACTGATAGGAGCATGGTTTCAGCAGCCTCTAGAGCAAGTGTAGACAGCATGCAGTATGTGGCAAGCAGACGCAGGCCTAAGCACATGGCAGCTGCAGCCCCTGCAGGTTTTCTAGGGAGGGCCCATAACTTTCTAGCAAGTCCTTGCTCAGCAAAATGGACATGCTCAGTGTAGTATAATAAGGGTGATTCAGCAAAACCAAAGTCAAGTCTTATTGTTAACTATCATAATTGTGATGCCAATCATGAGTCTAAAAGAGAGAAGTGATGAGCATTTGGTCAGCACTGCCTCAAGTGTAAAAAATGGAACCACTTTTAAAAGTTTGTATATCAAGCAAGCTTCATTCAATTTTTAAGAAAAGTCACTCAAAAAAGCAAGTTGATCATGTAGATAGCTGCAACCCTACTTTCTATGTAGATTGTGTATGGTTAACTATTTGGGCAAATTTATCCCTGACTTAAGTGAGTTATCAGTGCCTTTAAGAGAGCTGACACGCAAAAATGTTGCGTGGTCATAGTTGGAACACCACCAGAGAACATTTGATAACCTCAAACAGAAAATTTCCAACCCACCTACATTGAGATACTATGATGTCCACAAACCAGCAGTTCTTTCCTGTAATGCTTCAAAGTTCTGTCTTGGTGCAGCTATTCTTCAAGAGGGCAGACCTATTGCTTATGCATCTTGAACTCTTACCCAAACTGAAATGCAGTGTGCTCAAATTGAGAAGGAACTTTTGGCAATTGTGTTCATGTGTTTGAAGTTCCATGATTATATTTATGGCTGAGCTATCAAAATTGAAACTGACCATCAACTTCTAGTCACTATTTTAAAGAAGCCTATGCATACAGCTCCAGCGAGACTGCAAAAAAATGAAGTTAAGATTAGAAAAATACAACTTCAAAATGGTCTATACAAAAGGCAGACTTCATCTAGCTGATAGCTTATCCAGATCACCCAGAAATAGCACAGAACAACTTGACGCAGAGAATTTTGACTGATGTCATGAAAGTGCATAATTTTTTCTACCACAAGACTTGAGCTGAGAGATCATACAAAGACTGATCCACTTTTGCAGAAGCTCAACCACTTCATCAATGTTGGATGGCCATCAAAGCAATCTTGTGTACCACCAGAAGTGTAACCTTATTTTCCATACAGAGAAGAGATACTGATGGAAGGTGGTATCATTTTCAAAGGTCCCAAAGTTATTGTTCCTACTTCCTTACAACATGAATACATTCAGATTTTGCATTGTGGCCACCCAGGTTCCGGCTACTAAAAGAAGGGTGAGAGGACTAATATTTTGGCCTACTCTGTCGAAAGACACTGATAAAGTGCTTTCATCTAGTTCAGTGTACAATACCACTAAACTGCATTTGCAAAAAGAGCCACTTCAGCTAAACCAGATTTCTGAACTACCTTGGTCAACAGCAGCCACTGACATGTTTGAGTGGAAAAATAAGCATTATTTAGTGTTGGTAGATTCTTATTCAAACTGGTTTGAGATCAATTTGCTACCTAAGCTAACATCCAGTGCTGTTATTACCAAGTTGAAATATAATTTCTCAGTCCATGGTAGTCAACACAAAGTTATTTCTGATGATGGCACCCAGTTTACCAGTCAGTTGTTTCAGAAATTTGCAAAAGAGTTGGACTTTATCAATGTTAATAGTACACCGGAATCCCCACAGTCAAATTGCTGAACGTGCAGTACAGAGTGCAAAGCAATTACTAGAGAGGTCAAAGCGTGAATATACCAATATCTTCTTAAATTTACTTAATCTCAGAAATATAGCCCATGACAATCTACTTGGCTTGCCTGCTCAGTGACTTCTGTCTAGGCAAACCAGAACAACCTTGCCTATCAGTTCTAGTTTTTTGGTGCCTAATGCTAAAACCAGAGCAATCAAAGCTCAATTCTTTAAGAAGCATTCCTTTCAGAAGTCCAGCTATGATAAAACGAGCACATTTCTTCATCCGTTAAAAGGAGAGACTGTGAGAATGCAAACAGTGAAATGGTTAGATTGAATTGGTCAAGTGAGAGGCATATGTGCCAAGCAGAGATCCTACTTAGTGGAATCTGAGGGTATAGAATACAGGAGAAACTGCAGGCATCTTCTTCCAGTGTCTGAATCAATATCGCAGCATCGTACCTGTGATACAGACTCTAGAGCTCAGAGCAACCCTGACAATGTTCATATTGAAGAACATGTCTTGGTATCTATTCCTATTCCTGATGATGTCCCCAAAGTTGAAAATTCCTTGAAGACGGTCCCCATTGCTAGATCCAATTCTGATTTTTATGTTACATAACCAGGTCGTATTTCTAGACCTAGTGTAAATGTTGTAACCATGTTGTTTGTTATCGCACGTTCAATTGAACGCTGAAGGAACTAAAATCCTCATCCTACTCTCTACTGTTGTGAAGGCGACAATTGTTGCTTGCTCGCACGTGTTCCACTGAACGCTGAGGGAACTACAAACCCCATTCAACACCTCAATAACACTGCCTCTTGTACTGCTGCCTAACTGACTCTCTTACCCTGTGGTTAGAGTAATAATGTCAACCAGTCTGGTAGATGCTCTGCATGTTCTTTTTAACTCCACAAATGGTGTTTAACTGCTACTTGCCTATATTAATGCATAGTCTATATTGCTCTGTGTCCTTAATACTTTCTCTCTATTTCCCTTTAAGCCTGCAACCCTCCTGCTAGGGAATCCCCCCAGTGTCTGTGTCCCGCTGTCTATTTGAAGACCTGAGATATCCTTGTCCTCAGAAAACTTCTGGTACCTCCTCCCAGTGCAGGATTTGAGCATTGCCCTCCATAAACTGAACTGCCTTGTGAATCAGGAATACTTATTTGGAAGTATGTGTACATTACATCTTACATCCTAACTGAATAATATCCTGTATCTGTGTTGTGTAAGCAAACGCTCCCTGCCAAGACAACCAGCAGCTATAGCCATCTATACTATATCCCCTATACTCCCTAAACTAGCCTCCCTGCTGTTATACACCCTCCTCCCTGTGTCTACTTCTTGCTACTTTTCTTCTCTACTTTCCTATTTCCCTCTCTCCTACTTGTTTCTACTCTTGAATGAGCTTTGTCTAACAGTACCTAGAGTGTCCACTTGAGGGCAGTCTTACCCTTAAACATCCAATTACTTACCAGCATTCTAACCTGGCGTATTACAATTGAGTCTACATCTTTTGCCTCAGACTCCCACATTACAGGTCCCTTTGCCACTATATTATACCCTCTTTCAGCCTTCTACTCACTTACTTCATAGGCCCTCTAAGCCTAGATACCTTACTTGCCCTCACCTCCCTACCTCTCAGATTGTTTTTTCCTCCATACTGGTCTACTTGCTCTGCCCCGCTCCGTTTGCCCTGCGGGCTCACTCCGCTCCCCTACCCCCAATTCCCACTCACCCCCAGGGGTCCTACACTTATACTTCACTAACCACTCCCCTCTAATTTCCCAACCAATCATAAACCAGGACACTCCCCTATCTCTATCTGTACTAATACTACAAACTACTCTCTTGTAACTACTCCTTATCCTACCTAACACGTCTACTTCACTAACTTTTTCCCTATTTTACATACTATCTAACTCCCTACAAATTTCTCACTTACATATCTTAAACACTGCTCTATCTCTTGGAACACTCTCTCCTACTCCTACTTTTCTACATCAACTACTAATACAAACTACCCCCTACTAAATGCTATTTGTTACTATGGCCCCAATAAATAAAACTCTGTTCACAAACCTACTACTCTTAACTACCACAATAGCCAGTCTTACCATACCTTATTCACTCACCTACTATGAAGATCATACTCTACCTGCACATAACCACTTCATCACACAAACTTTACCATCCTCTTTCACATGCTCCCTTAACCACAGTAACATAACAAGTACCTCCAACTATATACTACCAAAATATCATAGAGCAACCCACATTATGTACTTCAATACCAGAAAAACTTTGATTAATCTCTATAAACTCCCAAAAGCTTTATACTACCCCCAGCAGCACCCCCTACTAGATGGGTGATATTCATCCTAACCCTGGCCCCAACACTGACCACACCAATAGCCTTGACAAATTAACAGTGCCAATGGTTTCTACAATAACAAAACCATCTAGTTCCCTCTTGATAGCTTACCTTAACAGTAGAAGTATCAACAATAAAATTTCCCACCTACATGCTCTCCTTGAAATCCACAAATTTGACATTCTATGTATCACAGAAACTTGGCTAAAACCATCCACTCTAGACCAGGAAATTACCCCTCCTGGCTACAGCATCCTTAGAAGTGACCGTAAAATTAAAAAAAGGTGGAGGTATAGCCATTCTCTATAAATCTAACCTCCAAATTTCACCCTTTAACATACCTCAATTATTAGATACCAAATCTGAACATCTATTTATCAAACTCCTAATTAATAACTCCAGATCTATTTATCTAATTTGTGTGCATCTCCCCCCAGGTAATAATACCAATACTCTAGAAAACCTACTTAGTAACCTCTCCACCCAACTACCCCAAGAGACAATAGTACTAGGTGATTTTAACATCAACTGGTCCACTTGCAGTTCTTCTAACCCTACCAATCACATAAACCTCTTCAGATTCACAGAGTTAATAACAACTCCAACTAGAATCCATAAACCTAGCAGTAAAGAAACCACTCTAGACTGGATCCTTATTAATAGCCACCATGAAACTTACACTCCAGGAACCGTTCCTGATGATATCAGTGACCATATGCTTACCTATATCATTAGACAAAAAATCTGCATTCCAAATACTCAGAATATCAAAACCTCCCACTTAAAAAAATTCTTCAATCCAGACAGCTTCCAAAATGAATTACAAGCATGTGACTGGTCACCACTAACCCATCTTGAACTTGATGAGGCTGTCACCTACTTTAATACTAACTTTCTTAAAATCCTTGACTACCATGCACCATATCGCTCCACTAGAATAAGAACCAAACCTGCACCATGGCTCACAAAACAAACTAGGCAAAAGATACTCCTCAAAAATAAAATCTGGGCTAAATGGAGAGCTACCAAATGTCCATCAGATCACCTCCTCTTTAAACAGCTAAGATGCCACCAAAAAGGATATTCTTAGAGAAAAAAAGACTACTACCTTCACCTACAACAAACCAGTCATCAAACGCCTCAAAAATTTTGGTCAGGAATAAACAACCTTCTTCAGCCAGGTCACCCTACTACTCCAGACCCAGCTGGTTTCAACAATGAAAACTCCAACCAAATCCCTGATGCCTTTAATTGCTACTTCACATAAGCCATTCAAACCCTAGCCAATTCTTTACCACCCTTCACTTCTTCCCCACTAAAGAACTCCATAACCTCATCTCCTACCTTTCAAATCCAACCTGTACCTACATCTCTCATCTGTAAGCTACTTCAAAAATTGAAACCTTGCACACCTTCTGCTGACCATCTCCCATCTGAATACCTCCAAATTGCTGCAAACGCCATAGACTTCCCCCTCTCTATCCTTATTAACAGAACTATCTCAGAAGGCAAAATCCCTACTTTATGGAAAGTATCCCACATCATCCCTCTACATAAAGGTGGACCTTCTAAAGAGCTTTCTAACTTTCGCCCCATTGCTTTACTCTCCCCATTAGCTAAGATAATGGAAAAATGTATTCACAAACAACTACTTAACCACTTACTACAAAATAATCTACTAGCAAACTGCCAACATGGCTTTAGACCATTCCATAGCACATTGACTGCACTCTTATCCTTTACCGACTCTATAAACAAAAACCGGAACAACAACTCTTTTTCCTCTGCACTATTTATTGACCTGTCAAAAGCCTTTGATATGGTCAACCATAACTTACTTCTAGAGAAACTAAAAGCCCATTCTCTTGATCCTCATGCTATACAATGGTTCAGGTCTTATCTTGAAAATAGACAGAAAGCAGTGCTTTGGCATAACAGTCTGTCTTCACTACTCCCAGTAAATATTGGAGTACCCCAAGGCTCCATCTTAGGTCCCCTACTCTTTTCCTTATTTATCAACAATCTACACATGAATATACCTCAAGCCACCTGCATTCAGTATGCAGACGACTCCACCTTAATCTGTGCAGCCAAGAATATGGCCTCTCTTCACTCCCTCACTCAAACCGTTTTCCATAATGTTGAAAACTTGTTTATGCAACACTGCCTCCTCCTCAACCCCAAAAAAACTAAACTACTCATTTTTATTCCAACTCATAAATTACCTAGTCCATTCTTCTCTATAACCTCTAACAATGGCACCAACATAACCCCAGATACCACAACCCGCCTACTAGGTGTAACAATTGATAATCGACTTAGCTATGATGACCACATCAACTCCACCATAAAGTCTGTTAACAAAAAACTTGGTACCCTCTATAGAATTAAACCCTTCCTTACCCCTTCTGCAAGGAAAACTATTGCCCAGACCCACCTCATTTCTACCCTCTTCTATGCCTCTGTTATATATACCAAGCTATCCAAAAATAACCTCTCTAAACTCTCTACCTGTTATAATAGCATAGCCAGATTTGTCACATGCTCCCCCTTCAAAACTCACCACTGCAGAAACCTCAAACAACTCGAATGGCTAGAATTGCAAAGCCACATACTCTGTCAACAACTACTCATCACTCAAAAGATCCTATACCACCCTAGTAACACCCCTATCCTCACTAATCTAATTTCACCATGTAAAAATCTAGCTACACTTCGCTCAGCTAATAAACTTCTAGTTTCCTCTTTTAAATCTAACAACAAAGCTAGTGATTCACTTTTCTCAAACACTGCAGGCAAAAACTGGAATCAGCTTCCCTCTGAATTATCAACCCTTGCTTCAACTTCCCTCTTCAAAAAACATCTTAAAGAGCATCTGAAAACTCATTGGCTTTGTCCATGTATTAACCCAGACTAATATCCTTTTCCCCTTCCTGCTCTATTCCTCTAACCTATGCCTCCAAAACTAATTATTACTCTTTTCTTCTCAACATGACGATCTAATATAACTTCTTTCTTTCTTAACCGAATTGTGCTCATAGCTTCTAGTGTGTTTGATATATTGTTTAGTATAACTTTTACTAAAAATTTTTATAGTCTATAATTTTTAGTGTTCTGTTGAACAATGCTGCCTCTGTATTGTGCTTTTATCATGTCCTTGTATAATTTTATTTTGTCACTGTTTGTGCTTGGAGCTTTTCTCCCCGGGCCTCTACTGAAAATGGACATATATCCAGCTAGACTAGCCCGGTCAACAAATGTAAAAATAAATAAAATACACAGCAACCAGGACATAATTGTTTTATGTGTGTTTGATTTTGTTTGATTGCATGTCAAAGGATTAGTTCTGTATAATTGAGTGTCAAAAGATCATTTTTGTGTAACTGCATGTCATTGAATACTGTCATTTGGTGTATGATGTATTTCTCTAAGTGGGAGGATGTGGAACAGAGCGTGTGTTGTAGCTTTAAGAAGCATTTCCAAGTGTAGGCACATGCATATAAATAGTAAGCACATGCAGGCAGCAGTGCCATTTTGAGAAAACAGCCCGGGTGTTAACATGTATGAGTGTAGTAGTCGGTCTGTTTATAAGTTTATTTAAGTTTGTTACTAAGCCTCAGTCTTGATGTATTTGTGTGTAATAAAGCTGCTTGAAACAAGCCCACAACCATTTGTCTGTTTTATCCTGACTGGGCGAGTGACACCTAGCACACAAACTGCCTAAAGATTTGGAATGCAGGTAGACTTAAGGCCCAGTGAAATATGTCCCCTGTTGTTCTGTGAAATGGATAAGGCTGACCTCATTCTCCAGTTTATGCACCACATTAGTATTACATTACATATGTTCATTTGAATTGCTCCCTGATATAGGAATTGTTTTCTAGTATCTAATTAAAAAAAGTGTCGCTGTGGGCAAGAAACTTAACAAGCCAGTATTTGAGTAGTCACTGTAACACCAAATGAAATAATAGCTTTATGTTGCTCATCTGTCTTCTTCCCATTCAACTTAACATACAGCACTTTCATATTGTTTGTATAGGCTTATACTGGTCCTGTGACTGCATTCTGTGGAGCCCTGGAAGGAGAGTGAGTCAACCCCGGAAGGTCATCATTGTCAGGAAGTTACTTTCTCCGGTTTGAGTGAAACTGTGGAGGTTGCATGCTATAATCCTATGTAGACAATAAATGCTGTCTTTGTTATAAGTACTGTGTCAAAGCAGCTAGAGTTTTTGAGAGTTTCATGATGGAGTATTACAAGTGCTTCAGGAAGAAAATATGTTAAATGAAAAGTGTTTGGACCTGGAATCTAGATCAAGGGCCTATGTAATGTTAAAACTATGGACATACCTGGAGAAATGGGACAAGTCATGGGTTTACAGTTTCTAGTTTACTTATTTTTTTCCTGTTACTCTGAACATTATTGCTGAGGAAGTCACAACCCAAATCCAGATAGCTGTGGATGTCTTCAGTTTCTCTGGGTCGCTGCTAGGCCTGTCATTGTGAAATTTCTGCATTTGCAGGAGCATAACAGGATTTAATCTGTTTTTTAGAAAAATGCTAATCTACAAATGCATGGGGAGAGAATTAAGCTTTTTAGGTCCATTCCAGAAGTACACAAAAGACAACACAGTCTGCAACTAAGCAGCATTCATTTGGTTGAAAAATTTAAGATATTTTTTTCTCCACCCAGTTTGGTGGTGTTGTACAGAGGCACAAGTTTAGATCACAAAACCTCAAAAGATCTTGTGGGCTTTAGAGCCAAACTACTTGCTATATTTTTATTACAGTTTATGTACTTTCTTTTTTTTAATATAGTATATGTAATATATTTCTTACTACATTTTTATTTTATTACATTGAACATTTTGTAAACACAGTGCATGCAATGCATTTCTTTATCTACTATATTACTAATAACTGTTTAACTTAGTCTACTTTATTCAAATATGGTTATAATTTATGTGGACAGACTCAAAGCCCTGTCTATGTATTCTCTATCATACAGACTAAGAGGTGACCTGTGTCTGACATAGAAAGCGACCTCTGACCAACTATTGGTGGAGTTACTGCGCATCAGCGACTCAAATAGCATCAGAAATACTTTGTCTAGGAATCTAAGCCTCTTCTGCAACATCAACAGAACAGTTTGGAGGGGCAGGTATATCTCTCAAAGTATACCGCTGGTCTGGAACAGACCCCCTATTCACATAAAACAAAGTTCATTCCTGTCCGTATTCAGTCGCAGCTTGGATGTATGGATTGGGAAAAATAATTTAACCCAGGACTGACCCCTGTACTACTAATGAACAGAGGCAAGCTCCAAAATGATTTTTCCAATACACGAGTCCCCTCATATTATCTATGGTATGATCTCAATTATTTTCATTAGCGGGTGATGTGTAATTCTCAGCCATGGGATGGGTAAGGCCAGTATCTGTCCAAATAAGATAGATTAATTTGAGCACAAAAAGTGAAATTGACTAGCCTCAAAATGGCCCGCAATGGCAGCTTGCCTATTACTTACCTGTGATCCTATGAGTGGCATACCTAGCCTCCAGAAGATACCATTCATGGTGTGGTGTATGGAAATTAAAGGCTGATATTAATTTGATATTTGGCACTTTGAATTCTGACTACTAACACTCTGTTGAAATATCTAGTGCTGGCATACGTTTACAGCAAGACAATGACAGCTGTGCACTGTCATATTGACATGACATTAATAGAAGTGCACTTTCTGACTGTGCTGTTATATACTGTGATACAATGGTCTGTTCCTTGACTTGTCCAGTCTGATTTATTCTCTGACTTGTCCAGTCATTGCTTTGATAATTCTAAATATACCAGGTTCTAGAACATTTTTTAACTTGGGATATTTATGAAGTCTGCGTAGTTTGGACAAATGGAGTTTTTTTTTTTTTTTAACATTACCCAGAGTTAAGCACAGAGAAATTCAGTTGTGTGGTACTAGGAGGCCAGGGGAAGGAGAATGTTAAGGTGTTGCTTATATAAGCTTTTTTTGAGGATATGGTCTCCCTCGCTTACGGAGGTATGTAATAGTTTTTCAGCTCAGTAGTGTGTTGTACTGGGATACGTGTTGGAAAGAGAGGAAGGAAGAGTTAGTCAGGAAAGACTGAGTTTGTCAGGTACAGCAAGACTGGATACTGGGATTTTATAAATAGCGTTTAAAGTTAAGCGGTTTAGAATGGGGAAGAGGTCTTGTGTATTGTATTTGGTGTACAGAATACAAGCTGTGGTTAGAAAGCAAGCGTCTGACATTTGGATGTGCAGGGAATGTTGGGAATGGGACCACATGCTAGATTTAATTTTTTTTCTAATGTACCTAAAGCTTTTCCTTACCATTTGGGAGGAATTTGGGGTAAGAGAGTAAGTACTACTTAGATGTTATTACTTGATGGAGACCGCTCCTAAATGCTTTATGCCATGCATGTGTCCCCTCAAATTTCTATACTATGAATCCAGTTATTCACATTAGGGGTAATGTATAATTCTTGACCATGGGATGGGTAAGGCCAGTGTAATACCAAATGGGAGAAGTTAATTCAAGCCCCAGAAGGGAAACTGGCTAGGCTTAAAATGACCTACAAGGGCAGTTAGCCTAGTACTTACCTATGAACTTACAAGAGTGGTTTATCTGTGAGCTGATTACCCACTGAGAGAATTTGTTTCTGTAGCTAAAAGAACTCAGAGGGTGATGATTTGATCTAGGTGGGAAAGTGTCACAAAAGGACATGCTTGCCTTATTTACAGGGATTTTTGGGAAAGAAAGGTTAGAACCCTGAGGAGACTACTGATGACTAGGTGGAGGAGACCTGAAGGAGTCAGGCTCACTCATATACAATGGGGCCAAGTGTGGCAGGCTGCAAATTGACAAAGCAGCAAATGACAATATTTTAGTGGTATTTAACCCCATGTAAGCAGTTAAGAGTAGGAATGAAAGTAGAGACAGTAGGTGCTAGAATTATGAACAACAGGGAGAAGATAATTTACATCTTGGGCACAGTCTAAAATGTTTGCTCTGCTGTGCCTAGTGTGGTGATGCTTCTGTGTCATGACAGTGAAGATTGTTTGTAGAGGAGCAAACAGAGGGTTTTGAGTGTTTATGTAAACAATTTGATAATAATGTATACTCCTTTAAAGGTAATGGGCAGAAATACACAGTACCATATTACTGAGAAATCTTCCTGACTAGATTTGGCTGCATGGGAAGTCCTACAAGCTTATTTTTTTGTCCTGATCCCTCCATCGGGGACTCACCGAGAGATGATCTAGTTCACAACTGGCCCTCAGGTCTTCCTGTATGCTTTTCCAGCCTTGCCACTAATTCACAAGTTTCTTCAGAAAGCAGTTTGGGTGAAGAGCATAGTCATCCTCATTGCACCTTTTTTGTCCTCTTCAGGTTTGGTTTCCTTTCCTCAGGCCTCATCTTCTACATCCACCATGGATACTGGATCCATCTCCAGATTGCCTGTCTCATCCAATAGGCATGACTTACCAGACATAACAGGCCTCAAGCTGACCACATGGTTTCTCCAGTTCCAGTGATTGCTAGACAGCCCTGGCTGTCCTTCCCGGTCCGTCATATTTTATCTTTATGTAAGGCTACTAAGAAAACGTAAGAGTAAATGGAAAAGATTTGTCTTCTAGACCATTAGCAAAGATCTAGATCTCTTTTTCAGCACCTGTGCCAATGAACCTTGTATGGTTAGCTTCAATCTTTAATGAAAGAAATAGTTTCTCAACTATTTCAATTGGCTGCCCTTTCTAATTTCCACAAGGACAAAAATGTCTCTACATTAGCCTCTTCTAAACTATGCAAGGCTTTAGTCAAGGGAGCCGTTTTGCTTAGACCACCATTAAAACATCCTACTCCACCTTGGGATTTAAATATTATGCTTCAGGCATTAACTCAGACCTGGAAAACCATTTTTCTAATACTTATTACATCAGCTAGAAGAGTATCTGAGCTCCAGGCATGGTCTTCAAAGTCTCTCTACCTCATTTTTCAAAAAACAGGGTGTCATTGTGATCTAACCCATCCTTTTTATCTAAGGTAGCATCTGAGTTGAATATTAACCAGGTCATTAATTTCCCAGGTTTCTTTCTCAATCTCTTCAACAAAAGAGAGTATATGTTATACCTCTTGGACATGCATAGACAACTTTGTTTATACCTTCACAGAACCAAAGACTTTAGGAAGCCTGACCAGCTATTTCTTTTCCTTTTCTTCAACCAGATTGGGCAGTCCAGTATCTAAAGTCATACTGGCCAAATGCTTGACCGATTGTTTAACCTTTGTATATAGTAAATTGAGTTTATCTTTAACAAAACTTGTAGAGCCGATTCCACAAGTTTTATGACAGTTTCTTCAGCTTTTTTGCCCAAAGCATCTTTAGATGCTATTTGTGCAGCTGCAACTTGGGTTAATCCCCACACTTTCATTGGTCATTACAAGTTGGGTTTGATTTCCGGAAACAGAAGCAGCCTTTGGCTTAGCAGTTCTTTAGAATATCCTTCCATAATGGCCTCAGAAGGTTACAGTAGCTGAGGAATGTGTCCCATTAGTTGAGGAACAAATGAAAATGACCTCATGAGATAAAGTTATGTACTCACCATAACATTCCATCTGTGTTGTCTATTTTCATTATTCCTCAACTCCCCACCCATCTATCCCCTCTTTTTGCTTCTGGAAACATCTAAGAGTTGTACAGGAATTATGGGTAAAGCTACGAGAGTTCTAAGATCCAAAGATTTGGTAGAAGTGTCTGAATCAAATCCGAGTCTCGGATTTGAACCCATCAGTTGTGGAAGAGTGAAAATGGACAACACAGATGGAAATGGAGATGGCTTGAGACATACCTCCCTGGACTACATGAAAAGAGACATGGAAGAGCTCTCAGATCATGTGGCCCAGGCAGGTATGACCCCAGCCCTGAGTAGCATCCTGCCTTCACCCAGAATGATACCACAGTATAAGGACAAAATGACTGACTTCAACAATTGGCTAAGCTTATGGTGTCATTCAAAGGGGATCCAGTATCTGTCTGCCTGGGACGACGTGATTGACAGACCACGATGCTTTGCCAGAGATGGTCTGCACCTGTCACCCTTGGGATTCAGGTTACTGGCTAAGGCTCTTGTCACCCCTATAGTGTCTTTTTTAGGCAAAGTTCAAAGGACAAAACCACCACCGTAATAGGTACAAGCATGCAAAATCTGAAGGTAATGCTACTCAATGCTAGAAGTCTAAACCTCAAAATGCACTCTCTCGAGGCACTCCTAAATATAGAGAACATCGATATCTGTGTAGTAACTGAGACCTGGTTCAAGGCTCCAGAGAGCACACCCCTGCAATACGAGGCTACAACTCTTACCACACTTTTCGGCCACCAAATCGGGACCGAAAGTTGGAGGAGTGTCCATATTCACCAAGGATATTCACAACACCAGGCTAGTTGCCCAACACAATGCGTCTGAAAAAGCAGGTGAAACTAACACTAGGTAAGACTGCAATCCAAATTGTAGCTTGCTACAGATCCTCCACCATGCCCCAAGATACTCACTACACCTTTCTAAACATACTGGCAAATATTAAGATACAGCCAAACACCCTAATACCGGCTGATTTCAACTACCCTGCCATTAACTGGGAAAACTACTTGTGTGCCAACACCTTTGCCCAACGGTTCTTGGAATTCATAAATTCCAATGCCCTGGATCAACTAATCCTTATTCCCACCAGGGGCTCCAATATCCTAGACCTGGTCATTACCAACATGGAAAATCGATGCTCCACACCTATGGTCACCCCCTCGTTGGTCAGGTCAGACCATAAGCTAATCACTCTTGACATCCACATGCCACCCCCAGTAAGGAAACCTCCATAAAAAACTTCTCCATAGCCAATTTCATGCTATTCAAGTCAGAAGTTACAAACTTCATGACACCCATGCAGACGGGAACTGAAAGTTTGACTGCTGAATCCTACACTAAGGCACTGTACAAGCACATCCACTCGTGCATGAATCGTGCCATCCCCAATAGAACCAAGACACTCTCCTCCAAAAAAAGGAAGCTAGTCTGGTGGTCTCTTGCCATAAACAAACTTTACAACAAAAGGAAGAAACCGTTGTAGAAGAGAGGAAAATCCCAGGATGCAAAAAACTCCCTTACCAGCCTCAGTAAGAAGCTGAGATCCCTCATAAAATCCTCCAAAGCTAGTTACAAAAATAAAATTTCCAGATTCCAAAGATGACCACAAGGCATTCTACAGCTATGTCCAGAATCTAAATGGCAATGCTCAAATCTGCTCTGAGCTACAACATAATGTCATTAAATATACTGATCCCAAGGATATTGCCAACATCCTGGCAGATCGATTCACTGCAAACTTCACCCCCTAGAGAGCCCATCTCAATACCAAAAAATTGCCAAATTCCAGTAATAATGGCCACACAGGTAAAAAACACACTCTCCAAAGCTAAGAATACAGCATTCATGGGACCAGACGACATCCCAGGCTGTGTACTACATGAACTACAAGATGAACTGGCACCTCACCTAAGTGTCATGTTTAGTCATAGCCTCACCTCAGACTTCATGCCCACTGAGTGGTGTTCAGCTACAGTTATCCCACTCCACAAGTGGGGATCCACCTTGGATCCCAGGAACTACCACCTCATCAGTCTGACGAGCCTGATCTGCAAGGCCATGGAAAGTATTATCATGGAACTTATAAACAAAGACATTGGCAACCTTCAAATACTGGACCCCACGCAGTTTGGGTTCGTGAAGGGCCGATCCTGTCCCCTGAACCTGATTGACTTCTTCAAATCAGTCTCCAGAGCCGTGGACAAGGGTAAGGCAGTCCACACAGCCTACCTGGACTTTGCCAAGGCCTTCAACAGCATCCCCCACTCTGGAATCATAGATAAACTTACTAAGCTGGACATTAATCCCTACATCACTCAATGGGTTGCCAACTGGCTTACTGACAGAGCCCACACTGTAAAAGTGGCCGACTCCAAATCCAGCTCCAGACAAGTTGAGTACTTCAGGGTTCAGTCCAGGAACTGCTCTTGTTTGGCGTCTACTTCTCTGCGGTACAGGCCTACACTAAGGGATTCTGGCTAACAAAGTTTGCAGATGACTGCAAACTGGGAGCCATTATTGAATTCCCAAATGATATGGATATTCTACAAAAGACCCTTACAGAAACAGATGCTTGGTGCCAGAGCCATGGACTCAAGCTCAATGCCAAGAAATGGATAGTTATCCCCTTTGGGAAAAAAACATGTACCCGTGAATTACCACATAGGTGGCAGTACACTAAACACCAAAAGTGTGATAAGAGACTTAGGGATACAGGTGGACAGTGGTCTCACCTTCAATAACCACATCACCACAACAGTCAGGAAATCCTTCTGTGTGGCATACCTCATCACTAAGAGCTTTTCATCCAGAAAAAAGGAGTTCATTGTCCCACTGTACTCTTCCCTCATTTAGACCCATTATAAAATACAACGCCCCATTTGGTATGTACCTCTCAAGACATCTGCAACAACTAGAAAGGCCGCAGAAATACCTCACTAAAAGAATCACAGGCCTAAAGCAGATGCCCTATGCTGACCGTCTAAAAATAACTCCACTTATAGTCTGTCGCACATCGTCTACTCAGAGGTGATCTCTACCTTAACATACAAGGCCATGTCAAACCCAAAGCTGTTGGACATGCTGCACTTAAAGAAATCCCAATCCCTCAGAGACGCATGCTCCAGGGATCTAAACCTTGTCATCACAATGAACAAAACATGCTGGAGAGAGATAGGTTCCTGACCCAGACACACCCTAGACTCTGGAATAGACTGCCCATACATGTCAAGCAGAGCGCCTCTTTGGCCCTCTTCAAAAGGAACCTTGATGATTGGATGGGAGATAGGAAATTCACCCCGGGGATCACTCAGTCGCCCTGCTAGACAGGGGTCCAGGGAAGTAAATACTGTGTGAAGGAATAACCAGGGAATTGTTATGGCTAGGCTTGTATAGGCCCTAGGGCTGATAGCCTAGTACCAACCTATGAAAGTTATGGTGAGTACATAGCTTTTTTATCTATTTTATTTGTTTCTTTATACACTGTTTTTCTGTTTAATGGCACCCATGGTTTCTTATGTTTTTGTAATGTCTACATGGATATGATTGTTTATTGAAATATTAATCAATAAAATATTTTTTAAGAAGTCGCTTATGCACAAAATGTTTAAGCTATTTTGATCTGAATCAGTTTCATCAGTAAGTTATGGTAAATGAAATGATTGTAAACTGATTTCTTGACCTTGAGAACTTAATTGTTGTTTCAGAAGTACCTGGCATAGCACTGTTAGATTAAAATGGAATTTAACACTGAGAGAGAATTTCCATGTTTAATCCTTTTGTGATGAAAATAGAGACAGTGGAAATAAGGACCCCCTACCTCTGAACTGCTTATCTTAAATTATTTTAACTTTTGCTTTGATAGATAATGGAGGAACAAAGTGCTAAATGAAGACCATAAAACCAAAAAAGCACTCGGATAGCTGTAACCCCGATCAAACATTTATTAAATAAGCACCAAAAGTAAATACTCCACTAACACTGACCACAACCAGTACATTTTTGTCTGTAACTTCATCAGATAAAGCATCATACACCATTAGTCATACTTATAGTGCAATTAATTGAGTCTAATTGGATGTAATTATGTATAAAACCATCTTATCTAGTACATACTTGATTGCCCCAGTTAAAAGACACTAAGTAAATCCAGTTCAAAAAATTACATCAAATACTAAATAATATATCTAACAGCACAGAATTTTTTTAAATTTGCTTATAAAATAGGCTATGGGCACACAGATTACTTAGATGTTAACATATCGGTAGACAATCTGAACAACAAATTCATATCCAAGGTACAAAGAAAAGACACTTATTGCAATTCCTTTTGTACTATAATAGTGCACATCCATACTTTCAAAAAAAGGGTATTGTGAAAGGACAATACGTGAGTGATAGCAGGATGATCTCAGAGGACATTGATTTCCTGGAAGAAAGTGAATTATTGAGAGTCATGTTTTTAGAAAGGGGATATCCTGATACATTATTAAAAGAAATGTTTGAACAAGTATTGGAACATAGAAAACATAGATTTGCACCTATTATAGGCAAGGAAGACCCAATGGAAGGGAATTATGGTTCGAACAATGATCCAAAAGAATGTTTTGACAACACTTTTGTACTAGATTATAGGGGTGATGCCAGTATAATAAAATATTTAATTAAGGAAGAATGGGACAGATTTAGTGGAGACTCAGATTTGAATCTTGCGTATGAGAAACCCTTAAAATTTGTATATAGGAAAGGAAGTGTATTAAGAACATTTTAGAAGGCAAGTGTATTAGCAAGGCAAACAGGAAGATGGGTACATACAAATGTGGTTCCTGCCCACAATATTCGCATATAGCTAATACTGCTGAGATCTATATCCCTAGTAGAAACAAGCTCATTACCGCTAAAGGCATATTCTAACTGTGAATCTAAAGGCCTAGTGTATATTGCAGTATGAAATGAGTGTAAAGGGTTCTATGTCGGTGAAACCGAAAGATGCATCAAAAGAATATATTGAACACACATATGAAATTAACAAAAACAATAATAAGAACAAACTATTTAAGCACACTTAAACATGTAGGAAAGCTAATTTTGTTTTCTTTGTTTTAGAGGTAGTACAGGTAGACAAGATAGGGGGCCTTGGGAGACTATGCTAGAATACAGAGAAGTATTCTGGCAACTCTTTCTTGAGGCAAACAAGTGGCCAGGTATGAATGAGATGGTCTCCCTGGCCCCTGTCTTGAAATTAAGAGCCGCCAAGCTTTAATACATCTACAAGCATTTTTTATGTTTTAAGAATTTAATAGTTGAAATATTTATGTATTTTATATTATAACATATTTTTATTGTTCTAAACACCCTAGACTGTACATTTTATATATCTTTACACATTTTTACTATTTTAACGTATTAGTATTTTAATAATAGTGTGTATAATTATGATATTTACATTTATTTATTATTTATTAGATTTGTGTATTTAGTATTTGATGTAATTTTTTTAAATGGATTTACTTAGTGTCTTTTAACTGGGGCAATCAAGTATGTACTAGATAAGATGGTTTTATGCATAATTACAGCCAATTAGACTGAATTAATTGCACTATAAGTATGACTAATGGTGTATGATGCTTTATCTGATGAAGTTACAGATGAAAATATACTGGTTGTGGTCAGCGTTAGTGGAGTATTTACTTTTGGTGCTTATTTAATAAATGTTTGATCGGGGTTACGGCTCTGTGAGTGTTTTTTTGGTTTTTTGATAGATAATGGTTTTAGTCATACTGCAACTTCATTTTTATTTGTTTTTCATATCATCAGGAAAAAACAGTGTAGTTACAGATGTTTGTATCCGATAGGCCCTGCATCTAAATGCACACACATCTGGGTGGATGGCAACGTGCATTACACATTTTAATGACCTTAAATTATATAAATTCCCCTGCCAAAAATATATGAATATTTTATTTACTTGTATTGAAAATCTATAGCTGCCATTTAGAATAACTCCATTGTTTGACAATATAAGCTCTCATTTCACTTTTCTCGCTTTACCTTGTTTAATTGAAAATCAGTTGTTCTTATTTGTCATTGTATCTTAATTGTAAGAGTGTTTAGGAAAAATATTCTAGAAGGCCGATTTCAGTTTTGTTTTTTTTTTTGTGTGTGTATGTCTGTACAGACGAAATCCACTTCATTTCCATCTGATAGCAGATGCCATTGCCAAGCAGATCTTGGCATCCCTCTTCCAAACGTGGATGGTTCCAGCAGTAAGAATAGACTTCTATGACGCAGATGAACTCAAGGTGAGTTAAATGTCAAGTTTTGATAAAGCCATTATGAATGAAAATGCAAGAAGTCATCCAGTTTATCTAATATTGAGATGGAATGAGACAGGGATGAGATTATGGTTTATATTTGGGAAGGTGAGCTTAGGGCTGATAAATATCTTTGTGCATTCTTTGCTTTTTGTTTCCGGCATGTCTGCCTTTACTTTCTGATGTGAGTAATCTGATACTCAACATTACTTTGCTTTCAATGGCAACGTTACATAAAAACTTTGGAATATTAGAGATGATCTTTGGGAAAGTCATGGTGATGATAGATTGGCTTCCTAACTTTCAATTGACTCCTCCAGTGTCAGATGTCATATTATTGATCAAAATCTGTTGAACACCCTACTCAGCTAAAGTTTGATATCGCTTACACAACATTGAAATAAGCAGCACCAAAATGAACAATCTACCCCTCCAGCAGCAGCGCCAGTTGTACCAAGTGAGAATTAGTTCTAGCATTGTTAAAGTGCCAAAGTATGAAAAATTCAGAGTAATGTGACTGTGATCATATCAAGTTTGTCCATGGCTTCCAAATGTAACAAGATCTTCCTTGGGAAAAAAAAACTTGTAAATTTGTTGTGAGGGACCTGAACCTTGGACAAGAATGTGATCTATTTTTATCTTTATTTCTGTATTATTTCTGTATAAACAGTTTTACTAAGGAGCTTTTCTCCCCGGGCCTCCACTGAAAAAGGGCTGCACAGCTCAGTCGGACAAACCCGGTCAACAAATGTGAAATAAGTAAAATAATGAATAAACAGCATCTATAACTTTGGACCGAAACAACTTCACCAGTGAGCAGATTGCTACGAGTGGCTGCTAAAATTTTCTTTACCCAGCACTAATATATCTACTCTCTTATGTCACCTTGTTGTTTTCCAAGTTTTTACATTTTACTGTTGATGTTCTATAAGTGATGATATAAGCATTCGCTAGCAGGATGTTTGACATTTTTTGATTGATATGCCATTTGATGTTGGTTCATAGGTTGGTACTAGGCTATCGGCCCTAGGGCCTATACAAGCCTAGCCATAACAATTCCCTTGCTATTTCTTCCCTCACTATTTACCTCCCTGGACCCCTGTCTAGCAGGGTGACTGACGTGATCCCCAGGATGAATTTCCTTTCTCCCATCCAATCATCAAGGTTACTTTTGAAGAGTACCAAAGAGGCACTCTGCTTGACATGTATGGGCAGTTTATTCCAGAGTCTGGGGAGTCTCTGGGTCAGGAACCTATCCCTCCAGCATGTTTTGTTTATTGTGATGACAAAGTTTAGATCCCTGGAGCGTGTGGCTCTGAAGGATTGTGATTTCTTTAAGTGTAGCATGTCCAATAGCTCTGGGTTTGACATGGCCTTGTATGTTAAGCAGAGATCGCCTCGGAGTAGACTATATGCGACAGAGTATAGCTGGAGTTTTTTAAGATGATCAGCATAGGGCATCTGCTTTAGGCCTGTGATTCTTTTAATGAGGTATTTCTGCAGCCTTTCCAGTTGTTGCAGATGTCTTGAGAGGTACATACCAAATAGGGCGTTGTATTCTATAATGGGTCTAATGAGGGATGAGTACAGTGGGACAATAACTTCCTTTTTTCTGGATGAAAAGTCCTTAGTGATGAGGTATGCAACATAGAAGGATTTCCTGACTGTTGTGGCAATGTGGTTATTGAAGGTGAGACTACTGTCCACCTGTGTCCCTAAGTCTCTTATCACACTTTCGGTGTTTAGTGTACTGCCACCTATGTGGTAATTCATGGGAACATGTTTTTTCCCGAAGGGTATAACTATACATTTCTTGGCATTGAGCTTGAGCCCATGGCTCTGGCACCAAACATCTGTTTCTGTAAGGCCTTTTTGTAGAGTATCCACATCATTTGGGGATTCAATAATGGCTCCCAGTTTGCAGTCATCTGCAAACTTTGTTAGCCAGAGTCCCTTAGTGTTGGCCTGTATGTCAGTGAAGTACATGCCAAACAAGAGAGGTCCCAAGATTGAACCCTGAGGTACACCACTTGTCACTTGTCTGGAGCTGGATTTGGAGTCAGCTACTTTTACAGTGTGGCTTCTGTCAGTAAGCCAGTTGGCAACCCATCGAGTGACGTAGGGATTAATGCCCAGCTTAGTAAGTTTATCTATGATTCCAGTGTGGGGGATGATGTCAAAGGCCTTGGCGAGGTCCAGATAGGCTGTGTGGACTGCCTTACCCTTGTGCACGGCTCTGGAGACTGATTCGAAGAAGTCAATCAGGTTCAGGAGACAAGATCGGCCCTTCACGAATCCAAACTGGGTGGGTTTTAATGTTTTAAGGTTGCCAATGTCTTTGTTTATAAGTTCCATGATAATATGTTCCATGGCCTTGCAGATCAGGCTCGTTAAACTGATGGGGCTGTAGTTCCTGGGATCTAAGGTGGATCCGTCCATGTGGAGTGGGATAACTGTAGCTGTGTGCCACTCAGTGGGCACAAAGCCTGAGGTGAGGGTATAATTAAACATGACACTTAGGTGAGGTGCCAGTTCATTTTGTAGTAGTACACAGACCGGGATGTCATCTGGTCCCATGGATGCTGTATTTTTAGCTTTGGAGAGTGCGTTTTATACCTGTGTGGCCATTATTACCGGAATTTGGCAATCTTCCAGTATTGAGATGGGCCATTTAGAGGGTGGGGGGGTGAAGTTGGCACTGAATCGATCTGCCAGGATATTGGTAATATCCTTGGGATCAGTATATTTAATGCCATTCTGTTGTAGCTCAGAGCAGATCTGAGCATTGCCATTTAGATTCTTGACATAGTTATAGAATGCCTTGTGGTTGTCTTTGGAATCTTTGGCAATTTTATTTTTGTAACTAGCTTTGGAGGATTTTATGAGGGATCTCAGCTTCTTGCTGAGGCTGGTAAGGGAGTTTTTTGCATCCTGGATTTTCCTCTTTTCTGCAACATTTTTTTCCTGGTTCCAGGTTTTATTTGGGATGGCACGGGTCATGCATGAGTGGATGTGCTAGTACAGTGCCTTAGTGTAGGACTCAGCAGTCGAACTTTCAGTTCCCGTCTGCATGGGTGTCATGAAGTTTGTAACTTCTAACTTCAATAGCATGAAGTTGGCTTTGGAGAAGTTTTTTATGGAGGCTTCCTTACTGGGGGGTGGTGGTGACATGTGGATGTTAAGTGTGATTAGCTTATGGTCTGACCTGACCAATGAGTGGGGGGACCATAGGTGTGGAGCATCGATTTCCCATGTTGGTAATGACCAGGTCTAGGATATTGGAGCCCCTGGTGGGACTATGGATTAGTTGATCCAGGGCATTGGAATTTATGAATTCCAAGAACCGTTGGGCAAAGGTGCTGGTACACGAGTAGTTTTCCCAGTTAATGGCAGGGTAGTTAAAATCAGCCAGTATTAGGGTGTTTGGTTGTATATTAATATTTTCCAGTATGTTTAGAAAGGTGTAGTGAGAATCTTGGGGTATGGTGGGGGATCTGTAGCAAGCTACAATTTGGATTGCAGTCTTACCTAGTGTTAGTTGCACCTGGAGAATTTCAAGCGCATTGTGTTGGGCAACTAACCTGGTGGTGTGAATATCCTTGGTGAATATGGACACTCCTCCACCTTTAGTGTTTCGATCCTGGTTTGGTGGCCGAAAAGTGTGGTAAGAGTTGTAGTCTGGTATTGCAGGGGTGCTCTCTGGAGCCTTGAACCAGGTCTCAGTTACTGCACAGATATCAATGTTCTCCATTTTTAGGAGTGCCTCGAGAGAGTGCATTTTGAGGTTTAGACTTCTAGCATTGAGTAGCATTACCTTCAGATTTTGAACGCTTGTACCTGTTATGGTGGTGGTTTTGTCCTTTGAACTTTGCCTAAAAAAGGCACTATAGTGGTGGCAAGAGCCTTAGCCAGTAACCTGAATCCCAGGGGCGACAGGTGCAGACCATCTCTGGCAAAGCATCGTGGTCTGTTGATCATGTCGTCCCAGGCAGGACAGATACTGGATCCCCTTTGAATGACACCAGAAGCTTAGCCAATTGTTGAAGTCAATCATTTTGTCCTTATATTTTGGTATCATTCTGGGCGAAGGCAGGATGCTACTCGGGGCTAGGGTCATACTTGCCTGGGCCATATGATTCGAGAGCTCTTCCATGTCTCTCTTCATGTAGTTCAGAGAGGTACATCTCAAGTCATTCACTCCAACATGGACAATGACAGAGTCATATTTGTACTTGTTGTGGAGTGACTTGAGTGCATGAGTTATGTGGCGGATCCTGGCACCCGACAGGCAGCTCACTGTAATTTTCTTGTTCAGCCTGGTGAGTGGGACGTCAGTGTGCCTGACTATAGAGTCACCTACGACTAAAGTGTTAGTACGTTGTCTTGCCTTAGCAGCTGTTGCTGGGTGGCACACTGGTATTGTGAGCTATGTGACACTTTGGTTGCGATTGTTGTTTGTTTGTGTTTCAGCTTCGGAGGTCCTTGTTGCTTGGGCAGGTTACAGTTAAGGGCCTCCGCATATGTGGATTTAGTGTTGCTATGTGTGGGTGTTGGCGGTGTGAGTTTAGAAGGGCTATGCATTGCTTGAGGTGTAGCGCGGGTGTTAACCTTCTCCTCTTGACTGTCTAGCACAATCTTGGGTAGAGAGAGCTTTGCTTCCAGTTTGGCTATGTAAGTGCATCTCTCACAGGTTGTAGTGTTGGGTGGTAGGAGGAGAGGGTTGTCTGTGTACAAGAGGCAATTGCTGCATTGCCCCAGTATGCCCAGATTCACCAGGTGGACAGGAGAAATCAATGGAAGCTGACCCTTGGACATGCCTGGTTTGGTGCTTTTTCTGAAAAGTACAGGAGCTGTTTTCCCTTACCTTAGCAAGGTACTTGGCAATTATAGGCTGTTTAGTGCCTATGATTAATTTCTCCTTATTAATAAGGAGAGTTGAGTGCTTGTATCAGTTTAAGGCTTCCTAGTACTTTCCAGCAGGTATTAGAGCAAGTGCTAGTCACAGGTATGCTTAAAGGTAAGATGAAAAAAAATGGTTTACCCTAAACACTGCAGTGTGCACTAGAGAAGTTAGATGTGAAAGTAGGTAACTAAAAAAGTTAGGTTTTAGTGGAGAGTCACTATTTTTAAAACAGCAAGATAGATTGAAAGGTGGTGATCACTTTTGTATTCCGGTACTATGGAATACAGTAGAATGGCCAATAAATTTAAATAGTTGAAGGGCAGTGATTTCACAAAATGATAATTTTGTGCTTACTCACACAAGCCAGTGAAAGCATAGAGGAAATGAGATATATGGTCAAATTAACATAAGAGGCAGGCAACTAGAAAGACAATGGTATTTAAGAACACAACAGTGACAGGGTGGGGAAAAATTTCTGCCTGACTCACAGGAGACAGAGCTGTGGTGTCTTTTGAAGTTTTAATATGCAGTTAAAAGAAGAACACAAGCAAAACACAAGGTAAAGAAAACAAATCACAGCACTCAAAATATAAAAAGGCAATAAACTAATACAACAAATAAAAAGCAAACCAGCCTTTCCCTCACAGCAAAGGGGGTAGCAGAGTCTGGGTGAGCTTTTACAATAAAGCTCTGAAATGTTTTATTTTACCCCTTAAATAGAAGGTTTAGCTCCTAGCTCCACCCCCTCAGTTCACAAATAATTAACCTTAAGTGACCTCTTCTATCTTTTGAATGAGTCCTTAATTGATCAGTTCTAATTTCTGCCTGAATCACAAGAGACAGAGCTGTGGTGTCTTTTGAAGTTTTAATATGCAGTTAAAAGCAGAAAACAAGCAAAACACAAGGTAAAGAAAACAAATCACAGCACTCAAAATATAAAAAGGCAATAAACTAATACAACAGGTGGACAGTAGTCTCTCCTTTGATAGTTACATTGCCACAGCAGTCAGGAAGTCCTTCTATGTGGCACACCTCATCATAAAAGGGTTCTCCTCCAGGAAAAAAAAGGTCATTGTTCCCCTCTACTCGACCCTCATTAGACCCATTATGGAGTATAACGTCCCTTTTGGAATATACCTCACAAGACATCTGCAGTAGCTGGAAAGGTCACAGAAGTACCTTACAAAGAGGATTACTGGCCTCAAACAAATGCCCTAAACTGACCGCCTCAAAAAACTCCAGCTTTACTCCGTAGCATATCTTCTACTCCGAGGTGATCTCTGCCTGACATATAAAGCTATGTCAAACCCAGAGCTGTTGGACATGCTACACCTAAAGAAATCACAATCCCTCTGAGCTACACGCTCTAGGGACCTAAACCTTGTCACCATAATAAACAGGACGTGCTGGAGGGATAGATTCCTGTCCCAGAGACTTCCCATACTCTGGAACAGGCTACCCATCGATGTCAAGCAAAGTTCTTCATTAGCACTCTTCAAGAAAAATCTTGATGAGTGGATGGGAAATAGGAAATACACCCCGGGGATCACTTCTGTGTCTCTGCTCGACAGTGGCACAGGAAAATAACTTTCTTGGGTGGTGTAAGCCAAGGAACCTTGTTGGCTAGGCTTACGTATGCCCTTGGGCCGATAGCCTAGTACCTACCTATGAACCTATAAAATACAGCAAATAAAAAGCAAACCAACCTTTCCCTCACAGCAAAGTGTAGCAGAGTCTGGGTGAGCCTTTCCAATAAAGCTCTGAAATGTTTTATTTTACCCCTTAAATAGAAGGTTTAGTTCCTAGCTCCACCCTCTCAGTTCACAAATGATTAACCTTAAGTGACCTCTTCTATCTAATGAACAAGTCCTTAATTGATCAGTTCTAATTTCTGCCCGACTCACAAGAGACAGAGCTGTGGTGTCTTTTGAAGTTTTAATATGCAGTTAAAAGCAGAACACAAGCAAAGCACAAGGTAAAGAAAACAAATCACAACACTCAAAATATAAAAAGGCAATAAACTAATACAAAATACAACAAATAAAAAGCAAACCAACCTTTCCCTCATAGCAAAGTGTAGCAGAGTCTGGGTGAGCCTTTCCAATAAAGTGGAGGAGCCAGTTTAAAGTTAGGAAGCCTAATAAATCATAATATTTAATGGTACCCATCTTCTGTTCTGACTGTCCGGAATTTCATCAGCTGTTCCATATGACGGCCAACACATGTCTTATTTTGAACAAGTCCTATTAGTCTCAGAGTCTCATCTACTTCCACAAACCCACCACCTCTGTCTGTATAGTGCCTAATGCTAGTCAAGCACTGGTAATCTATTTCTTTTCACATTTTAAAAGAATTTAATGTATGCCATCTTTTTAACCCTTTAGGAAGGAGGATTGGTTTGTTTTTAAATAGTAAACCATATGTGGTAGGCAAAAGGCAGTAGGCTGATAACCATTAAAATTACCAACTCAAAAGGTTTTCGTTATAGCCAGTAGTTCAGTGTTCATCATCATCATATTGTATTCATATTTTATAAGGTCTAAATCACTTTGTAGAGTGTATCAGATGGCAGATACCTGTAGAAAGCTAAAGGCACTACATTAAAATAAAAGGAAAGAAAATTTACATAAACTGGAGGGGTAGAGAAGTGATCTAAGAAATGGTCAAGAAATCTTAATCTTCCACTATTGTTTTAAAATAATACTTGCATCTGATTGATCCCAAAGCCAGACATTGCACACCATCCTGATGACACCCTGCCAACCATAGTGTTGCTATGCAAAGTAAATTATATCAGCATCTTCACTGCTACCTAGGTCAGTCCATTTGCACCAGTTATCAAAAGAGTTGGCCAGAGAAAAGACCTGAGAGGAGTTAAGGCATGCTCCTTTTGGCTAGATAACTGTGTGTGTGTGTGTGTGTGTGTGTGTGTGTGTGTGTGTGTGTGTGTGTGTGTGTGTGTGTGTGTGTGTGTGTGTGTGTGTGTGTGTGTGTGTGTGTGTGTGTGTGTGTGTGTGTTTCCCTCTTCTCTATTCCTGTAAGTATTTTTTCATCTGCTTAAACTTGTATTTTTTAGTTTTTTTTAGTTTTTTTTTTTTGGTGGGGGGCTTTAGCTCCTAACATTTATGCCTTCTGAGAAGGTTTCTTGCAAGGTATTGGCCCTTAAAAAATGATTAAATGTTTGTCAAACATCTTACCACATCACTGCTCAGAAGTCAGATCTGAAGTCCAGATCTGATCCGCGAGCCTCAGATGGTTCAGATTACTTTCTCAGATCCAGAGGCGTCAGATCTTTAGCCCTTACTCCAAATGAGATATCTCTCCTTCTTGGATCCAGTGCACTCTAGTTCTGCCACCTTTTTTGGAGAGACCCTGGCATTCCAGGCCCCCCACTTTAGCCTCATCCGCTTGTTCTTCCAGAAAACTGATGTGTATAGAATGATGAGGAAGTTTCTCTCGGCACAAATTCAGACATGAGCTTTTCCGGCTCCTACCCCTTCAGGTCAGGAAGCCCTTACCAGTACTACATCACCTATCTTAGCTCCTTCTCCAATCCAACTTGTGGTTTCAGTGCCCTTGGAGCTGAGTTTTCCTGAACCATCTGTGTCAGATCCAAAAATCATCGTATCTTCAGTTCTGATGTGTTCTTTGAGTGCACTGGCTCTGAGCATGTTGGAGCTGGTTGACTCACTGATCTGAAATCCCTCTGTCAGATCCCAGGCATTAGAGTCTACTCTGAAGTTGTCAGAGCTGTCTCTGCCCCATGGAGCCGCAGCATTGGACAGCTTGGCTCTGACCTGTGCCACGGGCAGAAGCATGGCTTCTCAGCTCCATCAGCCTCCTCCTCCCCGAGGTGCTCTGCCTTTAAGGTAGTGGAGAGAGTGTTTTCTGCTTCTGCAGGATGGACCGTTCCTCCTCCTCCGATCCCATATGTCTCTGTGCCTTGAGCTTTATCACTGTACACCACAGGAACAACCAACCCAAATTTTTCAGGCTACCCAGCAGAGTATTCTCATTTCTTCCAATACTTCTCCAGAACATCCCACCGAAGAAGTGCCTACGAAGAGAAAGTGTAAGAGGAGGCACTTAGACTCTTCTCAAGAGTCTGTCCCGGAAGATACAAATTTTGTTGAGGGGAAAGGATCCCCAAGATCACCACCTGATGACATCTCCTTTGGAGACATCCTGGAAATTCTTAAGGAAAGGGGTAGTTTGTCTACCAATAACTCTTGCTAAGAAGAATTGGTATTCCTGGAAGCCTTTGGGTCTGGCCCATCTACCTCCTGGGTGACTCCGCCCACTGATGAGTTCATTGATTTGATCTCTAGGCCTGCATGGAAGAAACCAGAGACTGTTGAGCCGATCCCAAAAAGACCAGACAAGATTTTGGCAATACCAAAAGGAAGAGTTTTGGAGCAAGAGAATACTGGTGGATGACAAAAAAAGAACTTGCGGAACCGTGTTCTTCTGTCCATCCTCCTAACAAGGAGTCAAGGGCACTGGACATATTTGGGAAACAGATGTTTTGCATCTCCCATCAACAACAGGTGCATCAGGTTCTTTCCCTGATCCCTCCACCCGGAGAATCACCAAGAGATGCTTTCCTTCACAATTGGACCCCGATCTTCTCTGTGTGTACCCCCTATCCCCATTAATCCCCAAATTTCTACAGAAAGTTTCCCAATTGAAGAGCAAAATCATCCTTATTGCGCCATATTGACCTGGACCGATTTGGTTCCCCTTTCTTTGACCTTATCTAGTTTACCCTCCATGGATTCTGGATCCAATTTCAGACCTCCTGTCTCACCTGGCAGATTTACCTGGACATCTCAGACCTAAAACTGTGACCGCATGGTTTCTCCATTTCTGTTAATAGCTTGACAACCCAGGCTCTCTTCCCCTGTCCGTTATATTCTTTTGTTTTCACATAAAGCTTCCACTAGGAAAATTTACAAAAGTAAATGGAAAGGATTTGTTTTTTGGGTGCAGAAAACAATATTGAACCTTTTCCAACTCCAGTGCATAAAGTTCTTGTAGTTCTAGCAACAATCTTTAATGAAGGGTCCAGTTCCTCAGTTGTTAAAGTTCAACGAGCTGCCATTTGTAATTTCCATACAGGAGTTGAAAATTCCACCTTGGCTTCACCAAAACTTTGTAATGTTTTTTAAGGGGTACCCTTCTTTTGAGACTGCTTTGTAAAGATCCACCTCCTCCATGGGACTTTAGCACTACAAGCCTTGGTTCATTCCTCTTTGAACCAGCAGCAAAATGTGAATTAAAGTTGTTAAACTGGAAAACTATCTTTTTGGTACCCATTACCTCTGCTCGTAGACTTTCAGAAATTCAAGCTTTGTCTTCTAGACCTCCTTATTTAATATTTCATAAAGACAGGGTAGCAATGTGCTCCAATCCATATTTTCTTCCTAAAGTGGTGTCAGAATCCAACATCAATCAGTCTATTAATCTTCCAGTTTTTTTTCCCAAATTTCATAAACAAAGGTGAATACATGTTACATTTGATGGAAGTTCATAGGCAGTTACGTTTTTATTTACGTAGAACAAAAAATTTCAAAAAAACGGACCAATTGTTTCCTTTGCAGAATCTAAATTAGGCAAGTCAGTTATAAAAGTAACTTTAGCCAGATGGTTGACTGACTGTAAATCATTTGTTTATAACATATTGGGTCTATCCTTACCAAAACCTTTGAGAGCCCATTCAATAAGATCCATGGCAACATCATCGGTATTTTTATCCAGAGCTTCCATGGACAATATCTGTGCAGCTGCAACTTGGGCTAATCCTCATACTTTTCTTACTGATTACAAATTGGATCTGGTCTCGAGGGGAAGAGCATTTGGCTCAACAGTGCTTAGGAATATCCTTTCGTTTTGTCCTCCCTGGATTTCAGATAGCTGAGGACTCTGTCCTAATTGTTGAGAAATGAATGAAAATTGACAGCAACAGATAAAGAAGTTATGTACTCACTGTAATGTTCCATTTGTGTTGTCCATTTTCATTCTTCCTCAAATCTCCTCCCAGCAACTCCCCACCTTTGCACCAATATCTTCTGGAAGAACAAGAGATAACAAGGGAACTAATGTTCCTGCTGTTGAGCTCCAGATATTGATGTCTCTTACCAGGGTGCTAACATTCCTTTCAAAACTGTAAGCTAGCATACAAGATTGAGTTATCTGATGGGGTAGAGCATTATGGGTAAAGGAGGACCTTGAGAGTTCTAGTGGCCACAAGCTGTAAAAAAAAAAAATAAAATAATGCCTGAGTCGATCTGAACCTAATTGTTGTGGAAGAATGAAAATGGACAACACATATAGAATGTTATGATGAGTACATAAATTATTTTTTTTCTCTTGAAATCACCTGAATAGGTCTTAAAATCTCTGTCAAAAATACTAGTTTCATGGGATTAGACAACATACTTTTAAGTGTCAAGTATGCACTGTCTGAAAGTGTTGAGTCTCAGCCTATCCACAGAGTTTATGCATGATGCATGGAAAATAGCCACTGTGATTCCAACACACAAGGGTGGCACCTCTATAGACCCAGGTAATTTTAGACTCACCAGCCCTAGCCACCTTAAATGCAAAGCAATGCAACATCCCTTAACAAAACTCATTCAAACAGGCACATGCAACTTGACTGCTCTACACTGGTCAGTTTGTTTTTGTGAAGGCTGCATCCTGTGCCCCATCGCCTGAATGTAATAAACTTCTTTGAAAAGATTACATAAGCTGTAGATAGTGTTCACTGTGTGCCCACTGGTTTTCTTGTTCTGACCAAAGCTTTTGACGTTACCCACCATATTGGTACTGAATCTTCCTTCCATGTCATCATGAGGTGAAAAACAAAATGTCACAACTCCACTCAGTAAGAGTGTTTCCCATCCTCCATGCGAAGTAATGTGTTGCACATAGATGTGCTACTTTGCACTATGAGGTGTGCAAGCATATGAAAATAAATAAGCATTGCAGTACATTTAATACAGCTGTTTATGCTGTGTTATGTACACTGCCTCTCATCTAATACCACAGAATATTGCTTGTTATCGTAAAATAGCGCAGTATTGTTTTTTGTTACATGTTATCCTTAATGGAAAACAGGATATTATTTGGCATATTTTCACTGTGTATTGCACCAAACACAGGAAAGGAAATGACCATTACAGTTCAACTTTCTGTTAGCACAGTACCTGTCATACAGCCTCAACATTCACTCTTACAACACCCCCCTCCCATTTGCTATTCTACATTGTTATGGCTGAATAATGCTATGTTGTAACAGTCTCCATCATGCTTTGTTTTATTCAACACCACAGTACCAAATGGCTGCTGTTGTCAGTCAGTGCTATATCTTGCTTCCCTGTTATTGTAAAGTGCAAAGGAAAATGTCACAGCTCCACTTGGTAAAATCATTTTCTCTGCCTGGTGTGCATTAATATGTATTTTACAAAGAAATGCTTATTTCACTATCTGTTGAGTAAACATTAGAAGAACATAACTTACTATTAACACAGTGCATTTGGCGAAGTCTGTCCATGGTATTTTACACACAATCTTATCCAGTATGACAGAATGGAATTATATTGCTAACAGTCTGTATCTAGTCTCTTTCCAAATTCAGCTTTATAATGTCAGGTGTTTCCTTCAACAGCCAAAGTGTATTTTACTTCCCCTTAGGGTCATAGGCTCAGTGAGGATGTTTAAAAGGATAGCTGTACATTCCCATGAAGTTTTTAGCCCTTATATTTTAAGTATGACTATCCCAGAGATGAGCAGAACATTTACATGCTGCACCTATCCGTGAGGGACATGGGTGCCAAAATGTGATGGATTTGTTGTTGCCCATCTATTCACCCAGGTTACATTTGAATAGCGTAAGAGAAGTACTTTGCTTTTTAGGTTCTTATGGAAGTACAAGGTTAGTTGCCCTTACAGGCCATTTTAAACCTAGCTAATCTCCCTTTTGTGCTCAAAATAACTTATCCCATTTGGTCCTTACTCATCTCATGGTCGATAATTATATATTACCCCTTATAACATACCATAGATAATTTGAGGGGACCCATGCATGGGTCAAAGCGTTTAGGAGCTGCCTCTGTCCATTAATAGTACAGGGAACAGTCCTGGGGTAAATTTTCTGTTTCCCATCCGTATATCGAAGATGTGCTTGAAAATGGGCAGGTATGAACTTGGTCTTATATGGATGGGAGTCTGTTCCACAACAGCGGTATCCTCTGCAAATTATACCTGTCAGTCAAACTGTTCTGTTAATGTTGCAGAAGAGGTTTAGATCCCTAGACCAAGAATTTCTGATGCCATTTGACTTGCTGATGTGTAGTAAATCCATCAGTAATGGGTTGGAGGATGCCTTATATGCCAGACGCTGGTCAACACTAAGCAGTTTTTAGGATACTGAATATAATGACAGGGCTTTGAGCTGGTCCGTGTAGACTATGTTGTTTAAGCTTTATATCCTTTTAGTAAGGTACATCTGTGGGCATTCCAGTTGTTGCCCCAAAGAGGCATTATATTGAATGATTGGCGTAATGAGGGCTGAGTAAAGAGGGATAATGACATTCCTAGATCTAGACACAATCCCTTTGTTTATAAGCTGTGCACTATAAAAGGACTTTCTTGGAACAATGGACACATGTTGGTCAAAAGTTAGGTCACTGTCCACATAAGTTCAGAAATCCCGAACAATTGAATTAACTGTTAGGGGAGTATTGTCAATGTGGTAGCTCCCTGGGAAGTTATGCTGGAAAGAAGACTGTTCCAAAGAATTGGTATTGTCTGTGATATATATCTGTCCCTCCAGCATGTTCTATTTATTATTACAAAATAGATTTAGAGCTCTTCAATGGGTGTTTATACCTCAATGGACTTGTGGATATACAGTAGGTCTGAGAGGATAATGTCTATTCAGGCTGTGTGCGTAAGGCAGAGATTCTTTCAGTAGCCTGTATGACACTGAGAAGAGGTAGAAGGCGTTACAGTGGTCTTGCATAGTTTATATGATTTAGACCCTTGATTTACTTTGTTAAGAAAGCATTGTGGGCGTTCAGGTTTTGTCAAATACTTGGACCCAGGTACATTCCAAAGGGGCATTACATTCAGTGACTGGCCTGATATGTGCAAAATACAGTAGAATTATCACATTTCTGCATATCATTATAAAGTTGTAGTTGCCACTCAGTCTAATCTAAAACATTCGCTAACATTTCCCCACATCATCTGCACTCGACATTAAATGTCTCCATTTTACAAAGATTTCCCATTCGTTTCACGCCTCCAACATGAATGCATTAGTTTTGTGATGCTTCCATGCTTATGACAAATTGTGCTTTGGGTTGTAACTTAGCAGCCAAGTTTTGCAGTCTTTTGTGATACAGACCAGGCTTGTAAGGAGATGTATTCTCCCTTTGGTCTGATTTGTGAGAAGACATTGTTGTGCCTCCTTAGTATCCGTATTACAGCACATAGACTGATACTTGTCAACATGTGGCTTTAGAGGCCCATCTGTTAGTCATCTTTACACCAAAGACTGAAACACTGTGGGCTGTGAACCACTAGTGCTCGAGCTGATATCACTGGAAAGATGAGTTTGCTGGTATTGTGCTGTTCTTTCTCTTCCTTCATGTGCTTGAGTCACGTAATAGGATACGTGTCTGCACAGCATCATTCAGGCTTCTGCCATAGGAGCCTAGGTACAAAGTTAACGAGTTCACTTTATTCATTTCTGGCACATTATTAATAATAGTAATGGCAACATTAACATGGTACCTTAGAAGCACACTATTTCCCACCATTGCATTCTCTTTACATGGACGTAATCTGTATTCTGTTTGCATAACTTGTGTAAATTCATGGATAGTTATTCATCCTTTATTGTCTTTTGTGTGTCTTATTTGTTTTTCCAAAGGTTTTACACGGTGGTATTTGGTTGCTTTGTTCATGCACTCAAGTCTGTCAAATTGTGAAGAGTTGGGGAATCTCAAATGTTTTTGCATTTTATTTACACACTAACTTTTAAGATGAGCCTTCAGATATGGGGTGGACAGGTTGTAGATTGATTAGCTTCACACATTATTCATTTTTTATTCAGCTTTAATTGCTTTGATTCGTATTTCATCCAAGATAATTATCTTTTTTAAAGCCAAATTATCTCCAGGTCATGGTCAACTACTTTTAACATTTTGTTTGCCCTACTCTGCCATAAATTAATTCTTTTTTTTGACATTTTCTGATTGAATAATAAGGCAAAGAGAATGTAAATCAGATATTTTACATTTACTGACAGTTGCAAAATACAGGGATCCTGCATTAGTAAAGAAGGGTTGAGTTTTCTTGGAACCTGGCCAGCTGCTGTCTCCATGGCCATGTCACACAATTGTCATTGCTCATATTCCTGCTGCAAATTTCTTAGCCACACTCTATGGTGATGTCACTTTGGCTATGTATAGTGGTGATGTCATTTTTGGCAAAACCTTTTGTTCCACTTTAGACATCTGAAAAGGTGATAAGTTGCAGCGTGTTGTGTTGAGGGCCATAACAGTGGGTTCCTAATTTCATTTTCAGAATGCATTTAGGTTGCAACATTTTGAAGATTATAGTAACGTTTTGTTATGTAATAAAGTAGTGATAAACTGGTAGGTATTAAAAGGGGAATTCCTTTTTAGAATCAGGCTGGCACACCTAGCTTTAGGAAAAAGCATGAAGTTATATTGATAGCTTATACGTAGTTACGTAAGGAAAGACGGGGTTCTTATTTGCAGGTCTTTATGTTCCCTGACTTTGGGGCATATTTTAGTGCAGCAGATATAACATTTTTCTCTCCATGCTCAAGTTTTAATTTGCTTTTCTGGCTGAATCATTTTTCAGGGACAGCTGCTAATATAGTGGCAGTTTCTTAATCTTATGAGGGTAAGATGGGGGAACAAGGGTGGATATTTGTGATTTATCTCATTATGTCGATGTGAGATTGCATAGTTGGTGTATTTAATGATTTCCTAGTTTGATCTCTCTTTGGGATATCTAACTGGGTTTATTTTTGGCTTTTTTCTGTATTGTGCGTACCTGCAAATATTGAGTATGTGTGTGCATGTATATAATCTGTAGACGTTTAAAATAGTATCAGTGATCTGATGCTTTCATAGAGTCACTTTATATCCTCTTACAGCCAAAAAGCTCACATCTCACTTGCCCAGTCGTAAGAGCTCATAAATTACAGCTAAAGCACACACAACCTCAGAATGGTACTTTTCTCATTTTTCCCGTGAGATTTTCAATCATGATATTAAATATGCATTTGTGACTATGGTTTGCTACTGACAGTCATTTATCATGTTTCTGTGTCCTTGACTGGACTGTTTTATGAGTTTTAATTCCTCCTTACCCTGGAAAATGGGTTAACAGAATCAGATGAAAAAGCAGGATTAAAAAAAGATAAAGCTGTCAAAGTTGGCAGAGGTGAATTGTTGGTGGATGCTGGCACACCTGAAAGAAATTAAACTCTTGCAGTGTTACTGAGGAGGGGACTATTTCTGAGATGATTCTAATACAGAGGGACATGCGCTCTTTCTTCTGAATTACCAGTGTACTTCCCACTAACCTGGGTACCACCATAAGGTAATACCTGAGCAGCACTTTGAACCAATACCTGTTTTTGTGTTCTCTTGATAATGCCAGTTCTAAAATCCAACTGTTAGTAGCCCTAAAGCTTCACTAATTCTTTACCAGTCTAGGCCATCAATTCCTTCATTTAATCCAGTCTTCAGTTTGGATCAACCATCCTAGGATTTTTTTTACTAGACATCTCTCACGAGTATTTTTTAATATTGTGCAAGAAACTGCATTTTAACAACAGGGAATTAAAGTTGCACATTCTTCAAACTAATGCTGCTTTGTCGGTAGAACACTGAAGCATGTATCCTGTAAGACACTTTCAAAGGGTCAAGGAGGGAAAGTAAAAGACAAAGGCCTTTATGTGACATCCAGTGATGAATACAATTTACATGAAACAAAGCCATTATCCTTCCTTTCAGGATTCTGATAGAATTCTCCCTCCCATTCTTCAGGGTGTCCACCACAAAACGTTTGTTTTCTTGATATTTGTAACTGCATGTTAAACTTTCAAGCCAACCTGCTGTCGGTATACTTTTTCACTTAAAGAATGAGAAATGGATGAGGCTGTCTAAATTGTTAGTGTTACTTCTATTACCAATTGGCCCGAGTCATGCTTGAAGGGGTCTGTCGACCAGCGCACTTAACCTGGTTAATAAATGTATAAATAAATAAAGTTAAACCTTTAAGTGTATTTTAAAAGTTAACAGTCAGTTCTGTGATGCACAGCTTAGTGCCCTAACAAAGCTGACAAAATGTGTGACCTGTATGGTACTCAGCCTGATATGCCACTTCCTTATTCACTTTTAATAAAAAGTGGTAAATCTTTGCCACTGGCATTTTTGCCCTTTGATTAGGATTCAGTGTTACTGGATACATCAGGGAAAGTTTTATACATTAGCACATTGTTTTCTGGGGCACACAGTTATTTGACATACATGGAATGTTATAGAAGCTCAACTTATAGATCACATTCAAGAAAGCTTATCTGTTCCTAGTAGTAATAATGCTAATAAAACAGAAAAACCTGGTGCGAAAGAAGGTAAGATAGGAGATATGTTGAAATAAACTTAGAATGCTGTTGATGCTGCATCAAGATTTGCCATATCAGAGTTTGTCCAAGGAAGAGTTGCATGACTTAGAACTGAATCTTATAATTATCAGAAGCAAATTGTTCAGTGCTGCTGTCACAAGAATATTTCAGCTGGTCAGTCAGCTGATGAGATTGTTGGGATTTTGAAAGAATGTTACATCCAATTCTCTCCTTGAAGATGTTTCTGTTCTTTCTGTTCTTCAACATCTACAGAACTATGTTCTTTAAAAGAATGTATTTTATAATAAAGGCACTTCTCAGAATTTTCAGCAGCTGAGAAAAATTCAACGGAAAACAGTTATATAAAAATCTGAACACCAGGGAATGGAGGACACAATCAGAGAATTCACAATACACTTCTGGATGCTAGGCAATTAGCCATTTCCCTGCAGTACATTTGGATGGGGACCCATAGCTGAAGTGAAATTCATCTGCAGAGACATATGGCTGTTGAAAATTCACTGTGGGCAGAGGTGCCCATAGCATAACGACCACAGCTTCAGTAACCAAGTGTACAGGGGGAGAGGTGATAATGTCCATGATCCTGAAGTCACCAAGGGACAGCAGGCAGTATGGCAAGCATTAACAGCAAGATGCCTAGTAGACTTGTCAGTGGCAGTGAAAGTGCAATGCACAGTGGAAAATGCTTTTATTAATGGTGACCATTACTCCATTTGCAGTGTCTAAGGTACATTGCCTAAAACACATACTGGAGTACAATTCAACTGCAACAGCATGCAGGACTTCCTTCATGCTGAAGCATACTTATACATGCAGTGGTTACATAAGCACTTACTGTACAACAAGCACGTTGCACATTATATCCCCTGTCCCCATCCACTTGGTTATTGAAACTGCGGGCATGGTTTTGCATGTTTGTCTGTGCCTGCAGTACACTTGTGACCGATATATGTATCTTTAGCTGGATTTCAGTTCAGCCAAGTGTACCCAATCAAACATACTGCAAGGACATGTCTTGCCACAGCCTGAAGTTCTTCAGAATGACTGCTAGATTCCTTTTATCTTTTCCCCTGTCTCTGTGGACTTTTTAGACACATTTCAGACACCTCTTCCTGTATGGCAACAGATTACTATGATCAAATGGATTTTGTTGACAGTATTTGTAAGATTATGCAATTAAGTTTTTTCATAAACCACAAGTCAGTTTGTTCCTTGATTGATACTTGGTTGATAGACCAGCTATGCCTTGTGAAGCCTGTCCACTGCTGTCTCACTCAACAAGTTACAAATCATGTAACAAAAATTATTTGGGGTGCTGACTATATAACTGTACTTTGACAGGATTTTTACAAGACAACTATAACAGAAGAAGATGCATGTCTTCATATTCCATTGAGACCTTGCAATCAAAATCATATGCATTTCACAATAAAAATAGCACCATTTTCAACTGTCATGTCTGCAAGTTTTGCTGACCAGAATTTACCAAGTGATCCTGTCCATAATGTCCATCAGATCCTACTGATGGGTCTTTGGAGCTCTTGTTGGATCCAGTCCAACAAAAACCTCCAGCATCATGCTCCTTTAAACTTTTCCTTCTCATAATCCCCCTGTGCAAGTGCTTCCCTCAGATGTTTGCCTTTTTTGCTGTTGGACAGGTCTCGGTTCAGCTAAGTTCTTTGCTTCAGTATTATTGAAATATTTAGGAATATTCTCTTGTTATTCACTGATGGGATTGTACTTTTAGGCGATCTTTCTATCTGTTTTTCATCTGGGTTAATTACTGGTTTTACATGTTATTAAACATTCTCAATAAACTCTTTTCACATTGCATAGGCAAGCCTAATTGACTCACTCAGTGTCTATATCTTTTTTAAAAAAATGTAAAATCCTCTTTATTCATAGTTGTAGGTATTGTTTTTTCCTGTTGAGAGTTTTTTTAGTTGCAGTTTTCCACATAATACGTGCATACATATATAACCATGTATGTGTGCAGGAGTACACATGTACATTGTAGTATATATTGTATGTGCTATGCTTTTCTTTTGGGGGTGGAACACCTTTCTGCCGACTGCACTATATGCAAGGCCTTCAAATCCCTTGCAGATCTTAGGAACAGTTTTATTCTAAAGGGGTAGCTGCCTCCAATCCTTTGGGTGAAAAACCTAGAAAAGAGGGAAAGAGAGAAAGGTTAAAGAGTATGAACCAAAAAAGAGTAAGTCAGAAGGGCACTGGTACCTCATTGGCTCCAAAAGCATTGCTAGTAGAACCGGTTCAGTCTTTAGCTCCAACTGGGGAAATCACATTCTCACTTCTGGCCTCAACAGAACCAATTTTCATTGGGACAAGTCCTCTTAAGTTCAACCTAGTGGTACCTCATTTTAGAGCCAGCTTCCTCTCTCCTTATTTCAGCCTTCTCCCACTTTCTCCATGTTATATTTTAGGTCCTTCAGGAGACTGTTAGATATGAACTGGGAACACATGATGAGGACCTTCTTAAAGACATAGATTGAAATGAGTGTCCTCCCATCCACCTCCTCCTCCTCCTCCTCCTATCTCTTGTTCCTTCCCCTGTCTCTGTTATGGTACCAGCAATATTGGAGATGACTTAACACCTGGATCCCAGTGCTTGACCGTTCTCAGACCTTATCCAACTCCATTTGACACTGAGACCCTCCGTGTCAAATGGGTTTTGAGACTGACATCTCTGTACCACTTTCATCTATCTCAGGTGGGATGGGAGTGGCTTCTGGTTGATGTTCTTCAGATAAGCTAGAATTGGGGTCAGCCTTTGTCATGGGGAGGAAGACAGCCATCATCAAAGGCTCCACTAGTGTTGGCTCCACCCCAGACACCCAACACACTCTATCTCAGCCTGTTCATTATTCATCACAGGGTCATAGCCAACATGATGACCTCATGAGACCTGCTCATCTGAATATAGAATCCTTTAAGGAGTCAGATTTCCCCCCACCCCCTGGCACTCCAAGAAAGATGATGTGTAAAAGGAGTCATATTGACTCCATTCTGAATTGACTCCAATCTTGTAAACAACAGGAAGAATGATATTCCTTAAGAATAAACCTGCAAGCCTTCCTAAAAACTGTAGACCAATAACATGACTTCCAGCTGTATGCCAGCGGTATACTGGAATTGATACTGACAGAGTTTATAGACATTTAGAAAAAAAAAGCTCAATTATGACAGTAGAACAAAAGGGTAACAAAAGAAAGTCATATGGAGCAAAGAATCATTTTTTGGTAAATAAAATCATAATAGAGAATTGTAAAAAGGGGAAGACTATAAGTATGGCATGGACAGATTACAAAAAACACCATCCCACATTCATGGATAATGCTTACAGATGTACAAGGCACACACTCTTTTGATCCATTGCATTACATTACAGGGCCCATGAAACACTGACAAACCACTTTGCAGATGAGCCATGACAAAGGCCAAATTATCCTCCCAGGGGTAAATATTCAAAGGGGGGATATTCCAGGGTGATTCTTTGTCACCACTACTGTTTTGTCTTGTCCTTAACCACTTAAATTGTTTGCTTAACATATTTACACCATGGTTACAATTTGTCTACCAGAAAACAACCTTGACTAAATATTTATCATCTACTTTTTATGGATGACGTAAAACTATATTGTTCATCAGATGAAGAGTTAAAAGCTCAACTGCAAGTGGTTAAAATGTTCTCAGGTATAAGAATGTTGTTTTAGTCTGGATAAAAGTGCAAAGCATGTTTAAAGCAATTAAGTTACAGCACCAAGAAAATATTAATCTGGAACAGGAATGTGATGTAAAAGAACTTAAGCAGGAAAGGGGGTATAAATATTTGGGAATTGAAGAATTTGCAATAAAACATGAACAAATGTAATTAAAACCTGGTAAGGAATACTTTAGAAGATTAAAACTTGTACTGAAAATTGCTTTGGCATCTAGGAATAAAGTCTGGGCTATAAACCAATTTGCTGTTCCTGTTCTAACATATAGTTTTGGAGTGATTGACTGACCTCAAAAGGTAGTGGATTAGTTGGACAAGAAAACAATAAACATGCTTCATGTTTATTAAATGATATATGCAAATCAATATATATCAGTATATACCAAGATTATATATTCCATGTTTTTGTGAGGGATGGACCCTCTCAAAATTGATTACATGTATAGATTTGTAGTTGTGGGATTGCAAGCATATCTACTGATATCAGATTCAAATAAGATGACTCATCGGCTTAGTTTAACAGAAGCATATCAATATCTAGTGGAAATGGAAATCAGACCAGAAGTAGACAAAACTCACACAGCAACTGAATGTACTTCTTCTTTCGGCTTTTTCCCGGTTAGGGGTCGCCACAGCGGATCACCTGTCTGCTCATGATTGGCAGTGGAGTTTTACAGTGCTGAGGTGCCAGCCCAGCGGCCAACCTTCCACAGAAGACGCATGCACGCACACACACCTAGGTCCAATTTGGAGTGTCCAATCCACCTGCAGCATGTCTTTGGGATGTGGGAGGAAACCGGAGCACCCGGAGGAAACCCACACGACCACAGGGAGGACATGCAGACTCCACACAGAAGGCACCCCAGCTGAGAATCGAACCAGAGAACCTCTTGCTGTGAGGCAGCAATGCTAACCGCTGCAACACCGTGGCCGCCCAGCAACTGAATGTACTAAAGAAATAAAAAAGAAAAAAATATAAGGAATACGATCAGATGAGAAGGAAAAAAATGTGGAAAAGGTACAGCCTCATGTTGATCAGGATTTGGGTTTTATCCATATGCTCTGGTTTCCTCCAACCCACAAAGGTATGCCATAGGTGAATGGACACATTTCTCCAGTAGGCAAGCATACAAGTATGTGCATGTAACTGTCTTCTGAAAGGCATGACTTGTCATATGCAGTCTTAGCTTTTGTGTGAAAAAGTGCAGGCAAATATCATTGATTTTATCTGTGGTCTCTCTCTCTCAAACACACACACACACACACACACACACACACACACACACACACACACACACACACACACACACACACACACACCTGTAGGGGCACCTTCATAGCTGCCATCAAACATGTAAATAGCATGTCTCCTTACCCAAACCAACAAAAGCCCCTTGCTCAAATGTATCCACAGGTGTTTGGTATAACTATAATTGTTGTAGTTAACAGCACTCAGCATAATAAGAAAGTTAACAAGTATTAGTCTTTAAAAAAGTATTAATCTTTAAAAAGTAAGGAGTAACATGAATTCCATTAACTTGTACACTGTTAGAGCTTCCAGGTACCTGGCAGCCCCCAGAATGCCTTGCTATATAAGGGGATTTTGACACAGAATTAGTAGGGGGTCCCATCTAGTCTAAAACCAGCCATGTTTAGATGTGTTCACAAAAGTTCCCTGTAAGTGTAGCTTTTGTGGGGGTTGGCCGTGGATAGTGTGGTCATTAGTTCTTTAACTTTCCTCACAATCAGATCTCAGGAGGTGCACACACAAGGTTGCTATAGCTTGTCTCGGAGCAGCAAGTTGGATACATTGTTGTGGTCATTTTTTTTTTAATTTCCTCACAAACATCAGACCTATATAAGAGGCTATCTTTTGAGAGTATGGGTAGGGAGGCATGCTGTGTGTATACATGTCTGACAGCAACAGTTTAGAATATATTACTGTGACCATTTGTTTCCACAATTGTCCCAGTGTGACAATGGGATAAACAGAAGGTGGTTGCCTTATGTGATGGGGTGAGGAGTCACTTTGTGCTTGTGTATGAAAATAACAACTTGCAATGGGTGACTGTTCATTTGTTCTTGACCAAATTTAAGACCAGAGGGGTGCACAGAATACATTCATAGGAGATTACTAGGCTAATGAAAAAGCTCTTACAAGTCAAGTCAGTTTTACCCAACTATTACCCAGTTTTATATCCCTATGGGAAAGATGAATTGGGGTTTTGACAATTTTCACAGACTGCCTCTGCCCATACAAGACACATGTGCCACCCCAGGAGTGGATTTGTGATCTCCCATCCATTGGTCCACATTGCACTTGAAGATGATGAAGGTGATTATATTTTATTTGGGGGTGTAAGGAGACGGGTACATTTCTCAGATGATGATTTACATATCCTTACAAGCATTTGTCTGATTTTATTGCCAACTACTATTTTGTCAGCTTGGAACATTTCTGTATTGGAAAAAATAACACTGAAGTTCTTTCCTTATTTTTATTGAGGCCATCATGAGCTCAAAAGGTTGGAAAAGCTGTAAAATATACCTACAAGCATATGGAATACTATTGCTTCTGGGTGCCTTGTGGCCAAGAGAACTTGCTTAATTCATCTGTTTCCTCCACAGTTATTACATTGCAGTCTTTCCTATATATGTGTTGAAAGGGTAGAGGAAAAAACTGAAGAATAAGACAATTTTATTTATTTATTTTACATTTGTTGGCTGGGATAGTCCGACTGGATACATGTCCATTTTCAGCAGAGGCCTGGGGAGAAAAGCTCCACAAAAGTAATAATAATAGTACAGTAATACTCAGAGAGCAAAAAGGATGTAGATACATCATTTCAGGAGGTATAACACAGTAGGAATACACTGGCACATGCTAAAGGTTAACAGAGATTGAAAAGAATATAAAGAAATCATTTCACAAATGTTTAGCACAGTAGGAAAACGCTACAGTATACAAAAAGGTTGAACTCAGCAGGCATAACTGTACATTAACATAACCCAACAGATCAGTAGAATGGCTGACTTGCTAATAGTCATTTAAGTAGAGAAAGACCAAGTTGTTGGATAGGGTTTAGGCAGGAGCAGAGCCAGTTAGATTTAAAGTATATTTTGAGGCCTTTTTTTAAATAGGGATAGAGATGTTTCTTGGGTAAGAGTAGCAGGAAGTTGGTTCCAAATTTTACCAACTGAGTTTGCAAACAGGGAATCCCCTGCTGTGTTGTTGGATTTTAGGGTTAGGACCAATAGTTTGTTGGAGGAATGAAGTGGCCTGAGAGCATTATGAGGGCTGATAACGCTCTTGAGAGTTGGGGTATTATCAGGTTGGTTGAGTACTTTGTGTGCTACTGTAAGATGGTTGAACTTCAAAAGGGAAGGAAATTCCAGCCAGTCAAGCTGAACTAGGTTGTTGCAATAGTGAGTCCTGTATGCCATACCAGTGGCAAATCTAGCTATATGGTAGTAACAGGAGGATAGTTTGTTGAGGTTAGTTTTGGAGAGGTTAGTAAATACCGGTGAAGCATAGAGGAGAGTGGAGAGAAGATGGGTTCGTGCAATAGCAACCCTAGCAAAAGGAGTGAGGAAAGATTTAACCTTGTAGAGGGAGCCTAGTTTTTTGTTAATGGACTTAATAGTGTGGTCAATATGCACGTCAAATTTGAGGTTATTGGCTATTAGTACTCCTATGGTCATCTGGGGAGATGACTGTGCTATTGTTAGACTTAATAATGAACAATGGATGAGTGCATCTATGGGTAGGTGAGAAAAGTAGCAGCTTGGTTTTGTTGGGAGTCAGGAGCAGTTGTCGATTAGTTAGCCAGTTTTCAATGTTATTAAAGGTATTCTGGATTAGGGATAGGAGATTTCTTTGCGAAGAGGAAGAGCATATCAAGGTAGAATTGTCGGCATATTGGATACAGTGTGCATTTGGAATGGTAGTATGAAGGTAGTTTATGAAGATAGAGAAGAGGAGGGATCCTAGTATAGAGCCCTGAGGGACTCCTAGGGTGACCGGGAGATGGGATGACAGCTTGTTCTGCCATAGGACAGCCTGTTGTCTACCACTTAGGATTGAAACCATTGTAGTGAGTGATGGTCTAAGAAGATAGCTTTCAGGGTACTGAGCAGTAGCTGATAGTTAACCATATCGAAGGCCTTAGAAAGGTCCAGAAAGAGTGCTGATGATAGTTTGTTGTTGTTTCAATTAAGGTTGATGACATTAGTGAAAGATAAGAGTGATGATCTGGTACTATGGTGTGGTCTGAAGCCATGCTGGAAGTCTGCAAGCAGTTTATTTTGGTTAAGGTAGTACATTAGTTGTTTGTGGATGCATTTTTCCAATATTTTTGCTAGTGGTGAAAGAATGGATATGGGTCTAAAGTTGGACAGTTCTATGGAACTACCTCCTTTATGTAGGGGTATTACATGTGATATTTTCCATGTTGATGGAATGGTTGCATTGGTGATGGATCTGTTAATAAGGATTGAAACTGGGAGTGTGATGGCATCTGCGGCTAATTGCAGGTACTCAGCAGGGAGGTGGTCAGCTGCTAGAGTAGTGGGTTTTAGTTTTTTGAGGACACGGATGAGGGTAGTAGGGATAGGTTGGAAGCTAAAGGAGAAATGAGTCATGGGAAGGTTTGAGCTGTCTGTAGTGTTGTTTGAGTTAAAGGAGGCGGGGTAGGGTGGGGGGTGGTTGGGATGGGTAGCAGTGAGTTGGGTGGCTAGTGCCTGGATAGTTTCAGTAAAGAAGCAATTGAATTATGTTAGCAATTGCTTCTGGTGTTTTGTCAAGGGCTGCTGATGGGGTGGGAGTGGTGGTACAGCCTGGATGGAGGAGGCTGTTTATTCCAGCCCAGAACTTTTGAGGTTTGTTTTGATGCTTTTGTTGTAGGTGGGTATAGTAGTATTTTTTGTCTAATATGATGTATTTTTAGTGTCATTCCTTAGTTGACGGTATCTGACAAGATCTATTGGGTCTCTAGTAGTATGCCAAGTGGTCCATGCTTTATTTCTATGAGTTATTTTGGTTTTCGTGAGTCTAGTTAGCCATGGAGCAATTTTAGTTTTGGCACGGATGGTGCGTATAGGGACATGGGAGTTAAGGATGTTGAGGAATTTAGTATTAAAGAAGGCCATGGCCTTGTCTAGTGGGAGTCTTTTAAGATCTGACCAGTTGCAAGCCTTGAGAGCATTTAGGAAGTTGTCTAGGTTAAAGTTTTTATTGTTACATGTCACTTTATAGGTGTGGAGATGGGTGTTCTCAGCTGTGTACCTGATGATATAGGTAAGGCAATGATCACTTAGGTCATCGGGTAGTGTGCCTGAATAGTGCAGCTGTGGGTCACCATTGATCAGGATCCAATCTAGGATACTACCTTTGTCTTTTGCTATGCCTAGTGGGGGAGGATATGGTCTGAATAAACCCATGACGGTTAGTGTGATTGCTGGGGGTTTTGGAGGAACAGGTATTCCAGTCAGTGTTAAAGTCACTTAAGATTATGGTTTCTTGGTGATAATTGCAGGCTAGCCAGTGTAGGATATGTTCTAGGGTGCTGACATTCTTTCCAGTGGGTAAATAAATGTTGACAATATATCTACATTTATTTTTATTTATTTGTAGTTTGGTGATGAGAATTTCAGCATTATTTACTTGGGGAAGGCTGTTGGGTGTCAATAGTGACTGTGAGTTTGGACTTAATTATACAGCTACCCCACCACCTTTCTTGGATTTCCTGTCCAACCTAAGGATGTTATACCCTGGAGGAGTTAATTCAGTGTCTTTAGGTGCTGGTTTTAACCAGGTTTCAGTAAGACCGAGAATATCTGGGGAGTGGACAGCTAGGAGGGCATGGAGGTAGTGGATTTTATTATTTAGGCTTCTGATGTTAAGATGGCAGGCCAGGAAAGAATTTGGGTGCTTATTTAACAAAGTAAAGTAGGTAGGATTGTTAGCCATAGAGCTAGTGTCAGAAGGTGTGGCAGTGTTAGGGTTTGGGTGAGGATTGTCAAGTGAGGATGGGCCAGGGTTAGGGTGGATGTCACCGTCTTTGGTAAGGTTGTAGTTCAGTGTTTTTATGAGTTTCAGGATTTTATTTATAAGCTTAAGATATTGCCTGTTTTCTTGGCTAATGCAACTAGATCTGAGAGAGTGATAGTATTTGGGGGGTATGGCTTTAGGTGAAAGTGTGCTATTAAAATCTTCTAGCTTCTTAAGAGCAGGAGTGTGGTAGAGGTTTGGGATTTTGGGCATTTGAGATCTGGATAAAGTTTGTGTTCATATGTTGTGAGGTGGTAAGGTAAACAGAGCATAATTAGTAAATAGAGGGGTGAGAAAAATTTGGATGATATTGTTACAAGACAGTGTACAAAATGAAGCATTTAAAAGAAGTAGCAAATAAGTGGTTACAGGCTATGATGTAAGAGTAGAAGAAGAAGAGGAAGCTGTTAAAGTATAGGAATGAAGTAGGGTAATAGAGGGATGAGTTGTTCAGCAGAAAGGCGGTGTCAGTAACACACAGGTTGTGATTGGATTAAGGGAAAGAGGGTGGGGTAAGGGTACAATAAATTTAGCAGCAGTGGGGGCGGTTTAGAATTGGGATTCGGGGCGGGGTGCAGAACGAGCCCTTGCAAAACGGGGCTTTACCAGATAACACTGTTGCTAAGGATAGCTTTCCCCAGGTAATTTTCTTATACCTTATGCCACTTATACTGTAAAGTGCACACAGTTTGTATCTCAAGTGAGTAAAAGTAATGATTGTACTGAGAACAGCAAACTTTTCAGTTTTAAATTAAGCCGAGCCCTATTATGCAGAAAACAGCATACTTTTCAGTTTCAAATTAAGCCGAACTCTATTTTATTGTAGCCGAGTTTCACACGGCTGAAATCCAATGTGCTACAAAGGGATTTAGTTTTAGTGAATGATTTTATCCGATTATTTAGTAAGTATATAGCTGTAAGGGTTTTTTCCAGTGCTTTTGGACCCAGTGAGTCTGTTATATAGCACACAAGGAGAGTAATTATAGATATTAACCTTAACTGTTTAAGAAATATAAGGGGCAGGCAGACTGAGCCTTCCGTACTTGGTCGTTGATTGTTAAAGGGTTCTTTGAATGTTGCAAGTCTTTTCATTGGGACTTGGGGCAGAGAACCTAGAGAGGGAATATACTAGTTAGGTACAGACTATAGCAGCCTGCAAATCATGCACTCGTGGTTAAGTTGGCGTTTGTAGAACGCAAACACCCTAGGCAGTGTAATACAACATAAGCATAGTTAACTTAAAAAGCATTAATAATCAGCATTCAAAGAAACAGCATAGTTTAGCAGTTGTTTATGGTTTCTAACTTTTCATTATGTATATGTTGCAGTGACTTTTAAACATTGCACAATAATAATCACACAGCTCGGAACCGGCATTTAAAACACTGTAGTACAGTAACGAACTTGGGAGAGTAAAAGAGTGCTAACACAAGTGACTATGGCTATAAATTTACAGTTGCAAATGCACATTTAGCTTAAAGGAACTACAGGTACAGTTTTATAAGACAGTACAACATGTTTTAGGTTCATACCGTAACCGACTGGGTCCTGGTGCACTGGAAGTTTAAAAATGGCAGGTTCAGTATGGAAATAAGTAACCTCTGTTCAGAGGGAGGGGGGAGGAGTGAGAATTAATGCAGGCTATACCAGATAGCACTGTTGCTAAGGATAGTTTGCTCCAGGTAATTTTCTTATACCTTATCCCACTTATACTGTAAAATGCACACAGTTTGTATCTCAAGTGACTAAAAGTAGAGTGTACCGAGAACAGCACACTTTTCAGTTTCCAATTAAGCCGAGCTCTATTTTGTTGTAGCTGAGTTTCACACTGCTGAAATCCAATGCGCTACAGAGGGATTTAATTTTAGTGAATGATTTTATCCGATTGTTTAGTAAGTATATGGCTGTAAGGGGAGTCTGCATTTTTTTCCAGTGCTTTTGGACCCAGTGTGTCTGTTATATAGCACACAAGGAGAGCAATTATAGATATTAAAACCTTAACTGTTTAAGAAAATATAAGGGGCAGGCAGACTGAGCCTTCCATGCTTAGTCGCTGATTGGAAAAGGGTTCTTTGAATGTTGCAAGTCTTTTCAGTGAGACTTGGGGCAGAGAACCGTAACCGACCCAATGCACTGGAAGACAAAGTGTGAATATTAATTTCTTTCCCTATTCATCATTTGTATTCAGGCAAGAATTGAACCATAAGATTAGGGGAAAGTATGTAATGTGCCTCAGAACGTTGAGAACTTATATGGCATCTGGAGTCCTAGTGGCCCCTCAGATCCCTTACTTCATTAACTTATTTCCTCCACAGTGATTATACTGCAGTCTTGATAAATTAGTATGTGCTGATGTTGTGTCTTTCGGCTTTTCACGGTTAGGGGTCACCACAGCAGAACTCCGGTCCGCTAATGATTGGCAGTTGATTTTTACGTGCTGAGTTGCCAGCCCTAACGCACAACCTTCAATGAAGGTATGCCCATTCATGCATGTCTCCACGCAGAGAGTCGAACCGGTCAGCGTCTTACTGTGAGGCGACAACGCTACCGCAGCACCGCCACCGCGAGTATTTAGGAAAGGAAAAAAGCTGGAGTAGCACAAACTGTAGAAATGAATAAACATGAGAAAAGTTATCTATTTTAATGGTGTTGGAAGCACAGGATGGGAAGGATGGCAGACGAAGATACTTTGGTGGTACAGGGGAACCATTGAGCATCAGGGGTGCACCTTGGAATCCTTTAGCCAGGGCTCTGTTTTACCTCAGACTAGCAATGCCTGTCAGTAAATAGATTTATTTATAAGTAATTGTCCAGCTGTATTTTCTTTTGCTCTGATAAGTGCATTACACTGTTCCAAGACATTGGCAGGGCACATTCCTCTAAATTCATGAAGTTGCTTTTGATTTAGAAATGGATCTAATATTGTCATTTTCATTCATGCCTCAGTGATGGGTCTTGGATCCAGCATCAGGTCCAACTCTGCCCCTTTTACCAGACTCACAGATCCAGCTCTTCAGCTCCTCCCTTTACCCATAGTGCCCCACTTTCCTGATATATCCCCAGATCTCATTTGCCACCATATCATTTGGACATGGATTTCTGCTCTTGAGCTACAGAGGTTAACCAGATACTGTTGTAGCCTTTTCATGAGGATTTTTGTATTTAGAATTGCTTTCCTTTTCTTTCCTGTACTTTTACTTCTACTTCAAACTTGCCTAACTTTCTAATCATTACTCTTCATTCATCTGCCTTTCTTGATGGGCCTTTTTACCCTTGTCAGGGTACTATTTCCTATACCATTGCTTGTTTTCTTTCCCCCTCTGTTCCCCATGATTTAGCGTATTTTTAAGTATCATTATTGATGTTTTTTGTCCCTTACTTTAAAAAAAAAAGTCTTTTATGTTTTTGTGGTGATATGACTGACAAACCTATTGGTTTAAAAAGCGCATCTCCTGTGAGCATAAGATCCTTAACTTGGGTGCACACAAGGAGTACGTGTAATGTTTGTCTATTGTCAACCTAAATGTGGATTGTTCCATTTGTTCAGGGTTCAACTTCCATGCTTTAAGTGATAGGAGGAAAAAATTGGTTTTGAAAGGCTTGCTGCATTCTACTGCTCCTGCCTTGGCTGGGGCTCAAACCCCATCTAGGAAATATGACAAATGAAAACATGACTCTGCTCCAAAAGAAATGGTGTCCAGGAAATGGCCCCCCTGATCATTCTGCCATTTGGCTTCGATTCCTGAGCCTGTAGCTAAAGGTTTCAAGACATTGGACCAAGCTCCTTCTTTGGATCCTACATTGAGATCCAAGTTTCCTCATAGCCAATAGCTCCTCAGCTCCATTTGCCCTTCTTACAGGGGACACCTAGAAATTCTTCCAGACAACCTACTACTACTACATCCCTTATGCCTTCTAGGAGCTTATCTAAGACAGAGATAGGATGATGAAGATGTTCTTCGTGTTTCATTGTTGCAGTCATTACATTTGGGTAATCCTGCTGGCACGTTGCCCTCAGTCGGCCTGAATTCCAAAGTCCTGGGTCGTGCGTTGGCTGCTGTCACCCATTCCCTGATGTCAGGTCATCAGGGGTATAAAAGATGCGGCCGACGCCATTTTCTTTAGTCTTTCTTGCCACGCAGTGCCCGAAGCAGAAGCAGTTCGCAAGTGCCGGTCGGCCTATTCCTGAGATTTTCGTGTTCGAGTTTCAGATCCAAAGTCCTCAATAAAGCTAAGTACCCCGTTGGGGAAACTTTTTTCTTGCTCCAGACCAATGTCAGAAAAAGTAAATAATTGTATTTCTTGTGGAAAGCAAATACCTCATAAGGATTTTCGTTCCTACTGTATTCCTTGCCTCGGCCCTGATCACAACGTTTCTGGTTGTCGGTTTTGTGCTAGATTTAACCAACGCACTATTAAGCGTCTGTATGATTTTGCTTTAAACTATTTTGGACGCTGGTTTAATTATCCAGAAATGTCATCGGATAGCCATCCGACTACCGGAGTTCACAAAAAACGCAAAGAAAGGGAGAGAGATAGACAACCGAGGCCCAGAACCGATGACAAAGCTTCTTCTAAGCCAGTCGCCGGTTCTCAGTGAGGCGCTTTTGCAGCCCCTGACCCCCACTACTTTAGAGCCGCAGGCCGCTACCGACTCCCACATGGAGTCGGCCATGCCGCTGGAAACTCAAGGTATTGGAGCCTCGGATACTATTCCTTCAGATGGGTCCGGAGCTGCTGAGCAGGCACCGGCTTCTGAGGGTGTATTCAGACCTAAACATCTTTACATTAAACCGACTTCAGCTTCAAAGGCAAAGACTAAAGCACCTTCTAAAGCAAAGAAACAAACTCGAGCCACGTGGTCAGGCCTCTATGCCCAAAAAACAGATGCTCAAAATGGCCGAAGACTTGATTACCTTGATCAGAGATTCCCATCCCCCTCCTGATAAGAGGCCTAGGCAAGAGACTGACTATGAATCTTCAGATCAGGTTTCCATTTCTTCTGATTCCTCTTCTGATGAGGAATATTCTCTTCCCCCCTATGAGGATTCTGATGTTGAAGAATCTATAATTTCAGCTTCTCCTCCAGAGGACTTTTCTTTTTGGGAAACCTTGCATACCATGAGGGAGCATTTCCACTGGGAGAGCCAAGATTTTTCAGAATCTAAAAAGAGGCTCAGGGATTTCCTTCTACTACACCAACACAGGCCACTAAACATTCCACCTGTGTTAGACATTGTACATGATGTGTTTTCAGAGTCTAGTCTTACACCTGACTCCTTACCTCCAGCTCCAGTTAAGCCTGACAGATATTACAGGGTTCCTGACTCTCATAAATTCCTTTTTTAAAAACCCTGCTGCAGACCCAGAAACTATTTCACAGGGTCCCAAAGGAGTTAAGGCTTCCGCTGCAAAAAACCCTACCCCCTCTGACAGAGATTCTAGGGCACTGGATAGATGGGGAAAAAGGTTTACAAATCTGCTACCTTGGCTATAAGGGCCTTAAACTGTCAAATATCAGCAACATGTCATGGCATTGCTTAAACAGAAAATGTCGTTAAACTCTGAATGTGCAGAAAACAAGGAAATGCAGGATTTATTGCATGCAGCTGAACAAGTTGGAAAGCATACTTTGCAATGTGGTTTTGATTCTTTGGAGGCCTCCTGCAGGGCCGCAGTTATGGATTCGGTAATTAGGAGGCATGCTTGGTTAAAGGAACAAAATCTGCCTGATCATGTCAAAGTTAAATTATTAGATGCACCTTTACAGCATGATACTTTGTTTGGTGTTAAGGCAGAAGAGGTGTTAAAGAAAATGGAGGACAAGGCTAAATCTATGCAAACTGTCAAAGATTTTTTTACAAGTACAGCCACCTAGGTTTAGTAGAAACTGGCCAACAAAAATTGGTCCTTTTCTATGTCAGACAGACCTCAAAGGGGCAGACCCAGACGCCCTAGAGGCAGATCCCAGGCGCAAGGTTCATACAGGTCAAAGCAATGGGGTGCTTCTACCTCCAAAGTTGGAGAAGACAAATCACAGCCTTACAGGAAACAGTCCCAATGACTTCCCCCTGCCTGTACCAAGCACTTATCTCCTGGCAGCACCTTTAGGGGGAAAATTAGCACTTTTTTTCTCAAAATTGGCACATCATAACACGGACAAGTGGATTCTAAATATCGTGTCACAAGGCTACAAGTTCCATTTCCATACCCTGCCAAAGGCAAACGACTGGCCAGATCTGCCAAAAAATTAATGGGCAGAGGCACAAACAAGTCTCATCCGTCATGGACATGGGGGCCATTCAACAAGTACCAGAGCAAGAACAGAGACAAGGATTTTACTCGACTGTTCTTGGTACCCAGAAAGGACAAGGCCTGGAGGCCAATACTGAACCTATCTATTCTGAACACATTCCTGGATATACCAAAATTCAAGATGTTGTCTTTGCAGCAGCTTCTGCCCATGCTGGGCAAGAATGCTTGGCTTGTGACTTTAGACCTAAAAGAGGCATACCTGCATGTCCCAATCAGACAAATATGCAGAAGATACCTCAGATTAAAGGCTGGCTCAATGCATTACCAATTCTCTGCACTGCCCTTTGGCTTATCTACTGCACCCAGAGTCTTTACAAAGTGCCTGGCACCAGTAATTGCATTCTGCAGACAAAGAGGAATACAAATATATCCTTACTTGGACGACTGTCTAATTCAAGCATCTGGCATTTGTGAAAAGACTTCTAGCATGCCTAGGGTACACAGTCAACGAAAATAAATCAAAACTAGTACCCTCTCAAGAGATAATATTCCTGGGTGCAAGCTTAAATACAACTGCCCAGATGGCTTATCTCACGCCAGACAAACAAAGGCAACTGACTACCTATTTCAAAATGTTGGAAACAAAGGCCCAGTTATCTGCAAGAAAAATTCTGCAGGCTTTGGGCTTCATGGCATCCTACATCCTACTAATTCCATATGCAAGACTGCATGTGAGGAAACTTCAATGGTACCTAAAAAGTGTTTGGAATCAACATTGCCACAGCCTGGAAACTATGATTACTCTCATTCCCTGCCTGCAACAAGAGTTTTGATGGTGGGAAAAGGCTTGTCACCAAAACAAGGGGCAGCCATTCACATTACCCCCAGCCAGGCAGACACTAACAACAGATGCATCAGATTATGCCTGGGGGGCCCACATGGCAGGAAGATGCATTCAGGGTGCATGGACCTCAAGCCAAATGCATCTACATATCAATCAAAAAGGGATGCTAGCTGTTCAAAATGCCCTTCAAAGACGTACTTCATCCGGGACAACTACTGATAAAGACAGACAACACCACAGTCATGTGGTATATAAACAAGCATGGGGGCACACATTCTTACCCCCTTTGCAGACTAGTCATGACTTTGCGGGACACAGTATTGACTTACCAAGTATGTCTGTAGGCACAATTCCTGCCAGGAAGGAAAAATACTCTGGCAGACGAACTAAGCAGAAACCTCATGGATCCCACGAGTGGCAGCTGGATCCACAAGTCTTCAGCATGATAACAAGGAAGTGGGGATGCCCGGACATAGATCTATTCGCCTCCCCTCACAACTACCAACTAAAAAGATTCTGCACAAGGATTTATCACAGACAAGCATGGAAAGTGGACGCCCTATCTTTCAGCTGGAAAAACCTATCAGTATATGCCTTTCCGCCACTGCCTCTCCTCCCCAAGGTACTCCTAAAGGTCAGACAGGAGAAGCCAAAGATGACACTTATTGCCCCAGACTGGCCCCGCCAGTACTGGTATCCAATACTAAGGCACTTGTTTCAATGCCCAGCTTGGGCCTTACCTCCAATACCTCATCTACTGTCCCAGCAAAACAATCAGATCTTGCACAGCCAACTCAGGACTTTAAACCTGGCAGCATGGCGGATAATGTAGTCATACAAAACACACCTCTCAGTAAAGCTGTGATGGATGTCATTTTGGAAGCCCGAAGGCCTAGTACTAGAAAATCTTATGCTGGAAAATGGAAGAGATTCTGTGCTTGGAACCAGGCACAAGGAACTGATACAGCTGTGCCAAATATTCCTCAGATTTTGCAATATTTAACTGAGATGCTGGACAAAGGCCTATCTTTTTCATCTATCACAATTCATGCCTCTGCCATTTCGGCTCATTACAATACCGAGCCACCAATCTTTTCTCATCCCTTATTAAAGCAGTACCTCAGAGGAGCCAAAAATTTAAGGCCTCCAAGGAGATCACCAATGCCTGCATGGGACCTCAACTATGTCTTGGAAAAACTCACCCTGCCTCCTTTTGAGCCAGCTGCTACTGCTGATATAAAGTTTTTATCTTGGAAAACAGCTCTGCTCCTAGCAATAACTTCTGCAAGACGAGTTTCAGAGCTACAGGCACACTTGGCCGTGGAACCTTTTATCATTTTTTATTCAGACAGGGTCTTTCTGAGGACAAACCCAGCATTTATGCCTAAGGTGACGTCCAGTGTGGCTCTTAACCAAACTATTCATCTGCCAACTTTTTATCCAAATCCACAAAACAAGCGGGAGAGAATCCTGCATTCTTTGGACGTACACAGACAGCTTAGATTCTACTTGGACAGAACCAAAGTTTTAAGAAAGACTCAACAATTACTAGTGGCGTATGCTGCAGGATCACAAGGAAAGGCTATCTCAAAGCAGACTATTTCAAAATGGATAGGCCACTGCATTCGTTTCTGCTACTTACACCATGGCAAGCCAGTGCCCAAGGGCATTAGGCCACATTCAGCCAGAGCTGCAGCCAGTTCAGCAGACTTTTTCAGGGGAGTACCAACCAAGGACATTTTAGAGGCTGCAGTGCACACCTTTACAAAGAACTATCATCTACCACTCTGCTCTAAATCCAGGGCAGGCTTTGCCACTGCAGTTCTGCAGGGCCTCATAGCTGCTCCTAACGCTGTTTAGCTCCAGCCTCCCATCCATAGCTTTGGGTCTCTACCCAAATGTAATGACTGCAACAGTGAAACATGAAGAACATAGTACAGTTGTGTACACTTACCATAAATGTAGATGTTCAAGTGTAGTCACTGTTGCAGTTCAGGTTACCCAACCACCATTCCCCTTTCTTCTGATTGAACCTATCTTTTCTTCTTTGATTCATACAACCTATGTGGTGTATTTGCTTGTAGAGGAAGGTAAAGTTTATATTGGTGCATGTTTATATATATATATATATATATATATATATATATATATATATATATAGATAGATATATAGATATATATATAGATGTATATAAATTTTGGCTACCCTTTTAGGGGGCACCTGACATCTGAGGCAAGAAAAGCTAAAGAAAATGGCGTCGGCCGCATCTTTTATATCCCTGACTACCTGACATCAGGGAAGGGGTGACAGCAGCCGACGCAGGACCCAGGACTTTGGAACTCAGGCTGACTGAAGGCAACCTGCCAGCAGGATTACACAAATCTAATGACTGCAACAGTGAATACACTCTAACATCTACATTTATGGTAAGTGTACACAACTGTACTTTTCTCAGGTCTTAGATCCAGATGGGGGTGATTCTGTCTCAGTCTCCGACTGGATCAGCCCTTATGCCTTCTAGGAGCTTATCTAAGACAGAGATAGGATGATCAGGAAGTTTCTCAGATCCAGATGGGGGTGATTCCGTCTGTCTCTGACTGGACCCATGAACCTGCCCTCCTCTAAATATCATGTCGCATCTCCTTCTCTGATCTGACCAGTGGTTTTGGAGCCCTTGGATCCAGGATCTTCAAGGATGTTTTTGTCTGATCCGAAGACTGCTCATTCTTCTACTCTGACCATCCTCCCTGAATCTACCATCTCCAGTCTCTTTGGAGCAGGATGACTCTTGAAGCCAAAGTATCAGCGGGTTGAGATTGACTCTGAAGCTGTTGGAGCCATCCTTACCTCGCAGCACCTCAGCTTTAAATAGCTCTGTTTTGACTCCCTCTTGGAGGCAGGAATCCGCAGGGATGCAGAGTTAGGCACAGGTAGCTTTGACACCAGTGTGACCGGCTTCTGTTTCTCCTGGACTGCCTGCCTTTGAGAATGTGGAAGAGGGCCTTCTGTATACCCAGAGAAATGGCATCCTTACCCTCTTTGGATCCTGCTCTCCATGTATGGACATTTGAGCTCTGTTCCTCTCATGCCTGTTCCACCAGAACAGCTACCCCATACAAGTCTTCAGCCAGTCTTCATCCAGGACTCCCCACCTTCTACTGATAATTCACCAGACCATCCCACCAGTGAGGTCTCCAGGAAGAGAACATGCAAAAGAAGATATCTAGATTCCACTCGGGAATCTGTCATAGAAGACATGGACTTTGATGAGAGGGTAGGTCCCCCAGATCTCCACCTGACAATGTCTCCTTTTGAGAAATCCTAAAACAAGGAGGTGCATGGTCCTCCAATACCACTTTCTAAGAATAGTTTGTGTTTCTGGAAGCTTTCATGGCTGGCCTGGGTATGTCTTGCGTGGTCCCCCCTACTGATGAGTTATCATCTCATGCTGAGCATGGAAGAAAACTGATGATAAAAGAACCTATACCTAATAGGTCAGGCACATTTTAGTTCCTTCTAAAGATAGGATGCACTGGAGCAAAGGAATCACTATAGATGCCATGGTGGTGGCAACAGTCACTGAGTGCAAGCTTGCAGAACAGAGCTTTATCTGTCCATCTCTCAAATAGAGAATCCAGGGTCTTGGACACATTTGGTAAGTGCATTTATGCCTCAGTGCCCTTTGGTCACTGAACTGTGTGACACATTTCACCAGTCTACAAAAGAATGTGATTGCGGAGCTTGCCAAATCTCTTTCAGGGTCCATGTCTGTGGAGGACCTTAAAGTTTTTTCACAACTGGCCACCCTAATGTCGATCTCCAATACATCCATGAAGTTTATCTCTAATGCAGCTAAGGGTACCCCTAGGACTTGTGGGTTCAGGCATTGTGGTCAGGAGGCACACCTGGATGTGCTTGTGTGATTTTTCAGAGCCCTTCATGACTTCGTTCTTCAATGCCCCATTTGATGGTTCATCTTTCTTCGGCCCCAAAGTTAAGGAAATACTTTCCGAAGTGAGCAATATGGAAAGACCTTGTCTGCCTTTGGGATCTGTTTTTCTACTCCTTAGAGATCCTTCCCCAGGAATCAGTGTAGTAAAAATATGTGGTTTCACATGTCCCAAGGACCTTTCCAGGAGTCAAAAGCAGGTAGTTCTTCCTGGAGCAGAGGGGAGAGCACTAATGGAAGACTCTGTCCTCAAGGCAGAGGTGGCCCACAGAACCAGGGCTTCAAAGATAATGTCTCAGATGGAGCTTACCAGCACTCATGAAGGGTTACCCAACTGCTGCACTCTGGAGGTGGTCAGGTGGCACTTATCTCTGCACACAGAAGCCTGAGAATCCATCACAGAAGACACCTGGGTGCAGAAAACCATATCCAGAGGTTATTTCATTACAATTTTCTGAAATTCCTCCAACAAAAATGAAAATGATCCTCAGTTTTTCACCCAATCAGATGGGGACTGCAGCCTTGGAAAGAGAAAAGCTGCTAGAAAAAAAAGAGTCGTCCAAAAAGTTCAAAAAACAACAAAAGGACCACCAAGATAAAGGAACCGCACTTAAACAAAAAACAGTATCCAAATAAACAAAGTGCCAGGCCACCAAGGCTGTAGATTATTAAATATATTCAACTTAAAAGTAAAAATAAAAACAGGTAAGCGCTTTCACGATACAGTAGATCGCTTCATCAGGCAGTCACATTAAAAAGAAGAACCATCTATATAGCAATAGCATTGTGACATCATTTCCTGATGCAAGAAGCATGTAAAACTTTTTTTTAACAATAAAAAATTACATTACATGATAGCAATATACTTACAAAACACAAAAAATACAAAACTTTAAAATATTCATGTAGAAAATATATATGCACACATTTTAATGTGGGAGTTGGGTGTGCCTTTAACATAGGCTTCAGGGAAACAACCTCATGTAGTCCTGGAAACATATCTCCTTGGAGTGATAAAATCCAGGCTTGTTGTCTTGCCTCTGTCTTGTTCTTAAGATCCCTGCCCATAATATCAGTTCCAACTACCTCCACTGCCAGAAACTTAAACTTATGGGAGTTCCCTTCAGCCACCACATGGTGTTCTAATGCATTTTCCTGCCTCCCATTCCTAATGTCTCTCAAGTGTTCCAAAATCCATTCCTTAAAGGAATGATTGGTTTCCCTATATAAAAAGCATAACAGAGGGTGCAGAATGCCAAATAAAATAAATTCTTCATAGAACAATTTGCATAAAACATACACTCAACAGAAAAACCTAAGTGGGGATGTTTAGAAAGTTTGCCAGGTTGTATAAAACTACATGCACTACACCTTCGACAGGGATAAGTGCCTTGCCGCTGAGACTGCAGAAACCCTCCTAATGCTACCTTTCTATAGCATAGTTGTCTCTTCACATTGGGGTTGTTTCTAAAAGAAAACCATGGAACTTCTGATACAACCCCACTCAATTCTTCAAAAACAGTTAGAATCCCCCAGTGCTTCTTCACTATATCACAGGAAGTATTTACATCACTTGAAAATGTGAGTGGAACCTTCACTACGTTGTGGAGCAAATAAAGGGGATGCCTCTCCATCAGGTAGCTGATGGGCATAATAAGCTCATCCCTTACCTTTCCTATCTTGCCAAACTTGGGCTATGCAGCTATCTACCTCATCCTGTGCATAGCCTCTTTCTAGAAACTCAGATCTCAAACTCCTCCTGCAGGAGGCTATCATTATTAAAAAGCCTCATAGTTCTTAACTGGCCCCTCAGCACATTCCTCGGTATGTGCCGAGGATGCATGCTCTTCTTGTGCAGTAATGCATTCTTCCTAGTGGCTTTTTTAAAATCCTTGGTCTTAACGTATGCTAGCACTGATTTACTGATGGATATGTCTATGAATGCAATCTTTGTCAGAAACGGTGTATGTAAATGTCAGGAACTCAGTGGTAGAATGTAAAAACATAAATTCTGCTAGCAATTCATCAAAAGGATATCATCCACAAATCTTTTGTAGTACAAAATATGATGATGGAACACATTACCAGTTAATACTGTACTTGCTTCCCACTGTGCCATTGCTAGGTTGGCATAGCTATTACCAGATTCTGTGCCCATTGCCATGCCAATCTTCTGCAGAAAAAAACTCTCTTCAAAAATACATTATTTTCTAAAACAATTTCCAGGAGTACAGATAAGTTCATTCTTGTCACGAGAAAATCCATCTTTCCCAGTCAAGAAGGTCCTTACATTCTCTACCCCCCAGGCATTGGGGATAACCGTAAATAAAAATCAGGAACTTCAGTAAACCCAGATACTCAATGGTATAAGCTCTACAATAATTTTGTTTCTCTCAAAACTGTTTGTATACCACTCAAAACTGCATTGAGCATCTTGTCCATAAATATAGAAAGGGTTTCTGTCACCCAACCTTTACTATTTACAATGGGGTGAATTGGTGGTCAAGCAGGATCCTTATGTACTTTTGGTAACCCATAAATTATGGGTGTAACAGGATGCTCAGCATTAAAGTACTTATAAAGATCATGTGATATCATTCATGTCATGAGAAGATCAAAAATCAAAATTTCTGCTTTCTCAGTAATTCCTGTAACCTGTTGTCTGGTGATCATCAGATAAGTAGTGTCAATCTGAAATAAAGTGTACATCTCATTCACATAGACATCTCTGTCAAGTAAGACCACACCTCCCCCTTTGCCTGCAGGCTGTATTTCTACAATAGTTAAGTCCTTCAGCTCTTCTAGGGCATTACTTTCCTCCATGCTGAACTTAAAAGTGAGAAGTTTGCCTTACCTCTTGTTCACATATATTCAAAAATGATTTTTTTGCTAGGTTTCTTAAACACATTCACCTGTTGTGATTGCTCTGGAACATTGCAGCCAAGGGTAACATTCCTTGCAAACATCCTTAAATCCAATAAAACATCCAGCATGGTTGCTCATTTAGCTGGTACAAACAGCAGTCCCTTATTCAATAAATCCCTCTGTGCAACCGTCAAAATATGTGATAAATTCACTACAAGGTAATTTACGGCCTCTTCCTGGTTCGCATTGTCGACCCTCTGTCCCCAGATATATAGGGCTGCTGAACACGCCCCCTTCTTGCCCTGTTTCTGAACCTGCTCTTGCGATGGTCCGTTGATATAGGAAGGAGGCAGCATGTTCATTGTTAGTTGTCCCTACAGTGACCATTGTTTCAGGCTTCTTAATTTGTTTGGGTCAAGCAAAAACTGCTCCCTTCTTAAAACCAGTCACATCAAGTTGGAGCGTCTTCCACTTTGTTGCTTGCAGCCTCTTCTCATAGGCAGCAATATTGTCATGTTAATGTATCAAGACTGTCATGAACCATCTCTGCAGAGAAATGCTCATATAAATTGTTTTGTAGCTCTTTAACTTTCCTGAGTAGCGCTTCTTCCATGGGTAAGAAGTCATCGATCAGTAACCTCATGTTATCAAAACTCAGTTTTAAATTCAATCCAAAAAGTTCCCCCAGACCAACAAGGATCCAAAACTTACTCAGGATTCTTTTTATTACCAAAGAAGGCAGGGGACTTGAGACCAATTCTGGATCTCAGCAGACTCAACCAGTATGTAAAATTCTCAAAGTTCTGGATGGTAATGGTTCATTCTATTTTACCTCTGCTATGGAAGGATGACTGGATGTGCTTGATAGACCTTTAAGATGCGTACTGTCATATTGAAATGAACAGACACTCTAGAAGAAACCTTCACTTTCGGCTGGAAGCCAGCCATTACCAGTTCAGAGCACTGCCATTTGGCCTCACCACAGCCCCTAGAGTGTTCACCAAATGTATGGCAGTGGTAGCGGCTCACCTGAGACTACTGAGATTCTGGGTGTTTCCATATCTAGATGACTAGGTCCTGACCACTCCGTCCAAGCATCCATTGATTCAGGTGAGGAATTACTTGCTCCAGTTATGTCATTAATTGGACATCACAGTCAATTATATCAAGTCATAGCTTATCCATACTCATACCCAGGAGTCTGTAGGTGCTTGTCTAGACACTGCCAACCAGATGGCTTCACTTTCTCTAAAAGGATTTTTATTTCGGGTCTCAGGTCATCTCCCTTTTTTATCCTACAGCAAGACTAGTCCTCCAAGCATTAGGATCAATGGCAGCAGATATGACTCTAATTCCATTAACCAGGTATATCATATGAGCATCATACAATGGACTCTGTACAGTGGTCTGTTCTTCAGCATCCTCTAAGCAACCCAGTCAAGGTTTCCAAAGTTTGCAAGGAATATCTTCTTTGGCGGCTTCATTCAGAAAAAGGTTCTCAGGGTCCCCCTTTCTTACTCACTCAGCCAGTAGCCACAGTCACCATGGACATCTCCTAAATTGGATGGGTGGAGGACATTTCTTGGGAAGGACAGTCCAAAGTGTGCGGTCCCCAGGAGAGGCCAGTTTGCACATCTGTGTCCTGGAAAAAGCATTGTAGGCTTTTCAAGATGTTTTACCTTTAGAGATGATTGTTATACGTACAGACAACATGTCAGTAGTCTGATATAGCAACAGATGGGGGGGGGGGCAGATCTTTACCCACTGTATCAAGAGGCAATGAGAGTGTGGCAATGGGTAATTTCTTCTGGCAACTTTCTTTTGGCAATGCAGATATCGGGGGAGGGGGGGATTTTTGCAGACAGAGTAAGTAGGTCTTTTTTGATACCTCACAATTGGTGTCTCAATTAAAGAGTTGGGGTGGGATTTTTTGTCGATGGTGCCAGCCATGCTGTGATCTTTTTGCTTCTCCCCTCAACAAGTGCAGCAGGTTTTATGGCCTTGTCCCTCCACAAAGGGAGTCAACAAGAGATGCTGTAGTGCACAATTGGCCCTCTGGTATCCTTTATGCTTAAACCACCAATCGCCAAATTTCTACAGAAAGCATCCTGGCTGAAGAGCTCAGTCATCCATATTGCACTCTTTTGGCCTCGTCAGGTCTGGTTTCCCTTCCTCTGGCCTCCTCTTATTTATCCACTTTGGACATCCAGACCTTCTGTCTCATCCCACAGGGATGCAACATTAAAGCATCAATAGCCTCATGTTAACCACATGGTTTCTCCAGTTGCAGTCATGGCTAGGAATCTTTTATCCTCTCAGAAGCTTTCCACCAGGAAACTTTACAAAAGTAAATGGAAAAGATTTTTGATCTGGGTCCCATCTCCACCCTACTTTCAGCAGTTCTCGATTTTTGCCCTCCATTTTTAACAACTAGGTGAGCTGTTCATCTGTTAAAGTTCAACTAATGGCCATTTCAAATTTTCACTCAGGAAATTATCACTCTTCCCTGAGATTATGCAAGGCCTTCCTTAAAGGTAAATTTTCACTCAGGCCCTCGGTTAAAGATTGTACACCTGCTTGGGATTTGACTATTCTATTACAGGCTCTTATCCAACCTCCCTTTGAGCCTTCTGCTAAGATCGATCTTAAGTTCTTGTCCTGGAAAATAATTTTTTTGGTCAGTCTAACCTCTGCTAGATGAGTATCTGAACTCCAAGCCCTGTCTGCACGAACTTCATACCTGTTGAACTTCCATAAGGATAGGGTCTCGTTACTCATTAACCCATCCTTTCTAATTAAGGTGGCTTCTGAATCGAACTTAAATCAGGTCATCAGTTTACCTGAGTTCTTTCCTAAATTCAAAAAGCACAAATCCACCGGCAGAACACACTTTATTGCAGAAAAGCTTTCGGGTAAACACCCTTTCTCTATGCTAAAAACAGTATATAACAAATACACCACATTTAAATAAGACCAAAGAAGTATCATATGACCACAGCCAACAAATCTCACAGGACACTCTTAGTTAAAAAAACTTCTCAAAATAATTAAAAGAAAAATATTTATAAAACATCCTATAAGTTTTGCTGTTGTATTCTGACTAGGACAGGTTTCATACTTACTAGGTTGTTAAGACCAGGCTTTGAATCTGCATGTAGCCTAATTGTGTGCGTCTTTCGGCTTTTCCCGGTTAGGGGTCGCCACAGCGGAACTCTGGTCCGCTAATGATTGGTAGTTGAGTTTTACGTGCCGAGTTACCAGCCCTGACGCACAACCTTCAACGAAGGTACGCCCATTCATGCATGTCTCCACGCAGAAGACGCTCTAGTTGAGAATCGAACCGGACAGCGTCTTACTGTGAGGCGACAACGCTACCGCAGCACCACCACCGCGGGTAACAATCCACTCATATTCTTTATCTTCAAGATAGTTATTTAAATCACCTCCTCTAATCCCTTTTTGTATACTATCTATTACCCTAAACCTGAAAGAATGATCTATACCATTAGACATAATATGCTTAGATAGTACATTTTTATCATTATTTTGTTATTATTTTTGGATTTGTGGTTTTTTGAAGTTGCCTTGATGTTCTCCAGCTACCATTGTATCAGCTGTTTTTTTAGATTATTTCCTAAATTCTCAAACAAAGGAGAATATATGCTAAATCTTCTGGACATACATCAGCAGCTGAGATTTTATTTGCACAGAACACAGGATTTCAGGAAATCTGATCACTGGTTGTCTCTCTCTCCAAGAACAAAATGGATAGAGCAGTTTCTAAAGTGCCTCTAGCTAAATGGCTAAATGGTTAACTGATTGTATATCCTTTGTCTATAAAGAAAGAGGTTTAGCTTTCCCCAAGTCCCCCCCCCAAAAGCACATTCCATGAGATCTGTAGCTTCCTCATTGGCCTTTTGGTCAAGAGCGTTCATAGATATTTGTGCAGCTGCCACTTGGTCCAGTGCTCATACCTTTATTGCTCATTACAAGTTAGACATACTAGCCAGAAATAGGGACGGCATTTGGTTCCACTTTACTCTGGAATATCCTTCCATGAGGATCACCCAAGGTTCATCTATTTATTTATTTATTTATTTATTTAATTTAACATTTGTTTACTGGGAAAGTCTGACTTGGAACAAAGCCAATTTTCAGTGGAGGCCTGAGAGAAAAGCTCCAGATGCATGTCTTTGTAACATGGGAGGAAACCCACATAAATGCAGGGAGGACATACAGACTCTGCACAGAAGACACTCCAGCTGAGAATCGAACCAGAGAACCTCTTGTTGTGAGGCGACACTACTGCTGCACCACAACTGGGAAATCTGTCCCTTCAGATAAGGAATGAATGAAAATGACAGCATCGGGTACAAAAGTTATATACTTACTAGAACGGTGTATCTGTGTGGTCCATTTTCATTCTTCCTCAACTCCCCACCCTGTAACCCTCTTCCCTCTTTTTTAGTGAGGTCTAAAGGATGTGCTTTTGAGAACTCTGCTGTTTGCTTTGAGCTCCAGCCTCTCTGTGTGTTCTTATGTTTTTTTTTTTTTTTTTTTTTTTTTTTTAGTAGGGTGTCATGTATGTTACTGATGGGACAGCTGACACAATCTGAGGTATACCAGGAGAGGGGAGCATTATGGATAAAGGGGAGGAGCTCGAGAGCTGAATCTGATACTGGTAAAAGCGGCTTAGTTGGATCTGATGTTTGATCCGAGACCCATCACTTAAAAAAGAAGAATGAAAATGGAAAACAAAGATGCATCGTTATGGTGAGTACATAACTTTTTCTTTCACAAGACTCTGGAAGCTACCATATATAAAACTGTCCATGCTTTTGCCATATGTTAACAAGTTGAAAATGTGACATAGAGGCAGAATAGAATTTGGCTTAGCTGTCTTGTCTTTCGGCTTTTCCCAGTTAGGGGTCGCCACAGCGGAACTCCGGTCCGCTAATGATTGGTAGTTAATTTTTATGTGCCGAGTTACCAGCCCTGACACACAACCTTCAACGAAGGTACGCCCATTCACGCATGTCTCCACGCAGAAGACGCTCTAGCTGAGAATCAAACCGGACAGCGTCTTACTGTGAGGCAACAACGCTACCACAGCACCACCACCGCGGATCCTGTAATTGTCTGTCTGCTTGATGATATTGATGTGATGAGTACCAAAGCCAGGCTTATCAATCACACATTACCACTGTAGTAACTGACCAGGGTGGCAAGAAGTACTTAAAAGAAATTAAATATTTTTGACAGAAGGGCTCTGCTCCTTGATATGGAGGCTTTGCTTAGATAATCACATTTTCTAAATATAATGTCTCTGAGGTCAACTCAGAGTAAAGTGAAGCAAGTTAATATTTTTTGTCTGATATAGTGTGTTATCACTCTTTAGCATGCACTATATTCTATAGTGTTTAACCACTGCACAGCTGCTTGACCCATGTCTGTAAATTGCCCACACCCATTGGACAAGGCCACTTCCTGCACTAACCATCTGCAAATTCCAGACATTATGTAAGTAGAGGATGGATGCTAACCGTTAGGATCTGTGATATGTATCATTTGAACCATTTTTCTTGTTTATTATTGTATGTTCATTCACATCTGAAATTGTAGCTCAAGGAAGGAGACACAGGATAGCTTTTGTGAGCAGTGAGCAAAGATATAAAATTTATAAATGTGATGGAGAATGGCAAGCACACGTATCAGCTCACTTACAGACACGCTGTTATTTAACACATTATTGTTTTCCATTGTGGTCCCTGCATCTCTTAGTAAGAATTTAATTAGCACATTTTTTGTGGCGCATACACCTTTGATGCAAGAAGATCAGAAGTCTATATGCTGTAGTCCCACTCTAGGTGATTCAATTAATTTTCATTCACTGACACTGGAGTGCAGCATAAGGTGGGTGCTGCAGTCGTGTGTGTGACATCCCTTCTTCCATAGTTGATGGTAGCTCAGCTAGATGTAAAAGATTCCGTGGCACTTATTGAAAAGAGCAAGTGGATGCTTTAGTTATGCATCTTAAAACCATACACATTTTTATATTATTTGTACTTTAATAGACACGATATTTACACTTTCATTTTCACATTAACACTTGCATACACTTTTCATATTGTCAGACTCGCACTGTCATCACATTAGTAATATTCCCTTATTTATTTCACCTTTTAACCTTCCCCATATCCTCATCATTTTCCCATAACCATCTTTTTATTTCAGTTAATACATCTTCAACTTCTTGATTTCTTATTCAATAATCTGTCATATTTTTTCCTCAATATTCATACTGCTACAAACAATGTTATCTCATTTGTCAATTTCTCATTTGCTTTTCTCCTACTTTCCATACCATATCATATCCACATTTCTGTTTCTAAATCCTTCCCATTTATACTTTTTTAAATTTCTCAAAAACATTTTCTTTTCACATTCCAAAAAAAATAGATTTTTCTTCATTACATTTCCTTTCCTCTATTTCATTCTTTCCATTATACTTCTACGTTTGATATTCTGAACTGCATGTTCAATATTCTTTAGAGTTGTATGCTTAAATTCTAAAACAGAAGTTTTCTCATGAAGCATGCTTTTTTCTCTGCTTCATTTTTAAAGCATTCTGCTAATGGATAAGTTTCAAATGTCACTTCACAAACATTTTCACTACTTAAGTGAATTAAAGGTCTTGTGTCTTTTAACCTAAACCCAGTAGCAAAATAATATTAATAATGTCATAACTGTTAATGGCTTATGTTTTTGTTCTGATTATTACTGCTGGTTCTTTACTTTTCGCTGCATTCAGTCCCTCAGTCCTCCTTTGCAGGACTTTGAATCTCTCTTCTCCATGCTTCTTTGTCTGCCTGACTCACAATTAAAGCACAAGTCTTTGTAGTTCTCTTCTCAGTGTTTGTATCAGTTCTTTTCATTTCATCATGTTACAGGTGTCCTTAAAACTGGCTTCTCTACAGGCTGAATATGTACTCAGATTTATACCATCAATCCCAGCATTTGTTTTCCTTTCCCAGCTTCTTACTAGTATCTTTAGTAATTTTCTGTTTGTGTAGCTGAGGCAGTCTTTCCTCCATTGTATTGTAATAAGCCACGTCTCCATCCTTCGGCTCTTTCTCTGGGATTAAATCCATTAAGACTTGTGTTTCAAGCATTTCACCATCAAAGTGGCTTACCGTTGGCATCTGCTATATCTTTATCATGCCCCACAGACCTTAAAGCATTCTCAGTTGTGTGCTTACTATCCTCCTCTATTTTGGAAGTGTCTGAGCCCAGCAGCCCTCTGCTGCCACTTAATAACTCAAACCAAAAAAAAGAGGGGAATTCCACTAATGCCCTGGCTAAATTTTCCCTAATCATGTCAATACAAATCTTAGGTCTCCCTTGAAAAGTGCTCACTGGCCTTGTGGGGCTAACCCAGTTAACAGGTAAATACTAAGCAGTCTGTCTGCAGACCATTACAAGCCTATCCAAAAAAAACCTATTCCAGTCTCGAGGAGTGCAAGAGAAGATAGACCAGGGAAGCATTTGAGGCAGCCCTTCTAATTAATTATTTAGATTTACCTCAAGTGTAGTAAGGATATTACTCAGCTTGACATGTAGTGGAAGTTTTTTTCCAGAGTTGAGGGGTACATTGAGATATGAATATAACTTGCCAACTTTTTCGTATTTATCATATAATAGATTTATTTGATAGACACTTTTGTAAATAGTTGTATAATTGAAATAGGAATATTTAACAATGTGAAAATATAAACAGTTTAAAAAAAAGAAATGGATGCCAAGTAGAAGGAGACCCGACACAGAACTCACTGGTAACTTTTTTGCTTTCAGAAGTGGCACCTGTGTCACTAACCACATGGGTTCTGTCAGCTATCCATATTCATATTTAGAAGTTTGTCAATAATGCCTGCATGGGGAGTAGTGTCAAAGGCATCACTGTTAAGTTAGATAGAATGAGATCTCTTATAAACATTAATTTTATTTATTTTATTTTATTTTACATTTGTTTACTGGGATAGTCTGTCTGGACACAGGTCCTTTTTCAGCACAGACCCAGGGAGAAAAGCTCCAAAAGCAGTATATAACTTTACATCTGAAAGTTTTGATTAGACATTGTGATATACATAGAAAAGGTGCAAAGCATTGTAATAGATGCTAACAGCCTGGATGCTAAGTACAGTACTCCTGGTGTATTTGGTTCCTGATTTATAACAGTTTATATTTGTTGTAAATAGTGAGGAGATGCATATTCACTATGCTATGCAGAGTTACAGGGGATTACAAAGCAAAGATGTAATACAGTTTGACATAAACGGTGAGGTGAGGGGTAATTGAAAGTAGATGAGTGAAGAGAAGGGGTAGGTCAAATGGGGTGACAGAACTGATAGTAGTGCAATAGGAGGAATAAAAGATTAATCATTTAACAAAATAAAAGATTAATGATTAAGCAAAAGATAAATATTTGTTTCAAACCTGTCCTACATTAAAAGTACATTAAGTATTGTATTATATTGTATTGAGGTATGGTGTGTTTTATGTAGTGTTTACTTCTTTATTTTTTTTTTTTCCTAATTGTTGTAGTCAGAAGTATCCTGGATCCCAAATAAACACTATTCTGGCATTTATGGACTCATGAAGTTAGTCCTCACAAAGACTCTCCCCTCTTCTCTGGAAAGAGTAATTGTTTTGGACACTGACATCACCTTTGCAACTGATATTGCCGAGTTATGGGCTGTCTTTCACAAGTTCAAAGGTATGTTGTTTCTGTATCCTTAAAAAGCATAATTAGTGTTGTATGTCTGGAAAAGATATGTAAAGTGTGCTGAATAGACTGTCAAAGAAATGAAGTTTTCAAAAGATAGTGTTTTGTGTTTCATATTTTGTAAGTATACAGCCGAGTGCTCCTCCAGGCGTCTTCTGCAGTTAACTCCTACAGCTCCTCTAGGCGTCAAATATTGATTGTTCACATTTGCATTAATAATTCAAAAACCATGTTAAATACAAGGGACCAGGATATTTTGTCTTGAAGCATATGTGATGGCAAATACAACTGTGTTGATACTCTCTCAATGGTGATAACTTCATTTTTTAAAGGCTTAAGCCACTCCCACTGGGAGTTAAAGGCACACACTCAAAAGAGCTGTACCGGAGGGAATGAGATAAGTGAAGAACAACATATTGGCAGTTTATCTAAGAGCAACATACCTGTGTTGTATACTACAGATGTCTTATTTTTTAACTCTTTATCCCTGTTCTGATATATTTCTGAACATAAAATTATTACTGGTCTTGCACAAGCCATCAGGAAGTCTGGTAATTCAACCACAGAAACTCAAGACTTTGGTTTACTATGCTTGAAAAAGTAGTTATTAGGATTCTATGGATCATATTTGAATATGGAGACAGCCATGTGAATAGCAGAGGCAGGTATCCATTTTCAGGGCTGGTAGGCCACTTGAGGTTTGGCTAGAGAAGACAAATGTGATGTGTGTTACACTGCTGCCTTGATGGGAGAGATGGAGAAGCTGTATACTGTGAACCTTTGGCAGAGGATGCGTCTATATCAGAAGATCGAATGCTAAAAATAGCGAATGCTCTTCTATCGAACTTAAAAATGTGAAACGTTAAAATGTCGAAGAAACAGATCAGCAAATTTTTTTCCCAGGGAAAAAAATTCACTGATCCAAAAAAAAAAAAACAATGTACAGGCAAAGCAAAGTGGGGGTCTTTGCCCCCATACTCCCCCCAACTTAAATATACCAGCTCCGAGATTGCACCACAGTGTTGAAAACAGCAAAGTCCGGAGAATGGCCCATCAATTTTTTTCCCTACGAAAAAAATCAATGTTCCATGCTTTCAGGTTTCACATTTTAAAGTTCGATATAAGAGCGTTTGCTAATTTAAACATTCGCTCTTCTGATAGGAACCCCAGAGGATGCCTGGTAGTACCTGTGTAAGAAGACCAAACGGAGCTTCTTTAACAAATGTGCATGAGAGCACGTTTTTCTTTTAACTTTACTGACTTAATCATTATTGCTGTTAATTCACTGTTGCAAACTGTGCCAAGAAATATATTTATTTATTTGACATTTATTGACCGGGATAGTCCGACTGGATACATGTCCATTTTCAGCAGAGGCCCTGGGAGAAAAGCTCCAAGGTAGAGTCAGAAATATACCAATGTAGACATAATTACAGGTGAGTAATTTACAGAGGATACATGAAAAAACATGAGATAGGCAAGTTCGCAAGTATAGTTATCCCTAGTTTAAGTCAGGGGAATACATTGACAGTAGGCAGAAAGTAATATATTATATACATTTATGAGGAGGGTTAACCAGGCTTGTTACAGTGGCAGCATAGCCAGTTTAGTGCCAGATGTTGTCCGAATTTGGTTTTAAATTGGCAAAGGGAGGAGAGCGAAGTAACGTCGGTTGGAAGGAGATTCCAAACTCTTCCTACAGAGTTTGCAAAGAGGGCATCCCCAGCTGTATTGTTAATTTTGATTGTCTGAATTAGTAATTTGTTTGAGGATCTAAGCAGTCTCTGATTGTTATGAGGGGTGATAATATTACTTAGGGATGGTGTATTATCTGGATTATAGAGAATTTTTTTAGCTATAGTCAGAAGGTTGTATTGGATTAGACTGGGAAGTTCTAGCCACCCAAGCTGTTTGACATTAATGCAGTGGTGTGTCCTAAATGGCAGGCCAGTGGCAAACCTGGCAATGTGATTGTAACAAGTATAACTGGTAAAATGCCTTCACGATAATGCTTTAGAACTATAAGAATACATTTATTAAAGTTGTGCTGCACAGTGAATGCACATATTAAACTAACTCTGGTGCCAATATGGTAGCTTGTTTTTTGTTTAACTTGATTTAAATAGATTGATCATGTCAAATCAAGGTAGACTGATGGCCTCATTCCCTCCGATGAGTAAATTATATGTCGGTATGGTGAAATGGCATAAAATACAAGTGACAAAGTACATTAAGTGATTGTTCATGTCTAAGCTGTACACAGGAGCCTTTATAGCATTTGTTAAAGAGACCTGATGCATAATTGTTTATTTGATAGCGGTATGTCTCCCCTTGTGTTCCTGTTTTTTTATCATAGTATTCTTAGGTGCAGCACAGGTGGCCCCATAAGGATTAATGACAGTGATTATAACATATTACCAGTAGTACATAAGGTGTTCTTTTGCTTCAAATGAGAATCATCTCTCAGTTAATACTACTGTTAAATAATGAGAATAATGTGGATCATGAAGCTCAGCCGTGTATTTAACTGTATGTAAATTGTGTGACATTTACATTTTGTCAGTGTCCAGCATTCATTGCACCATGGTGGAGAAGGTGGTACAGAAGATACTAATGATGCAAAGACTAGATGTCTGTCAGCTACATTAATTGCCATTGTCAGCATCAAACATATCCTTGAGCCTTTCTACCTCAGTCAGTTCTGCTTTAATTTTTTGAGGAGATAAACGTGAAATAGTTACAACCAGAACAGTGTGCCAGAAAGTTGCATTTCCAGTGAATGCATTACCCAAATATCGCATATGCCTTCCTTCTGTCTAGTTCACTCCTCATTCATTTGAGGATAACAGCATAGCTGCATCAGCATGTAGTACAAGGTTGGTTAGCCTATTGGTTTAGAGGCGTGGCATTTAAATGTAGTGTTGGTGTCTTAAGCTTGTGGTTGGGTTTGGATCAAAGAGGGCTGAACATGGAGGTAAGGACTGTGCATTCGCTGGACTGTTTCATGCAGAAATATGAAACTGGTCTGTGTATTATATTTTCAGTTCCTTGCATCGGCTGGAGAAGTACAATATCTGTTTTAAGGAAGTTGGAAAAGAAGATGACTACCTTTGTGAAACAATACCTGTTGCACTCTGTGCCATAACATGATATGGCTGGAAAGAGTAGAGCAAGTCTAAGATGGACACTTGAAGGTTTCACAGCTAGTGGTCACCTTTTGAAGGGGAAACATAGCCCAAGCACATGTCCTAATGTTGTGGTAGTGTATTTGTTAATTCTGTGAAACACAGTGACTGTACTATTGAATGGTCTACAAGTACTGCTTTACCACAGTAGCAGAAAAAGGTTATGTGATGCATTTTTTATCTGGCTTAAAATAGTTCATATGAGATTAAAACAGTCTGAGTATTTCAGCCCCTCAGTTGTTGTAAAGCAGTAGGTCAGAATGAGTGTTAGGGGGCCAAGGTATTTTGAAGACATGCTGTATATCATACTTTTTTCTCCAATTCTTTCCAAAGTAACCATTAAGTAGATGGTGGCATCACAATCTGGTATTTAGAGTCTCTACTGCATGGGACTTCCTTATACAATCTTATCAGTGTCATATTTTTATAGAGAATATCACTCCAAAGAAGGAAGTGTCTACAGCTATTATCTATTTAACATACCTTTTTTGCAACTTTTTATCCCTCTCTTCCTGCCAACCATTAGTACCATCTTGATCAGTTAACCCATGCATTCTTCCCTCACTGGTAGCAACAATCAACTAAGAGGAACTGTTGTTTAGGCAGCCATCAGATATCTTGTTTTTAGTCTTGACCTCAAGTTGCATGCCCAGTAACTTGCTGCTCCCTTTACTGTGCAGTGGGCATCCGTAGGGATGTGTCACTCATGCAAGTGTCATAACCTCTTCAACACTGCCTTACCCCAGGAGCCAACATTCCCATGTGGTTTCCAATTTTCTCAGGGGACCTTGCTGTAAGACCATGTGCCTGTATCCCCTTTCCTTAACAAAGATAGAATTGGCAGTGCCACATCTCTAATTTAGCTTCAGCAGGCACTCGACCCTAATCAGATTCAGATCATCTGTGTCATAGTCAGGGCTTTATCCCTCTATGCCATTGGAGCTGGCGCTCTTGTCACCATTGCTGTGTGGTGTATGGTTCAAGCTCAAGCTGCTGATTGTCTATTGGAGTTCTTGTATGTGAAGCTGTAATATGCATTGAATAAGACAGAGATCAGTAACCTACAACATTAAGTACTGTATATTTCTTTTAACAGTTGTAATTAATCATTGCTTGCTCATTGACACTGAGCCATCAAGTAGTAATTCAAACTTTAGTAGAGGGAACTTTTTCTGTGAAGGCTGGGACTTCAGTGATATTTGATTAGCAAGCATTTGCAGTACTGACCACAGGGTAAATCCTTCCATATTCCCTGTTCTGCTTTTTTTTTTGTCAAAAGGTCAGTACATACACATTTGACTGAGTTTCCGTCCATCATCTTTGATATTTTGTTCAATTAGTTTGCATTTTGGCATGGTTCTAAATGCTTCTCTTCTGTGTTATCTGTAAGCTGCAGCTTTATTTTCTTTAAATTATAATTGCAACAAAACTGTACATATTTAAGGTGGCACAGAGGTGCAGCAGTTCCATCTTCTACCTCACATAACTGCTTAAATCTTCAGTTCATCTTTTATCATCTCTTATCTGAGGCCTTGGTGCAAAGTCAACATTTAAGCATCACATTCTGTGGCTCTGATTGGTACAGCATCTTGATGAAGTGATTGATTGGTTAGATGGGGTTCCTTGTAATATAGTGTAGTATTCTGATGTAAATTATAATTTATATTTTTAAGATTGCAAACAGAAAAGTTGTAGGTTAAACTTACTGTTTGTAGTTTAATGACATTTTAGTAGTTGGTATGTTGAGGATTACCTTAACTTTTACTTTATAGCTGTCATTGTTTCCCTTAATAATTCTAATCTGTTTAATGTAGTGCCCTAAGCTAATTTTTGCACTGTCATCTCATGAATCATCATTTAAACCATCTGGTCTACAAGGAGTCAACATATCCTTGGAGTTTGGATGTAAGGTGGATAATAGCCTTGATCTGATGTCATTTTCATTCAGTCCTCAACGTATGGGTATCAGATCAACACGGCCTCTTTTCTTCCAGATGCTCGCATCCAACTTTCAAGCTCCTCCCCTTACCCATAATGCCCCTTACTACTGTATTACCCCAGATCTCATTTGGCGCTCTAATGGCTTGGATGTGGATTATGCTGTTACAAGCTGTAGGTTGTAGTATTCAGTCTTTTGTGAGTAAAAAATTGCTTTTGTTTTTACTTTCTAATCTAACTTTCTTCTTTCTATACCCCTTCCTCCCTTTACTCCTTTTTTAGTGTTTTTCACACTTATTTCTACCCTTTTCCAGGTATGTCTTTGTTAGCATTGCTGGTAACCCTTTCTTTCCTTTTGTACTCGCTTTCCATGGCTACTTTTCTAATTAACATTGTTGGTAATTTTCCTTTTTTCTCCTTAAAAAAAAGTATTTTTTTATCATGGATCATTATTGACAAGCCAACTGGATTTAAGAAATGCACTTCCTGTTGGAGTAAGATACCCAATTCCAGTAATCACAGAGAGTGAGTTTACTGTTTAGGCCCAAGCCGTCTGAATTCCTCTGTCAAATATTTGTGGGGTTCAATGCCAGGGCTTTTAATGATAGATGCAATAAATTTGGTTCTGAAGGGCCTTCTTCCTTCTTCAGCTCCTTCTTTGTCTACCTCTGCATCAGGGGCTCAAAGCCTCTCCAAAATGTTGAAATTTTCTTCAGAGCGCAGGAAACGCTCTCCTGCTCAGTCCCCAAAGTCTGCTGTGATATTGGAGCTATCTGCCAACCTTCCACAATGCTCGGATCTAACTCCTTCAGATCCAACACAGACTGTTTCAAAGTCACCTTGGCCCCGGAGTCCTCTATTCTGTCTGGAAGCCATTCTTTCCATGGCTCCAATCCCCTGATTTGCAGGAAATTCCCAAGAGGTTGTCTCATCCTCCTCCTGTTTCATCATCTATCAGGTCCTCCCAAAGTCCCTCCGAAACTGATGTGGATAAGATGAGGCTCTGAAGCTGGATCAGAAGGAAGGATAGATAGGGTCATGTTCTTCACAAAGAAAATCCTAGGCCTTAAACAGTTGTCCTATATGGACAGACTAAAAAAACTCCAACTATTCTCTGTCTCATATCGCCTACTTAGAGGTGATCTCTGCTTGACTTACAAAACCATGTCTAACCCAGCTCTGTTAGAAATGCTACATCTAAAGAAATCCCAATCCCTCTGCACTACACGCTCCAGAGACCTCAACCTCTTTACCACAATCAACAGAACAAGCTGGGGGGACAGGTTGATAACCCTGAGGCTGCCCATGCTATCAAATAGACTTCCCATACATTTCAAGTGGAGTGCCTCACTGGCCCTCCTCAAGAGAAATCTTGATGAGTGGATGGGAAATAGAAAATTCACCCCGGTGATCACTGCAGTGACTCTACTCGACAGAGGCACTGGGACCTAAGGTCGGGTGGCACGAGCAAAGGGTAATCCTAGGGGCTAGGCTTTAAACACCCCAGGGCCATTAGCCTAGTACACACCTATGAACCTACGATGAGGATGTTTCTCTGAGATCAGATCCAGGTGGGGGTCCTACTGTCTCCATCTTCCATAGGATCTGTGAGCCTTCAACCAGTTTCCCATCTCATCATTTCTCCTTCTCCGATCTGACCAGCGATTTCAGAGCCATCTGTTCTGAGATCCCAGAGAGTCAAAGTGTCTGATCTTAAAGATAGCTGCTTCTTCGACTCTGACCATATCCCTGACTCATTCGGTGCAACCCCCCTTGACCTGAACTGTTGCCTTCAACTCTGAGAGTTTCGGAGCCTCAGCGGTGGACAGCTCAGATCTGACTCCTCCCTTGGAGCAGAGATCCAGGCAGGGTCGGAGCTTCACAGCACCAGGAGTCACGGCTCTCCTGAGGCTGGCTGCAGCTTCTCACAGTACCTCACTTTTGACTCTTACTACTTCAGATCCAGACCCCATCCTCCCTTCTGATCTAGCTTCTGAACCTCATCTGCCTATTTCCCAGGGACAGCCGGTAGCTTTCAGGCAGTTCCAGTTCAGGAACTTCCTTCTTCTTCCAACATCTCTCCAGATCATCCCATTGAAGAGGTTCCCTGAAAGAGTTTGTGTAGCAGCAGGCACTTAGATTTCCTCAAGGAATTCTGTGCCCAAAGACACCGATTTTAATGAGAGGGAAGGATCCCCCAGATCACCACCAGAAGACATCTCCTTCACAGACCTTCTTGAGATCCTTCACCAGAAAGGTGGTTGGTCCTCCAAATCCCCTTCCCAGGAGGAAATGATGTTCCTAGAAGGTTTTGGGTCTGGCCCATCTATGTTTTGGGTTACCCCCCTGGTGGATGACCTCATAGACCTTCTCTCTTGCCGGACTTGGAAGGAACCAGGTATCTGAGAACCAATCCATCATCATCCAGGTAAGATCTTAGCTCCACCCAAAGACAGGCTTTTTTTGGAGTAAGAAAATCCCTGTAGATACCATGGTTGTCACGGGATCCACAAAAAAATGAGCTGGTTGAACAGCTCCTCTGTCCGTCTTCCTAATAGAGTCTAGGGCATTGGACAGGTTTGGAAAGCAAATTTACACTCTGCGATCTTTGCCTTATGGTCGTTTAATTATTTGGCCCACTTTACTAGATTACAGTGGGACTTGATTAAGGAACTCTCTAAGTATACCCCTGGGTCCATGTCAATAGAGGAACAGAAGGTTTTTTCCTCTCAACTGGGCACCCTTCAAACCATATTTAATGCATCCATGAGGTTAAGCTCTCATGCAGCTGAAGTTTCCTCACTGGCTGTAGGTTCAGGCATAACCATCAGGAGACCTGCTTGGATGTACTTGTGTGATTTTCTGGGGCCCTTCACGTCTTCTTTCATCAGTGCACCCTTTAATGGATCTTCCTTGTTTGGGCCCACTATTAAAGATGCACTTGTCCATAATAAGCAAGATGGAAAGACCTTATCTTCCATGGGAATCCATTTTTCTACCCCCATAAAGATCCTTTTCTAGGAATTAGTGGGGAAGAGAAAAACTATGGTTCCGAAAACCCCAAGATCCTTTTCAGGATTCATGAGGGGAAATTTCTCCTAGGGGCAGAGGGGAAGTAACAGAAGACACCGCCCTAATGGCAGAGCAGTACTCAAAACCAAGGGTTCCAATATTCCTTTTTAGATAGGCCCTTTCAATGCTCCTGAAATGTTGTCTGACTTTTTCTGTGGAGACAGTTGGGGGACATTTGCTTTGCACCCAGATGTCTGAGCAGCTATCACAAAAAATTATTGGATGCAAAGAATCATATCCAGAGGTTATTTAATTTCCTTTTTACAATTTCCACCAATCAGACAGAAACAGCTCCCCAATATTTCACCCAGTCAGCAGGAGTTAGCAACTCTAGGATTTCAAAAGCTGCTAAACAAGGGAGTCATCCAAGAGGTCCCACCAGTCCAAAGAGGATCCATAGTTTACTCAAGGTTTTTTTTAGTGCCAAAGAAAACAGAGAGACAGAGACTAATTTTGGATCTCAGCCAGCTGAATCAATTTGTAAAGAAGTCCAAGTTCTAGATGGTTGTGGTTCAGCCCGTACTGCATGTTCTGCAGATGGATGACTGGGCATGCTCCATAGACCTCCAAGTTGCATTCTGTCACATAAAAATGAACAGACATTCTCAGAGATATTTGCGCTTTCTGCTGGGAGTCAGTCATAACCAGTTCAGAGCCCTGCTGTTTGGTCTCACCATGGCTCCCAGGGTGTTCATCAAGTGTATGGCAGTGGTAGCAGCTCATCTCAGACTGTGCAGATTCAGAGTGTTTCCTTATTTGCATGACTGGCTGCTCACTGCTCCAATAAGGCATCTACTTGAAGAAGCCAGGGATTACTGACTCCATCTGTCTCAGTCCCTGGGCATTACAATCATTCTCCCTAAGTCCCATCTTCAGCTTGTTCAAGTCTTAGAGTTCACCTGCACACAGTCATTATCAGTTGGCCTTTCTACCACAAAACAGCGTTCATACTTTGAGACTGCATGACAGTCAGATCCGATTGCATCCTACCCCTCTAGCAAAATTGATACTTTAGGTTTTAAGTTCTGTGGCTGCATTGATTACCCTGCTACCCACTGCTCACCTTCACATGAGAATTCTGCAGTGGACTATGTCAGTACAATAGTCGATTCTTCAACAACCTTTGAGTCACCCTATAAAACTTCCTCTGGTTTTCAGGGACTCCCTACTTTAGTGGATCCAGTCCAGTGACATTTGTCGGGGATGTCCCATTATCCTTCTTTCCCTAAAGGCCACGTTGACCATGGACACCTCCCAACTCGGGTGGGGTCATTTCTTGGGACAGACTGTTCAAGGCACGTGGTCACCAGAAAGAGAACAACTTGCATATAAATGTCTTGGAGATGTGTTTCAGCATTGCAGGCCTTTCAGAACTCTCTTCCTCTAAGGATAATTGCTATCCAGACAAACAGTATGTCAATGGTATGGTACATCAACAAACAGGGGAACCAGGCCCTACCCTCTTTGCTGAGAAGTACTGAAAGTTTGGCAGTGGGCAATCTCCTCCAACTGCTTTCTGGTAGCAATGCATATACTGGAGAAATCCATCGTTCTAGCCGACAAGCTCAGAAGCGCCATTCTGATGCCTCATGAGTGGTCTCTCAAGCATACATTGACGGAAAGAATCTTTCACTGATGGGATCAACCTTGCTGCGATCTCTTCGCCTCAACCCTCAACAAGAGCAGCAGTTTTTTTCCCTAATTCCCTGTTAGGGGGAGTCCCTGAGAGAAGCGTATGTCCTGTTTAGCCCTCCAGTCTTGTGTACACCTACCTTTCCCTACCTCTGATCCCTAAATTTCTTCAGAAAGCACTCTGGTTGAAGAGAAAATTTATCCCCATTGACCCCTTTTGGCCTTGGCAATTTTTGTTTCCCTTCCTGTGGGTCTCACTTTCTATGTCCTCCTTGGCCACTGGACCCCAGCCCTGATCTAGTATCTCATCCCTCAGGGATATCCAGTCATTCCAGACCTCAGGTCGATCGCATGGTTTCTTCAATTCTGATGATGGCTAGGCAGTCCAGGCTTTCTTCTCCAGTACACCAAATTTTATTATCCTCTCAGAAACCTACGACCAGGAAGATAAACAGGAGTAAATGGAAAAGATTCTCCTACTGGGCACATCAGAGACAATTAGACCCCTTTACTGCTCCCATTCCTGCTGTTTTGGATTTTTTGGCCTTGATTTTTCAATGTGGTGCCAGTTTTTCCACCATCAAAATTCAGCTAGCAGCTATCCCTAATTATCACACTGGAGATGTTTCCTGTCTAGCTTCATCCAGACTTTGTAAAGCATTACTTAAAGGCAGTTTTTGCCTAGGCCTCTGATTTAGGATCTCACTCCACCTTGGGATCTCACAGTTGTATTGCAGAGCTTGGTCCACCCCCCACCCCCACCCCCGAGCCTTCAGCCAAGTCTGACCTCAAATTTCTTTCTTGGAAGACAAACTTCCTTGTAGCTATTACTTCTGCTAGGCGGGTTTCTAAACTCCAGTCATTTTCTTCAAAACTGTCTTATCTGATTTTCCATAAAGGCAAAGTTACTTTGTGTACTAACCCATCTTTTCTACCAAAAATAACCTTTGAAACATCAACCAGGTCATCAATTTGCCAGTCTTCTTTACAAATTTTTCAAATGCAGGAGAATACATACTTCACCTTTTGAGTGTAAATAGACAGCTTGTTTCTATCTTCATAGAATGAAAGATCTTAGAAAAACTGACCAACTCTTTGTTTCCTTGCCTGTCACAAATTGGGAAAAAGCAGTATCCAAAGTTATCTTAGCTGGATGGATATCAGATTGTATTTCTTATGTTTACTCGGAGAGGTTGATCTCTGACAAGATTACCAAAAGCTCATTCGACTAAAACTATGGCCACATCATCTGCTTTCTGGGCCAGAGCTTCCATTGATGATGATTGTGCTACAGCCACTTGGTCCAATGCTCATACTTTTGTTGCACTTTACAAGTTGGACATCATCTCCAGAAACAGGACTGTTTTTGGTTCTGCAGTACCCTGGAACATCCTTCTATAAGGGCCACCCAGGGTTATTGTAGCTGGGGAGTCTGTACCATAAGCTGAGGAATAAATAGAAATAACATCAGATTTAAAAGGTATGTACTCACCATAACTATACATCCGTGTTGTCCATTTTCATTCTTCCTCAACTTCCTATCCCCCTACCTCCTCTCCTTTTCTTTGGAAGAGACCTTTTCACTGTTTTGTTTGAGCCCCTATGTTGTTCCTTTCCTTCTAAGGTATATTCTAGACTAATATATAATGACAGCAAACCTGATTTGAGGTTATGCAGTAGTAAGGGGCATTATGGGTAAGGGGAGGAGCTCGACAGTCAGATCCAAGAGTCTGGAAGAAAAGCAGTAGAGTCCGATCGAAGGTTGGATCCAATACCCATAAGTTGAAGAATGAAAATAGCACAAATGCATAGTTACAGTGAGCAGATAACTTTTAATTTCTTTACTTATTTCGGCTGAGACTGAAATTGGTCCAAAGGGATCAGTACTGTACCTCCAGTTAAATTGTATAAATAAAGTAAATTATATGAATCCAGTTTAAGTCCAACCAGTGCTCCTAAAAGTCCAAGCCTTATGTTTGTGGTTAAAAAAATAAATAAATAAAATGTTAATCCATGCATGTTGTTTGGTTACTGAGTATATTAAAAATTGTGAATGCTGCTTGGGAGCCAGCTGTTAAGGACAGTGGAGGTCTGTGCTAGAGCAACAATTGGAGGAAGTTGTATTCTTGTAATTTATTTCTAATTTTTTTTTTGTTTTGTTTTTTTTTTTTTTTGCTATGCCTCAAATGGTTGCTCTAAAGGTAAATTTGCACTGCATATTTTTCTGTTTATTTCCTTTGCTGAGTAGGTAAATTAACTGGTCCTAAGCACTGGACAATTTTTAGTCATGACCTGGGCCAAATGGCAATGACAAACGTACAGCAGTATATACATGGACAAGTGCAAATGATGTAGATAGCTAGTAATAAAATGGATACAGTTATTAGCTCAGAATTTATTTTACTCTAAATGAGTATAAATTGTCTACTTCATTTCAGCAATAACAAATATATTCACTGAGAACTAGAGCAAAAAGTAATTGTGGTGATAATGATGGTGCTTTTACTCCAGTATGTCTCCTAATAAAACAAATTATCTGATGTTGTCAGTCTTCATTTTAACCTTGACAGATGGGCTCGGTTCTGATCTCGGAACCAACTTGGCCATTACTGCAGTTCTCGCCAGCCAAAAACTCTTGAGTTTCACCTCTATCCAGAATCTCTCTCGGTCTCTCAATTACCTCAGATCTCATTTGCCACTTTCTGAAAACGGTTACATCTAGGTACTGTTCTCGAGTGGTAGTGGGTGCAGGTAAATTTGTACTCCTTTTTCTTAGTTTTTCTATCTCGTTTCCCTTTCCTTTTCTTGTTACACTTGGTGTATTTCTCTCAGTATCATCACTGATACTTTTTCCCTTAACACTTTGGTGTCTTCCCTGCTATCTGGTGTCTTCCCCGCTATCATTGCTGATAGTTTCCCCTCCCTCTGTCATATTCTTTTATCACCCTGTACATGCTTATGTACATCTAAACTATCATTGTTGATAGTCTCTTCCCTATTTTTCCTTCTATCCTAAAATGTAAAAAATACAAGTAAAAATTATATGTTTTTTGCTCTCGCTTTCCCTTTTGGTTTGTGTAGTATGAGAATTGTTTAGTGGATTTATCTGTTTTTTCCTGTTGACATGCCTGAGAAGGGTAAAGGCGCCTCAGGCTTAGGTAGATTGCAGCATCTGACACGCTTTAGTGTAAAGGTGGGATATAATTAATGACTTCTCCCTTCAGCACTTGGTGAAGCCTTATCCACTGGAGATAAAGCCAAGACAGATGTTTCTTCTCCTGCTTCCTCATCCCCTGTTGAAAAATTGAAGAAAAGAAATATTTTGGTTCTGGCCTCCCTGTCGGTTCTTAAATCCAAAAATTGAAGACCTCTGCTCTGACAATTCCCATGGAACTGAAGGCCTCTGCTGTTGGCACTCTGGTACTGACGTGCATTCTGGCATCTATCACAATTTCAAGCCCTTCGACATCAGTACAGAAAGTGACTGCTGCTTCACCGGACAAGATTAAATTGCCTAGAACTACTTACTCTCCCTCTATTAATCCCTTTGTTGGGGAGCTTCCAGTGGTATTCTTGCAGAGGTCTAAGTCCCCTTCCACATTATCCATCTGTTCCACCAAAAACCTTTCATTATTCAATATGGAGAGGCTAGTGAATAAGATTTTATGGGCTAGAGGGATTTCAGGCCCCTTTTCATTACTGACCCCTTTGGTTATTGGTACCAAAACTTCTTTTACACCATTAACTACTCCTCCTCTAACCACCTCAGAGGTCTTAGAGTCCTCTGTCCCAGAACTCCTGACACTGACTGTACTGGCTCCAGAGTTGTATGCTTCTTTGGAGCTGGTAGGTACCCTGAGCTCATTGGTTGTTTCTGAACCAGAGACCTCCTGGAGCCATGGCTACCATGCCAGTTCTTGGGGGCAGGTCTCAACTACAGGTTTTTTGGAGCTGTCCCTGCTCCTCGGAGCTTTGGCTCAAGTTAGTTTGGCTCCCTAGTTCCAAGGCAGTCCTCCTTGATTCTGGGCTCCCTTCCCTCTTCAGAGGGATCAGCCTTCAAGGATATGCAGAGGGCCTTCTCTCATGTAGAGACTCAGTCAACCCCTTCCCCCTCAGGACATGTACCTCCCTCTAGTTTTGTTATTCCTACTACCTGTCCAATGGGACAGCGAGTGTTGAAGCCTCCGGTATCACAGGCACAGGTACTGTCATCTTCTGATACCTTCCCAGACTATCTCCTTGAGGAGGACCCTTAGAAGAAGAAGACGTGCAAGAGGAAGCACTTGGATCGCCCCCCCCCCAAGGGATCAGTCACAGAAGACACAGATTTTGATGAGAGGGAAGTGTCCCCCATGCTCACCAGCTGAAGATGTCTCATTCAGAGACATCTTGGAAATTTTAAAACAGAGGGGTGGCTGGAAGTCTCAAAACCCTTCCTCTGAGGAATCTGTTTACCTGCAGGTTTTCAGCACCCACCTGTCTACCTCTTGGGTGACTCCGCCACTGATGAACTCATTCAGTTGATTTCTCAGTGGGTGTGGAAGGCTCCAGACACCATCATGCCCATCCCCAAAAGACCAGACACAATTCTTTCCACTCTAGAAGATGAGCAGTTTTCAGCTAAGGGGCTGGCTGTAGGTGCTATGGTCATAGCGGCAGCCACTAAAAAAGAACTTGCTGAGGAGAGTTCTTCCATCCGTCCTTCCAATAGAGAGTCTCGAGTCATTGACAGGTTTGGGAAGTGGGTCTATGCTTCACTGACCTTTGCCATAAGATCTTTGAATTTTTTGACATATTTCATTAGACTCCAATGGGATCTGATTAAAGAGTTGTTAGACACCCTGGCAGGAGCTGTAGCTGAGGGAGTCCAAAAGGAAGTGGCTTTCCAGTTAGCCACCCTGGAGTCTGTGTCCAAGTCGTCCATAAGGCTGATCACTCATACAGTCAAAAGGATGTCTAGAGCAGTGGGTACAGGCATAGCCATGAGGAGACACACCTGCATGTGCCTGTGTGACTTTGCAAAACCCGTTAAGTCTTCTTTCGTCAGTGCCCCTTTTGATGGAACATCCTTGTTTGGCCCTAAAGTAAGAGACACTTTATCCAGGTGTGAGTAGGATGGTAAGACCCTTTCTGCTGTGGGTATACATTTCTCCACCCCCAAAGGTCCTTTTCCTAGGAAACATAGGAGAAGTAGAAAAATGTGGTTCAAAAAATCCCAAGGACCTTTCCAAGAAATGCGTGGAGAGAGTTCCTCTGGGGGCAGAGGGAGGAACCAAAATGGAAGAAGCATGGCAGGGGTGATCCACAAAACCAGGGCTTCAGGGATTCTTTCCCAGGCAGGCCCTTCCAGTGTTGCTGAAGGGAAGCCCAATTGTCTTTCTCTGGAGGCAGTCGGGGGACACTTACACTTGCACCTAAATGCCTGGCTGAACTTAAAAGATTCTTGGGTGCAATGGATCATATCCAGAGGTTATATCATTCCTGTATCTCAGCCTCCCGCCATTGAAAAGAAAATCCCTGATATTCCACCCAATCAGAGGGATTCAGCAGTGCAAGAAATTGAGAAACTGCTGGACAAACAAGTCATCCAGCAAGTCCCACCAGACCAAGAAGGATCCGGAACCTACTCAAGATTCTTTTTAGTGCCAAAAAAGATGGGGGACTGGAGTCCAATTTTGGATCTCAGTGTACTGAATAAGACTGTTTGACAAAGTTCCGGATGGTCATGGTGCAGTCTATTCTTCCCTTTTTAACGAAAGATGACTGGATGTGCTCAATGAACCTTCAGGATGCGTATTACCATATAAAAATGGATAAACTCTCCAGAAGGATTCTCCTCTTCTGGCTGGGAGCCACTCATTTCCAATTTGGAGTACTGTCCTTTGGACTCATCACAACCCCCAACGTGTTCACCAAATGCATGGCAGTAGTAGCAGCTCACTTGAGACTGCAAGGATTGAGAGTTTCTGTACTTGGATGACTGGCTCATAACTGCTTCGACCAAGCATCAATTAATAGTAGCCAGAGACTACACCCTTGATGCCTGTGTCCATCAGGGGATTACTGTTAATCTAGAAAAGTCACATTTAACTCCGACACAAAATTTAGAATTCATAGGGGCAGTACTGAATACTCAAACAGTGATAGCATTTCTTCCCCCAGAACAACATTAGAGAATTGTGATTCATGTTCAAAAGTTAATTCACAGGGAGAAGGTTCCAGCACAATTAGTCTTGCAAGCTCTAGGATCCATGGCAGCTTCCATAACTCTAGCCCCATTAGCCAGGTTACATATAAGAGTTCTGCAATGGCTACTAGCTTCCCAGTGGTCTATCCTTCACCACCCAATGTCAAATTAATCTTGATCAACCACCTTTGCAAAATGGACCTTCTTTGATGGATGCATTCCGAGCAGATTCTTTACAGTCCTCCCTTTGTTTTTCCAGAGCCCACAGCCATATAGTGACCATGGATGCCTCCCAGATGGGGTGGGGGGCATTATCTGAGCAAGACGGTGCAATGCACTTGACCCCCATTAGAGGGCAACTTGTATTATCAGTGTCTTGACAATAAGAGCTGTGCTTCCCGCGTTGCAGGTCTTTCAGACAGCTCTTCCTCAGGGGACTATTGCAGTTCAAATGGACAATATGTTAGTGGCTTGGTACATCAACAAACAGGGAAAAAACAAGTCTTACCCTCTGTCGTGAAGCCCTCGAGCGTGGCAGTGGGCGACCTTGTCCAACCACTTTCCAACAGCAATGCACATTCTGGGGAGTGCCATCATGATTGCAGAGAAGCTGAGCAGATGTATCCTTCAGTCTCATGAGTGGTCTGTCACTCCAGAAGTGGCGGAAGTGATATTCTGTCACTGGGGTCATCCTTGCCGTGATCTGTTTACATCTCCCCTAAACAACAAATGCAGCAATTACTTTGCCCTGATTCCCCCTCCAGGAAGGTCATCCAGGGACGTTGTCCTCCACAACTGATCCCCCCCCCCCCCCAGTCTACTATATGCCTTTCCCCTGGTACTTTTAATTCCCAAATTCTTACAGAAAGCGCTCAGGTTGAGAGTACAGTAATCCTCATTGCCCCCTTTTGGCCTTGATAGATATGGTTCCCCTTTGTTTAGCCTTGCTTGATTTGTCAACCTTGGATTCCATACCCAGTGCTAGTTGTCCTGTCCCATCCAGACTGCCTTGTTCACCCAAACATTTCGAACCTCAAGCTGACTGTGTGGTTCCTCCAATTCCACTAGTTGCCAGGCGTCCTAATATGTCCTCTCCAGTACATGACATCCTTGTATGAGCTCATAAACCTTCTACTACAAAACTATATTTAAGTAAATGGAAGAGATTTACAAATGTGAAGTTGTTCTGTCTCGCCGTCGTTCTCACTGATGGGTTTGGAGCGGATCCTCGGCTCCAACTCAGCCAAATACAAAAGCTCAGTCTTCAAGCAGCTCGTGGCCTACTCCATATCCCATGATGCAGTGGTGCTTCCCTTAGATCTCGTTTGCCGCCGCAACAGATCGGGAGTTCTTCAACAGCTCTGGCCAGTATAACTGAAATTTCATAATATTTCTCAGTAGTTCTTATATTTCTCTATATTTCTCAATAGTTATTGATATTTCTTGCTATTTCTTAGCTTCTAGTGAGTTCTAGTGTTAGATAGTTTAAAACTTAGAGAGTGCATTGTTTGTTTATTGATGGCCATTCTTTTTTCTAGGCCAGATTCTCACAACTTGTTTAAGTTGGAGAGTTGTTTATTTAGAGTTTTTCTCCCTACCCTTATAGTGTGTGCTGTAGAATTAGAAATAGTGTGTTAAGCTTGAGTCCGGATTTTTTTAGGGCAGTAGTTAATTTATTCTCTGTGTGCTGTAGTGTTTGAAATTATAAGAGTTAGAGCCCTGTTTTTATATTAGGGCTGTTATTTATATATATATATATATATATATATATATATATATATATATATATATATATACACACACACACACACACACACATTTATATATATATATATTATTGTGTGCTTCTTCATAGCTAGACATATAGTGTGTGCTGTAGTGTTTAGAAAATTGTAAGAGGCAGAGCCCTGTTTTTTGTTAGGGCTATCCTATATATATGTATATATATATATATATATATATATATATATATATATATATATATATAGTATTGTATGCTTTCTTCATAGTCACTCATGTAGTGCGTTTTTGCCTGTTAACGGTTACATTATTGTATAGCCATGTCTCAACAAGCAAAAGCTAAATCTGGATTCAAGAAGTTTCCTAAATGTGGACAAAAAAATGTTGATTACAGATGGTCACATTGTGTGTTTGTTTAGGTGAGGTCCACGTACAGGAGAATTGTGCCATGTGTCATTGGTTTAGCTCTCGTGTTCTTCACGAGCGTAGGAGCAAGTTAATAGCCAGGGGATTATTGAAGTCCTCTGTCCAGGAATCTTTAGATAAGGACAAACTGGACAGACCTGCAAAATCCTCCAAGACTTTGTCTTCTAGCTCGTCTTCTGGGTCAGCCGAAAAGGGTTCATCAACCTCTAAACCGATTCAGACTACCACCATAGCTCCACTACTTATGGAACCAGAGGTGGTAGTTAGTAGGAGCCGGTCCCCGATATTGAAGCCGGTATCTCCTACTCTAAAGTCTCCAATCCTGCAGTCAATGGTCTCTTCTATAGCTTCTTGCCTGTCCTCAAGACTATCTGATAAGGATGTGCATTGTGTGGTGCAGAGACTTCTGCAGACACAGGCACTAGCAAAAATTTTGTCAGGGCCGACCCTTGGGGCTTCGGAACTGACTAGGACCCAGCCCATTTCTACTGTTCCTCCTCCGATTTGATTTGAAGTTTCAGAGCTGAAGTGTTTTGAGCTGATGATTGTGGAACTGCCAGAGTTGACACCCTTCCAGGCCTGTCAGTTCCTACTGCTCTGACTTCTTCGGTGCTGACCGTAGAGTCTAGGAGCCGACACTCACCGGTTGGGTCCAGAGAGGATAGTCGTATCGACCTGTTGGTTCTGACTTTGCCTCTTGGAGCCTCGGCTCAGGTGAGTTCGGCACCTACCTCGGGCCACAGAGACTGCCTGTTTCTGTGGATCCAGGTGTCTCTTCGGATTGGAGCCAGGGGTCCTTCGATGCCATGAGGAGAGCATTGACCCCTCGGGCATCCATATTGTTACCAGCAACCTCCTCCTCTAAAACCCCTGCGTCTGCCTCTGCTTTGCTAATTCCTCAAAAGCTTAGAGACGCAGAGCCTCAGGTTGCCCCATTGGGTGAGCAGTGCTCTTCCAGACCTCCCCAGAAGCTCCAACTGAGGAGGTTTCCAGGAAGAGACCTTGCAAGAGGAAGCATCTGGATTCCCCACAGGAATCCATCACATCAGATACTGACTTAGATGAGTCAGAAGCGTTCCCCTCTGAAGAGATCTTTTTCGGTGATATCTTGGAAATACTGAAACAGATGGGTGGCTGGAAGCCCATTAATCCTACTGATGATGAGTCAGTACTCCTGAAAGCTTTTGGGTCTCAGTCCTCCACCTCTTGGGTGACTCTGCCTTTTGATGAGCTGATAGACCTTCTTTCTTGAAAGACGTGGGAGTCCCTGGATACCATGGAACCTGTCCCTCAGAGGCTTAACAAATTCATAACGTCACCCCAGGACAGGGCCTTCCTTACCAAAGGAGTACCCGTTGATGCTATGGTGGTGGCGTCAGCCACCAAAAAGGAGTTGTCAGAGACCTCTACAGCTGTTCATCCTCCTAATAGGGATTCTAAGATCATGGACAGATACGGAAAGCAGATGTTTAGTTCAGCGGCCTTTGCTCTTTGATTCCTGAACTATCTTACACATTTTACTAGACTACACAGAGATCTCCTTAAGGAGTCGGGAGATACTCTACAGGGTGCAGTAGCTGCGGGGGTCTCAAGACAAGGTAACCTCCCAGCTTGCTACCCTAACTTCCCTCATAAACTCTTCCATGCATCTGATTTTGTATGTAGCTGATGGAACAAGCAGGGCAGGGGGTACAGGAATTCCTCTTAGGAGACACTCCTGGATGCACTTATGTTTCTTTGCAGAGCCCTATAAGTCATCCTTTGTTAACACCCCCTTTGATTGTTCATCCCTTTTTGGATCGAAAGTGAAGGAAACACTTACCAGGTGTGAGCAAGGTGGAAAGACTTGGTCTGCCGTAGAAGTCCGTTTTTCCACCCCTACCAGACCTTATCCTAAAGGTCAGAAAAGTGAGAAGATGTGGTTCCATAAATTCCAAGGAGCTGTTTTTGACACACGTGGTGAAACCCCCTCTAGTGGCGGGGGGGGGGGGTAATAATGGAAGACACCATTCACGTGGCAGAGGGGGCCCGCAAAATCAGGGCGACCAGGATTAGTTCTTTGGAAAGCCCAATCAGCACTCCTGAAAGGAGGCCAATCTGTCCATCTCTGGAGGCAGTTGGGGGACGCTTATCTTTGTAGCCAGACACCTGGCTAAAAATCACAAAAGACCATTGGGTACAAAGCATAATATCCAGAGGATACTCCATTCCCTTTGCCACCCCTCCACCCCTTGTGACAAAAATCCCGGACGTTCCACCCATTCACAGGAAACGAGCAACCATAGAAATTGCAAGGTTGCTAGAAAGAGTCATTCAACCAGTCCCAGCAGACCGGAGAGGATCCAGAACTTACTCAAGGTTCTTTTTAGTTCCAAAGAAACAGGGGGCTTGAGACCCATTTTGGATCTCAGCCGATTGAACAAATCTGTCAAAAAAACAAAGTTCCTGATCGTCATGCTACAGTCTGTACTTTCCTTTCTAGGGAAAGACAATTGGATGTGCTCAGTAGATGATCAGGACATGTACTACCACATAAAAATGGTCAAACCATCCAGAGATCATCTGCGCTTTCAGCTGGGAGGGAGCCAGTCACTTTCAGTTTTGAGCTGTGCCCTTTGGCCTCACTTCAGCTCCCAGAGTGTTCACCAAATGCATGGCAGTAGTCACGACTCATCTGAGATGTTTAGGATTGCAGGTGTTTCCATACTTAGGTGACCGGCTCCTCACTGCCACCACCAAGCATCAACTCATACAAGCAAGGGATGTGATCTTAAATCTTTGCAGTCAATTGGGTATTACCATAAACTCAGAAAAATCTGCCTTATCCACCTCCAAATGTACTGTTATCATAGGAGCAGATCTCAACACCATCTCTATGACCGTAAAGCTTCCAACGGAAAGAGTTCGGATCTTTCGACAACAAGTCTTGAACCTCATCTCAAAACAAAAACCCCAGCTTCAACAGTACTCAAGATGTTAGGAACAATGGCAGCAGCGTTCATTGCCATTCCTTTAGGTCGAATGCATATGCGGATACTGCAATGGCTCCTGTTGACACAGTGGTCCTTTCAAGAACTTCCAATGTCTCATCCAATTATAATGACAAATTCATGCAAGAAGGATCTTCACTGGTGGCTGACTTCTTCTCAAGTAACAATAGGACATCCTTTTGTTCTACCCACTCCTATTGCCTCTGTGACCACGGACGCCTGCCTGATAGGGTGGGGGGGCATTTTCAGAGAAAGACAGCCCAAGGCACATGGAAGAAACACGAGACTCATCTGCATATCAATGTCCTAGAGATGAGAACGGTACTACTAGCATTGCAGTCCTTTCAACACTTTCTTCCTCAATGGACGATTGCAATACAGACAGACAACATGTCAAGTGGTCTGGTACATAAACAAACAAGGAGGAACCAGATCCTACCTGCTATGTCGAGAGGCCCTGAGAGTATGGCAGTGGGCTACTTCCACCCAGCGCTTTCTGACAGCAACACACATCCAGAGAGATCCAATGTCAAAGCAGACAAATTGAACAGAGCAATTTTATTGCCTCATGAGTGGTCCCTGAAAGAAGTAGCAGTGGAAAGGATATTCCACAGATGGGGCCAGCCTTTCTGCAACTCCCACCAACACCAAATGCAGCAACTACTTTGCCCTAATCCCCAATCCGGGGGATACCCCAAGGGATATGCTCATACGCAATTGGCCCCTGGGTCTCCTTTACGCCTTCCCCCATTTCCTCTGATACCCAAATTCTTACAGAAAGCCAGGACTCTGAGAAGGACCATCATTCTAATAGCCTCTTATTGGCCTCGTCAGATTTGGTTCCTCTCTCTTCAGTCTCATCTACTGGAAGAACCCTGGATCCTGGACCCAGTTCCAGATCGTCTGATGCATTCATCAGGGGCTCTTCATCCTACACTTCATACCCTCAGATTGACAGCTTGGCTGCTCCAATTCCAAGAATAGCCAGGTTCCACAATCTCTCTCCTGCAGCACAGAACATCCTGACATCCTCTCATAAATCATCTACCATGAAGCTGCACCTTAGTAAGTGGAAAAGATTTTCTTTGTGTGCATTCCAAAACAATGTTGACCCATATTTGGCTTCGATTTCATCCATTTTAGAGTTTCTGACCAAGCTTTTTAATGAAGGGGCAGCTGCAGCAACCATTAGGGTTCAATTGGCAGCAATTTCTAATTTTCATATTGGCGATCAGGAGGCTTCTATCATGTCCCATAGACTTTCTAAAGCCTTCTTTAAAGGTACTATCAATTTGAGACCACCTATTAGATCCTCAGCTACACCATGGAACCTAAATTGTTTTCTTTCTCGAATCATATTACCCCCTTTTGAACCAGCCTCATCCTGTGACCTGAAATACTTCTAATGGAAAACCATCTTTCTAGTAGCTATTACTTCTGCTCGAAGGGTCTCAGTGAAAACCCACATCTACATTCGCTGAGGCTCTCAGTAAAAATCTGCCCAAACTAGCTAGACCTCCAAAACAGAAATGCAAGCAACCTGCACCCCCCAACACAATCCAAATGCCAAATAGCCCACATACTCAGTGTGCCACTCAACTATAGCCCATAAGGCATAACGTACCCAACACTGTAGTCATAGGTGACTATATAGTCAGGCACACTGATGTTCTACTCACCAGGCTAAACCAGGAGAAAGTTACTGTCAGCTGCCTGTCGGGTGCCAGGATCTGCCACATAATGCATGCACTCCGGTCACTCCACAACAAGTACAAATAGGACTCTTTCATTGTCCATGTTGGTGTGAATGACCTGAGATGTACCTCCCTGGACTGCATGAAAAGAGACATGGAGGAGCTTGCTGATCTTGTAGCCCAGGCAGGTATGGCCCTAGCCCTGAGTAGCATCCCGCCATCACCCAGAATGATACCACAGTACAAGGACAAAATGATTGACTTCAACAATTGGCTAAGCTTCTGGTGTCATTCTAAGGGACTCCAGTATCTGTCTGCCTGGAATGACATGATCGACAGACCACACTGCTTTGCCAGAGATGGCCTGCACCTGTCATCCTTTGGATTCCGGATACTGGCAAAGGCTCTTGCCACCCCATAGTGCCTTTTTTAGGCAAGGTTCAAATGACAAACTCACCACCCTAACAGGTACAAGCAAGCAAAATCTGAGGGTAATGCTATTCAATGCTAGAAGTCTAAACCTCAAAATGCACTCACTCGGGGCACTCTTTAAAATGGAGAACATCGACATCTGTGCAGTGACAGAGACCTGGTTCAAAGCTCCAGAGAGCACCCCTGCATTACCAGGCTATAATTCATACCACACCTTTCGGCCAGCAAACCCAGACCAAAACACTAAAGGTAGAGGCGTGTCCATATTCATTAAGGATATCCACAACTCCAAGCTAGTTGCTCAGCATAATGCATCCGAGATTATCCAAGTTCAACTAACTGTGGGCAAAACCGCAATCCAGATTGTAACTTGCTACAGACCCCCCACCATGCCCCAGGATTCACACTCCTCTTTTCTTGATACACTAGAAAATACTAAGGTACAGCCCAACACCCTAATAATGGGTGATTTCAACTACCCCACCATTAACTGCGAAAAATACTCGTGTACCAACTCTTTTGCTCAACGTTTTCTGGAATTCATCAATTCCAACGCCTTGAATCAACTTATCCACACTCCCACCAGGGGCAGCAATATCCTAGACCTGGTCATCACCAACATGGGCGACCGGTGTTTCACACCAGAGGTCAGCTCCTCGTTGGTCAGATCCCGACCACAAGCTAATCACCCTAGACATCCACATCCCGCCCCCACCCCCCATTAGGAAAACAACTGTACAAAATTTCTCCAAAGCCAACTTCACGCTTCTTAAGACAGAAGTGGCAAACTTCACGACACCCATGCAGATGGACAATAGAGGTACGACTGCTGAATCCTACACAAATGCACTTTATAAGCACTTACATGAGTGCATGGATCATGCTATCCCTAACAAAACCAAGATGCTATCCTCCAAAAAAAGGAAGCCAATCTGGTGGTCTTCTGCCATAAACAAACTCTACAACAGAAAAAAAAACTGTTGTAAAAAAGAGTAAAATCCCATGATTGGAGGAACTCCCTGGTCACCCTCCATAAGAAGCTGAGAATCCCTCATAAAATTCTCCAAAGCTAGTTATGAAAACAAAATTGCCACTGATTCTAAAGACAACCACAAAGCATTCTACAGTTATGTCAAGAATCTCAATGGCAACACTCAGATCTGCACTGAGTTACAGCACAATGACACTAGATATACTGAACCAACTGATATTGCCAACATCCTGGCAGATAGGTTCAGTGCTAACTTTACCCCCCTCTCACCCCCTAAAAGGCCCATCTTTATACCGGAAGAATGCAAAGTTCCTGTAATCACAGCTGCACAGGTAAAAACCTCACTCTCCAAAGCCAAGAACACAGCATCCATGGGACCTGACAACATCCCAGGCTGCCTTCTACACGAACTACAGAATGAACTGGCACCACAACTAAGTACCATGTTCAGTCATAGCCTCACCTCAGGCTTTGTGCCCATTGAATGGCGCACCGTGACGGTTATCCCAGTACACAAAGGGGGGGCCACAACAGACCCTGGTGGGAACTACCACCCCATTAGCCTGATGAGCCTGGTCTGCAAGGCCATGGAACATATCATCATGGAACTCGTAAACAAAGACACTGGAGATCTCCAAACTCTGGACCCCAAAACAGTTCAGGTTTGTAAAAGGCAGATCATGTCTCCTAAACCTGATAGACTTCTTTGAAGTAGTCACCAAAGCCATAGATGAGGGTAAGGTAGTTCACACAGCCTGTCTAGATCTCGCCAAGGCATTCAACACCATCCCTCACTCTGGAATTATAGATAAACTTACTAAACTAGGTATAAATCCCTATGTCACAAGATGGGTTTCCAACTGGCTTACTGCTAGAACCCACACTGTGAAAGTAGCAGACTCCAAATCAGACTTCAGACCAGTGACGAATGGAGTACCGCAGGGTTCAGTTCTGGGTTCTCTCCTGTTTGGTAACTTCTTCTCTGAAGTACAGGCTAACACAGAAAGTCTTTAGCTAACTAAATTCGCAGATGACTGCAAACTAGGAGCCATAATCAAAACTCCTAACAATGTGGACATCTACAAAAGGGCCTCACTGAGACGGATACCTGGTGTCAAAGCAATGGTTTCAAGCTCAGTGCCATAAAGTGCATTGTCATCCCCTTTGGTAAAAACTCTGTACCCATGAACTACCACATAGGCGGTAGTCTACTTAACACCGGAAGTGTGATGAGACTTTGGGACACAGTGGACAGTAGTCTCTCCTTTAATAATCACATCGCCACAGTGGTCAGGAAATCCTTCTACGTGGCACACCTCATCACAAAATGTTTCTCATCCAGAAAAAAAGAGGTCATTGTTCCCCTCTACTCATCACTCATTAGACCCATTATAGAGTACAACACCCCTTTTGGTATATACCTCACAAGATATCTGCAACAACTGGAAAGGCCGCAGAAATACCTCACAAAGAGGATTACTGGCCTCACAAAGATGCCATATGCAGACCAACTCAAAAAACTCCAGCTTTACTTCATTGGCAATCTCTGCCTAACATACAAAGCTATGTCAAACCCAGAGCTGCTGGACATGCTCCACTTAAAGAAATCCCAATCCCTCTGAGCTACATGCTGTAGGGACCTAAACCTTGTCACCACAATAAACAGAACATGCTGGAGGGATAGATTCCTGTCCCAGAGACTTCCCATACTCTGGAATATACTATCTATCTATGTCAAACAGAGCTCCTCATTAGCACTCTTCAGGAAGAATCTTGATGACTGGATGGGTAATAGGAAATTCACCCCGAGGATCACTTCTGTGGTTATGCTTGACAGGGGCACAGGAAAATAGTTTTCTTTGGTGGCGAAAGCTAAATTACCTTTTTGGCTAGGCTTGTGTAGGCCCTAGGGCCAATAGCCTAGTATCTACCTATGAACTTATGAATTACATGCCTTGTCCATCAAAATCCCCATACTTGATTTTTCTCAACAAGAATCTCGCTGAGAACAAATCCTTAATTTTTACTTAAGGTTTATTCAGAGACAACCTCAACCAGACTATAGAGTTACCTGTTTTTTTCCCCAAATATACTAACAAGAGGGAACATATGCTGCACAAACTTGACGTCCATAGGCAACTTAGATTCTATTTACACAGGACTAAGAACTTTAGAAAATCAGAACAGCTTTTTGTCTCCTTTTCAGATTCAAAGAAGGGTACTCCGGTGGTAAAAACCACGTTGTCAAAATGGTTGTCAGATTGCATTTCCTTCACATATAGCTCTGGGCACATGCCACTAAATCATAAAGTAAAGGCCCACTCAACTAGAGCTGTTTCCACATCTTCAACCTTTCTGGCTAAGCTACCTATAGATTCCATTTGTGCAGCAGCCACATGGTCTACACCTCATACCCTTATCCCTTATTACAAATTGGATAGGGCCTCCAGGGACAGGGCCTCCTTTGGTTCCATGGTCCTGAGGAATATACTTCCCTGAACCACCCAAGAAAGATGGTGCTTGGGATGCTAACCCGTCAGTGAGAATGAAGGCGAGATAGAACATCTTCACATAAAGAAGTTATGTAGTCATCATAATGTTTCATGCGAGTTGTTTATCTCGCCTTCATTCTTAAGTCCCACCCACCAACCCCCTACCATAAATTTCTTGAGGACCGGGAAGTTGAGACAAATCTTGGTGATATTTTGTCCTTATCTACTGTATTCTTATTTTTTTCTTTACCAGAGTAGTTACTTATCAGCATAGTTGGCTGCAAACAAGATCTGAGGGAAGCACCACTGCATCATGGGATAGGAAGTAGGCCACGGGTTGCTTCTGGCCGATTCGGAGCAGAGGATTGGCTCTAAACCCATCAGTGAGAATGAAGGCGAGATGAACAACTCACATTTAGCATTATGGTGAGTACATAATTTCTTTCGGGCATATAAAAAACAAATTTCTCTGCTTCAGTTGAGAATGTTTTAGATTTCTTAGCATCTCTGTTTATTGCTGGGGTTTCTCCATCCACCATCAAACTACAATTGGATGTGATGTGTATTTTCGCAATGGTCTAGAAGAACATTCTTTAGCCTCTCTCAGCTTTGTAAATTGTTCTTAAGAGGAATTCTTTTGTTAACCCCCCCCCCCGTATAAAGGTCTGACACCTCCTTGGGACTTGAATTTAGTACTACAGGTGGTAATACATTCCCGTTTTGAACCCTCTGCAGAATGTGATTTGAAGTTTCTTTCTTTGAAGACTCTCTTTTTGGTAGCCATTACTTCAGCCAGAAGAATTTCAGAAATCCAGGCCTTATCATCTGAACCTCCTTACCTAGTCTTCCATAAGGATGGGATATGTTTACAAAGAAACCCCGCCTTCCTTCCCAAAGTAGTGTCAGAGGCTAATATCAACCAGACTGTTAATTTACTGGTCTTCTTCCCTAATCATGCTAGCAAAGGAGAATACACTGTACATTTACTAGTCATCCATAGACAATTACATTTCTGTATTCACAGAACAAAAAATAGGGCAATCAAGTCAATTGTTTCTTTTTCTACTGCAAAGTTGGGAAAGGCAGTCAGCAAGATTACACTTTCTAGGTGGCTGAAAGATTGTATTTCTTTCATTTATGATAAAAACAAGTTAACTTTGACTAAACCTGTCAAAGCACATTCTACAAGGTCTGTAGCCACTTCAGCGGTCTTCCAGTCTAGAGCTTCTATGGATGACATGTGCAGCAGCTACTTGAGCTTTTCCCCATACTTTTATTAATCATTACTGTGCCGGCCGTGCCCTGGCCCAGCAATGAAGGAGCCTCAATCCTCACCACTAACACCAGAGAAGGCATCTCATATGAAAGGAAAGGATAACAGATACACACAGTAAAGTGCAATTTCCCTTAAGAGCACACAGAGATCACAGTCAGTCCAAGGCTGGTCAATTCCTTGTTCCTCAAGTCCCCAATAAGACTCCTCACTGGCACAGCTATAGGGTCCAGATCTCAGCCTAGCTGGCAGTCTAAAACCTCCAGTACCCTCTCTGTCCAACCAGTGCTTCGTGTCCCTTCTCAAGTAGTTGACACGCACACACTTTGAGATAAGTATTTATACAACTTCACAGACACTCCTGGGAAAGGCTGACACAGATTCTCCAGCTGTGCCCCTATACCCAGACTGTACGGTAGTAATTCCTGCCACCACCAACTAATAATTATCAGCTACCCAAAGCCCCTTAAAAGGGTGTCCAATTATTACTGTGCAATATTATTATCAAATGGTGAGTGTGACTAAACAGTCTTAAGGCTTATTTGGAAGGGCTTAGACAGTAAACTCTATAAATATGCAATGTACTCTAGAGCTTAAATTATCTCTACATAAACCAGCCACAGTTGAAAAGGTTTAAAAATATTTAATAATAAATACTAAAAACACAAGACAATACTACTACACCACAGTGCTATTCAAGAGTTCAGAGATCACACAGAAACTTAAAATAATTCAGTAGTACAGTTCTGACATAACAGAAAAACACTTTGTCTAATCTTTATGGTCCTAGCTATTTCTACAAGAAAACACACTTCTAAGATGACTTACTTAAGACAACAGGCAGAGCTGAGTTAGATGTCCAAGATCAAAATGCTTAACAATCTGTGGTTCTCTCTGTTTAAATTGAAACTTCAGTTTTGATCAACATTCATCATATTTTTCACCCTTCCTGGAGTTCCCAGGCTACACATTAACTGCATTTACATTATTTTACACTTAGAGCAATAAAGGACATTCCATATGTAAATTCTGGTCATTAACTTTAGCCTTAAAACAATAGGCAGTAAGCCCCCATCCAGCTGTACTGGAGCCAACTTGTAAAACATCAAAAGTAGTGACGAAATAACTTTAATTTCAAAGGACCAACAATAATTGCTTGACTTGGCTTTCTTTACAGCAGATGTCAATGTTGCCACATTGTTTAAGTTCAACATTTACAGTATTTACAGATAATAGAATTATGTACCAAATTCTATTTGTCTAGCCTGGCAGTCTTCACCCATCTCTACCCAATCTTCAAAATTACAAACTGGACCTGTTCTCTAGGGGAAGATCATCCTCTGGCTCGATGGTGCTCAGGAATATCCTTCCGCTAGTCCACCCAAGTTTTTAGGAAGCTTGGGACTCTGTCCCATCTGTCAAGGATAAAATGAGAATTGACAACATCATATAAAGAAGTCAGGTACTCGCCATCACATTCCACCTCTGTTGTCTATATTCATTTATCCTTGACACCCCCCTCCATCCCCATGTCCTCAGATTTTTGGTGGAAAGGATCACATACGCCTGAACTGTTATGTTACCCAGTTACAGTGGATAAGGCTTCCATCTGGCTTACTTTCCATATGTGCATATATAGATATATAGATGTATATATGTTTTCATATGTTTACACATTTTCTGCAAACTCAATCTGAGGTAATTGAGAGGGAGGGATTCTGGGTACAGGTGAAGCTGGAGAGTTTTTGGCAGGCGCAAGCTATAGTAACAGCTGAGTCAGCTCCAAGATTGGAACCAAACCCATCTGTCAAGGATAAACGAAGATTGACAGCACAAGTACATAACTTTTTTTTTTTTTTACAGATTTTTGAAATATCAGCTGTCTTGGTATGAATTCTCAAGTTGCACAAAAATGGCAAAGCCACTACTAGCCCTAAAAAGTTATACAAGTAGAGAGTACAATATTTACATATATGTCTTAACTGATATGTCTTGAATATCTGCACTCATATCTTTATGCAAGGTGATATTTTAGCAGTTCATGCAATCTGGAAGACTCTCACTGTTTTGCACATTTGGTTGCAAAGAATTTCAGATCCTAGGGCGAACTTTGCTGTATGCTTTCTCTGTGGTAGTTAAGGTAATGGGCATCTTTACAACTGGAAGACCTTCTGACTTATGAAGTTGAATGTTAAATTTCTAAGAACTTATTTCTAAAAATGTAATTCTTTTAATTTTTTGTTTTTTTATTTGGCAATGTAAACCCTTATTTTAGCCTTTTTTACTGCTACATTTAACAGTGTAAACATTTATCAAACTATCATCTTATATTATTGCAGTAGTGTCTGGAACTGTGTTTTTGTGTACTGTATGTAATTGTTTCACATATTACTACTGCTTTACTTAATTGCATACTATCCTTGTCATACATATTGTTAATTTTCTGCTGGCATTTTGTGGCTGAAAATGTTTGTTTACTATGTACTGCATGCTATTGTTTCATCTACTATTACTGCTTTACTTATGTGAGTATTATCCTTGTCATAGATATTGTTAATGCTCTGCTGGCATTTCATTTCAACCTGTGAGGTCTAACACTGTCGGGCTGCATGTGGGTTTTTAAACTGAACTCGTGCATTCTGTTCTTATATTGTTTTTATTTTCTGTTCCTGTTAAGATCAGGGCTATATATGTATGAACCAAGTTACTTGGCTGCATGTAATTTTACAGTTAGTGTTTCTATTTTTATTCTGCAGTCAATTTATGTATATTCTCTGTTTTTGTACAAACTGTAATTATTAGTTTTCTGTGTTTATCTGCAATCTGTCTAGTTATTGTAGCTGAGGTATAAGTGAACTATTAGCATGTTATTGCTAAGTAATTCTGCTGCCTAGTGTTTGCTATACAACCTGAAAGACATTGATATTAGGTTTGTTTCACTGAGGTTGTCTAACTCCTTTTCTACAATTTCTTCCTTATCTATTTTCCTTTAGTGTCTGTATATCGCGACTACATAGTGGGTCCGATTTGTTCCCCACCCCATACTTGAAAGCACGGACACTCCAAAAAGTTATAAACCTCAGAAAACTTTTGGACCACTAGTTGATCACCTCCACAGCCTCTCTGCTTCTATCCAGGTGCTATCCACGGCTATTTTCAACTACACTGCACTGAATTTTGTCTTGTAATCCTTTCAGTAGCACTAGCTATGGCTTTGTTAAGCAAACGGGTATTTGTAGTGCCTTTTGGTTGAGCTCTGCATCGGTACTGACAGCTGCATTATACCCCCATGACTTCCAAGTTATTCTCATCTTTTTTCTCTCTTCCCCTACCATAGTGTTTAAATTAGGCTGCATGTAAACTTATTTTAAGTCTATCTGCTGGAGTAGCTCCCTAGTTTAAAATATCCTAACTTCTGCCTGCTTCTTTTGACTTTTGTATTTCTCCTAATTTGTGCCTGTTCCTTTTGACTGTAGGACTCACTCATATTTTACTTACCTATCCTCCTGTTCTAAAGTTTCTCTGATACCTACTGAGTAAATCTTAACATAATGAAAATAAAATATAAAACAGAAAACCTACTCTGTGGCTGTAGCTCTATCCCAGCTTCAGAGTCTCATTCACTTATTATTTTTTCTGGACAGTCATGCCTTTTTGGCTCTACCCGCTCCGTTCGCCCTGCAGGCTCACTCCGCTCCCCTGCCCCCAAACTTAACCCACCTATTAAACCTCACATTAACCAAGCATTCTACAATTCCTCCTACAATGCTCTACTCATCAGCACTCACACTTACTATATTAGCCCTACTAATCTCTCTCTCCTGTCTGACCTATCTCACACAGTTTCCCAACCCTTACCATACCTCACTTACATATTCCACTGCTTCATACCATCATCCTCAGTCCCCCCTTCTTACTCGTCCATCTCACATGAACTCTTCCGCTCCAACACTTCATATCAATTCAAACCTAAGCTGCTCCACTCCCTATCCCCCCTACACTCATCTCCTAAATGTCATACCAGAAAATCATTAGTCTCACTCAACCCATACTACCCATCCCCACCACACTACTGCACTCTACTCCTCCACCAGTTCTCTCTCTCTCACTTGCCAGTGACATCCACCCTAACCCCGGACCCACCTTTAACATTAATGTCTCCAATCCCTCCTCTCAACCCACAAAACCTAAGTCCATTCGCTTCACTACACTTAATGCTCAAAACCTTAGAAAGAAAATCCCTAACCTGCATGCCTGGCTGTCACATAACCAACCCGATATAACTGCCATTTCTGAAACCTGGCTCAAATCCTAAATAAAAGATCATGAAATCCTACCACCAGGTTACCAAATCATTCGCAATGACAGAGCCCACAAAAAGGAGGTGTAGTAGCTATAATCTACTCCTCCTCCCATACCATAACTCCCTACACCAATAAAATTCCAACCTTTGCCAATGCTGAAATTACAATAGGCTTATTAAAAAATAAACAATCACAAATCTATACGTTTCGCTGCCCTCTATATCCCCCGAGGTGATAACATCAAAACACTTGAGAACATCCTATCCTGGTTCTCCTCCCACATAAATAATGACCCCTATATCCTTGGTGATACCAACATCAACTGGACCACTATTAACTCTAATGCCCCTTCCCACAATATCAACCTAAACAATTTCTCCCAACTAATTCCTTCACCAACCAGACCAAATAAAGATGGTACCTCTGGAGCCATAATTGACTGGATCCTAACAACTCGTCCAAATCTAATCACCAAAACTGGAATAATATCAGATCCTCTCAGTGATCACTTACCTGCCTTCGCTGACCAGCTCCCATCTCCTCTACAGAAACAACACCATTACATTCAAACCCGCAACCTCTCCTCTTTTAATCCCCAAACTTTCTCAGAATGTCTAAAGTGCATTGACTGGTCCCCTTTAAAACCCCTCCCACTAGCTGATGCCGTATCCTACTTTAACCACTCATTCCTGACCTTCCTCAACGAGCAAGCCCCCCTGAGATCCAAACACATCAAAACCAATCCCTGCCCATGGTTATCAAAAGAAACTAAACTAGCCATGCAACAAAGGGACAAAAATGGAAACAGCATCAAAAACATAAAAACCCAAACACCCTCTTAGAATTGAAGTATCTCCGAAACTCCACAAAAAAGCTAATAACCAAAGATCGCAAAGCTCACTAGTCCAAACTCCAGTCCTTGCACTCAACAAACCGCCCAAAATTCTGGGACTCCATCTCATCAATTCTGCATCCTGGTAATAAAGAAAACCCGTGTCCTAATCCCACCCTCTCCGACCTTGACCCAGCCTCCCAGTTCAACTCAGTCTTCATAGACTGCATAGCCAAACTATCCACCTCCTTCCCACCCCCCTCCTCCAACCCTAACCCCTCCCACCACAACCTCAACCCCAATCACCTACCCCCCTCCACACCATTCTGCCTTACTCCCATTCCCACAAGCACTAGAAGAAGACTCCTCCTCAAATTCAAACCGTGTCACAATGCACCTGACAATCTTCCACCTACCTTCCTCAAACTATCTGCAGACAGCATTGCCTATCCCATCTCTATTCTTATAAATAGATCCATACAAGAATCATATGTCCCTTCCATCTGGCACCATGCCTACATCACCCCCTACACAAAGGTGGCAAGAATACTGACACCACCAAATTCAGGCCTATTGCTATCCTTTCCCCTCTTTCTAAAATTCTAGAGAAAACCATCCAAGTACAACTAATGACACACCTAACCCAAAACAATCTCCTCTCCCCTACCCAACACAGCTTCTGCCCTGGCCACTCCACCATGACAGCCCTTCTTTCCTTTCTGGAAATCATCAACATTAAGCAAGACTCAGGCAAATTTGTATCTATGCTATTCCTAGATTTGTCAAAAGCCTTTAATAACATCTCTCACACCCAACTCATATCCCAACTTTCCACCCTACATCTCTCTCCCTCCACCATAGCCTGGTTTTCCAGCTACCTGTCCAACCACTAATAAGCTGTCCAATGGAAAACTTCAACCTCCCCGTTCCTCCCTGCACCCACAGGCATCCCTCAAGGTTCTGTTCTTGGCCCTCTACTCTTTAACCTGTTTATTAACAACTTTCACCACTCCATCCCAGAGTCCTCTGTCATCCAGTATACAAACGACTCGACTATCATCTGCTCAGCCTTCTCACCTTCTGAGCTCCTTGCAAAAACCCAGTTAGCCTTCTCCACAACCGAAACCATTTAGCTCTAAATGCAAATAAAACCAAACTAATGATCTTTTCCCCTTCCAAAAACTCCTATTATTGACAAAACCTCATTCACTGTACAGAGCCAGAACAAAACCCCCCTTGAAATTGTTCCACCACCAAGCTTCTCAGCATCATCATTGATGATGAACTAAAATTTGATACCCACATCCACTCCGCAATAAAAAAAAAAACACCAAAAGATAGGTCTCCTGTACAGACACAACCGCTTCCTCAGCCCCTCTACCCATCAAACCCTGGCATCCACCTTCCTGCTCCCCTCCCTGATGTATGGTGCCCCTCTGTTCACAAATTTCCACCTCAGCTTATGATCCAAACTTGAAACCTGTTACCACAAGAACTGCAAATTTGCAACCAACTCAAAAAACTCATCCCACCACTGCCACTCCCTCCTCACCCTCAATTGGCTTGAACTCCCCAACTACCTCAAGTTACCTACAACTCACTATTACCCACAAGCTCATCTTTAAACCCACGAACTGCCCATCTCTCACTACATCCTTAAAACCCTATATACCCAACCGCCAACTCAGATCCACAAACCAAAATTTCCTTCAGGTCCACAAACCAGCATGACCTCCTGACCACCTACTACTGTCCTACTCCTTAGCCAAGCAGTGGAACTCTCTTCCACCCCCCCCACCTTCACAACCTTCCAAACCATATCAATTTCAAATCTCAGCTATTTTGTCATCTATCAGCCCAATGGGAATGCCCATGTCACGCTCCATCATAAACCCCTCTCCACCCCATCTCTTTCTTTCCTGCACTGAAATCATTACCATTTACCAATTCTATTGCTTCATCTCAACCTAAAACAGTCTCGCCCTACCAAGGACAGATTTTTTTCTCTGCTATCTAATGTACTATACTTTCCATAATCCAATTTTCTTGTACTCTCTCCATGCAAAATGGTCCACCTAACCTGCAAAGGGCTAGTAGCTACTTGTTTAATGTTTACTTACAAAGAGCTTATTTGACAAAAATGTCTTTTTTTGCAAATGTTCAGTTTACCCAACCTCCAAAAGGGCTAGTAACCTTCTGTTTAAATGTTAACCCTCTAAAAGCTTATTACATAATGTATTATATTTCTGTAAATGTTTTAATTGTTCTGTACAAATTTTTGTTATTCTTTTGTAACATGTAATATGTAACTTGCAATATTTGGAGCTTTCCTCCCCGGGCCTCCACTGAAAACAGGCTATTTACGGCCCAGTGGACTTCCCTGGTCATCAAACTTAAATAAATAAATAAGAAAGCAGTACTCATCATTCATTAGTCTGAAGATTGTTACTGAGTAAGAATTTAGCCCCAGCCTCTACTGATGACCCACTTTTATTTTCTGCAAGGTAACACGGTGGTGTTGACAATTTTGGTCTAGATGTGTACATTTTAGTATGTTCATCAGTAAATCACTGCTACAATAACTTAAGCTATATGGGGCTTCCTGCCAAGGATCAAACTGTAGTGCTCTGTCTGCCATCGTTGTGCCCAAGACCCTTCATCATCTTCTCTCCTCATTGTCCATCTACCTGGAGAACCAATGTCTTAAGTTGCTGGCTTATTAAGTGCTGTGGCAGAATCCTTCCATCTGAACGGACAGATGTCTGCCAAGAAGAAGGCCAAAAAAGTTTGATTTGATCAGGCTTCTGTTCTGCCTCCCCCAGACATCTCTATCAAGGCTGGTGAAAGCCCAGAAGACTATCAAGTAGTTGCTTTAGATTCCTGTGCTGCAACTCTGTTGGAGGCCGGCATGGATCCGGCTTCTCACACATCCTCAGAGGCTTTTCAAATGTCACTGCCTGATGTTGAGGGGGAACCTCCGCTGATTGTTTCCGAAGGACAAATGGGGAGTCCTCATATCTTAGTTAGGGAGTCTCACATCCATTATTGAGCCTCACCAGGAGTGGTCATCAACTGCACTCGAGACCTAGGGGATTGGATTCCCCAGATGAGGACCTGGACTTGGGAAGACTTTTTGGCTTACTCTTCCCAAATTCCTTGCCCTTTGGACTATGGTTCAGAGGAGGAGGACTCGATAACTTCAGATTCCTCCCTGGATGAACTCTCTTTTAGGGATATTTTTGTCTGTTTGATAGATTACTTTATGTAGGACTGTTCTCAAGTCTGTCAGATTCAGAAAAGATATTATGAGCTCCTACAGATGGGAGTCTTCTAAGCTATCCTGTGTTCCTCTGGTGCTGGCTGCCCTCCTGGGTACTTTCTCAGCAGCGTCTGTAGTCCTTTACTGTCACCCCCCCAGAAGTTCATAGGTTCATAGGTAGGTACTAGGCTATCGGCCCTAGGGCTTATACAAGCCCAGCCAAAAAGGTACCCTGGCTTTTGCCACCTAAGAAAATTATTTTCCTGTGCCACTGTCAAGCAGAGCCACAGAAATGATCCCTGGGGTGAATTTCCTATTTCCCATCCAATCATCAAGATTTTTCTTGGAGTGCTAATGAGAAGCTTTGTTTGATATAGATAGGTAGTTTATTCCAGAGTATGGGAAGTCTCTGGGACAGGAATCTATTGCTCCGGCATGTTCTGTTTATTGTGGTGACAAGGTTTAGGTCCCTAGAGCTTGTAGCTCCGAAGGATTGGGATTTCTTTAAGTGGAGCATGCCCAACAGATCTGGGTGTGACATAGCTTTGTATGTTAGGCAGAGATCACCTCTGAGTAGGCGATATGCGACCGAGTAAAGCTGGAGTTTTTTGAGACGGTCTGCATAGGGCATCTGTTTGAGGCCAGTAATCCTCTTTGTGAGGTATTTCTGCGGCCTTTCCAGTTGCTGTAGATGTCTTGTGAGGTACATACCAAAAGGGGTGTTGTACTCTATAATGGGTCTAATGAGTGATGAGTAGAGGGGAAGAATGACCTCTTTTTTTCTGGATGAGAAACCTTTTGTGATGAGGCGTGCCACGTAGAAGGATTTCCTGATCACTGTGGCGATGTGATTATCAAAGGAGAGACTACTCTCCAACAGTGTCCCAAGGTCTCTTATCACACTTTCGGTGTTAAGTATAATACCACCTATGTTGTAATTCATGGGTACAGAGTTTTTCCCAAAGGGAAAGCTTGAGGCCATGGCTTTGACACCAGGCATCTGTCTCACTGAGGCCATTTTGTAGGATGTCCACATCGTTAGGAGTTTTGATTATGGCTCCTAGTTTGCAGTCATCTGCGAACTTTGTTAGCCAAAGACCTTCTGTGTTAGCCTGTACTTCAGAGAAGTAGATACCAAACAGGAGAGGACCCAGGACTGAACCCTGTGGTACACAACTTGTCACTGGTCTGAAGTCGGATTTGGAGTCTGCTACTTTCACAGTGTGGGTTCTCAGTGAGCCAGTTGGCAACCCATCTTGTGACATAGCGATTTATACCTAGTTTAGTAAGTTTATCTATAATTCCAGAGTGGGGGATGGTGTCAAAAGCCTTGGCAAGATATAGATAGGCTGTGTGAACCACCTTACCCTCGTCTACAGCTTTGGTGACTGCTTCAAAGAAGTCCATCAGGTTTAGGAGACATGATCTGCCCTTTACAAACCCAAACTGGGTGGAGTCACCCAAGTAATATTCTATAAAGTGTCTGAGGACTTCAAATTTATAAATGTACCTCTGCTGACCCTTCTATAGTGTCTGTCTCCTCTGTTAAGCCATCCAAGTTATTGATCTCTACCAAGCCTGTTGCCTTTTGATGAGGACAATAGAACTGTGGTAAGGCTGGGCAAAAAAAGTTTACCCTGCTGCAACTTTATCCTTTAGGGCCATCAACTACCAGACTCATATGACCAGGTATATTTTGACTCTCCTTTTTCTCAGGTTTCTAAGGTGTTTTTTGACCTTCCTGACTATGAGGGTAAGGCTTTGGCCCTTCTCTTCTTGGCTGTATTTCTCAAGTTGCTCACCACTCCGTTAAATGTAGCTGATGCCTCCTCCAGTGCTGCTGCTTTTAGTTCAGTTATGAGGTGTTATTCTTGGCTTCGTCTCAGGCTTCGCCTTATGACATTAAGGTCAAACATTTGGATGCTTCCTTGACTAATAATAATAATCCTTTTAGGTCTACTGCAGCTGAATTTTCAAATCTCTCCAAGACAAGGGTAAAGCCTTGAAGGAGCTGAAATATATCTTTGCTTCTCCTGTTCCCAAATTTCAGAGGAGTTATCCCTCCAAGTCTGCTTTTGTTTGTAGGCAACCTCACTTTCCTCCAAAGGACAAGAAAGGTTGTAGGTGTGTACTTTCTACTAAGTCTGCTCAGACTCCTGCCTCCCAGAAACCTGCTTTCCAGGATACGCCGGGTTCTGTTTGGCAGTTTGCTTCCTCCTGCTTTCAGCTAGGTTCCCTTGTCCCTCCATCTGTCCCTGTCCTTCCTAAATTGGCTACAGATCACTTTAGTCTCTCTGGTTCTGTCCATTATCCTTCAGGGGTATTTCATTGTTTGGAAATACCTTCCTCCCTTTTTAGGCATTCCTCAACCTCTTCAGGAACAGTGCTCTCATTTCCCAGAGGTTCCTTACTGTCTTTTGGCTCAAGGCACCATTAAAGCTGTGCCTCCTGATCAGGTAAGGGTGGAATTTTATTCCAGACAGTTTCTGGTCCCATGAAAGGATGACACTTTGAGACTAATTCTGCATCTTTCCCAGTTGAATACCTTTGTCATGATTCCTTCCTTTCGGATGTTAACTCTTTAGATATTATTTCCTCTTCTTTTACACTAGGCTTTTCTGGTATCTCTGGATATCAGGGATGCCTACCTTTACATTGCCATCCATCCTCTGTTCAGAAAATGTTTACATTTCTCTTTCTCTTTCTTGCATTTTCAGTTCTGTGGTTTGTCCTTTGGCTTCTCTACTGCTCCAAGGGTATTCACAAAATGCCTTGCTCCTGTCATTGCTTTTTTCAGGATCTGAGAAATTCAGATATTTCCATATCCAGACAATCTGCTTAATCAAGCTAATTCCCCAACACTCTGCTATAGAATCTGAAGTTTACTACTTCCCTGTTCTAGAGTCTGGGTTAACTATAAACTTCCGGAAGTCAGATTTGATGCCTTCTCAGGATCATATTTTCATCTGCTGCTTGGCTGCAGACTTCAGACAGCTTTCAAGCTGGCATCTCTGGCTGACCCCCCCAGTTCTGTCTCTGATTGCTTTTTTCCAGTCCTTCTTCCTCTGGCAGCAGTCACAGACAGATAACTTCTCAAGGTTCTTCGGTTCATGGCTTCCACCATTCCCATACTCCCTCTGCCAGGCTCCATATGAGGAAGCTTCAATGGTAACTTGAGTATGACTTCAGCACTACCACCCTCTGAACTTCCCAGGACCTTTCTTTCCCTGTCTCAAACTGGAGGTTCACTGGTGAATTCATCAACTTTCACTCAACCCGAGGCTTCCTTTTCCATCTCCAGTTCCAACTCAGGAGCTCTTTACAGACACCTCAGACAGGAGATTGGGGAGCTTCCTATGGCCTCCTCAAGGTTCAAGGTCTCTGTTCCTCCCCATCAGAGGTCAGACCACATCAATATAAAGGATGAGAGGGCTCTGTTTTGGTCTCTTCAGACTTTTCATTCCCTTATTTATTATGGACCCCTCAAAATTTTCACAGACAACACCACAGTGATGTGGTATGTAAACAAGCAAGGGGGGTACAAGGTCCTATCTTCTGTGCAAGCTTAGCTCTTCCAGTCTGGGATCTAGTAGTCCAGTATCAAGTGACTCTTCAGGCAGTGTACATTCCTTTGGAGGGCAGTCAAGTGGCAGAATCGTAGACAAGTCCAACACACACGAATGAATGCTTCACAAAGATGTGTTCTGGACAACCGGTGGGAAGTTCCTCAGGTAGATCTTTTTGCCTCCCCTATGATCATACAACTGCCTCTGTTCTGATCCAGAGTCTCAAGTCTTCTGGCTTGGAAAGTGGATACCCTGCCTTTTCCTTGGAAGGAGATATTTTTGGATGCCTTCCCTCACTTTCTTCTGTAACCATGGGTATATTACACAAAATCCAGAAGACTCTTCCAAAAATCTTGCTAGTGACTCCCTTTTGCCCTGACAGCATTAGTTCCCCCTTATTCCTTTCTTAGCCTGGGCAATCACCACAGGTTTCCTCACCAGGTAGCTCTTTTCACACAAGACAAGGGATCTCTTATCCATACTCACTCGCCATTCTTCATCTGACTCTGTTGGTGATAGGGTTTTAATCCTTTAAGGCACCTCATTTCTGAGGATGTGCTTTGGGTTTTGCAGGAGGCCATGAAACCCACTACCAGGAAATCATAAATGTTCAAAGGAAGCAGTTTTCTGTCTGGTGCCTCTGTTGCCATCAGGATCCCCTGTCTGTGGAGGTTCCTTTGGTTCTCTCTTACTTGTGCGCTCTGCTCTATGCTGGGTTGGCATATTCTTCATTTACAGCTCACCCTTCAGTATTTTCTGCTTGTCTGCCCTTGACTCCTCTGGCCTCTAGATTTAGGTCAAACAACTTCTTAAAAGTGTTCTTCATATCTGGCTTCCCAGGAAGCCTATTCCACCTTCCTGGGACCTCAATTTTGTACTTGAAAAATTCAATCAGGCTCCTTTTGAGCCTGCTTCTTCATCTTTCTTAAAACATTGTTCTTGGAAGACTGTTCTTTTGACTCTCACTTCAGCCAAGAGAGTAACTGAAATTCAGGCCCTCATGGCTAGTCCTCCTTTTAATTTTCCAGAGACAGGGTGTTTCTTCATACTAATCCTCCTTTTATGTTCAAGGTGGCTAGTCAGTTGTCCCTTAATCAGTCTGTTCATCTTCCTTCCTTTTGTCCTTCTTTGCAGTCTGCCATTTTCTTCAAACGTTGGATTTGCACAGACAGCTCAGATATTATTTGTATAAAATTAAAGTTGTTCACATCTGAGTAGCTTTGTTTCCTTTCATCATAGGACTTTGGGTTTGACTGTTTCTAAGCAAACCATCTCCTCCTAGATTTCTATGTCCATTTCTTTTTATTATTCTTTCATTTAAATGTCATTCCTTATTGGTAAAGGCGCATTCTGCCTTGTGTGGTGCGTTTTTTTTTCCATGACCTGGATATCAGTTCCATTTTTGAAGCTACTACTTGGTCCTCTGTTCATACTTTCACTAAGCATGATAAGTTTGATGTTATTTCCAGGGCCATAGCAGGCTTTGCCAGGGTTATACTACATGGGTCTAAAGAGGGCTGTTCTGTACTGTCCTCCTCTTGAGCTCTTGTACTCCGCTCAGTAAAGAATACTGCAGCAGTGATACAGAAGGACATAGTACAGTTGTGTAAAATCTTACCACAACAGCAGATGTCCTTCTCTTCACTCCTGCAGTATTCACATGCTCGCTTCCTCCTGCCCCCTCTGTTTTAGATCTTGCCCTCCTGGTCGAGAGGCTCGATGTCATCATCTTCGTTTATCCCTCTTCTGGGTGCACATGCTTTCCTTTTCCCTGTTGGGCATTCTGTTCCTCCTTGGGCATTTTCAGTTCTGAGTGTATGTGTGTTCATATACCACCTTTATGCCCTGTGTCTTGCGCAGGGATCATAAGTGTGACATACAATGCAATAAGAGCTAAAGGCTTTGGTATACTGGCCAGACTTTGGGCTATCCTTGGCAGTAGATCCCTTAGGAAAAGAATGCTGCAAAAGTGAAGAGAAGGACATCTACTGGTATGGTAAGATGTCACATAACTTTACATTCTGCATTGGTGATTACCTTTGAATGCTATATTAAAATACTTTGGTCTATGTAATAAATCTCTTTGAGTGTTTCTACCATTTTGAATGCTTGCCTCAGATTTTTTTTGTTTACCTCAGAGCTCACTTTTACTGCCAGGCTTCGCCAGTGGATTTCCTTTATAAAATTGTTTTTTCTTTTTTTTTTTTTTTTTTTTTGGGAGGGGGGGCATAAACTTTAAATTTGTAGAGTGGTCAGTGGTAATTTTTACTAGCCAGGATGTATGCTTGACTTTTCTAAGCTATGTTTACTACTCATCAGATAGTGTTTCTTGCTTGTAAGCTGGCCCTGAGTCACACTGGGGATTCCCTAACTTTGAATTGCTTTTGTGAGGAAAAGTATTATTTTATTCAAAAACCTGAGAGGCCAAAACAAGTTTATCTCAAAATCTGCATCCTCCCAGTACTAAGGACAATCTAAGAGGACAGATTGACTGTATGCCTCCTCAAGAATGTTGTTGTGTCTTTCGGCTTTTCCCGGTTAGGGGTCGCCACAGCGGAACTCCGGTCCGCTAATGATTGGCAGCATCCCCCTGGCAATTGCATGCATTTCAGAGGTTTGGTTTTCACTGTCCTTTGTAGCACCAGATGACCTCAGAGAGTTGGGTCTTGTCCACCCTCACCTTGATCTCTTTAAACTTCGTATCAAGTGAGGATTCCACCACAACATCGGCCAAATGGGTCTGAATTTGTAAAACCTCAGCTCGTACCTTTTCCTGTTGCCTGGTGTTACATTTAAAAGGAATTTTGAGCCAGGTTTTAGTGCACAATAAAGAGGCGGCATTTCATTCCTCCAACAAATCTGCTTCCTCGTCAGAAAAATCATAAGTTGGTAAATGGTTGATTCTCAAACCCCTTGGAGTGATATCCAAGGATAAATACTTTTCAAGGAGTCTTATGTCATAGAACAAAGTTACCTCCTTGATCAACAATCACTCAAGCTTAATGACCTCCCCTGATGACCAGGGATCATCACAGGCAATCCTATCCTCTCTCTCCTTCCACATGTTGGAACAGGAAAAACGGGAACCTCTGGTTGCTATGAAGAACAAACTCCTCTGTCTTCCGACCATAGAATAAAAAACACGAACACCTTCTCAAACCAAAAAAAAAACAGGAACACAAAGAAGTATGAAATATCCTTTAATGGTGCATCCGGTACCTCGGCTTATGCCTTCAAGGAATGATTAATACACCACATATTTTATACCATGCTTAATTACATAATTGAAAATCAATTAATAAGTTCCCAAGTTGCAAGTGCAAAAATTTAAAGTGACAATGCATTCCATTATATCCATAGAATAAATACATAAAATTAAAAAGTAAAGTAACATATACCTCGTCCCACATTCATATTAATGTCCAGGTTTAATCCACCAGGATATAAAGTGCCAAAATTAATGATGCACTTTGTCTCTAATAACATCAACCTGCTCAAAAATTCCTCAACCTGACAAGCTGTGGAAAAGTTCCATATCTCTGGTGAAACAAGACAGGTTAGACCACATAAATGTCAAGGAAATTATAGCTGTACTAAATGCTGTTAAATCTCTGAACCATCTGGATTCCAGACCACAGACACCACCACAGTTATGTTGTACAAAATAAATGAGAGGATCAGACCCTACCCTCTTTACAGACTAGCTGTGGTAGCCTATGAAATAGCATCACAGTTCACTATGTCCCTCCAGGATACATACATTCTGTTAGAGCAAAATGTTGCAGCAGAGAAGCTTGAGCAGGACCAGCACAGATCCTTATGAATGGAAATTGCACACAGGGTCTTCTAGGAAGTGATCTTTTTGAGGTGAGATTCTCATGTAGACTGGCTGTATTCCAGTCAAAACAGACCAGCATAAAGGCCTGAAAAGCAAATGCCTTTTCGTTCAATGGATGGAAATGTTTCCTTATGCTTTTCTACCATTTCGTCTTATTACCAGAGTTCTAAAGATACAAATGGAGACTCCAAATATCATCGTGTTACTCTCCCCCCCCCCTTTTGCCTCAGGCAACAAATGATTCTCCCTACTTTTGAAAATGACCAAGAGCAGTTTTCACAAACTTCCTTACATTATGGACATATACAAGGTAGGGTGGGGTGGGGGGTTGATGCACCTCAGCCTTAAACTTATTCAGTTGACTCTCTGGATGATGCAACAGACTAATACCTTCTAGGCATCTTTTTTTCTGAGAAAGCATATTAAATAATCATATATCAGTAAGTGGAAAAGATTTTCTAGTTGGTGCCAATTCAAGAGCAGGGATCTTTTTAAGGCTCAGATTCTTCTGATTCTTCAGTATTAAGTCCCTTGTTACTCTTTGGCCTCACTTACTGTTCTATCAAGAATCATCTCTTGGCTATATATGTTTGCCATTAAATTCCTCCCTTTCTACGCTACCTCAAGTGAAAGGATTTTTGACAGGGGTGTTGCATATCTGGCCACATAGAAGACAGGTGGTTCCTTCCCTGGATCTTCAATATCTCTCAACCTCTTAGAGCAAAAAATCTGGACAAAGACTAAAATGCGATGGGGGGGACAAATAGTGACAGATTTTAAATATTGCTCTAACCAACTTAGAAAGTTGATAGAATAATGGGTTTTGCATTAGCATGAATTTTCTGAAGGATGTGGAGTCCTAAACTCAAAGTTTGCCATTATTTCATAGTTTCTTGCCATTATTTCATAATTTCATAGTTTAGTACTAGGCTATCTGCCCTGGGGCATTTGCAAGCCTAGCCCTAGAGATGTGGCTTTCGCCACCCCATGTAGTGGTACTAAGGTGTATAGAATAAATTTAGAATACTGTGCCTTTGTCTAGTAGTGACACATTGAAGACCCCCTTACTTATTAAAATTAGTTTACTGTGCCTTTTTCAAGTAGCGACACAGGGGTGACCCCCAGGGTAAACCTACGATCTCCCATCCACTTGTCAAGATTTCTCTTGAAGAGAAGTCAGTGAGGGGCTCTGCCTAACGTGGACTGGGATTTTGTTCCAGAGTATGGGAAGCCTCTGAGTTATGAATCTGTCTCTCCAGCATGTTCTATTCATGTTTGTACTGAGGTTTAAATCTTTGGCTCTCGTGGTTCTTATGGATTTTGATTTTTTGAGGTGGAGCATGTCCATCAATTCCTGGTTGGGCATGGCCTTGTACGTCAGGCACAGATCACCTCTGAGCAGGCGGTATGCTACTGAATAGAGCTGGAGTTTCTTTAGCCTGGCAGCATATGACATATGTTGGAGACCCTTGATCCTCTTGGTGAGGTACTTCTGGGGTCTCTCCAGCTGTTGTAAGTGCTGGGTGAGGTACATACCAAATGGGGCATTGTACTCAATCATGGGCCTGATAAGGGAGGAGTACAGGGCACGATGACCTCCTCTGATCTGGATGTGAACCCCTTCATGATAAGGTGGGCAAGGTAGAAAGTCTTTCTAACCACTTTGGCAATGTGGGTGTCAAATGAGAGGTCACTATCAACTTGGGTCCCCAGGTCTCTGATTACTTTTTCGGTACTCAGTGGGTTACTGTCTATGTGATAATTTGTGGGTACTTAGTTTTTCCCAAAGGGGATGACTATACATTTCTTGGCATTCAGTTTAAGGCCATGATTCCGGCACCAGTTGTCCGTTTCGGTGAGGCCTTTCTGTAGGATGTATGTGTCAGCTGGTGTATCGACTATAGCGCCTAGTTTGCAGTCATCTGCGAACTTTGTCAGCCACAACCCTCCCATATTTGCTTTCACATCTGAGAAGTAAATGCCAAACAAGAGGGGTCCCAGGACAGAGCCCTGTGGGACACCACTTGTGACTGGCTTTGAGTCTGACATGGCTCCCGCAATTCTGACTTTATGGGTTCTGTTCTTTAGCCAGTTTGCAACCCATCTTGTGACATATGGATTTACATTTAAGCTGTTTAGCTTATCTATGATCTCCGAGTGGGGTATTGTGTCGAAGGCTTTAGCCGAGTCCAGGTAGGCTGTATGGACTGCCTTGCCTTCATCAATGGCTCTAGTGACTGTTTCAAAAAAGTCAACTAGGTTCAAAAGGCAGGATCTGCCCTTTACAAAGCCGAACTGGGTGGGATCAAGTATCTGTAGGTCCCCATTGTCGTTGTTTATGAGTTCCATAATAATTCTTTCCATAGCTTTGCAAACCAGACTGGTCAAGCTTATGAGGCGGTAGTTCCCAGGGTCTGTAGTGGAGCCTCCCTTGTGGAGTGGGACCACTGTTGCTGTACGCCAGTGTTCAGGTACATATCCTGTAGTAAGGCTAAGGTTAAATAACATTTTTATATGCGAGTTTAGCTCCTCTTGGATTTCACATGTCACGCAGCCGGGGATACCATCAGGTCCCATAGATGCTGTGTTTTTTGCTTTGCTGAGGGTGGTTCTCACCTGGACATCAGAGATGACAGGGAGGTTATGTTCAGCTGGGATGAGTATTTCTTCTTTTGGAGGTGAGGGAGGGGAGAAATTTGCACTGAACCTGTCTGCCAGAATGTTGGCAATATCTGTGGGTTCGGTAAATTTTTTGTCGTTGTGTACTAACTCTGAGCATATCTGAGGGTTTCCGCCCAGGTTTCTAACATAACTGAAGAATGGCCTTGTGGTTATCTTTAGTGTCCTTGGCGATTTTTCTCTCAAAGTTGGCCTTGGATGTTTTTATGAGAGAACGTAGCTTTCTACTAGTGCTGATCAGAGATGCCTTCCCTTTTTGGGATTTTGCTCTGTCTTGCAGTAGCTTCCTTCTTTTGTTATACAATTTGTTTATGGCTGCGGTCCACCAGACAGGACGCTTTCCTTTGGTGGAGAGGGTCTTGGTTTTATTTGGGATTGCACGATCCATGCATTCTTGGAGATGTCTGTAGAAGGCATTTGTGTAGGATTCAGCATTATGGGATGTGGTTTCCATTGGCCCTGTGGGCTTAAATGATACCATCTCAGTCTTGAGAAGTGTAAAGTCGGCTTTTGAGAAGTTTCTCACTGTAGTCTTTTGTGCTGGGGGTGGAGGTGGTAAATGTATATCCAGGGTGATTAGTTTGTGGTCAAATCTCACCAGTGAGGGCAATACTTCCGGTGTGGAGCATTTTGTCCCCATGTTTGTGATGATCATCTCTAGTATATTATCCCCCCTTGTGGGAGAGGTAACTAGCTGTTCCATTGCATTTGAGTTTATGAATTCCAGAAAACTTTGGGCTAGGGTGTTAGGGCTAGAATAGTGCACCCAATCTATGTTAGGGTAGTTGAAGTCTCCCAATATGATGGTATTTGGTGAGACATTCATATCTTCCAATGTCTTCAGGAAGGCTGAGTGGGGTTCTTGAGATTGGGAGGGTGGTCTGTAACATGCAACCAGTTGTATAGCAGTTTTGCCTACGGTTAGCTGCAACTGGATGGTCTCCGATGCTTCATGAGTTGCCACTAACCTGGAGGTGTGGGTATCCTTGATGAATATGGTCACTCCCCCTCCCTTTGTGGTTCGGCCCGGGTTTTGGGGCCGAAAAGCATGATACGAGGTAAAGCCTGGTAGCACTGGGGTGCTCTCAGGAGCCTTGAACCAGGTCTCGGTTACAGTGCAGGCATCGATGTTCTCCATACTGAGGAGTGCTTCGAGAGCCTGCATCTTGAGATTTAGACTTCTGGCGTTGAGCAGCATTACCCTTAATTTTTTTCCATTTTTGTTTTCTAAGGAGGTGGGTTTGTCTGTTGAGCCTTGCCTAAAAAAGGCACTATGGGGGTGGCAAGAGCCTTAGCCAATATCCAGAAGCCCAGTGGTGACAGGTGCAAGCCGTCCCTTGCGAAGCAGCGTGGCTTGTCCAGCATGTCATCCCAAGCAGAAAGACATTGGATCCCCCTAGAATGACACCAGTAATTGAGCCAATTATTAAAGCTGATCATCTTGTCTTTGTATTGTGGCATCATTCTTGGTGAGGGCAGGATGCTGCTCAGGGTCTGGGTCATACCAGCCTGGGCTACATAATCAGAGAGCTCCTCTATGTCTCTTTTCATGTAGTCCAAGGAGGTACATCTCAGGTCATTCACACCAGCATGGACAATGACGGAGTCATATTTGTACGTGATTTTGAGTGACCTGAGTGCGTGTGTTATATGGTGGATCCTAGCCCCCGATAGGCAGCTTACCATTACCCTCTCCTTGCTCAGCCTGGTAAGTGAGACGTCAGTGTGTCTGACTATAGAGTCACCTATCACTAGTGTATCAGGCATAGTGTTTGGCCTTAAGGGCTGTGATTTATTGACACACTGATTTATTGAAGTATGTGTTGCATGTGTTATGTTTTGAGGTGGTGGATTTTTGGGTGTCTGCTTTGGGAGTCTCTGTTGTTTTGGTAAGTTTTTTAATAGAGCCTCCGAGTATGTTTTTGTGTTATTATGTGCTTGATTTGCATTTGGGGTAGGTCTATGTGTGACTGGGTTTGTTGTGTGTGTGGTTACCTTCTCCTCCTGTCTGGTCTTGCCAGTCCTGAGTTGAGAGAGTTCAGCCTCCAGCTTGGCTATATAGTTGCATCTCTCACATGTATTTGTGTTTGTTGGGAGGAGGAGAGGGTTGTCTGTGTACATGAGACAATTATAGCATTGTCTCAAGATTCCCAGATTAACCAGCTGAACAGGAGAAGATGCTAGCAATCTACCACTCGACATGCTAGAATATTATAAGAGAGTGCTGTGCCTTTAAGGGAAATGGTTGGGGTGGTAGGTGGAAGTAGTGCTACTTGAGTCTGAAAGTGCTTGCTTAGAAGAGAAGCTTTGAGAACAAGTGCTATGCTTATAATAAAACGAGTAGACTGGTTATTCTAAGAGTAGAGCTTTCTAAGGGAAAATTTGAAGAGCAGACTTGGCGGAGCCAGAAAAAGTTTAACCGGCACTGCGCTATGTGCACAATTGCGCAAAGCTGCGCAAATGCGGATTTTAAACAGGGAACTTCAAAAGAGCTAGAAATGGTCCAAAACCACCAATTACTACAGCTCTTGTGCTGAAGTCACCCCTTCAGGGACAGATGGGCTGCTCAAGGCTCCTCACTCCCACTGGTGAGCAAAGAAACTTCCTTCTTATCCAAGTAAGGTAATGGACAACACAGGAACTACACCACAGCCCAGAATACAGCAAAGCCTGTAAACTGGTCTAAATTAGTCGAGGAGAGGCGGGAAAACAAGGATTATTTTTTTGGTTTTTAGATAGAAAACACCCAGAAATACAGAAGGCAGCAATAAATCAGTTACACAGGCTAGCACACTTTAGTGGGCAGCCTCAATAGTTAAATTAAACAAACAAACAACAGATTTTCGATTAATTTTCGACCAGGTAAAATTTTAAATGCAGATACTATATAATGCAGCAAACAGTTAAAAAAACAGTATAAGCTTGTTTAAAATAAGCAAGAGAAGGTATTCCAAGTAAAAAACAGAAAAAAATACTTAAATCTGGAAAGTAGTCACTTTTCTCAGTTCTCTGTAGCTAGGACCTCTCTGCAGGACCACGTGGAGCTGTCTCTGAGTAGTATAGCCAGAAAAAACGCTCTGAGGTGGATTTTTTTTAACAAAACTTCAAGAAAAAAGAATCCAAAACAACCAATTACTACAGCTCTTGTGCTGAGGTCACTCCTTCAGGGACAGATAGGCTGCTCAAGGCTCCCCACTCCCACTGGTGAGCAAAGAAACTTCCTTCTTATCCAGGTAAGGTAATGGACAACACAGGAACTACACCACAGCCCAGAATACAGCAAAGCCTGTAAACTGGTCTAAACTAGTTGAGGAGAGGTGGGAAAACAAGGATTATTTTTTGTTTTTTTTTTGTTTTAGATAGAAAACACCCAGAAATACAGAAGGCAGCAATAAATCAGTTACACAGGCTAGCACACTTTAGTGGGCAGCCTCAATAGTTAAATTAAACAAACAAACAACAGATTTTTGATTAATTTTCGACCAGGTAAAATTTTAAGTGCAGATACTATATAATGCAGCAAACAGTTAAAAAAACAGTATAAGCTTGTTTAAAATAAGCAAGAGAAGGTATTCCAAGTAAAAAACAGAAAAAATACTTAAATCTGGAAAGTAGTCGCTTTTCTCAGTTCTCTGTAGCTAGGACCACTCTGCAGGACCACGTGGAGCTGTCTCTGAGTAATATAGCCAGAAAAAAATGCTCTGAGGCGGATTTTAAATAGGGAACTTCAAAAGAGCTAGAAATGGTCAAAAACAACCAATTACTACAGCTCTTGTGCTGAGGTCACTCCTTCAGGGACAGATAGGCTGCTCAAGGCTCCCCACTCCCACTGGTGAGCAAAGAAACTTCCTTCTTATCCAAGTAAGGTAATGGATAACACAGGAACTACACCACAGCCCAGAATACAGCAAAGCCTGTAAACTGGTCTAAACTAGTCGAGGAGAGGCGGGAAGACGAGGATTATTTTTTTTGTTTTTTTATTGTTTCATTTAATGACTTCAATCCTCAGCTATTTGCCAGAAAAGTACAGATTTTAGGAGGAACACACCAAAAATATGAGGCAAAAATCTGTACAGTTGAGAGATATTCAAAACTTATTTCCATTTGAATCTGCTCATAAGACTGATCTGAAGTTCTTTTCTTGGAAAACAGTTTTACTCATTGCTCTGACTTCTGCAAGAATATCCGAGTTACAAGCTTTTATTGCGAGTCGCCCATATCTCATTTTGTACAAAGGGAGGGTGAGTTTGAGAACTAATTCTTCCTTGATGCCCAAAGTCATTTCAAAGTTTACACTAAACCAGGCTATTCATGTCCCTGCTTTCTTTCCAGGCCCAAAAAGTGAGAGAGGGAGAGAGAGAATTCTGCACTGTCCGGATGACCACAAGCAATTCTGATACTGTTTTGACAGAACAAAAACCTTCAGGACTTATGTTACACTGTTTGTCTCCTGTGAAAGTAAGAAAAATGGGGCACCTCTCTGTCTGGCCCTCAAACTATTGGACTAATTCAGGAGCAAAATCATCTAGTTTCATTTATAGTCAATATATTTTCTATGTTTAAGCCAACTCGTATAGCTTGCTCTTAAGTAAACTTTGATCAGCAATTTCAAATGCACATTTAAAGTCTAAAATATTGCTTCAGTCAGTTCACAGTGTTTTTTAGATGTACCTTCCAGATGCATTTGAGTTTTGTGATCTCACATTAATGAACCAAGTAGTAGAGAGAGTATGTTAAAGGGCCAGTCAGAAGGAATGGTAAAAATGCTCTGTACTACATAAACCAACAACATTTCGGAAATTTGTGAGTCAAGTATAGTTTCCCATTTTTTTAACCCATATAGCTTACTGGCAGACGTTTGCAAGAAGAATGAAGAAACAGGTTTGTGAAGTGATGGTAATACTTTTTGTGAATTTTATTGCATTTGATGGCATCAGCGCAGCTGTAATTTGCAGTGAGGAGTTAAAGCTTCATTTAATTGAAGTTGTGGTTTCTTGTTGAGCAGCATGAGGGAATTTCTGCAATTCCTCTTCAACTTTATGCATAATAAGACACTGCCTCTGTACTGGGAGTTTGATAGAGCCAAATAAAATAACCAATATCTTTGCTGAATATGTTAAATAACTATCAGATGTCCTGACTGAGTCACTGTTGCAGTATTCGTAATAGATGGGTTTTAGCTCACTTTACCTTCCTAGGATGTTCATCCATATGACCTCAGCTTGTCAGCATGGGGGTCTAAAATCACTTGCATGTTCTGGGTCCTCAGTCTATCTAGCTGTCAGCCTGAATGCAGCCCATTGCACCTGACAGACTGTGATTTTTTTGGTCATTCAGTACCGTAGCTTTGCTTGTCAGATCAGGTAAGTGCCCTTTTGGGGATCCTTTCTTTCTAACCCTTTGACTGTTTTACCAACTATTATTATATGTCAGCTAGGATGGGCAAAGCGTGAGTGCAGTAGACAAATTCCATACAAAGATTTGCATACTAAGTGTCTGTTCTGCATTGGGACTGAATTTGACTATAATGCCTGCTCCATCTGCCAAGCATTTCTCTCTAAAACCCTCTAGTGTAGGCTATACAAGCTAGATACTTTTCTAGTGACCCAGCGCCTTAAATGCATGGGCCACTCCACCTTGTCAGAAGGCTAGGACATTGACCTCCCACCCAAGAAAACATTAAAAGACCTAGAGAGAATTGGCCTTCCATCGTCTCAGAATCAGATCTGAGGTGGTCAAACCCACGGTACACCAGTCGTCTTCTTTCACAAGCCCTCTGCTGTGTCCCTGTTGGAGGATGGTAAAGCTCCTGAGGCCCTGCTGATGACTGAATTCTCTGATGACCTGCACCTCATCTCAGCGGGCACTCCCAGGGTCTTCTAAATAACTGTGCAGGAAGAGATTCCCAGTCTTCTTTTATAAAATGTGTCAAGGCTCAGAACCCCCCTAAGCTGCTACAGGCAGACATCACTCCTAAAAAGAAAAAGCAAAAACTTAAGCATTTGACATACCCTTCAGCATCCAGGGAGAAGGAATAGATTGATTTTTTTTCAGGGGTTATTCAAGCCAGTTATGTCTCTGAAGACTCCTTCCTTTGTCACCTAGTTTTCTACACCACAGAAACAGGCATTGGATTCTTCTCAGATGAGGAACCAGAGAGGAATTCTGATCACTCTGTTGACTACTGTTCCCAGTTACACTGTCCTGAACAGATTTCCTCAGATGAGGGAGACTCCCTGTCTCTGGATTCCCCCTTGGAAGAAGCCTTCTTTGGAGAAACCTTGCAAAGCATAATGAAGCATTTTGGCAATCTAAACAGGTTTCTGAGGTGCAAAAGAGATACTACACCTTAATAGAGATGAGCACTCCTGCACCTCTTCCAGTTCCCCCAGTGATAGATGCCTTCTGGGATGCATTTGACACCAGCTCTTCTGCACATTATTCTCAAGTTCCTGCCCCCTAAAGGCTAGACAGGTTCTGCAAAGTTCCTAATAAGCTAAAGTACCTCTACAAAAACTCTGTGGCAGACCCAGCTGCAGTATACCTGGCCTCGGACAAACCCTCCAAGCTTATTTCCTGGCACTAATGTTCTCCCCACTGATAAGGACAGTAGAGCAGTGGACAGGTGGGGTAAGAAAGTGTATAATTCCTCCACTTTGGCTTTCAGAGCCATTAACCACCAAACTCAAACAAGGTTGATCTTTTCCCTACTGTTATGCACCCACATAGTTGGTATATTTAAGTCTGAGGGCACCCCCCTGCTCCCCATATGGAGGTACAGGGATCTTGCATCCTGTAAAAAAATTGCTGGAAGTTTTTTTTGGTGATTTATTTTTGAACAAGCAGTAGATACCCACTTGTCTACCCTACAGTCATCCTCAAATGTTGCCATGAGACTGCTTTCCAAGGCAGCAGATGGCAAAGCCCAAGCAGCTGGCACAAGTATTACCATGCAACATCATATCTGGATGTGGCTGTTCAGTTTCGCAGAAAGCTTCTAGACATCCTTCATAAATAGTGTCTTTGATGGTTCCACCTTATTTGAACCAAAAGTCAAGGAAATGCTTACAAGGAGTAAGCTGGACGGTAATACCTTGCCTGCTGCTAAAATCCGTTTTTCTGCTCCTCACTGAACCTTCTCCAGGAATCGAAGAGGAGGAAGAAAATGTGGTTCAAAAAATCAATCTCAAGTTTTTCACCAGGACCATCCTGTGGACAGGCCTTCCAGAGGTAGAGGTGGAGGTAATCACATGGAACTTCACCCTCAGGGCAGAAGCAGTCCACAAAATTGAAGTTTATATGGACCTTTCACAGAGAAACCTTATCAGTGTCCCTGAAAGTTTACCTGACTGCTGCATTCTGGAGACAGCAAGGGGACACTTCTCCTTATACCGGTTAGCCTAGCAAAATACAACTTCCAATTCATACATGCTAAGGATCATTGCCAGAGGTTATACAATACCTTTTCAGAACCCCCAAGGACAACACAAAATTTTCCTGGTACACCACCCAAACAGTTGGAATCTCCAGCAACAGCACTTCTAAAGCTGCTGGACAAAAGAGTCATCTAGCTATTACCTCGAGACCAGCAGGGTTCTGGATTCTATTCAAGGTTCTTTTTAGTTTAAAAAAAAAAAAAAAAAAAACAGGGGACCCAAGACCAGTATTGGATCTTAGCAGTCTGGATCACTATGTAAAACAGACAAAATTCCAGATGGTCACAGTACAGTGCATCTTACCTCTACTGAGGAAGGGCATTTGGTTGCGCTTTATTGTCAGGCTGCCCATGATCATATTAAGATCCAGCAGCAGTCAAGGAGATTCCTCTGCTTCCATCTGGAAGCCAGTCATGATCAGTTCAGAGTGCTGCCATTTGGTCTCACCACAGTCCCCCCAGGTGTTTACCAAGATAATGGTAGCAATTATGGCCTATTTCAGGTGACAAGGGATCCAGGTATTCCTATATTTAGACAAATGGCTTCTAACTGCTACCCCCAGGGATCTACTTCTGAGACATCAGTCATTCCTGTTATATTTAAAAACTCTCTTGGACAGTTCAATAAATGTCAACAAGAGCAAGTGATCTCATACTGAATCCGTAGAATTCATCGACTGTCACTTATATACTATGCATGTCATAGCAAAACTTCCTTTAACACGAGTCAAATCCATAAGATCTGTAGCTCTCTAGGTCATGAAGCATTCCAGACCCCAATCTTGACTCATCTTACAATGTACGAGGACTAATGGCTTTCGCTATAGTCATGGTTCCTTTAGTCAGATACCACGTGATGATTCTACAATGGACACACAAACTGTATCCCCTTCACTACAGAGTTCATCTGACTCAGGTCTGCAGAGACCACATTCAGTGGTGGATTTCATCTGATTCAGTAACTCAGGTTAGACACTTTCTTCCTGCTACACCCAAAGCCACTGTGACCATGGACACTTCCTTCTGGGGGGGGGGGCATTTTGAAGGGAAAGACAGTCCAGGGAACATAGTCATCAATAGAGATTAGAGATCAAACTTCACATCAGTGTCTTGGAGCTAAGAGTGGTCCTCCTTATGTTGCAGGCGTTTCAGGACCTCCTACCCAAGAATGTGATTGCCATACACTCGGACAACATGTCAATGATTTGGTACATCAACAAACAGGGTATAACCCACTGTTTTCATCTTTGCTGAGAAACCTTGAGAGTTTGGCAGTGGGAGATGTCTTCAAAACAATTTCTAGTAGCAGTGCACATACCCGGGGATGTCTAACGTCCCAGTGGGCAAACTGTGCAAAACTATACTATTGCCATGCGAGTAGTCCCTCAACAGAACAGTGGCAATGCAGATTTTCATCTGCTGGGGCCAACCTTGCTGCTACTTTTTTGCTTTGTCCCCAAGCAGCAAGTGCATAAGTTACTTTACCCTCATCCCTCCATAGGGACAGTCACCGAGAGATGCCTTAGTCCATTCTTTGCTCCCAGGTCTCTATGCCTTCCTGCCAATCCACCTAGTCACCAAGTTCATTCAGATAGCTATGGAGTATAAGACTGGGGTAATCGTCATTGCCCGTTTTTGGCCTCAGTATGTATAGTTTCCCTTTCTTTGGCCTCATCTAGTTCACCCACCATTTCCAGATATCCTCAGTCACCAGTGCGGGCTGCCTCAAGACCCTAAAACTGAACGCAAGTTTCTCCAATTCTAACAATTGCCAGAGATGCCAGGTTTCCTTCACTGGTAGATCATATATGTTCCTCTCAAAGAAACTCAACCAAAATGACTTACAAGAGCAAATGGAAGTGCTTTTTCCACCTGGGCATGTTCAAAGGGACTAGACAATTTTTCAGCACCTCTACTTGGAAATTTGGAGTTTCTTTCAGAACAATTTGCAGTTGGATCAAGTTACTCTACAATTTAAGTACAATTAGCCATTTCAAAACTTTACATATGGCTTGACAATGCTTCTATTACTTTTCTCGAAGTGGCCAAACCCTTTCTTAGAGGAACCTTTCTATTGAGACCCCCAATTCATGATCCAGTGCCTTCATGGGACATTACCATTTTACTCCAGTCTCTAACCAAAAACCCTTTGAATCAGCAGCATCTGTAGATAAAACATTTCTTTCATGGAAAACTGTTTTTCTGGCTGCCATTACATATGCAAAATGTGCGTCAGAACTACAGACAGTGTCTTGCAAATCTCCATTCCTTATCTTTCATAAAGACAGTGTGTCATTGAAAACATTCCTTTTGTTTCTTCCTAAAGTAGCTTCAGAATCTAACTTGAACCAACAGGTTAATTTATCAATTTTCTTTCAAAATTTTGCCAACAAAAGCTACTTTACATGTCTTAGAATCCGAGTTGTCCATGGACATCTAACTTCATTGTACTAAGAATTTTAGAAAGTTAAACTGTATCCTTCTCCAAGAACAAGCTGGGACAATCAGTATCTAAAGTAATGCTATCAAAATGGTTAGTAGACTGCATTTCGTTTGTCTATGATTTATGAGTTACATCTTTACAATTAAAGCCTAAGACGCATTCTACCAGAGCAATGGTAAATTCAACAGCATTTGCAAAAAGAGTGCCCATCAGTGACATAAATACTGCAGCAACTTGGTCTTCAACTCCTACCTTTGTATCTCACTACAAATTACATGTGCAGTCCAGAATTCACACATCTTTAGTCTCTGCCATATCTGGGAATATTCTTCCTTGAGATCACACATGTCCCTGTCGGGTAGCTTGGGAATCTGTCCCACATGATGAATCATACGAAAAAAGACAACATCAGATACAAAAGTCATATACTTACCATAACAATAGATCAGTTTTGTCTTTTCATTCCCCCTGCAAAATTGTAATTGTTCCCTTCTAAGGATTGGCCAGTACTCCTTTGGACCCTCTGACCCTTTTGTAATTCTTACAATATTTAGTATTTAATATATTTTCCTCCTTGGCCTTTCTTAAATAGTGTGTCACCATTTTTAGTCAGTCAGCATACTCAATCTGAGGTAATTCAGATGAGAGGGGAATTGTGGGTAGGGGAGGAGTTAGAGCTCTTGGATACAAAGATTTGGTATAAAGTGTTTGTCAGATGTTGAACCAGATAAAAAGAACACAGATCTATTATGGTAAGTACATAACTTTCATTTGTGTACCCACTCATGACTTTGTTCAGCAATTCCCATATTTGTGGGGGACATTATAAGACAAAGTATTTGTGAGTATGGATTAAAAAGGCTTCTGCTACAGCAGCTAAGGATATGTGGAAAGAGATTAACAAAAGATAATACAAACATTGAGAAAACTGGAAGCTCTTGTCTATGGATAGTAAGATAATATTTAGTTCCTTTACTTGTCATGCATATTTTTATCAACAGAGGAGAAATCATAATAATTAGAGCTGAATTAATTTCATCTGGGAGGGGAAGAAGAGCAAGTTTTAAGTGGGAAAGTTGATACTCCCAATAGAACAAGGTGGTTTAGAATTACTTGATATAAAGGAATATTTTAGAGTTACACTGTTAAGGGTTGTGTACATAACACAAGCGGAAGGCTATAATTCAAAGTAGAAACCGAGGATGATGAAGCTAGGGGTGGTTCAAGAAATGAAGGAGAGAGTAGAATTTTGAATGCAGATCCTTTGCGGGGAAGAGGTCCAAGAAATAAGGAGAGGGTAGAATTTTTGAATGCAGATCCTTAAGAAGAATAATAACCATACAGAATATTATTTTCATAAAGTTGTAGAAAGTATTCTAAAAACTAACCCTACATGGGAATTTTAGAAAAGAGATTTTACCAACAGGAATGACTGTAAGTAGGAGTTACAGAAAATAGGCACAAGGGTGCTGGAATTTAATGGAGAAAGATGACAAAAGACCCAAGGTATTTTGAGCGAATAACTAGAAGGAAAGGTAATAGAGTGAGATGAAGCCAAGATGAAGTTTGGATTACAGGGTAGAGACTGACTTCCCTGCCAGGGATTGATTCCAGAGTATAGGCAAAGAGAAAAGAATAAGGGAGTCCCAAGTGAAAGACCTGCTGTTGTTGAGTTTTTATAACTATAAAACTCAATCAGAAAAATTTAGAAAAGATTGGGATGAGAGTCTGAAAAATCAGTATACAAGGGTACAATGGGAGGCCATATGTATGGCCTCCAAGTATGTAACAAAAGCCAGAAGGTTTAGGATCTCTGCTTGGAAGTGTTTGCATAGGTATGTTTATACCACAAGCAGACTTTAAAGAAATTTTCCTGAAGTGGATAGCAAATGTTGGAGTGTGATGGAGATGAAAGATGTAACTGGAACATCTTTTTTGGGGAGTGTAACAAGCTAGCAGATTTTAAAAATTCACTACAGAGTATCCTGTCAGAAATATTGGGCAACAAATGGCTGTAATTAAGGAAATGATTCTTTTGGTTGGGACACAGAATATAAATTTCCTAAACATAGTGAGGCCTTATTAAGGTTAATTCTGTTGGCCGCTAAAAAAACTTACTAGAAAATGGAAATCTGAATCTAAACCAGCTGAATATTGTAAATGAGATAAAAGAATTGGATGAGGGATCTTTAATACAGGGAAGGAGTAAATTACATAGAAATAAATGGAAATTGTGGGAGCAATACATGCAGAATAATAATCAGGAGGAGGAGCAAAAAGAATGAGGTTTAAGGGGAAGGCAGGATATTAGTGATTTATGTAATGTTGGACTGAAAACAGTTGTTAGAAAGAAAACATGCAATGTATAATGTGTGTACATGAGTAAAAGTGTTATAGTTTTTCTTTTCTGTTAGTGTGTGTGCCTGTGTCTTAAGTGATAATTTAATAAAGGTGTTTGAAAAAATACTATTTATTTTCTATTTTCTAGTGTCAAGTACAAGATTCAGGTCTTAGACCTTTATCCAAGAATGTTGACTCTCTTCATCTCTAAAACATCTGTGTCTTTTATTTAACTTGCACCAGGACCATATTTTTCATATTTAGTTTAAAAAAAGCACTTGGCATATTTTCACCTTACTATATTAATGATCCAATATAAATGTAAAGCCGATATGTGAACAATAGTATGCAATATTGTTCCCTTTTCTTTATTGAACAAGTCACACCTTTATAGGATTAAGTCTTAAACCCAAATTAAAGTAAAACTTATCTGTAAAAGTTTTGCAGAAATGAAAATACTCCAGCCAAATAGCTTCATTGCTGAATTACTCAAATGCACTCTGTTCTTAAAACTCAGTTTAATGTACTCCAGGCTTTAGGAATAACTGTAATTTCTTCCAAAATAGCCTTCCATTATGTAATAACTTCATATTTGCAAAGTGAAATGCCCAAAAGTTGAATATCTGTTCTGAAAAAATAAATATTAGCACACTTTTTAATTTCCTCTAAAGCTTTACATTTCTCAGTGTTGAAATTCAAACCTAGCAATTCTAAAAAATTTCCTGAATTAAAATATTAAATTCCACGATCTATTTTATGTTTCTTATAACTAAAACAATATGCTTGTAATACAAAATGGACTAACAAAACCAGAGATACATGGTTTGTTGGGTTTTACTGTTGACTCTGTTCGTGGATTCACCTGTTTTTTTTCTTGTCTAACTAAAACAATACAGTCAACATAAATGATAACCAGTAACATCCAGCCAGTATACCACAGCCTTTCGGTCTTATAGGCACTGCATGTCACATGTATGCTCCCCCGTACGGAGTAGGACATAAAGGTGATGCACGGACACAAACACTAAGAACTTCTTTATCGCCAGTCCAAATACCTCTGTCAAACATTGGTCTGAACAACCTTCTGCAGTGCTGGTAACAAAGCTGTTTTCAGATAAGTGCCCTGTTGTGGTGTCTTTCCTTTTTTTTCAGTTGTTTCTGGTATTTGTGTTCATGTCATCCACGAAGGAAAATGTCAGTGTGGGAGGCAAATTCCCCATAAACACCATCATGACCAGTGTCTGTTTTGCTTGGGTCCTTCCCATGACCATATGCAGTTCTCTGTCAGGTGTTTGTGCCTGAGACCCTACTTAGCCATTTATTCTCCTTTTACATAAATCTTGAGAGCAAACAACTTAAGATGTTGGCTAGAAACTAGTGAAAGCCCTAAAGACTGCCTGGTGCTTACCTCACATTCCTCCGCCACCAGCCCATCAGAAGCCAACATGGATCTGGACTCTTACTTTCTTACAGGCTTTTCCAACATCTGCACTGACAATGAGGAGGAACCTCTGCTGATAATATCTGAGGGACTGAGGAGGATTCCTCAGATTTTAGTAAGGGAGGAAATTCCCACTACCATAACTGAATCTTGTCAAGGGTCTGAATCTTCAAGGGTTGATAGGGTGGAAGTCCTGCTGAAGAAAAATCAGAAAACTAAGCACCTTTCCCTTATTACTGAAGATCCCCAGCATGAATGGCAGTATTTTAGCCAGGGTCTGCCTCTTCAATGAGTGTCTGTCTCTGCCACTGCTTGATCTTCCACCCCAGTTAAGAGGCCTAGGGAACTGGATTCTTTAGAAGAGGATTTGGATTCTGGGGAGGAATCCCTTGCTTGCTGTCTGCAATTCCTTTCCTTCTAGACTGTTTTTTAGAGTAAGAGGATTCTTTAAGTCCAGATTCCACTTTGGAGGAATTATCTTTTGGGGATACTATTGCTGACATGATGGAATATTAGAAGTGGGATTGTTCCTAGGTCTCTGACATCCAAAAGAGGTATTGTGAGCTTCTACAAATGGAGTCTCCCAAGCCATCTGCTTTCCTGTCTGTTTTGGCAGCTCTTTTGGACACCTTTACTGCTGCCTCACTTGCTCCTGATTCTCAAACTCCAGCTCCCCAAGAAACCTGACAAGTTCTACAAGATGCCAGAGGATTGTAAGTTTTTATATAAATGCTGTTCTGCTGACCCTTCAGAGGTTTCAGTCTCATCTGATAAAAAGTTGTTGCCATCTACTAAGCTGCTTGCATAAGGCTGAGTATGTTCTGGCACTTCTTTTCCAGCTAAGAGTGGTGTCTTACCTTCCTGATTTCTGATGGGAAGGCTTCTGCACTTTCTCTGCTTGGGTCCACTTACAGGTGCCCCATCAGTCAGTAAAATGTATCTATAATACATCTGATGTCCTGTCAGTTTTGGCAGCCCTTTTGGACACCTTTACTGCTGTCTCGCCCCAGTTCCAGGGCTACTGCCTTTTGTGCAGCGATGAGGCGTTATTCTTGGCTATGTCTAAAGGCTTTACCTGATGTTAAAGCCAAGCTTTTAGATGCCCCTATGGATAACAAAAAGCTTTTTGGGACAGGTGATACTGACGTAACTCCCTCCAGGATAAGAGTAAGGCCTTTCAGGAACTCAAACATATTTTTTATCTTCCCTATTCACAAATTTCAGAGGAATTATCCTTCTAAGTCTGTCTTTGTTCTTAGACAAACATACCCTCCTCTTAAAGGAGCCTGTTTCTATTTGATGTTTGGCCTTCTCTTCCTCTTGGTCAGCTCCCCTTGTCTCTCTGCTTATCTCTTTCTCTTCCAAATTGACATTAGATTACCTCAGACTCTGGGGTGCTGTCCATTATTCATCAGGGATATTTCATGGTTTAGAAATTGTCATTTTCCAGAAGTTCTGCAATCGCTTTTGGATCAGGCACCATCCAGCTCATTCCACCCACCCAGGAGGGAAAGGAGTTTTACTCCAGAATGTTTTTGGTCCCTCAGAAGGAGGGTGAATGGGGGGCCAATTCTGGATCTTTCTTTGCCCTACATTTTTCTCATGATTTCTTCATTCTGGATTCTATCTCTTCAGACCTTGTTTTCTCTTCCTCTACTTCTCCAGGCCTTTTTTTTCTTGTTTCAAAACCTCAAGGATGTATATTTTCACATAACTATTCATCCTCTGTATGGGAAATTTTAGTTTTTCTGTTTCTTCCTTGCATTTTCAGTGCTCTGATTTGTCCTTTGGCCTTTCTGTTGTCACAAGGGTATTCATCAAATGCCTCACTGCTGTCATTGTTTTTTGCAGGCTTCGGGGGATACTGATTTTACCCTATCTAGATGACCTGCTCATTCAGGTTCCTTCTCCCAGCAGTCTTTTGCGTGATCACCAGTTCACCATTTGTCTTTTACACAGTCTGGGGTTCACCATAAACCTCCAGAAATCAGTCCTGATGCCTTTTCAAGATCATGTTATCCTCAGGTGCAGGCTTCAGACAGTTCCCGTGCTGGCTTTACTCCTTGCACGCAAGGTTCTGTCGTTTACAACCGTTTACAAGTCTCTTCTTTCTCTGTCCTCTGTCACAGCCAGGGAATTTCTCAAGGTTCTGTGATTTATGGCCTCCACTGTTCCCATGCTCCCTTTCACCTGGCTCCATATGAGATAATTTCAGTGGTATCTCAAATCAGTGCGACTCCAACATTGCCATCCCCTGGAGTTCCCTTTTCCGCATTTTCTCAAACTCAAGCTTCAGTGGTGGATTCATCTGTTTCTCAACCCACGGCTTCCCTTTCTGGTTCCTTCCCTGGAGCTGTTCACTGACACCTCAAACTTGGGGTGGGGAGTCTTTGTGGCTCCCTAAAAGTCTAGGGTCTCTGGCCTCTCATCATAGGTCAGATTGTATCAGTATAACATAGATGAGAGCTCTGCTGCTTGCTTTGCAAATGTTTCCTTGCCTTTTTGTCCCTGGCTCCACAAAGTCTTCACAGAAAATACCACTATGATGTGGTATGTTAACAAGCAGGAGAGTACAGGGTCCTATCAAGTGACTCTTCAGGTGGTTTACATTCTCTCAGACCACAATCTAGTGGCAGATTCATTGACAGATCCAGAACATAGCCTCACGAATGGATGCTTTACAGCGATGTGCTTCTGGACATGGTCCATCGGTGGACCACTCCTTAAATAGATCTTTTTGCTTTCCTTCTGAACAGACAACTTCCTGTACTCTGTGGATGCCCTGTCTTTTCCTTGGAAGGGAATGTTTCTGTATTCCTCCCCATTCTGTTGTTGCCACACGTTCTGCACAAGATCAGGCAGGACTCTCCCATGTATTGCTGGTGACTCCCTTTTGGTCCAAACAGCATTGGTTCCCCCTTCATATCACTTGGCCAAAGACAATCACTACAGGTTACCTCACCAGGTGGATCTTCTCAAACAAGACGAGGGCTCTCTTTTCTTACCTGTTCACTCTTCAAATTACACTGAGGGTCACTGGGTTTTGAATACTTTTTCGCACCTTTTTCCTGGGACATGCTCCAAGTTCTCAGGAGGCCAGGAAACCCACTAATAAAGAATCGTATATGCCCAAATGAAAAAGATTTTCTCTCTGGTGCCTCTCTCACCATCAGGATCCGCTATCTGTGGAGGTTCCTCTGGTTCTTACTCATTTATGTGATTTTCCCCAAGTTGGTTACTCTTCAGTCAACGTCACCTATCAGCAATTTCTGCTGGTCTGCCCTTGAATCCTCCTCTAGCCTCTTGTTTGAGGTCAAGCAATTCTTTAAAGGTGCTCTTAGTATCAAGCCTCCCAGAGAATCTCTCTTGCCTTCTTGGGATCTCAATTTTCTACTTGAAAATTGCTCTCAGGCTCCTTTTGAGCCTGCTTCTTCAGCTTCCTTGCAGTTTTGCTCTTGTTAGACTGTTCTTCTTTTGGCTCTTACTTCAGCAACAGTGTGTCTATAATTCAGGCTGTTATGTGTATTACTGCTTTTTAAGTTTTTTACAGAGACAGGCTATATCTCTATGAACTAATCTCTTTTTTATGCCCGAGGTGGTCAGTCAGTTGTCCCTTAATCAATTTCTTCATATTCCTTCCTTTTTTTCTCTGCAGTCTGCCAGTGAGAAGGTTGTTCACACCTTGGATTTGCAGAAACAGCTCAGATATTATTTGGATAAAACAAAGAACATTTGCAAGTCTGAGCAGCTTTTTGCTTCTTTTCATTCCAGAAGTTTGGATTTCACTGCTTCTAAGCAAATCATATCCTCCTGGATCTTTAAGACCATTTCCTTTTGTTTTTTTTTTCATGGCAGATGTCTGTCTTCATCTGTAAAGGCACATTCTACTAGGGTGGTTGCTCTTCTCTTTTTCAAGGGTTTTCATATCAATTCCATCCTTGAGGCTGCTAGTTGGTCCTCCAGTCACACATTCACTAAACACTACAAGTTGGATGTTATTTCCAGGGCCAGGGCAAGTTTTGACTGGGCTATCTGGCATGAGTTTGTAGTGGGCTCTTCTGTGCCTTTCACTTCCCAGGCTTCTTAGCTCTTGCACTCTCCCTTATGTAAAGAATACTGCAACAGTGGTATGGAAGGATATAGTAAAGTTGTTTAAAATCTTACCGTAACAGTATTCGGTCCTTCCCTACTTCCACCTCTGTCCTAGCTTCTTGCCCTGCATTTCTTTTGCCCTCCTGGCAGAGGGGCCCTTATTCTTTTTCCTTCCAGAAGTACATGTGCTCATGTGGCCCTGAAGGTATTGTGTTCCTCCTGGGGCATTTAATTTCCGAGTGCTTTTTAAATCTATACATCAACTTTATGCCCTACACCATACGGGGGAGCATACATGTAATATATGATGCCTATAAGACCAAAAGGCTTTGACATACTGGCCAGATGTTGGGCTGTCCTTTGCAGGAGATCCCTCATGTAAACAAACACTGAAACAGTGAAGAGAAGGACATCTACTACTATTATGGTAAGATTTTACACATCTATACTTTCTATTAAGATCCACATCACTGATAATACTTTATTTTCAAAATATATTCCACTACTTCCATTATTTCTTTATCATTTATGAGAAAAGAGGCATCAGTAGGTCTTAATTCCTAAATAAAAGCTTCTCTGTTGTTTTGCAATCTTTCAAAAAAAAAAAAAGAGAGAGAGAACGCCCTCTCTTTTCCTTTAAATGCATATTTTTGCCACCATAATAAATTCCTAATGCTTTTATTTTCATCATAAATCTCTTTTCTCCTTTAACAATGAGAATTTGTTTTGTTTTAGAATATTGAACAATTTATGAATCTTTTTAGCATAATTCTTTTTTATTCTACTTTTTTCCAAATTTATATGAAATTGTCTTTAAGTTTGAATAACACCCACCATCTGTACTGTCTCACACTTCATGCAAAAATCATTAACTTCTTGCTCAAACTCAGTTCTGTCAACATAAAACCATTCAATTTTGTAATATCTTTACCAAAATAAAAACTGTACAAAGTTTCTCATAGCATGGCCATAAAGCTTCATGATCTGAAAATGCCACTGAAATAGTCCCTCCATGAAGTTTCTTTAAAAGTTCTGAAAACATAACATAATCAATTTCAGATCTTAAAGTGTTTCTTGAATAGGTAAAATCCCTGAGTTTACTTAAATGTAATTGCCCCAGCTCCATATTATTTCTTTCTCTCTCAATAACATTGACAACTTTCTTTTTTTTAAGAAGTAAAAATTAAAATTCATATTACCTATAATAATATCCATACTAAAAATAACATAAGATTTTTATTAAGTCAGAAAGTCCCTCCCTAGTTTTAACATCCATATTTGCATATGCATAAATTATGATAATTGTAATGGGATTTGTTTTTCAAATGTCTAAAACAGGCATTCAACCAGTCTAACTACAGTATTACTGAGCAAGCCACTCTACGGTTATATATTATTGCAGTACCTGAAAATACATCTTGACCTATAAACCCATATTGCTAAATTTCCTCACAAAAAAGAAAATTCTCTTTTCTAAAGAAACAAACTGGGTATCTAAAATAAAAATTAAATCTGCATTTTGTTTTTCATACCACTTTATTGCATAAATTCTCCAAACATCGTTAATGTTCACACTTACTGCAATAACATGTCATCCTTTTCCTGTTTTTAATATTTCATATTTTAAAAAGTTTTCTTTTTATCTCATACTTTTACCAATAACAGTTTTTTAAATTGTCACAAAAAGTTAAAAAAAAAATTCATCACATTCATCTGTACATGTGTCATCACTTTTCAGAATCTTCTATCAGAATTTTATTTGTATAATTTTCAGTTTCTTCATAATGCTCCTTTGGCATGTATCTGTCCAGACATGCGTAACAACTGGAATGCCCACGGTGATACCTTGCTAAAAGGGTGCAAGGCCTAAACATCTCCTGCATGTACTGAATCAAAGTCCTGTCACTGTACTGTCTGTTCTATAGAGTGCTAAGAGGTGACTTGAGTATAGCATACAAGGCATCTTCCAACCCATTATTTTACTACACATCAGCAAGTCAAATGCTCAGTCTAGGGATCTAAACCTCTTCTCTGAAGAACAGGTATATTTCACATTGTGTTTGTATTTTATTATGTTTAACTTGGTTGATGGGTTGATAGCATTTTTGGGTACTACCTTGGTATACAGCGGGAAAAAAAACATAATATATAATACTTTGGAAATTGTTGAATTGTGCACTGGCCTGCTGTGTAATATAGCTCAGTTAAATGACAGAGGCTAGTGCAATTGACGATTTTCATATTTGTCGCACTGCAGTAACTACAAAACTAATTATGTTAAGTGGTGGTGAAGGGAGGGTGTAGTCCCTCTCAGTGAATACTTAATTTGATTGACAAGTCAAGCAATTTTTCTTCAACTTGACGTTCAGATTACTTATTTTGTCAGCTATCAAATTAAAAATAAAAACGATGTGTCAGTAAGATTTATTCGATGCAAAGCCAGTAGTAAGCGCTTTCATCTCTTCTCTTAGAGACTTCTTCAGACTATGGCTTTGCAATAAAAACATACATTTAAATACTTAAATGGCTCATTAACCAATTAACATTTTAAAAACACAGTGTCATGAAACATTTATAGTGTAAAACTATACCTAATACCAATTGTTTAAAACTATCTAAAACTAACAGTATCAATGTTTCAGCCCCTTCCTTTTTAAATACATTATAAATTCCTCCCTATTATTTAATTCTGGAGGGAAACAAGCATTTAATCTTACTTGCCAACAATATTCCAACCAACCCAATTCTTCCTCAACATTTACTATAGTAACATTAGGGTGTACAGTATCCAAAACTATACAACATTATTTTCAAAATAAACTAAACAAGGTAAATGAAGCTGAGGTAAGTAAAGGGATGGTAAAGTGTTACAATTGTAACTATTGCCAATATTTGTACACTGATAATAATGAATTGTTAGTGGGAAAAACAGTAGTACAGGTCCCAGGGAGGTTTACATGTAAATCAAAAAATGTAGTTTACTTATTGATTTGTCTAGAATGTAGATCATTTTATGTGGGGAGAACAAATAGAGAACTTTACAGAAGAATCTATTAACATAATTATGCTATTACTCATGCAGATATGAAAAATGCTGTGAGTAAACATTATGTTGAGAATAAATGTAAAATAAATTTTAGATGTATAGTTTTGGATACTGTACACCCTAATGTTACTATAGTAAATGTTGAGGAAGAATTGGGTTGGTTGGAATATAGATTAAATAATAGGGTGGAATTTATAATGTATTTAAAAAGGAAGGGGCTGAAACATTGATACTGTTAGTTTTAGATAGTTTTAAATGATTGGTATTAGGTATAGTTTTATACTGTAAATCTTTCATGACACTGTGTTTTTAAAATGTTAATTGGTTAATGAGCCTTAAACCAAGGCCCCATCTGCTTGAATGGGTTGTAACTCAGGTGGATGTAAAAGATCCCACAGCACCTATTAAAAAGAGTAGGGGTCCTTTATTTTCTACATCATAAAAGCATTTACATATCTACAAAATTTATATATTTATCCATACATGCATACACGTTTCTATTTATATTTTTTCTTATAACATCCTCATTATTGTTCTTTCATAATTGGCCCACACTCCTCCTTCCGTAACTATAATCCAATTTCTTGAAATGTATCTGCCAAAATCCATTTCATATTAAAGTTTCATTCAGTCATTCCAAATAACTCATATTACATAAAATTAATTTTACCTACCCTTCTCAGATATTCTTTCTTGTTTTTAAACTATCCGGACATAATCATATTAATATTTATATTTTTAAATCATTATTATCAAAAAAGTTTTCTTCATGTGTTTCCCTGACTTTTACATTCACTTTTTCACATTTAAAAAAAACATGCTCTGTTTTGTTTCTTTCTCTCTGTAGAATAAACACACTCATTCAACTCTGTTTTTATATGGCATAATTCCCTTTACTGGTAACTTATTTAATACTCATCTCCATAGGAAGTCCTGACACTGTCTTGTTACACCACTTTTTCCTTACTTTAATGGCTTTAATCACTTTTCTGTTAAATTTTCCCATGGATTTATATAATATTGTTTCATCACATTATTATAACAAATCCTTCTGTATCTATATCATCAGCTTTTATTTTCCGTTTTTTTTTCTTGATGATGTTTAATTTCCTCATTTGCATATTTTTTTGTTTCTCTTTTTCTTATTCTCATCATCTCCCATACTTTTTATACTTAGTCTGTCTATGAACTTCTCATTCCCTTCCTTTACCCACTTTGTTCTGCTTCTTCAGATATATGACGTATTAAACAAATGGATTTAGTAACCCCAAAACCCATAATTTTCACTAATATACAACTCACTTTTAATCTTGAACCCCATATGAAAACAAATACCAGTTGCACAATTTCTGTATTTTTTCTGGGATGATATAAACATTTTGCATATTATGAAAAAATATTTTTCCTATTAATGTACACAGTTTATACATTTTTTATAGATAAATTATTATACAATATATTTATTAAAAGGTGGCTGGAATATTTTAATGGGTAGTAATTAGTAGTAATTTATTAGATTAAGAATGAATGGCAGTTAAATATTTAGGATGGTGTACATTAAAGTGAAAATTTAGAGTGGAATTTATCTAATGAAGCCTGGATTATTCTGATGAAAAATGCAGTGATCAAGTTAAACGTTTAGTTGTTTTTCTCTAATAAAGTTAATTTCTGCTTATATTTTTCAGAGTTTTGGTGTGGTTGCTTCCTCTGTTCCCCACAATGCCATTTTTGAGTTTTTTGTCTGGTTATTTGAGTATGTGGTACTGGTCTCCGGAGAGTTTGTTTTTAGGATGTAGACATAGCTTTTGCTGAATATCGAAAGCATTTAGCTTATCTAGAATCTGATGATTTTAAGAATTTAGTCCTTGTACAAGAGGATTTGTTAACAATTCAGAGAGTATAGAATAGTTGTTTAAAATCTTACCATAACCATAGATGTCCTTCTCTTCTATGTTGCAATATTCTGGACTCATGGGTTTCCTTTTCTTACTAGCCAAACATCCAAACAGTATGCAAAAGCTTATTGTCACTGCTAGGTGCATGGGACATCTGATGTGGCTAGGGGAACCTGGGCCATAAAATTGATGTCTGCATGTACCAGACCTCAGAACTGTGCAAGTCCAGTGCCATCCAGGAAGGGACCATTATGGGGACAGCTGGGGAAGGAAGGATGGAAGGAATACTGCAACATGGAAGAGAAGAACATTCTGTGGGTATGGTAAGATTTTACACAACTATTCTATGTCCTTCTTTTTACATGTTTCAGTATTCTGGACTCTTTGGTGAGTGCCAAAGCTCACTGGTAAGTAGAGGGTGGTGGCTTGGAACTATTCTCCAAAAAAAAAACATGGATGATAACCTTGGCAAATCCAGCCCTGGATTTGGAAATTTGGTCCAATTTGTAATGCTTGGTAAATGTGTGAAAAGATGTTCATGTAGCTTCCTCTAAAATGGTGGCAGTGTCTAATCCCTTAAAGAAATCTCCTGATGAAGCCATAGCTCTAGTGGAGCATGCCTTAACTTTGGATCCCAAGGATTTCCCATGGTGTGCATAGCAGAAAGAAATTGCCCTGGAGATCCAAGCTGAAATTTTCTGTTTTGTCACAGCTTTCCCCAGGTCCTGAGGTGGAAGTTGATAAACAATTGGTCAGATTTTCTGATGGACTTAGTCTTGTCCAAGTAGAACCTAAGCTCTCTATGCACATCAAGGGAATGTAAGACTCTCTCACTGTCACTCTGAGGAGGGGCAAGATAGGAGGTGAATAGCTTGGTTTAAGGGAGCTCGTTCACCACCTTGGGCATGAAGAAAGGGTTGGTCCTTAGGGTTACCCTGTCTTTGTGGAAGATGAGGAAGGGGGGAATGGCCATGAGACCTTGTAACTTGAAGAATCTTCTAGCCAATGTCAAGGTCTCTAGGAGTACTGTTTTCCATGTGGAGTGTTTCAGAGAGGCCTTAGAAGCTGGTTCAGAAGGGGCTACCATAAGCTTCTCCATAAGGTAATTCAAGTCATAGGGGGGAGGATTAGGTTTGCTGGGGGCCTGAGATGCAGCACTCCCTTTAGGAATAACTTTAAAGGAATCTGGAAGACAAAGGAAAGGTCCAGAGGCAGACAAGCTGAAATGGCAGCCAGGTGAGTATTAATGGAGGAGTACGCCAACCCTGTCTGCAAAAGTTCACACAGATAAGACAGTGCAAAAGGAACATCACCCTGGAAAGGGTCCAACTGCCTTTGTTGACACCAAATGGAAAATCATTACCATTTAGATGTACAAGATCTCCTCGTATTAGGTTTCCAGGCCTTCTGCAGGACTCTGAGCATGTCCTCATTGTAGAAGTGTCTGTAAGGGATCAGAATTCTATCACCCACAGGGTGAGGTTCAGAGATTGCAAGTGGGAATGGATTACAGATCCCTTGTCCTGTGTGAGAAGGTCCATGCTTCTTGTGATTGCCCTTGGCTAAATGCAGAAAGAGGGGAAGCCAGTGCTGTCTTGGCCAAAAGAAGGTCACAAGATTTTTGGTCTGTCTTGAGTTTTCAGTAGAACTTTCTGAAGTACACTTTAAAACGTATTAAACCAAATAACTGATAAAAAAATAATAAACTTGGTGATAAACCAAGCTGTGCTTTAATGGAGAAATTCAGTAAAAATCCAGTTAACTTTCTGAAGTAGTGGGAAGGAGGGAATGCATAAAGAAACTTCCCCTTCCAGGTGTTTGAAAAGGCATCTGCTGTCCTCGCCACAGGGCTGGGCAGCCTAGTGCAAAAGTATGGAAGTTGTCTGTTCATAGGGGAGGCAAACAGATCTATTTGAGATGTACCCCATTTGTGGACTATGTTCAAGAATAACATCCCTGTGGAGCATCCATTCATGGGACTGTGACATGGACCTGCTTCAGGTGTCTGCCTGAGTATTCTGTTCTGAAGGGATGTACACTGCATGAAGTGTGACTCCCTGTGTTGTGGCAAGCTCCCATGCTTGGAGAGCTAGTCTGCATTGCAAGTAGGATTTGTTCCTCTCTGCTTGTTGATATACCACAGAACTGTAGTGTTGTCTGTGAACAGTTTCAATGGGCCTTGTTTCAGTGTGAATTGGAAGACCTTCAGGGCCAAAAGAATTGCTCTAATCTCTCTGATATTGATATGCTCCTGTCTGATGGAGTCTGAACTCTTAGGGAGCCCATGGTTTCTCCCCACTCCAGATCTGAGGCATCCATGTACATTTCCTGTACTGACAGTGGGGCCTGTAAGGGTAGACCTGGGTTGCAAATTCACTTGAGTCAACAAGGAACAGCTCCAGTACTTATTATTAATGCCCACCCTTCCAGGCATGTCTAAAGGTCAGTTCCCTGTGTTTTCTCCTATTAACCTAGTGAATTTGGGCATCCTGAGGCAATGAACTCCTCTTACCTCCCAACACTCAGACTTGCAAAGATGCACTTAAATATCCAGATTGGCAGCCAAGACTGGAATAACTGGTCAAGAGGAGAAGGTCCATGGAACACATAGCCCTACAGAGCACACACCATCAATGCCTTCACATAAAACACAAACCACACACCCACCTTTGCGGAGGGTCTCAATAAAAATCTACCCAAACAGCAGAGACCTCCAAAGCAACACAACACTAATCAAACAGTGTGCCACTCAACCAAAGGACTCAATAGTGAGACACATTGATGTCCCACTCACTAGGCTGAATTAGGAGAAAGTAACAGTCAGCTGCCCATTAAAAGAGACACGGAGGCTCTCGGCAGTACAAGCAGAAAATTATTGATTCAACAATTGGCTAAGTTTCTGGTGTCATTCTAAAGGGATCCAGTATCTGTCTGCATAGGATGACGAGATGGCCTGCATCTGTAACCTCTGGTCTTAGTGCCTTTTTTAGGCAGTGTTCCAAAGACCAAATTACTACCATAACAGCTACAAACAAATGCAATCTGAGGGTCATGCTGCTCAATGCTAGAAGTCTAAATCTCAAAATGCACTCTCAAAATGGAGAACATAGACATTTGTGCTGTAACAGAGACCTAATTTAAAGCAGCAGAAAGCACCCCTGCACAACCAGGCTATAACTCATTCCACAACACTGAAGCTGCAAAGGCAGTGGTGTTTCCATATTCATAAAGGATGCACACATCTCCAGACTGTTAGCCGAACATAACGCATCAGAGATACTTCAGGTGCAGCTAACATTGGGTAACACAGCGATTCAGGTTGTAGCCTGCTATAGGTCCCCAACCATGTCCCAAGACTCACACCCCACATTCCTAAGCACCCTGGAGAATATTAGGGTCCAACCTAACACACATACTGGGTGACTTCAACTACCCCTCCATTAACTGGGAATACACTTTCCTGGAATTCATTAATTCCAATGCCCTGGACCAGCTTGTTCTTACCCCCATTAGAGGTAGCAACATCCTTGACCTGGTCATTACTAACATTGTTGGCCGTTGCTCTACACTAATAGTCAACATGTCCCTGGTTAGATATGACCACAAGCTAATCACCTTGGAAATACACATCCCTCCTCCTCCCGTCACCACCATGAAAACTTCTCCAAAGCTAACTTTGCACCCATGCAAATGGAGAATAGTTGCATGACCGCCTAATCATACACAAGTGCACTGTACGAACATGTACACAAAGGCATGGATCTCGAAGCCAATCTGGTGGTCCCCTGACATAAACAAACTCTACAAAAAAAGGAGGAAACTAATGTGGAATAAGGTGAAGTCCCAAGAATGGAAAAACTCCCTTATCAGCCTCAACAAAATATTGAGATCCCTCATCAAATCCTCTAAAGCTAGCTATGAAAACAGGATTGCAGCAGATAGTAAAGACAACCACAAGGCCTTCTATAGTTATGTAAAGAATCTCCATGGCAATACCGAGATTTGCTCTGAGGTACTGCACAATGGTACCTCCTATACCAAGCCAGCAGATATACTGGCTGACAGATTCAGTGCCAGCTTTACCCCTCTCTTCCCCCTCAAAGGACCAGTCACAATGCCAGTAGATTGCCAGGCGCCCAGTATTACTGCTTCACAGGTTAAAACAGCACTATCCAAGGCCAAGAATACAGCTTCTATGGGACCTGACAATATCCCTGGCTGTGTTCTACATGAACTACAGAGTGAACTGGCACCTCACCTGTGTGCTGTGTTCAACCACAGCCTCACCTCAGGCTTTGTCCCTACCAAGTGGCACACTGCTACAGTCATCACTCTCCACAAAGGAGAAGCGATTACAGACCCTGAGAACTATCACCCCATTACCCTGACGAGTCTGATATGCAAAGCTATGGAATGCATCATTATTTTATTTATTTATTTTTTTATTTTACATTTGTTAACCGGGCTAGTCTAACTGGATATATTTCCATTTTCAGTAGAGGCCCAATTATAGAAATTACAACATTAAAAATTTAAAATTTAAAATTTAAAGAATTAAATGTAGAAATTGACAGAAAAGGTTTTAATAAAAATACAAGAAGGACTTGTGAGATAGAAAGTAAGCTGTACAACCAGTATTAATAAGATAGAAATTTGGGAGTATCAGTTAGTCTATCTTACTAGGAATTAGTATGTAACAAATGCATTAGGAGTGTTAGTAATTTAAGCGAGAATAGTAGGAATTGCTATACTTAGTAAAGGGAAATGGTTAGTCAGGCTTGGCATAACCAGTTTGTTTGGAGGTGTTTTTTGAGGTTATGTTTAAAGAGAGGCAAGGATGAAAGTAATGTTACTTCATTGGGCAGGAGGTTCCAGTGTTTTCCCACTGTGTTACAAAAAAGAGAGTCTCCAGCCAGGTTATTAGACTTGCCTAAGCAAGCAAGCAGTTTCTTAGAGGAGCACAAGGAATTTAGATTTTTGTAAGGCTGGATGAGATTGGAAAGAATAGGAGTACTGTTGGGTTGGTAGAAAATCTTGTGGGCAATGGTGATTTGGGGTAGTATCAGTTGGTTTTGAAGTTCAAGCCAGCCTAGTTGCCTTACATTCAGACAGTGGTGAGTTCTAAAGGGGTTGCCAGTGGCAAATCTGGCAATGGAATTATAGGAAATTGCTAGTTTGGTAATATTATTTTTCTTTAGGTTAGTATATATGGGTGAAGCGTACAGAAGTGAAGAGATTAAGTGTGAGTGAGCAATTGTGGTTCTGGCTATAGGAGTTAGGAAAGGTTTGATCTTGTATAAGGAGCCTATTTTTCTGTTGACAGTTTTAATAGTATTATTTATGTGGGAATCAAAAGTCAGGTTATTGTCAATAGTTATTCCCAGCAGTTTAGTGGTTGTGTCAGGGAGTATAATAGTACCATTATTGGAAATAACAGAGAAGTTTATGTGGGCGGATTTGTTTGTAGGTGTAAAGAGAAGGAGTTTAGTTTTTTTAGCATTGAGAAGGAGGCATCTATTTGTAAACCATGTTTCTACTATGTTAAATACTTTCTGGGTTAGAGAATGTAGTTCTGAGGGGGAGTTTGCTGTGCATACTAGCGTAGAATCATCTGCGTATTGTATGCAGGTGGCTTGGGGATTGCTGTGTGGAGTTCATTGATAAATAGTGAGAAGTGGTCCTAGAATAGAGCCTTGAGGGACTCCGAGGGTAACTGGCTGAAGGGATGATATGTTGTTTTGCCAGAGAACTGCTTGTTGCCTATTGCTCAGATAAGACCTAAACCATTTAATAGTCTGATGGTCAAAGGAGAGGGACTTTAGAATGTTGATGAGAAGGGCATGGTTGACCATGTCAAAAGCTTTTGAGAGGTCGATAAAGAGAGCAGATGCGAGGTTATTGTTGTTTCGGTTTCTATTGATGGTATTTATAAAAGATAGCAGGGCAGTTGTGGTACTGTGTGATGGTCTAAAGCCATGTTGACAGTTTGCTAGAATGTTGTGTTGAGATAAATGATGTAGTAGTTGTTGGTGCATGCATTTTTCCATTATTTTGGCTAAAGGAGATAATAGAGCTATAGGTCTGTAATTAGAGTAATCATTTGAATTCCCACCTTTATGTAGGGGAATAATATGGGAGATTTTCCAAATGTCTGGAATGATTCCTTCTGTAAAGGTTCTGTTGATGAGGATGGATACAGGGTATGCAATTACCTTAGCTGCTTTTTGCAAGTATTCTGGTGGTATTTGGTCAGCAGAAGGTGTGCAGGGCTTAAGTTTCTGGATGAGTTTACAGATGAGTGTAGTCGAGATAGGTTGCAGTTTAAATGTTGATAGTGGAGGTAATGTTGTATGAAGGCTTGAGTTGTCTGGGATTAGCTGACTGGCTAGTGTTTGTATGGTCTCTGTGAAGAAAGTATTAAATGTATTGGCTGTTTGTAGGGGGGTATTAGGATCAGCCTCAAGAGGGGTAGGTGTATGAGAGTGTCCAGGGGACAGGAGTTTATTTATGCTAGACCAAAATTTTTGGGGATTGTTTTGATGGTTTTGTTGTAGTTTACAGTAATAGTTCCTTTTATCTGTAAGTATTGCGGACCTAATAAACAAGGATATAGGGAATCTCCAAACTCTGGATCCTACACAGTTTGGTTTTGTGAAGAGTAGATCATGCCTGCTCAACCTGGTCGTCTTCTTTGAGTCAGTGACCAGAGCTGTGAATGAAGGCAAGGTGGTTCATACAGCCTACGTTTATCTGGCCAAGGCCTTTGATATCATTCCCCACTCAGGAATCATAGAAAAACTCACTAAGCTAGGCATCAACCCGTATATCACTAGGTGAGTTGTAAACTGGCTCACAGATAGAACCAACAGTGTGAAAGCAGTTGACTCCAAGTCAGACTGCTGACCAGTCACAAGTGGAGTCCCACAGCGTTTGGTCCTGGGTCCTGTCCTGTTTGGTATCTACTTCTCTGAAGTCCAGGTCAACACAAAGGGACTCTGGTTGACAAACCTCGCAGACTATTGCAAGTTGGGAGCTATTAACTCCCCAAGTGATGTTGACATCCTACAAAAAGGCCTCACTGAGACCAATGACTGGTGTCAGAACCATGGCCTTAAGCTTAATGCTAAAAAAATGTGTCATCATTCCCTTTGGGAAAAACCTGGTTCCCATGAATTACCACATTGATGGTAGTTCACTGAACACAGAAGGCGTTATAAAAGATCTGGGAACACAGATTGACAGCAACCTTTTGACCACCACATTGCCACTGTGGTCAGAAAGTCTTTCTATTTGGCACATCTCATTACTAAGGGTTTTGCATCCAGGAAGAAAGAGGTCATTGTCTCCCCTCTACTCTTCCCTCAATAGGCCAATCATCAAGTACAATGCCCCATTTGGAATGTACCTCACTAAACACCTGAAACAACTGGAGAGGCCGCAAAAGTACCTCACAAAGAGGATCCTTGGCCTTAAACACTTGCCCTATATGGATAGAGTCCCAACTATTCTCTGTCCCATATTGCCTACTTAGAGGCGATCTCTGCTTGACTTACAAAGCCATGTCTGATCCAGCTCTGTTAGAAATGCTACATCTAAAGAAATCCCAGTCCCTCCACACCACATTCTCCAGAGACCTCTACCTCATTACCACAATCAACAGAACATGCTGGAGGGACTGGTTCATAACCCAGAAGACTGCCCATGCTATGGAATAGACTTCCCATACATGTCAAACAGAGAACCTCACTGGCCCTGTTCAAGAGAAATCTTAATGAGTGGATGGGAAATAGAAAATTCACTCTGTGGATCACTCCAGTGGCTCTACTCGACAGAAGCACTGGGAACTAAGGTCAGGTGGCATGATGCCAGGGTAATCCTATGGGCTAGGCTTGTAAAGGCTCCAGGGCCATTAGCCTAGTATACACCTATGAACCACTATTGAATGTCTTTCTTGAGGCAAGGCAAAAAGGGGATTTTGTACTCCAGAGGATGAGAGTGCTGAGTCCATATGGACCTTGGGTACCATTGTAGCTTCCTCATGTGAAGCCTCGCCATTGGCAATATGGGAATGGTTGATGCCATATGACCCAGGAGCCTGAGGGTACTGCCTGGCAGTCAGTTCAGTGGCCTGAATTACAGTGAGCAGGTACTGCCTTAAGTTTTCCACCTTTTGAGGTGGTAGGAAGGCCCTCATGACATCTGTTCTTATCCTGCACCCAGGAAAACAAGTTCCTGAGAGGGGTCAAGTTGAACTTGGGATAATTTATCTTAAATCCCAGTGCCTGCAGGTGCAATCCACCTGAATAAGCAGGTTGTTTAAGTAAGGGAAAATTTGAATCCCTTGGGTCCTGCAGAAGGCCAACACTGGTGCCAAGCACATGAAGACCCCTGGAGCCATAGAAAGCCTGAAGAGCAAGGCCAAAAATTGAAAATGTGAGGAGGTCACAGAGAATTGCAGATATCTCATAAAACTGGGCTTTATGGGGATGTGTAGTTAGGCATCCTTGGTGTCCAAGGTGGCCATGAACCCCTGAGGTATGATTGAAGGGAAAAGGGTTTGCAGAGTGAGCATTCAAAAGGTGGGCACTTGCAAAAAGGGAATGAGGTGGGAGATATCTAGGATTGGTCTCCAGGAGCCATCTTTCCTTGGGACTAATAAGAGCATGGAATAGAATATTTTTCCCTTTTCTGCCAGGGGAACAGGTTGGATAGTACCATGGGCAATGTGGTTGTCTAGAACTGTTTGAAAGAAAGGGATCTGTTCTTTGGGGGGCTGTGGAATACCCCTCCTAGACGTAGTAGTAATCCAGGTCATGAAATGACCTACAATATTATGGATAAGACACACCTGTCTGATGTTTTTCCACACAGGGAGACGGTGAGAGAGCCTTTGGGACAGGGGAGTGGAGTTGTTTTTTTTTTCCCCCCAAGAGTGGCAGGTAGTCACAGTCTCACTGACTACCTGCTGTGTCCTGGGGTTTGGACAGGCCTGGACATAGTAGTTTGCTTCATGGCAATTTTTCTGGCCCTGGAAGGAGGGGTGGGGGGGCAGAATGCTTTCTGATAAACTGAGTTTTCAAATGGTAATTCCTGTGGTATTTGGGGATAGAAGAAACAAACAACTGCTTAAGGTCTTGTAACTCCTTCCCCTTTTGTTGCAGAGTCTTGAATAACTCATCCACTTTTATCCCAAAAAGAGCTGAGTTACCAAGAGGTGCATGCAAGAGTTTTTTTCCTGATGTCATCAAGTAAGGGCTGTAACATTTTCCAAGAATATCTTCTCAGGACTCAGGCAGATGCATCTGACCTTGCTGAAGCTTCTGCAGCATCGTAGCTGCACATAATGGAGTGCCTAGTGACCTGAGAAGATAGGGAAATGAGGCTGGACAACTGTGCTTTGGCAGGAGAATCTAGGTTGTCACTCAGTTGTTTAGTGACTTTTTTCAAAAGGGTAGGGCATATTTGGACATATGGGTTTGATAATTTATTGCCCTGAATGCCAAAGTCAAGGAGGTGTAGACCACCTTCCCAAGGAGTTCCATGGCCTTGCTATCTTTGTCAATAGGGAGAAGGGAAGAAGATTGAAGAACTTTGGATGCCTTATCTGCTGACACTGAGACAGTGCTAGGGTCAGCTGCAGGGCACTTAACCAGGAATTTGGCTCCTTCAGGGACTTTGTAGAATCTGTCAGGCCTTTGAGGTGCAGTGGGCTAAGAGTCAGGATTGAGAGATGGACTAAATGCATCCAGAAATGCTGGCAATACCGGTGGTATGGCTGAAGGGGCAGAGAAGTCCATCTGAAGAAGTTCATAATATCTTTTCTGAACTTAAGTCATCTCAGAGGAATCCCATTTGAAATGCTCTCTCATCTTTGCAATGATCTCCCCAATGGTGAGATCCTCAGCTGGGAAATTTGCCTCTGCAGATCCTTCCTCTGGGGAGGCATAGCCAAGAGGTGAAGGTAATTAAGAGAGGGAATCTTCTGAGGAAGAGTTAGAAATTCTTCAGCTTGAACCTGGGACGTGTCTAAAGTCTGAGGCCTAGGGCTCATCACAGGAGGAGCCACTGGGGATGTTAAGGGAGTAGCAGGCCTTAGGGCCATAAAGGCATTGAAAAGATTCTGTTAAAAAGCCTGCCAATCTGGCTGACTCTCAGCTGCAGAAGAAACATGCTTCCTTTTCTCTTTTGTAAGAGAAGGCCTAGCGGGCATCGGAGCCAGGGTAGGTCTGGGGTGAGTTTCCAGCGAGATAGTGAAGGGATCCGTCCGGGCAGCCGGTGCAAGCAGAGGTTCCCCCTCACCGTCAGAAGCCGACATCTGCAAGACCTCCGAGGACGTGCTTTCCACAATAGGTTCTGCGACTTCCACTTTAGTACCTACTGTACCTATTTCAGAGGTGACCATTTATTCCTCCAGGCTGACGTAGGCCCCAGGAGGGACAGCAGGTGGAAGAGGTGCAGCTGCAGATTGAGGCCTAGCAATTTTGGCCTTTTTCTTGGGTGGCTCAACAGGCTGACCAGATGGGCCCTCCATACCTAAAGTTAAGCACTTAAGGCGCTGATTCTCCATATAGATATTTAAAGCATGCAGTCTGCTATGCAAGGTTTTAAGGTCTGGCAGATGAAGCAGGACTTATGGTCATATGTAGGCCCTAGACAAAAGAGGTAAAGCTTGTGGGCATCTTTATGGGGCATCTGACGACCGCACTTACACTTTCACTTTCTGGATGACATCCCACACAGGCATGCAGTGATGCAAAAAAACAAAACTTCCCCCAATGGGGCACTTATCTTAGACTTTTCGATCTGATGGCCAGTACAGCAGGAACAGCTGACGTTTTACTGGCGGTAGAGGAGTTCTGAGGTCTGGTGCATGCAGACGTCACTTTTATGGCCCATGTTCCCCTAGCTACGCCAGACATCCTACACACCTAGCAGTGACAAGAAGCTTTTGTATACTGGCTGGACATTCAGGTAACAAAAGAAGGAAACCCAAGAGTCCAGAATACTGCAACATGTGAATAGAAGGACATTGTATGTAGATGGTTAGAGGGGAATGTGATAAAATATAGGCCTGGTTAAGGAGGGTTCTGGCAAGAAGATATTTTCTTTTTTTTTTTTTTTTTTTCCTCTACTGCTTCATTGTTTCTGACTTACCCCTGTGTCCAGATCCATCACTGTATCTACCAGCCTGTCATAAAGTCCCCAGACTATTTCCATTCTATGACTGGGGCCTAAGTGGAATTCAAGGAGATCCTAGGGATCATGTTCTTGACTACTTCCACTGGGGAATGTTTTAATTGATGACTAACCCTTTAGACCCTATCCCCCCACCACCACCACATTCACCTGTTTTATGTGCGGGAGCTACTCAACTGTATGGACCATGCCTTCCCACTTGAATGCTTAGATGAACACCCCCCCCCCCCTGTTGTGAAGCATAATTCGAGAACATTATGACTGACCAGTGTCTTTGATGACAAGGGATGTCTTTTGAAATTATCTCCTCAAGGTAGCAACAAGAACTGTATATGCACTATTAATTTAATTTCTCTCTAAGCTTAGGTCACTACAGTGATGATGGAAGAGTCTTGGTATTTCAGGTGTTGTTCTTCTTTCGGCTTTTCCCGGTTAGGGGTCGCCACAGCGGAACTCCGGTCCGCTAATGATTGGCAGTAGATTTTTATGTTGCCGAGGTGCCAGCCCGATGCCCAGCCTTCAATAAAGGCATGCCCATTTACGCATCTCTTTCAAACGCCACTTGACCACAGGGAGGACATGCAGATTCCACACAGAAGGCGCTCCAGCCGAAAATCGAACGGGAGAACCTCTTGATGTGAGGCGACAATGCTACCTCTACACCACCGCAGCTATTCAGGTGTTAATGACAGGAAAGTGAGTCAGGTTGTGACTAAATTGACAGCAGATTATACAATAGCCTACATAGCAGGCTGTTCTGTATTTTATTTCAGTAACATTACCCCCCCCCACTGTGTGTGCTTATGTGTAGGTAGCAAGACCGTTATGTGTTTGTACAGTGGATATAAAAAGTGTACACACCCCTGTTAAAATGCCAGGTTTTTGTGATATAAAAAAATGAGACCACAATGCATCATTTCAAAACTTTTTCCACCTTTAATGTGACCTATAACCTGTACAATTCAATTGAAAATCAAACAAATCTGTTAGGGGAAAAATATAAAAAATAAAAAATGTACAATAAACTGGTTGCATAAGTGTGCACAACCTTAAACTAATACTTTGTTGAAACACCTTTTGATTTAATTACAGCATTTAGTCTTCATGGGTAGGAGTCTATCAGTATGGCACATCTTGACTTGGCAATATTTGCCCACTCCTCCTTGCAAAAGTGATCCAAATCTGTCAGATTGCGAGGGCATCTCTTGTGCACAGCCCTCTTCAGGTTAACCCACAGATTTTGTATTGGATTTAGGTCTGGGCTGTGGCTTAGCTTTTCTTGTGGTGAAGCCATCCTTTTGTTGATTTGGATGTATGCTTGGGGTCATTGTCATGTTGAAATGTGAAATTCCTCTACATCTTCAGCTTTCTAGCAGATGCCTGAACTAGGTATTTGGAACTGTTCGTAATTCCCTCCACCTTGACTAAAGCCCCAGTTCCAGCTGAAGAAAAGCAACTCCAAAGCATGATACTGCCACCACCCTGCTTCACTATAGGGATGGTGTTCTTTTCTTGATGCAAAGTGTTGTTTTTGCGCTAAACATACCTTTTGGAATTGTGGCCAAAAAGTTCAACCATGGTCTCATCAGACCATAACACATTTTCCTACGTGCTTTTGGGAGACTTGATGTATTGTTTTGCAAATTTTAGAAGGGACTGGATCTTTTTCTGTGTAAGAAAAGGCTTCCGTCTTGCCACCCTACCCCATAACCCAGATATATGGAGAATACGGGAGATTGTTGTTACATGTAGAACACAACCAATACTTGCGAGAAATTCCTGCAGCTCCTTCAGTGTTGCTGTAGGTCTCTTGGCAGCCTCCCTGACCAGTTGTCTTGTCTTTTCATCAGTTTTGGAGGGGATTCCAGTTCTTTGCAACGTCACTGTTGTCCACTATTTTCTCCACTTTTTGATGACTGTCTTCACTGTGTTCCATGGTACAGCCAATGCTGTGGAAATGTTTTTTTTTTGTACCTTTCTCCTGACTGATACCTTTCACCAATGAGATCCCATTCATGATTTCTAAGCTCTCTGTGAACCATGGCTTTTGCTGTAGCAGCCAACTGAGTAAATGTCAGGAAAATCCTACTAGGACAGCTGAATTTTATTTGAGGTTAATCAGAGTCTCTCTAATTGATGGCAGGCATGTACCCAAGAAGACTGAATGTTGTAATTAAATCAAAAGATGCTTCAACAAAGTATTAGTTTAAGGGTGTGCACAAAGTATTAGTTTAAGGGTATGCACAGTTATGCAACCAGCTTATTGTATGCTTTTTTTTATTTTTTATATTTTTTCCCCTAACAGATTTGTTTGTTTTTCAATTGAATTGTACAGGTTATAGGTCACATTAAAGATGGGAAAAATTTTGAAATGATTTATCGTGGTCTCATTTTTTTTTTATTATATCACAAAAACCTGGCATTTTAACAGGGGTGTGTACACTTTTTATATCCACTGTATATGTATATTTGGGATGACTTGTAATTATTTTGGCCCATGCACTGGTAAGTGCATGAGTGATGGGAAGGGTGCAGGGGGCTTTTGTTATTTTGAAGTTTTATTGTCTTTGTTCTATTGATGATCATCACATTGATCACTGCTGCAGTAACTTTAGCTGTGTAGGGTTAAATCCTGCATGGGACAGAACAGCCAGCCAGCTTCCAAAGCTTCAGGGCACCTTCCACATGGTCAAACAGACTTCTCGCTTTGAGCTGACTGAAAAACAGGTTTTGACACCAAGCCCTTTAGCGCTTTCCTGCTTCCAAAGAGTATGCTCCTATGAGGCGTTTGAGGATATATAGTCTGCTTCTGCTTTTCTTCTGTTGTGTAGTTAAATCCCCTTTGTGGGGAAAAAACTTCCATTTTAAAATATTGCTTTTTAGTAACCCTTTCCTGTTCAGGAAAGTTATGTTTAAACTAAGAGTGTGCATTTTATTAGACTGCCACGAGACCATATTGTACTTTTAAATGATCGCTGTTTTTTCCTGTCAGTTTAAAAGTTATTTATAGTAATTTAAACCATTTTTTTCTGTGGAGAAATTGTTTAAAATACTTTACCATCCCCTAAAAGTAAAATTAAGTTCTTTATACTGTGTTTTTATATGAAGGTGACTTTTGATGACTTGTTTGATCAGTTTTGCTGCTTGCGTGCGCTGGGAAAGAGGCACCATTTCTGGCTTGACCATGTAACAAACTGTTGGTCCTGCAGGCAGTTCTTTCAGCCACAAAAAGAAAAAGTTAAGTAAAGTAGCCTTTGTAACAACAGCAGACTAGAAATGTGCCTCAACCACAGGTGGGTGACTGCCGTGGCCATTATTTGTACCTCAGACCACTCGTCTTTTACCCCATATCCCTCTGCTGTAGCATCCATAACCACCAACCCAACCAACCCAGGAGTTAGCCACATCCTGTGTAGTTGCTGGGGTACCCTCAATTGGAGAGCTACTGTTGTTGGTCCTGGGAGAGGGAACAGAGAAGACTCTCCTTTTTTCTGCATATTCTCTACATCCCTGTGGAAGCTGCTGCTGCCATTAATAACACTGCTGGCCCCATTTTTTACATAAAAAAAAACAGAAAACTAAATGTTTATCTACTCATCAAATTTCCTTAAACAGAAGTAGTTTACTGGGTATGGCTCAGTCTTTAATTCAGGATATTGATCTTTCTTGTAAAGCAGTTTCTGGTAAAAGAAAGAGGGATGCTTCTTTTCCCAAAGGAGATACAGGGAATTTCTTGGATTTGTCAGCCCTCTTTTTCCAAATTTTCTAAGGGATTCTCCCTAACCTTTAATCCAGTTTTGGCAAAAATCAAAGTAAACATTCTCAACAAAATGAAGGTAGGCTAGGCAGACATTTAAGAAGTGGCAAAGGGTTCCAAAAAGAGTTCTGGAACCTTCCAAAACCAAGGAGGGAAACCAAAACCAAGTCAGAATGACTATTTATGTAACTTTGTTCCCACTTCCTCCCTGGTAACCCCATTTTTCTTACAGAAAGTCTGAATCTCCCCTTTTTTACAACAGATCACTTCTGGCAAACAGGTTATGAAGATTATTTATCAAGGTTACAGATAGCAATAGGAAGAAATTTCTCTTTTCCTGGGGGTAATATCTCTTCCACAACTCTCTTATTTCCACCTGTCACAGTGAGTGATAAAGCCGTTTTCTCCTTCCTAGGTGGGGAAAGGTTTTTATTCAAGAATGCTTTTAGTACCAAAGAAAGAAAATGCTTGGAGATTATTTATGGATATTTCTTTCCTAAACATGTGTGTAATGATGCCTAAATTCAAAATGATGTCACTTCACAGCCTGTTTACCTCCTCTTCCTTATTCAAGTTTCCTGGTAACAATAGATTTAAAAGATGCTTATCACATCCCTATTCATCAAGACTTCAGCTGTTTCTTAAGGTTTTGTGAGTCTAGATCACAGCATCTGTTCTCTGCTCTACCCATTGTATTGTCCACTGCACCAAGAGGGTTAACAAAGTGTCTAGGTCCAGTTATAGCTCATCACAGGCTACAGGGTATCCACATTTTTCTATAGTTAGATGACTTGCTTATTGTTGCAGAGTCTCTTTCAAAGTGACTTTACTTGTGAGTTACTAGTGAGTTACTTGCGTGAGAGACCTCTTACACAAGCTGGAATTCCAAGAGAACATTAAAAAGTCTATTTTGATTCCTTTAAACAGGATTCTGTTCCTGGGGTATCAGCTAGACACCTCAATCCAAAGGGTTTTTCTTCCACAGGAAAAATAGATCCACATATAGACATGTTT